>NC_058082.1:431549578-432184078 GCF_014858855.1 Bufo gargarizans | reverse complement strand
CGTGACTGACCTAATGGACAATGTGCAAAGTGATAAAAAAAAAAAAAAGATAAATAATATATTAAAAAGATAAATAAATAATAAATAACAATATATTTTTCATAACGTCTTCAGAGATCAGTAATCCGCACACATGTTCTCCTATAATGGACCATTCACATGCTCCTGTAGCAGGGTCGCCCACCGCCATTAAATATTTTCTGGACAGCTGAGACAAAAATCACACAGACCACTCCCACTTATATAGACTGTAAGAGGCAGCCCTGATCATCCAGCAACATTTCCAACACATATGTATATAGCAGACTGTCATGTTTCCCTCCAGCCACCAGAGGCCACTGTGGCTGAGTAGGACAGTGTGAGGAGTTGTTTCCAGAGGACAAGGAGTTAAGTGTTTTTCCCGGGCTGAGCAGAGAGCCTGGGGGCAGGTGTCTGAGTACACAGGAAGAAGGACGCTGTGCACTGAGAGGGAGATCCACAGGGAAGATTAGAGTGATGTCTCCCTGCCAACCTGCTGTGACATGGTATCTGGGACATTAGAGTGTGTTTGCTCTCTGACTGAGCTGATGTGTCCTGGTGTAGAAGAGAGACTGCTGTAGTGTGAGGCACTTACCAGAGGAACTGTGAGTGAATTCCAGGCCCTGCCTGATTACACGTCCAGAGCTGCTGATTATCTCTAACCAGAGTTACAGAGACTACAAAGAGAGGCCAGAGCTGAGCCACGCTGAAGCAAGCAAGCAAGCAAGCAACCAGATCGGGACCCAGACTGTACCTGCCTGCATGTGCGGACACCGAACTGTGAGTGCACTGATGCTAACCGGAGCTAGGATATAGTGGAATAGGATTTAGTTTAGTGCACCGTAGAGGTGCACCCCGGGTAGCGGGGACAGATAGGACTACCTAGAAGAGAGTAGCCTGCTATTGTCTGTACTTATGTTTGTGATTCATTTGTGTTCTTTATGCAAATTTCCATTATCTTTGTTGTGAATTCTCAAGCTGTTCATATTGTAAATCTGCTTTTCCGGCAGTTAGAGTTCTCCTTTAATAAAGCCGGTTTCTACTTCAGCCTCCTTGTCTGCTGCACTGTACTTGAGTCCTGCTCTACGGTCTCTTCCTCTGCTGACCGTTACAAGTGGCGCTGCGAGCAGGGTACAGTCACAGAGATGGAGGCGGCTGAAGGCAATGTGCATGATGTTAATGTGAGTACCTCAGGCAATGGTGGAACCCTTGCAAGGGCCCTTCCTATTGGCACGTTGTTCAACTTGCTACCCAAATTTGATGGCCAGAACATGACACTGTCAGACTGGGTGACAAGGTTACAGAGTGCTGTTAGGATTTACAATGTCAGCCCAGAACTACAAGTAGAAATTGCTTTGGCCGCTCTCGAGGGTGAGGCCCGAAGAAATGTTCTCCTACAACCAGAAGCCACGCGCAATACATTGCAAGAGATGGTGAGATTCCTGGAAGAAATATATGGGGAAACAGCCAGTGCAGGGCACCTCCGGGCAAAGTTTTTTTACTGGATTCAACGGGAAGACGAAGGTGTCTCTCAGTACGCTACAGCCCTACAGGAAGTGTTGGCCGAGGTACAAAAAAAAGAGGCAGATGGGGTTACTGGCATGGGACCCATAGACCGGATACTGCGGGAACAATTTATTCTGGGGCTCTACAGCAATCCCCTGAAACAGGCTCTGCAGGAACGAGTCAGAGTAGACCCTACCCTAACCTTTCGACAAATTTTGGCAGAGGCCGTGACGCGAAACAAAGAAGACGGCTATGCTTCTGGAGTAATACGGACCCAGACCGTTACACCCCCCGGGGTTACAAGAAATGAGGAAGCCCTGGTCAGAGTGGTACAAGACTTGCAGAGCTCCCTGAGTGCCATGCACGAAAAGTTGACACACCTGGAGAAACGGATAGAGTCGCGCCATACTACTGAGGCTGCCTATCCAGCCCGACAACAAACCTATCAGGCGACTCCGTGGGTTCCTACACCCGAATGCCCTTATGCTAGTTTACCATACCATCAAGCCCCTCATTACCCTTCAGTGGGGCCATCCAGCCAAACTCTGAGGGCACCTCCCACTCGCAGGCAAAAAGTGGGCCGTCAAGGGGCACAGTGTTGGCGGTGTGGAGATCTAGGACATTTCGCCAGAGAGTGTCGGAATAATCCAGCTGGACGCCAAGAGCCGCCGTTAAACTACCGACCCCTGCAGTAGTGGGGCGTACTGCAGGGGAGGTGGAGAGCCAAGTTACCCAGCAAAGCTCCGAACACCTGGTCGCAGGGTGCCCCACTATACGAGCTGAGTTCGAAGGTGTTCCTGTCGACTGCTTAGTGGATACTGGGTCTCAAGTGACAACTATGCCCGAGTCATTCTTCTACCGTTACTTTCAAGCGCTGGCCAAGCCAGAACGAGAGACACTGGTCCGGGTTACAGCGGCTAACCAACAACAGATTCCTGTCACAGGGGTCGTGTGGATGAATGTACGGCTATGTGGACAGGAAGTGGGGCGGAAAGGTATCTTGTTGGTCCCCGAAACGTTCAAAGAAGATGTGCCGGTGATAATGGGCATGAATATCCTGCGAGAATTGGATCAGATCATGTTCACCAAACGGGGGCCGGGTTACTGGAAACAAGCCACCCCGCACAAACCTACCCAGAAAGCATTTCAACGGCTAATCCGTTTTTGTGGAACACAGAAAAGTGTACCAGCACACCAGGCGGTGGGAACGATCCGAGCGCCAGGAAAGGCTACCTTCACCCTTCCCCCTGGTCGGGAGACCGTGCTGACGTTACCCGTGGGAACTTTCCGTAATCTTGAAGGCATGGAGGTGTTCGTTGAACCAACAGGCCTAGGAGAGCTGGGTCAGGACGTCCTGGTGGCCCGGACACTGGGAGTGGTCCAGAATGGACGAGTACCCATAAGAGCTGTGAATGTGGGATATCTAGAAGTTCCCTTGACGCCAGGGGTGGAACTGGCTCGTGTGTACCTACATCAGGGAGAAATCCTGAGTCAGAGAGAAGTGACTCTAGCTCCGGTAGGGGATGCTGGTTGGACCCTGGCAGTTACTGCCAGTGCAGAAGAGGCACCGACCCCAGAATGGAATGGGGGAACCATCTTGGATCAAATGGAGATAGACGTTAAGGCTCTCAGTTTAGACCAACAGCGAGCAGTTGAAACCATGCTGTGGGAGAATCAGGCTGCGTTTGCCCGCCACGCCGATGACTTTGGCTGCACGAATGCTATCACACATGATATACCGACGGGGGACACTCCACCAATTCGGGAGAGATATCGGCAGATTCCGCCCAAGTTGTACCAGGAAGTGAAGACGCTATTGAAACAGATGATAGATTCCGGAGTGGTGCGGGGAAGCCAGAGCCCTTGGGCAGCCCCAGTGGTGCTTGTCAAGAAGAAGGACGGCACTATTCGATTTTGTGTGGATTACCGGCGGTTGAATGCTTGCACTGCGCGAGACTCATATCCTCTGCCACGCATCGAGGAGTCTCTGACGGCTCTAAGACGAGCCAAATACTTCTCCACCCTGGATCTAGCAAGTGGGTACTGGCAAGTACCAGTGGCTGAGCAGGACAAGGCAAAGACAGCATTCATACTCCCCATGGGGTTATTTGAATTCAACAGGATGCCATTCGGACTGACTAATGCCCCTGGAACCTTCCAGCGGCTGATGGAGAGATGCCTGGGAGACCTGAATTTTGAAGCCACTCTGATATACCTAGACGATATCATTGTATACTCTGCTACTTTTCAAGAACACTTGAATCGGCTAGGGCAGGTACTCGAGCGACTGCGATCCCATGGCCTGAAGGTAAAGCCAAAGAAGTGTCATCTTTTCAAGAGGGAGATCGAGTACCTGGGCCATAGGGTGTCCCAAGACGGAGTGCTACCGTCCCAAGACAAAGTGGCTGCAATACGACAATGGCTAGTGCCGAGAACACTGCGTGAGTTGAAGGCCTTCCTGGGACTGACTGGGTACTACCGGCGGTTCATCAAAGACTACGCAAAAATAGCGGGCCCTCTGAATGAGTTGTTGAGAGGAACGGCTGGGCAACCCAAGGAGCAAAGTATCCCCTGGGGACAGAAACAGGAAGAGGCCTTCCAGGCCCTGAAAGAAGCCCTGACATCGGCCCCCATCTTGGCTTATGCCGATTTTGATAAACCATTCATCTTAGCTACTGATGGCAGCCTCTACGGACTTGGGGCAGTCCTGTCGCAGGTACAAGATGGACATGAGAGAGTGATCGCTTATGCCAGTAGATCCTTGCGAGATACGGAGCGAAACCCCCATAACTACAGTTCCTTCCGGCTGGAACTCCTTGCCCTGGTGTGGGCTATGACGGAGAAATTTGCAGGATATCTGACAGGAGCTAAGATCTTCGTACGGACGGATAACAATCCCCTGGCCCATCTGGGTACTGCCAAGTTGGGAGCCCTGGAGCAACGCTGGGCGGCTCGCCTCGCAAAGTATGACTTCTCAATTCGCTACCGCTCCGCTACAGAGAACACTAATGCTGATGGTCTCTCGAGGGTTACTTTTGAAACTCCAGTAGGGGATATGGATGAACAAAAGGAAGAAGATGAAACTCCTGACTTCCGCAAGTTCGCTCCCCCAACAGTCGCGGCCCAGACAAGTGGGGAGGCCCGTAAGCTACCCAAAGCATTGGGGAGAACTAATGAAGAATGGGGCAGATTGCAAGATGAAGACATTGGACTGCAGCAAATGAAAAGCTGGGTAACCCAGTGCAGGAAACCCAACAAAGAAGAAAGGACTGATCTGGATGCCGAGATGAAGTCCGTTCTACATCAATGGGACAGACTGGAAGTGCATGGAGCTGTTTTGTTCCGCAAGTGGCAACAGCCTGCCGACCTAGAGGCGAGGTGGCAGGTAGTGATACCCAGAAGAATGGCACGGGAGATAGCCAAAGAGGCTCATGAGTTTGGAGCTCACTTCGGGCCAGTCAAGACATACCAGTGGCTGCAGCGTTATGTGTATTGTCCGCGACTGGAGGCCACAGTTGAAGAAGTTTGCCGAACAGTGTCGAGTGTGTGAACTCACGAAGAGTACAGAACAGAGAGCACCCCTACAGTCCATCCAGACCACAGAACCGCTGGAAGTGTTGATGATAGACTATCTTCTTGTGGGTACAATCGTCAAGAGGTCCACAGTATTGCCTGGTCATGATCGACCACTTCTCCAAGTTTGCAGTAGTCACCCCAACTCGGGACCAGACGGCCGAGTCCGCTGCACGAGCCATTTGTCAAGACTTCATTCGGGTCTATGGGTGTCCAAAGCGGATCCATTCAGATCAAGGGGCGTGCTTTCAAGGAAAAGTGATGGAAGAGCTACATCGACTGTACGGCATTGAAAAATCCAGGACAACTCCTTATCATCCCCAAGGAAACGGTGCCTGTGAGCGCTTTAACCGCACATTGCTGCAAATGCTGAGGACGCTAGAGGAAGACAAGAGGGCACACTGGCCTGACTACCTGCCAGAATTAGTCTGGGCTTACAATAATCGTGTCCACACCACCACCGGTTACACCCCATACATGTTACTGTTCGGTAGGGCTGGTCGAGAGATCGTAGAATTAAACCTAGAACAGCCAGAAGACCTAATAGAGCGATCAACCACCTCATGGGTGAAAGAACACCGTCGGCGTCTCCAGACCATTCGCCGGTTGGCAGGTCAGCGGTTACAGGAGAGAGCTCATACAGACCGTCCTCCAGTTCAGGAGGTTCCATTGCAGCCTGGGGATCGGGTACTGGTACGAGAGAAACGTCCCAGAGGCAAGTTGAGTGAGCGTTGGGAAGTACAGCCGTATAAAGTGATCAAGAGAGTGTACCCTAATGGTCCGGTCTACGAAGTGCAGGTTGAGAATGAGGAATTTGCTTCACGGACTCTACATAGGAATATGTTACGGCCATGCCGGTCCAAAGATCCCGCACCTGTTCAGAGGACACCTCCTCCTGCCCCATACTCAGAACTTGTTATCTCTGATGGAGATTATGGTGAAGACTGGTGGACTGCTCCCAACACTGAAGGAGCCTCCCAGGTTACAGGTGATGAAGGCACTGTCACAGAACCATTGCCAGCCCGTAATGGAGAGGGGCCCTCGGACACACCCGAACCTCCTATTGTGGTGGATGAATCCAGACTGGCAGTTCCTAGTGGAGAGAGTCAGGTCGTAACAGATAGCCAGGACCTCCGGAGATCCAGTAGGCTTACTGCAGGGGTTCCACCAAACAGGTACGCTGCTGATGAGTTCATTTGGTCCACCTGTATGTATTGTGGACAATGTTGTACTGCTGTATAAAAAGTTACATTAACCATTATTTCTATGGACTATATAGCAAGGCCGAGGACGGCCACCTTTAAGTGGGGAGGCATGTAAGAGGCAGCCCTGATCATCCAGCAACATTTCCAACACATATGTATATAGCAGACTGTCATGTTTCCCTCCAGCCACCAGAGGCCACTGTGGCTGAGTAGGACAGTGTGAGGAGTTGTTTCCAGAGGACAAGGAGTTAAGTGTTTTTCCCGGGCTGAGCAGAGAGCCTGGGGGCAGGTGTCTGAGTACACAGGAAGAAGGACGCTGTGCACTGAGAGGGAGATCCACAGGGAAGATTAGAGTGATGTCTCCCTGCCAACCTGCTGTGACATGGTATCTGGGACATTAGAGTGTGTTTGCTCTCTGACTGAGCTGATGTGTCCTGGTGTAGAAGAGAGACTGCTGTAGTGTGAGGCACTTACCAGAGGAACTGTGAGTGAATTCCAGGCCCTGCCTGATTACACGTCCAGAGCTGCTGATTATCTCTAACCAGAGTTACAGAGACTACAAAGAGAGGCCAGAGCTGAGCCACGCTGAAGCAAGCAAGCAAGCAAGCAACCAGATCGGGACCCAGACTGTACCTGCCTGCATGTGCGGACACCGAACTGTGAGTGCACTGATGCTAACCGGAGCTAGGATATAGTGGAATAGGATTTAGTTTAGTGCACCGTAGAGGTGCACCCCGGGTAGCGGGGACAGATAGGACTACCTAGAAGAGAGTAGCCTGCTATTGTCTGTACTTATGTTTGTGATTCATTTGTGTTCTTTATGCAAATTTCCATTATCTTTGTTGTGAATTCTCAAGCTGTTCATATTGTAAATCTGCTTTTCCGGCAGTTAGAGTTCTCCTTTAATAAAGCCGGTTTCTACTTCAGCCTCCTTGTCTGCTGCACTGTACTTGAGTCCTGCTCTACGGTCTCTTCCTCTGCTGACCGTTACAAGACCACACCTCCAAATGCATTCAACTTCATTTGACCGTCCCCAGGATTAAAGGGGTCTTTCCATGTCAGACATGGAAAGTGCCGCTCCTTCCTCTAAATCTCTGGCGGTCGTCCTCATCAGCTTTTTGGAAATTTACTTCAATGATGAATACTAGAAACTGAGTTCTATAAACTGAGTGTCTTATATGACCAAGTACAGATACACCCACAGCTCATCACAGAGGACCCCTCACCCTCCTGACATGTCCCATAAAATAACTTATCTGGAGAATCTTTTCTTTATCCCTGTGTTGTCTCATTCCTCTGCTATTCCACCTAGAAACGTATCACTAAATCACAAACTTGATGCTACCATTTTTCATGTCAATGGGGTGTCCCCCCACAGTCTGATACTGTCAGCACTGATTGCACAGCTCCCAGTGTCATCAGGCTGTGCAATTGCAAACTCCACCTGGTAACAGCCTTATAAATGCTTTTTTTATATACATTTCTAGCAGGAATAAAAGAGTAACAGAACAATACAGAATTCTTAGAAATATTCTCTTGAATTATATTATGGGAATACAAATAGTCACTAAAACAGACATGTCAGGAGAGGTCAGAGGCATAACTAGAAAAGGCAGAGTCTCCTTCCCTGAGAAACTATCTGACAACCGTCCTCTGTAGCTAGTCAACACCACCCATTGTCGGCATACAGCCTCCCCCCCAGTTATTCATGTTAAAAGTATGAAAATAAGCACAGGGCAGGAGGAGTTAAGAGTTTACATTACAGTATGCCACCTTATTGTCACATTCAGTAGTTATGCCCCCTTAGTGTTACACATTGTAGTTACGCTCCCTTAGTGTTGCATACAGTAGTTATGTCCCCTTAGTGTTGCAAACAGTTGTTATGTCTCCTTAGTGTTATACATTGTAGTTATGCTCCCTTAGTGTTGCATACAGTAGTTATGCTCCCTTAGTGTTGCATACAGTTATGTCTCCTTAGTGTTGCACACAGTAGTTATGCTCCCTTAGTGTCACACACAGTTGTTACTGTATGTCTCCTTAGTGCTACACATAGTAGTAGTTTTTTCCCCTTAGGCTACTTTCACACTAGCGTTCATAGGTCCGTTCGTGAGCTCCGTTTGAAGGAGCTCATGAGCGGATCCGAACGCCTCCGTCCAGCCCTGATGCAGTCTGAATGGAGCGGATCCGCTCAGACTGCATCAGTCTGGCGGCGTTCAGCCTCCGCTCCGCTCGCCTCCGCACGGACAGGCGGACAGCTGAACGCTGCTTGCAGCGTTCAGCTGTCCGCCTGGCCGTGCGGAGGCGAGCGGATCCGTTCAGACTTACAATGTAAGTCAATGGGAACGGATCCGCTTGAAGATGTCACCATATGGCTCAATCTTCAAGCGGATCCATCCCCCATTGACTTTACAGTTCTGAACAGATCCGCTCAGGCTACTTTCACACTTAGAATTTTTTCTAAGTTATTAATGCAGACGGATCCGTACTGAACGGAGCCTCCGTCTGCATTAATATGATCGGATCCGTTCAGAACGGATCCGATCGAACGCTAGTGTGAAAGTAGCCTTAGTGAAGCACACAGTGTTGCACATAGTTGTTACTGTATGTCTCCTTAGTGTTGCATACAGTAGTTATGCCCCCTTAGTGTCGAACACAGTTGTTAAGTTCCCTTAGTGTTACACATAGTAGTTATTTCCCCTTAGTGTAGCACACAGTAGTTATGGCCCCTTAGTGTCACACACAGTTGTTACTGTATGTCTCCTTAGTGCTACACATAGTAGTTATTCCCCCTTAGTGTTACACACAGTAGTTATGCCCCCTTAGTGTTGCACACAGTTGTTACTGTATGTCACTTTAGTGTTGCATACAGTAGTTATGCTCCCTTTGGGTCACACATACCGTAGTAGTTATGCCCCCTTAGTGTCGCACACAGTTTACGAATGTGTTAAGCGGTGTGACAGCTTTCGCTGGACCGTGCGCACCTCAAGCGGGGGTATATAAAGGTTTAACTCCTCCTCCTCTTCCTCTTGGTGTGTGCTTGGCCAGCAAAGTCCCCCCCCCCCCCCTCCGCTTCCTTCCTTGTTGATTTTTTCCCTGATTCTGTGATGAATATGTTAAATATGGTTGTTTTTTTATTTCTTGGTTGGCTCATAATACCTGTATTTTCAGATGTCATAGCTGGCGGAGGGAGGACCTTGTCTAAGAAGAAGATTGAGAACTGGCAGTCACATGAAGTTTCCACAAAGACATGCTTAACATGGCCACGGTGACCAGGCAGGCGAGGTGACGAAGAAAGTGCTATTCAAGTGTAGACATGGTCCTCCTGTTTTTTGTAATAAAGCTGTGGCCTCCCCCCTCTTTTACCACAAACCTCTGTTAATGTATTTGTTAGTTAGAGAGCCCCTGTATGCGTGTTGGCTGTTGAATGTCTCTTCCGTCTTATTGTCGCAAACAGTTGTTATGTCCCCTAAGTGTCGCACATAGTGCAGTGTCCCACTACGTGATTGTCGGCACCACAAACTTGTTTTATTGTGTTTTATTGTCATATATTATGCCTGTATGCTGTAATTCATCTCATGCCTTATTCTCCCATGTCATTATGTGATTTTTATGTGTAAGATCCTTTACACAGGCCTAGTTAGGGTGCACTACGCTAATTTCTCCACTAGATGGGGCAGTGTTTCAGTGTATATAGAGCTTAGCTCAGGCCCAAGTTAGTCAGTCTTCCCTGAAGTTTAGTCAGTGTGCAGCCATGATGTAGCTGCCTGCTGGAGGGAGGACTCCTGCCTCTCTGCTTTTTCCCTGTTGGCTCCACAGTCCAGGGTTAAAGCCTACAAGATTAAGCCCAGAGGTGAGAAGTCCACTTCTATAGCTCACTCCTCCGGGGTGACCAGTGACAAGCTGCAATTGCAGGTATTCATGGGGATTATTATATGTATTTCAAGCCAAAGGATAGCAAACAGCTATACTTAAAGGCTTTCCAGGCATCTTTGCAAGCAGGTGTAGGACATAGCTTTTGGCATCCACACCTCCCAGTTTAAACCCTGAGGACAGATATGCCATCTGCCAGAAAAGCACTGGAAAATAGAGGTTCAAGGACTCAGGAAACCACCTTCATTCAGGTTAGAATCAGGCGAAGGGAATAGGCTTCTTACCCCTTTGAATGATCCAGAAAATGAACGGCACTCCAGTAGATTAAGAACAAATGACTCCTTTAATCACCCGTGCGGTGCAACTTTTCGATTCTGTACTAGAGCCTTTTTCAAGCAGAGAGCTCATACAAATGGTGACACATATATATATATATATATATGTATATATATATATATATATATATATATATAGGTGAAACAATCAATATATAAATCATGTGACCACAATCCATCCAGTGGGTGTGTTACAAAATGATACAATGAAAAAAATAATGCTAAAAAATACAATATAAAGTAAGGACTTGGTCATACATATCAATCGTGATACATACTGTACATACTGTACTAATCTTGTGACAAAAACATTATTCATATACAAAAACTGACCATGTCATGTGATAAGTGATGATCTAAAATACAGGGGGAGGAGCAAAGGAAAAGATAGCACAGACATACCAATCGGGTGAGGCACACCATCCATGTGGCATCACGGTGTTGTGTATATCACACTGCGCCTGCTCAGAGTAGCTCCAATAGGGAAGCTCATGCAGCCGCGGACGTCATGCGTCATAAGCACTTGCCGACGCATACACGTTCCCCAGCTATCACTAAGCAGCCTCGGTGTGTTGGATATTCCCCGCATGCCCAGTATGGTTCAGGCACACACGCGCCATCTTAGTTAATGGAACCACCCTTAATTTACGGGTCCACACTGCCAATCACCTAAAACCAGCTCCATTGCTGAGTATTAAGCCGCCGACAGGTAGGGATAATCCCCATCACAGGGCTCCCACTTCCACACTCCGGAACAAATCCCGAGGACCACCACAGAACCCGCGGCTATCCAAGGGGTATTGTCCAGGGGGTCGTGCGGACATAATTACACTCCTGAGGGATCTCCTACGGCCGGTGCGCAGGTGACACAAAACAATAAAAAACATCACCATAAAGGCTAATGTAACAATATGACATATATCCTGTGGTACTTCCCGAGCAGGGCAATGCATACTATAATGGACACTGCATGTAGAGATGCCGCCTTCCCGAAAGCTTTACTGCGTCCAACTTGACCCCTGTGCTCCATCCCTCCTGTTACCATAGTGCAGATGATCTAGAACAAGAAAACAAAAAATTATTGATAAGGCAAGAAATATTTTTATTTCACGGAGGCAAACAAAACTTCATAAAATATCCCCAAGATTATATTCCACGTTCAATCTATGGATCCACTGTAGCTCCTTGCGCTTAAGTAACCTGGATCTATTTCCACCACGTCTAGGTTGGGGTATGTGATCAAGAATCCAGCATCTCAGGTCACCCTCACTGTGTCCAGCCTCAGCAAAATGTTTGGATACCGGCAAGTCAAGACGTTTTTTTCTGATGCTATACCGGTGATTGTTGAGGTGGGTTTTTAACTCGGTAGATGTCTCACCCACGTAAAGTAAATTGCATGGGCAAGACAACACATATATAACGAAACTTGAGTCGCAAGTTAAATGAAACATAATATCATAAGTCATGCCTGTGGTGGGATGCATACATTTCTTCCCTTTGCGAAAATACCTATATTTGACGCAACCCAGACAAGGAAAACAACCCAGACCAGGCTGCGTCAATGTGGTCTGTCTAGAGGCCCCCTTGGAACCAATATCAGCCTTGACCAGCTGATCTCGCAGGTTCCTGGAACGTCGGCCCTATCCAGGCTGCGGACCCTGTATCATAGCCCCCTGTAAGAGATCAGGTGCTGCCAGGCAGCAGGGGGCAGACCCTCCTCCCAGTTTTTAATTCATTGGTGGCCAATGCGGCCCCCCCTCCCTTGTATTAAATTTAATGGTGGCCAGTGCAGCCCCCCCTGGCCCTCCCTCCCCTGTATTAAATTCATTGGTGGACAGTGCGGCCCCCCCGGCCCCCCCTCCCTCCCCTGTATTAAATTCATTGGTGGCCAGTGCGGCCTCCCCCCCCCCCCATCATTGGTGGCAGCGGATAGTTCCGATCGGAGTTCCAGTTTAATCGCTGGGGCTCCGATCGGTAACCATGGCAACCAGGACCCTACTGCAATCCTGGCTTCCATGGTTACTTAGCAATTTTAGAAGCATTATACTTACCTGCGCTGTCTGTGTGGGGAGGGAGGGGGGGCCGGGGGGCCGCACTGGCCACCAATGAATTTAATACAGGGGAGGGGGGGCCGGGGGGGCCGCACTGGCCACCAATGAATTTAATACAGGGGAGGGGGGGCCGCACAGGCCACTAATGAATTTAATACAGGGAAGGGGGGGAGGGGGGCTGCACTGGCCACCAATGAATTTTATACAGGAATGGGAGGGGGGCCGCACTGGCGGCACCTGAGGGGTTAATTGTGCGGATCACAGCCCCCTGTAAGAGATCAGATGCTGACAGGCAGCAGGGGGCAGTCATGTCCACAGTTCTTAGTATATTCTAACTTGAAGCGTCCCCATCACCATGGGAACGCCTCTGTGTTAGAATATACTGTCGGATCTGAGTTTTCACAATGTAACTCAAATCCGATGGTATATTCTAACATAGAGGCGTTCCCATGGTGATGGGGACGCTTTAAGTTAAAATATACCATTGGATTGGAGAAAACTCTGATAGGGACTCTTGACTTTACATTGAAAGTCAATGGGGGACGGATCCGTTTGCAATTGCACAATATTGTGTCAACGTCAAATGGATCCGTCCCCATTGACTTGCATTGTAAGTCAGGACGGATCCATTTAGCTCCGCACGGCCAGGTGGACACCAAAACGACTTTTTTTTTTACTTTCCTTCATGTCTGGTGATCCTCCAAAAATCACGGAACACACACGGAAGAAAAAACAGACACGGATCACGGAACAACGGAACCCCGTTTTGCGGACCGTGAAAAAATACTGTTTATTATTCCTTGGATGTATTGTTACCAGGAGCAACGTTCAGTAAAAGTTTGATTGCACCATGCTTGTCTCAGTCTCCAATTCCTCAGTTAACACTACAGTAAATGGTTGTACCACCATAAATTGTACTGGCGTCGCGACTACAAGGGACCTTGCCATAGGCACATTAATATAGACCATCAAGGACACCTCGAATCTCCATCTGGCCTGTGTCCCTTACACCAGAGTGTGCCCCAGAGAATTTCTGTGCCGTTCTGCTCATCACTTGTGCAGGCCTGCCTAGGGACGAGATAACTGTGAGTAACCAGAACTGTATTCACCTCGGCCCACCTAATGCTCACACCATGACCTCACATATAATTCCCCTGTCGGACTGGCATACTGCAATAGTTTTTATGCTCCCTTAGTGTCGCACACAGTAGTTATGCCCCCTTAGTGTTGCACACAGTTGTTACTGTATGTCCCCTTAGTGTTGCAAACAGTTGTTAGTGCAACACGCCAGACCTGCAGGGTATAGCGAAGTGAGGTCACGGTTATGGGCAATCGAGGGTTACTCACTGTATTGGAGAACCCTGGGCAGGCATGTGGCAGTGAAGGAGAGGTAGACACGGTTCCTCTGGGGCACACTCTGGATGGAGGGACCAGGCCTGATGGTGGATGAGGTGCCCTGGATGTTACGGGTATTTTGAGTGCCTGGGGCAAGGTCCCTTTAAGGTTTGTGACGCCAGTGCCTTTGACGGTGGCACACCGGATGATAGTTGGAATAATTGAGGTACACAGGTGGTATAGTGAACCAAACGTTGCTTTACTAAACAGTCCAACTTTGTACATGCAGGTGGTACACAGTCTCTTAGTTCACAGCTTCACAAGTAGGCTTTCTCCACAAAATGGCAGGTATTAACTATGCAAGATATGCAGAGGGTAAATTCACAATGCACTCAGAAATAGGTTGGACCTTTCCTCAGAAATAGCGTACACTGTTCTTTCTAGAACTCTTGTCTGGCTTTCTATCCCAAGGCCCGGATGCCTAAATGGTGGCTTAAATCCTTGGTAAATATCTCTTCCTCAGGTATTAGATTCTTGCTTTACTTTCTAAAGCATCTGCCCATCAGGGTTACTTATCTTTCCCTGGGATTTCCTTACTTGTTTGGTGGATGACTGTGGGTTTCTCCCAGGAGGTTCTGTCCTGCAACTGGGGTGACTTCAGAGCTAACTAAGGCTCTCTTGGCTTCAGGCAGGCTGGATCTCCTCACTAGCCTCCTGGTCATAGCTAGCAGCCAGGGCTATCAAGCTGCATGTCAGGAGAAGGCTTTCTAACCTCTGTCTTCTCAGACTCCTGACTCTGCACTAGTGATGTCCGGATCATGAACGAATCGTTCTTTTGAACCGATTCAGTTCACTGATCCGGAAGAGTCGGTTCCTCTGACTGAGCCGATCCGATATGAAACGGCTCAGTCAGATCAGCATAGAGGCAGCAGTAGCAGTGTAATAGCCCCGCCCTCCAACCAATCAGAGGCAGCCAGTGGACGCTAGCCCCGCCCCCTCCCCGCCCTCCAACCAATCAGAGGCCGCAGCACTGACTCCCAGCACAGTGGGAGTCACAGAGAATCGTCTGAGTCTATTAGTTAAAAGAATCGAATGAGTCAGAGACTCATTTGATTCTTTTGAGTTAAAAGAACTGTGAGTCACCGAGTCCCTGCCAGGCTCCCTGCAAGTCCGTCCGGGGGGAAGGGGGGCATTGATCTAGCATGTAGCAGAGCTGTGTGTGTACAGGGTGCATGCAGCAGTGTAGCATCATGCTACACTGCTGCATGCACCCTGTACACACACAGCTCTGCTTCATGCTGTAGCAGAGCAGGAAGTCTGGTAGGGACTCGGTGACACGATTCTATTAACTAAAACTCTCAGACAATTATCTGAGTCCCTGCAACAACTATAAGCACTAAATCACAGTCTGCTCACTGCAGCAGAGCTGTGTTTGCCAGGAGCCTCCTGACCTTCGGTTCACTTGAGAGCCGACTCAGCAAGTGAACCGAAGATTCGATGAGCTGAGCATGCGCATTGATCTTCAGTTCACTTGCCTCTGCCGGCTCATGAAGTGAACCGAAGATCCGATTCATGAATCGGTTCATTTGAATGAGCTGATTCAAATGAACCGATTCAGCTGAAAGATCCGAACTTCCCATCACTACTCTGCACTCACTAACTCTCCCTGTCTAGGCCTGGACATTTATACTAGGGGCTCCCTATCTCCCTCTAGTGTCTGGGATGTCTAACTACACCCAACTAGGCCTGCTATTGCATCATACAGGGGTACATTGCATATAAAAACACATTAGAAAATACATTAAATGCACAATTAAATATAACATTTCTGTTCCTTGTGAGTAGGAGTAACGCGCACACCAATTGACCCTTGTGTAGTGCCCACCCCTACCTAGTGGGACACTACATACCCCCACGCTATAACGTTGCCCGTCCTCGGCGCAACATGGAGGGGGCCCTGCACAGCTGGATACTGCACCTGTAATAGAAGAATAATGCAAAGCAGAAAAATACATCTTCATTTGCGAAAAATACATTATATGCATATATCAGGCAGTTCCACTGGCTTAGGAACAAGTAACGGTGAAAAGGGGCGTCGTTCTCTTCTCTCAGGATCATGTAAGGGAACAGGGGCGCTGACCTGGCACAGCGCAACAATAAATACCAGGATAGTCCATAATAATACTTTCAAGTGCAAATTGTCCATAATAGAACAGTTGTAGTCCATAGAAAATGTAAAAACATTAAATAACAATTCTTGGAGTCTCAAAGCATATAAAATGAGTCCGTACCCAGGTTCTTTTCTCTTCACCAGTAAGGATTTCACAGACAGCAAAACAAGAGGAATAGGATCACAGAGGCTCGCATATGGTGGAGTCCATCTCTGGGCACATTTCTTTAAAATAGTAGCAAAATCTCAGAGGCTCATGTGCATTTGAGTCTATCCCTGGGCGCAATCCTTGGAATTTAAGTTGCATAATAAAATGGCAGCACATAAAATAGTCCACATTATTTAAATGGCATCCATAAAGAAATAAGTGCTGTAATACCCTTAATCAACCTGAAAAGGGGGTTAAAGGGTTAAAGGTGCAACATATGAAAATAGGCACAACTGGGTTTTCACTCTGAGAAAGCAGGCAGGAGGTCCTGTAAACAAGATGGCCTTGCTGCACGTGGTATTTCAGTGGTTTGCCGCCTCCACTGAGCCGTGGGTAACTGGCAGCAGCAACAGAGGGCCAAAACAACGAAGGACTCCTGTCCTGAAAGGGTTAAATCTTCTTTATAGGGTCCCTTGGCAAAATAAATCAAACATCAAGGGCCTAGCAGGCCAATTCACAGGGGCATGTCATATCCACTTGGCATCTCAGTGGTGCTCCCTGGCTCCATTTGTATATTGGGCCTGTACTGAGGATCAACAGACAGATGTGCCCACAACACAGTATTGGGGGGCAACTGCAGCATGAATGGACCCCTAATAGGTATAGGCCCCATAGGCCTAGGGGTGATCAAAGTTGCTGACCGCACCGGTGCAGGCATGACAATAGTGGGCTGCTGCACTGGCCTGGGTACCGCTGCTGCAAGCGGTCCGGTGGGTTCTTGGACGACTGGCTCTGTGTGCCGGTGCACAGCGTAAGAAGACCTCACCGCAGGTGCCGATACTAAGGAGGGCCGGCTAGAAGGGACAGGTACTCTCACCTTAGACCCGGAGACGTCCGAGTCCTTAAGTTCACTTTCTTTTAGGTCAGGTGGAGTCTGGATCCTGGCGGAGGCAATCTGGCGCAGCTCCCTTAGTTTCATCTCCAGCCGCACGATCTGGTCGTCCAGGCTTTCGGAGTCGGGATCGCTGTTCTCCGCTGTCTCCGTCGGCACTTGGAAGGTGGGTGGCACGTCCTGCGCAGCCGCTGCAGGCTCAGGTGAGGCGTCCGCTTTTCTACCTCTTCGGATATTCTCAAGGGTAGCACGAAATCTTTCTGCATCTTGTAGTTCACAGACAGTTTTCTCCCTGCGAGGCAGCTCAGGTGAGGGCCATGGGCTAACCCTCTTCTCCACCACTGTTGGTTGCCAAAATACATTCGGGCCAATGAAAGAGCCCCGTTCCTGAAAGGCATGATGGGCCGGTTCTGGAGAGCACACAGGTTCGCGCTCGCAGCCAGGGTCAAGGTCCCAGTCCTCCGTTTTCTTTTTAGGACGGGACACGGCAGTGGCGTAGGGGCCTCGCAGGCCCTCAGCAGGGGTCAACTCGACCTCCTCTCCCTCGCGGAGGTTATGCAAATGTTCTGGGAGGTAGCTCCGCTTGACGGACCACCGATTAACATACAAGTCTCTTCCAGTAAGATAGTCCTTTATGAAACCGAAGCCTCGGTCCTTGTCAAAGGCCACAACCAACCCCATTCTCCTTTCCAGGCGGGGTTGGGTGTCAGTGTGGCACTCGTGAACGGTCTTTGCCAGTTCTTCGTAGTAGATTTTAGTTTTAGTAGTCTTCTTTATTGCGGCCTCCCGAATCTCTGCCATCAACGCTGACCACTTGAATGAGGGCTGGAAAAAGTCTTTCCAGGAGCCATAGTAGGTCTCCGGTTGCGTCCTCGGTGGCGGGCAGGCGGGTCTCTCCGGTCCCGGAGAGTAGGCCGGTGGAGCGTCCTCTTGCTCTACACCAACAATATTCATGGTTAACAAATCAGGCGCAGACATCTCAGCAGAGCAGTCCTCACTCCTCAACATGCTCGATCCTTTTCTGGAGAGCGACAGGGTGGCGCCAACAATTGCAGACATCCTCCCATTGCACTGGGAGGCCGCCCCCCAGGTACTCCAGTATGGGGGAGGCGGAGTCCATTTCAGCAGACATGCAAATGTCCAGACAGGGCGGTGGCGCCAGCAGATAGCCTTCCCGCACTTTTCAGCAGAAGGCGCCAATTTTTACCGCCAATTTAGTGTGAAGATGACGCAGCAAACAAATCCCATCAAGCTAAGCGGCCATCTTTGAGCAAAATAGCTGTCTATTCATTGACAGCAAGCGGTGGCTTAAATAAGCAGAGAACAGTCCATATAATACAATCTTCACACCGCAATTATCACAGTTCACTTTGGCCCAGCAATTTTCAATAAAACAATTAGGGCTTGTCACTTTAAGGCAATTTACAGCACACAGTTTTTATATCCGCAATGGCGCAGGAATGTTCGTATCCTGTTCGTGACGCCAATTTATGCAACACGCCAGACCTGCAGGGTATAGCGAAGTGAGGTCACGGTTATGGGCAATCGAGGGTTACTCACTGTATTGGAGAACCCTGGGCAGGCATGTGGCAGTGAAGGAGAGGTAGACACGGTTCCTCTGGGGCACACTCTGGATGGAGGGACCAGGCCTGATGGTGGATGAGGTGCCCTGGATGTTACGGGTATTTTGAGTGCCTGGGGCAAGGTCCCTTTAAGGTTCGTGACGCCAGTGCCTTTGACGGTGGCACACCGGATGATAGTTGGAATAATTGAGGTACACAGGTAGTATAGTGAACCAAACGTTGCTTTACTAAACAGTCCAACTTTGTACATGCAGGTGGTACACAGTCTCTTAGTTCACAGCTTCACTCACCCCTACCTAGTGGGACACTACATTAGTAACATATAGTAACATAGTATATGAGGCCGAAAAAAATCATTTGTCCATCCAGTTCAGCCTGTTATCCTGCAAGTTAATCCAGAGGAAGGCAAAAAAAAAATGAGGTACAAGCCAATTTTCCCAACTTAAGATTTGTTTGTTTAAAATCTTTCCCCTCTTTGAAATGGCAGACCTGGTTCTGTGCAGGAATTGTTGTGCTTTTATTTCAGGTTCCACTCTTCGGAGGTTTGGATGCTGTCTGATCTGTAGACAGCTGCTTTTTTGAAATCTGAGATTTGAAAATTAACCGTTAAACAAACTCACTGCCACAGAGGCCCCCTAGAAATGGAAGATGGGTTACAGCAGGTTCTGCTAGACTGAGAGTTGTTGATAGAAGACATGTCCCACAGTCTGTGGCATTCCATAATTCATTTGCAGCACTTTTAGAGTGCAAGAGCAACATGGAGGATGGCTCAAGCACAGTGGGTGAGAAACAATCATCCCCCATCCCTAAGGTATGCAAGACTGCAGCCAAAGACAAAAAAGAGAAGGTGAGGACTGATAGTAAGCAGCTGTTGGTGGGCGATTCCATCATAAGAGGTGTGAAGTTGGAGGAAAATGGTGTTGTGAGATGTCTCCCTGGTGCTACCGCTAGCAGGGATAAACAACGTATCCTTAATATTGTTAGGCAAGCAAAGCAGGAAAGGGAGGTGGATGTCATTGTCCATCTTAGGACAAATGATCTGGCTTGCAATGAGGTTTCAAAGGTGAAGGAAGCTTTTTACACACTTGGAAATTATATACAAGAGGTTGCATCAACTGTTTCATTCTCTGAAGTTTTGCCTGTGCATAACCTTCAGCATGACAGGAAGATGTGCATTAAGGAATTCAATGTATGGCTTGGTGATTGGTGTCTGAACCAAGAGTTTGGCTTTGTGTCTCATGTTAGCTCTCGTTGGAATGAAAAAGAACTGCACAATAAAGATGGTTTGCATCTTTCTCTCAAGGGAACAAATATCTTCAGGGAACAGTTCAAAGTATTTCCTAAGGAGCATTTAAACTAGGAAAGGGGGGCAAAAGAGTGACAATCCAGCAGTCCAACTGCCCTCCAGTACAATGCCAGAAGATGCCAGTAGCACATAGGTTAAGAAATGACAAGCTCAGAGTCTTGTCTTCAAATGCTTGCAGTTTAAGGAATAAGATCAATGAACTATAATGGCTATAATGGCATCTGAGAATATAGATTTAGTGGCTGTAACTAAGACGAGGTTCAATGGAGGTAATGACTGGGATATAACAATACCAGGGTTCACTCTATATAGGAAAGACAGAGAAGGCAAGAATGGGGAAGGGGTGGCCCTGTATGTGAAAGCTAGCATAGAGTCTTATTTAGAGTCAGTTCGGGTTACCTTGCAGCTTGATAATCATAAGGTAACTCGTGTAGGTGTGATATATAGACCACCTAGCCAAGTAAAAGAATTAGATGATCTACTAGTTGAGGAAATAGCTAAAATGACATTGAAGGGGGAAGTTATCATTATGGGAGAATTAAATCTGCCTGATATAAACTGGAAAACCAAAATAGCTAGTTCTGCCAGGAGTACAGGTTTTCTAAATTCCCTACTGGGATTATCTCTACAGCAAGTAGTTGAGGAGCCAACCCAGAAGGAGGCCATTTTAGATTTAGTATTCACAAATGGGAATTTGGTATCTGATATTACTGTAGGGGAAAGCTTGGGATCTAGTGATCACCAGTCAGTGTGGTTTACTATGTAGTGTGTGTTCACTTAGTGCAGTGACTGATTCACACCACACAAAAACAAAAGTTTTAGATTTTAGAAAAACTTACCTTTCTAAAATTAGATTAGTGGTATACGAGTCCCTATCAGATTGGAACAGTTTCAATGGAGTCCAGGAGAAATGGGACTACTTAAAAGTGGCACTATTGAAGGCAACAGAAAATTGCACTATGCTTGTCAGCAAAAGCAAAAAAAAGGAAGAGACCACTGTGGTACTCGGCAGAAGTGGCCAAAATCATTAAAAACAAAAAGATAGCATTTAGTAATTATTTGTAAAAAAAACGAGTATGACAGGCAAATTTATAGGATTAGGCAGAGAGAGACCAAACAAGTTATAAGAGCTTCTAAATCGCAGGTAGAAGAGAAATTAGCTCAGTCAGTGAAAAAAGGCGATAAGACATTGTTCAGATACATAAATGAAAAAAGGAAACTAAACCAAGGAATTACCAAATTAAAAAAGAAGGACGGTATATGGAAGAAGATAAAGAACTAGCTGACTGCCTCAATGAATACTTCTGTTCAGTTTTTACATAGGAAAATGAAGGAAAAGGACCTCAGTTAGGAAGGAAGACTAATAAATCTGTTGATGCATGTGTCTTTACAGAGGAAGAGGTTCTAAGTCAGCTGTCTAAAATTAATACAAATAAGTCACAGGGGCCTGATGGGATACACCCAAAGCTATTAAAAGAGCTCAGCGGTGAACTAGCAAAACCATTAACAGATTTATTTAACCAATCACTGGTAACAGGAGTCGTCCCTGAAGACTGGAAATTAGCAAATGTTGTGCCCATTCACAAGAAAGATAGTAGGGAGGAATCGGGCAACTATAGGTCAGTAAGCCTGACATTAGTGATGTCCCGAATAGTTTGCCGGCGAATAATTCCCGGCGAACATTGCTTGTTCGCGTTCGCCGCTGCGGGCGAACATATGCGATGTTCGGTCCGCCCCCCCTATACATCATCATTGAGTAAACTTTGACCCTGTACCTCACAGTCAGCAGACACATTCCAGCCAATCAGCAGAAGACCCACCCTACCACCTCCTGGACAGCATCCATTTTAGATTCATTCGGAAGCTGCATTCACAGTGAGAGGAGGGAGAGTGCTGCTGCTGCTGATTCAATAGGGAAAGCGTTAGCTAGGGCATTGTTCTGTGTCCACAGACTCATCTGCTGTAAGGACAGCGTCCTGACAGCACCCCAAAAAGCCCTGGTACATCAGTGTGCTTTTTTTATATATATATATATATTTATATATTGCAGTTGCCTGGCTGCCCGTGTGTGAGAGGTTGCAGGCTCAGTCACAGACAGCACGTGCACACCATTCATACAGGGTGTGACAGAAAATACCTTGCAGAAAAAAAAAATTATATTTAATATTTTTCTGTGACATAACCACGTTTGCAAGCCAGTGTGTGTCAGGCCCACACAGACTGTATTGTGGCCACTGGCTAGTGGCTAGGCCTCCACTCATACCGTTAGAGGGCGTCATTCACTCAAATACCTTGCAGACAAAAAAAATGATATTTAAAATTTTTCTGTGATATAATCACATTTGCAAGCCTGTGTTTGTGTCAGGACCACACATACTGTATTGTAGCCACTGTCTAGGCCTCCACTCATACCGTTACAGGGCAGGGTGTCATTCACTTAAATACCTTGCAGATAAAAAAAAACAATAAAAAAGTTTTCTGTGATATAATCACATTTGCAAATTGCAAGCCTGTGTGTGTGAGGCCCACACAGACTGTATTGTGGCCAGTGGCTAGTGGCTAGGCCTCCACTCATACCGTTACAGGGTGTCATTCACTCAAAAACCTTGCAGATAAAAAAATTCTATAAAATTTTTTCTGTGATATAATCACATTTTCAAATTGCAAGCCCGTGTGTGCCAGGCCCACACAGACTGTACTGTGCCCACTGCCCACAACTTATATAGGGTGGCACAGTACCTTGCACGCATAAACCACTGTCAATGTCAGGCAGCGGCAGGCCACCCCGCAGGGGCAGTCGTGGTTGTGGTGCTGTGATTTCCACTGTCCCTGGAATAATGCCCAGTGTTCAGAGGCCACGTACCCTGAACCCAAAAAATTCGGAGAAAATAGTTGACTGGCTTACACAGGACACCGAATCTTCAACAGCTTCCGCTAAGAACCTTGACGCACCATCCTCCTCCAGCTCAGCTTTGGTCACCACTCTCCCGCCCGCCGCCACAACCATCACTACCACCATAGCCGCTTCACTTGATCCCTCAGAGGAGTTATTTACACATCAGTTGGATGAAATTAGTCATGCGCAACCATTATTGCCAGGGGATGTAGATAACAGGGATATGTCTCAGTCAGGCAGCATTACACACATGGGCATACAGTGTGATGATGATGATGATGTTGTACCCACTGCTGCTTCCTTTGCTGAGGTGTCAGATACAAGTGAAGTGGTTGATGATGACGATGTGTCCGTGGATGCCACGTGGGTGCCTGCTCGAAGAGAAGAAGAAGAGGGGGAAAGTTCAGAAGGGGAGACAGAGAGAAGGAGGAGATGAGTTGGAAACAGGGGGAGGTCGTCGCAAGGAGCTATTGGCACAGTCAGACAGCATGTATCTGCACCCGGGGTCAGCCAGACAGCACGCCAATCAACGCATGCTGTTGCCACCACCAGAATGCCGTCATTGCAAAGCTCAGCAGTGTGGCATTTTTTTGTGTGTCTGCCCCTGACAACAGCGATGCCATTTGCAACCTGTGTTAAAAGAAGATGAGTCGTGGGAAATCCAACACCCACCTAGGTACAACTGCTTTGCGAAGGCACATGCTCGCACATCACAAACGCCTATGGGATCAACACATGATGACGAGTAGAAGCAGCACACAAGCTCAAAGCCACCATCCTCCTCCTGGTCCAGCATCTTCAGCCACGTCAACCACTGCTGTCCTCCTTGCCCCCTCTCAACCACCCGCCACTCCGCCTCTCACCTTCAGCAGTTCCATCTCATCTGCCCACAGTCAGGTGTCTGTAAAGGAAATGTTTGAGCATTAGAAGCCAATGTCACAGAATCACCCCCTTGCCCGGCGTCTGGCAGCTGGCTTGACGGAACTCTTAGCCCACCAGCTTTTACCATACCAGCTGGTGGAGTCTGAGGCCTTCAAAAAATTGTTGCTATTGGCACACCACAGTGGAAGGTACCCGGACGATTTTTTGTTTTAAATAAGGCAATCCCATACCTCTACTCAGTGATTGAAAAGGAAGTCATGGCATCTCTGGCATACAGTGTTGGGGCAAGGCTCCATCTGACCACTAATACCTGGTCTGCAAAGCACGGTCAGGACAGGTATATCACCTACACTGCGCATTGGATCCACCTGCTGACGGCTGCCAAGCATGGAATGCGTGGCTCTGCAGCGGAGTTGGTGACACCGCCACGACTTGCAGGCAGGCCTACTGCCACCTCCTCTACTCCTCCTACTCCATCCTCTTCCATAACCTCCTCGGCTGAGTCCTCTTCTGCTGCGGCATCTGGCGGCACATCAACTGAATCCCCCCAGCTCCCCAGGGGCTATTCCACATCCCGGATACGACAGTGTCACGCTGTCTTGGGGTTGACTTGCCTGAAAGCAGAGAGCCACACCGGACCAGCACTCCTGTCCGCCATGAACGCACAGGTGGATCAGTGGCTGACCCTGCACCAACTGGAGATCGTCAAAGTGGTGTGTGACAATGGAAGCAATTTGTTGGCGGCATTGAATTTGGGCAAGTTGTCACATGTGCCGTGCATGGCACATGTGTTGAATCTCATCGTACAACGCTTTGTGTCTAAGTACCCAGGCTTACAGGACGTCCTCAAGCAGGCCAGGAAGGTGTGTGGCCATTTCAGGCGTTCCTACACGGCCATGGCGCACTTTGCAGACATTCAGCGCCGAAACAACATGCCAGTGAGGCGCATGATTTGTAAAAGCCCGACACGTTGGAATTCAACACACCTAATGTTCGACCGCCTGCTCCAACAAGAAAAAGCCGTCAACGAGTATTTGTATGACCGGGGTGCTATGACAGCCTCTGCGGAGCTGGGAATTTTTTTGCCACGTTATTGGATGCTCATGCGCAATGACTGTACGCTCATGCGTCCTTTTGAGGTGGTGACAAACCTAGTCAGTCGCACCGAAGGCACCATCAGCGACCTCATCCCATTTGTTTTCTTCCTGGAGCGTGCCCTGCAAAGAGTGCTGGATCAGGCTGTAGATGAGCATGAAGAGGAAGAGTTGTGGTCACCATCACCACCAGAAACAGCCTTGTCATCATCGCTTGCCGGACCTGCGGCAACGCTGCAAGAGGAGTATGAGGAAGAGGATTCAGAGGAGGAATGTGGCTTTGAGGAGGAGGAAGACCAACCACAGCTGGCATCCCAGGGTGCTCGTTGTTGTCACCTATCTGGGACCCGTGGTGTTGTACGTGGCTGGGGGGAAGAACAGACCGTCAATGACATCAGTGAGGAGGAGGAACGGGAAATGAGTAGCTCGGCATCCAACCTTGTGCAAATGGGGTCTTTCATGCTGTCATATCTGTTGAGGGACCCTCGTATAAAAAGGATGAAGGCGAATGACCTGTACTGGGTGGCCACGCTACTAGACCCCCGGAATAAGCAGAAAGTGGCGGAAATGTTACCAAATTACCAGAAGTCAGAAAGGATGCAGCAGTTTCTGCGTCAACTATGTAATATTCCATGGGAGTTTTGCCATGGATCCCCCTCCAGCATGCCACAGTCCAGGTGTTAGTTTCCTTGAAACAACTTTTCCATAACTACTGTGGCTAGAGAGAGTCCCTGCAGGTTTTAAAATTCGCCTTCCTATTAAAGTCAATGGCGGTTCGCCCGTTCGTGAACATCTGCAGAAATTCACATTCGCCGTTCGCGAACGGAAAATTTTATGTTCGCAACATCTCTTACTGACATCAATAGTGGGGAAATGAATGGAAACCATACTCAATGAGAGGATTGTGGAACATCTAAAATCCCATGGATTTAAAGATGAAAAACAGCATTGGTTTACTTCAGGGAGATCATGTCAAACTAATCTTACTGATTTTTTGGATTGGGTGACTAAAATAATAGATGGCGGAGGTGCAGTAGACATCGTTTATCTAGACTTTAGTAAGGCTTTTGATACTGTCCCACATAGAAGGCTTATCAATAAATTAGAGTCTTTGGGCTTGGACTCCCATATTGTTGAATGAATTAGGCAGTGGCTGAGGGACAGACAACAGAGAGTTGTAGTCAATGGAGTATATTCAGACCATGGTCTTGTTACCAGTGGGGTACCTCAGGGATCTGTTCTGGGACCCATATTGCTTAATATCTTTATCAGCGAAATTGCAGAAGGCCTCGATGGTAAGGTGTGTCTTTTTGCTGATGACACAAAGATTTGTTACAGGGTTGATGTTCCTGGAGGGATACACCAAATGGAAAAGGATTTAGGAAAACTATAGGAATGGTCAAAAATCTGGCAAGTAAAATTTCATGTTGATAAGTGCAAGATAATGCACCTGGGGCGTAAAAACCCAAGAGCAGAATATAAAATCAGTGATACAGTCCTAACCTCAGTATCTGAGGAAAGGGATTTAGGGGTCATTATTTCAGAAGACTTAAAGGTAGGCAGACAATGTCATAGAGCAGCAGGAAATGCTAGCAGAATGCTTGGGTGTATAGGGAGAGGCATTACTAGTAGAAAGAGGGAGGTGCTCATGCCGCTCTGCAGAGCACTAGTGAGACCTCATTTGGAGTATTGTGCTCAGTACTGGAGACCATATCTCCAGAAGGATATTGATACTTTGGAGAGAGTTCAGAGAAGAGCTATTAAACTAGTACATGGATTGCAGGATAAAACTTACCAGGAAAGATTAAAGGACCTTAACATGTATAGCTTGGAAGAAAGACGAGACAGAGGGGATATGATAGAAACTTTTAAATACATAAAGGGAATCAACAAGGTAAAAGAGGAGAGAATATTTAAAAGAAGAAAAACTGCTACAAGAGGACATAGTTTCAAATTAGAGGGGCAAAGGTTTAAAAGTAATATCAGGAAGTATTACTTTACTAAGAGAGTAGTGGATGCATGGAATAGCCTTCCTGCAGAAGTGGTAGCTGCAAATACAGTGAAGGAGTTTAAGCATGCATGGGATAGGCATAAGGCCATCCTTCATATAAGATAGGGCCAAGGGCTATTCATAGAATTCAGTATATTGGGCAGACTAGATGGGCCAAATGGTTTTCATCTGCTGACACATTCCATGTTTCTGTTTTTATGTTAAGGGGGTAAAAATTCCTTCCCAACTCCAATTAGGCAATCAGAATAACTCTCTGGATCAACAACCCCTTTCTTGTAGCTATAGCCTGTAATATTATTACACTTCAGAAATACATCCAGGCCCCTCTTGAACTCTTTTAGTGAACTCACCATCACCACCTCCTCAGACACAGACTTCCATAGTCTCACTGCTCTTACCATAAAGAATCCTTTTCTTTGATTGTGTACAAACCTTCTTTCCTCCAGACACAGAGGATGTCCCGTCGTCACAGTCCTGGGGATAAATAGATGATGGGACAGATCTCTGTACTGTCCCCTGATATATTTATACATTGTAATTAGATCTCCCCTCAGTCATCTTTTTTCTAAAGTGAATAACCCCAATGTTGATAATCTTTCAGGGTACTGTAGTTGCCCCATTCCAGTTATTACTTTAGTTGCCCTCCTCTGAACCCTCTCCAGCACTGCTATACCTGCCTTGTTCACAGGAGCCCAGAACTGTACACAGTACTCCATGTGTGGTCTGACTAGTGATTTGTAAAGTGGTAGGACTATGTTCTCATCACGGGCATCTATGCCTCTTTTTATGCAACCCATTATCTTATTGGTCTTGGCAGCAGCTGCCTGACACTGTTTTGTACTGCTTAGTTTGCTCTTTATTAAAATACCTAGGTCCTTGTCCATGTCAGTTTTACCCAGTGTTTTACCATTTAGTATGTACGGGTGACTTGCATTATTCCTTCCCATGTGCATAACCTTACATTTGTCAGTGTTAAACCTCATCTGCCACCTCTCTGCCCAAGCCTCTAATCTATCCATATCCATCTGTAGCAGTATATTGTCCTCTTCCGTGTTAATTACTTTACACAGTTTAGTGTCATCTGCAAAAATTGATATTTTACTGCCAAAACCTTCTACAAGATCATTAATAAATATATTGAAGAGAATAGGGCCCAATACTTACCCCTGAGGTACTCCGCTAGTGACAGTGACCCAATCTGAGTGTGTACCATTAATAACCACCCTCTGTTTACTATCATTGAGCCAGTTGCTTACACACATACAGACATTTTCTCCCAGTCCGAGCATTCTCATTTTATATACTAACTTTAGGAAAGCGCAAGGGGCCGTCATTGACGGAAGATACCGAGGTTCCTGACGGTAATTTTAAGTGTCAGCGGCAGCTAGTGCTGACTGACACTATTTGATATTTAGTGTGGCTTTTAAGCCGATCCGGGCCAGCTCTTACTGGGAGCAGCCAAAGTGCAGGGTGGGTGGCTGTTCCCCGCGATCCAGGCCGGGTTTTGGCTAGGGATATAAAACCCAGCCAGCAGTCTCAGCTGGGTGTGGATTATTCTCCATTTCACAGTGAATATCTGTGGAGTCTCTGTGGTTTGGGATCTGCATATTGTGTGCCAAACTAAAGGGCTGAGAGCCATATTGCTGGGAAGCAGGCCCTAAAGCCTGTTGGGGACTGCTACTGCCAAAACAGCTGACAAGGTGAATTATTTTTGTTCTGTGGACTTGCCATAGTGTGAATGAACACCAATACGTTTTAGTTTATGTGTGAATAAACACTGCACTGTTTAAGCCAAAGACGTTGTTTTTGCCTCTGTACTGCATCCGCTAATCTGCCTACCAGAGTGAATCTCCACATAACCTTTTATGTGGTAATGTATGTACCCTTAGTGTTGCACACAGTAGTTATGACCCCTTAGTGTCGCACACAGTTGTTCTGTCCCCTTAGTGTCGCACATAGTAGTTATGACCCCTTAGTGTCGCACACAGTTGCTCTGTCCCCTTAGTGTTGCACACAGCAGTTATGCCCCCTTAGTGTCGCACACAGTTGTTCTGTCCCCTTAGTGTTGCACACAGCAGTTATTCCCCCTTAGTGTCGCACATAGTATTTATAGCCTCTGTGTTCACACAGTTGTTATGCCCCCTTAGTAGGGTTGCCCCCCGTATGGGATTGACCCGGACAGTCTAGGTTTGTAATGCTTTGTCGGGGTACAAGCTTTTCTCAGACCAGGACACAGGATTCATTTCAAACTGCAGTGCAGACTGTTTGACTTGCTCGCTCACGGTCCTGACAGCTGGGGGTAAGTGAGTGGCGGTGAGCTGTGATTGGCCGGCACTCCGGGACCGGCTCGAACCTGAAAAGGACGAGGCCGCCGGTCAGGATAGATTGGAAGCCGGAGAGCTGGGGGCTGCGGGTGGTCAGTAGCAGGAGCACAAAGATGCTGCTGAAAGAGAGCAGCAAACCTTCGCCCCACAGTATGGTGGCCTCGCTGGGACTGAGCTGCTCTCACTCCCAGATAATAACAATTAGACGAGTCACGGGCCTGCGCTCCTCCCATCCCTGGCTCTTCTGCTGCACTTCTTTCCTATCACGACACCCCCCACCTTCTCCGTTACCGGGCCCAGGAAAGCTGCCAGACTCTCACACAACACTATGCAGTCTGTGTGCCGGCCCCGAGTGATGGTTCCTGGGGTATGAGGGCCAGATTACTCTAACTGGGGGTCACTAATGGGGGCCATATTCTTAATGGGTGTCACTAATGGGGGCATTACTCTTACTGGGGGCATTATTCTTACTAGGGGGCACTAATAGGGGTCATTATTCATTCTGGGCCATACTAATAGGGCCATTGCTCTTACTGGGGCACACTAATGGGGGGTATTACTATTACTGGGGACGCTAATGGAGACTTTAATATTCCTGGGGAGCCATAGTATGACAGCGACTTCAAACCCTGTGTTAAGCCATGCCCCACAGTCACACCCCCTTTGGGGTGTGGCTTAACTTGCCCGGTATTTTTTGTTGGGAAAGTGTCACGACCATGGTCATGGTCGTGACTCCTTGGGAGCCGCATGCATTTGCCCGTGGTCTGGTATTGTTGTCAACCACAGGTGAGGGCTTGTATCTTGCCTCACGTGTGGTTGCCGCTGGCAACTTGTGGTTGTTGGGCAGTGGAGCAGCCTGAGCTGGTTGCTGGGCGGCTCGCTGTCCATGCATCGGTTGTCTTTGGCAACGTGTGTTTATGTGTGCACTTTCCTTGTCTGGTGTGCACAGGGTTTATTGTGCGTATTCCCCTTTTAGTTGCTGTCTTCCCTTTCCTGGTGTGTGAAGGGTTAATTCCCTTCCTAGTCTGTGAGCACTGGGTGTGTCTGCGTGGGTGTGGCTACATGGGCTATTTAACCTTAGTTGAGACCTGAGTTTTGGGGGATACTCCAGCCTTGTAGTAAGCTGGAGGCACTCTCCTGGTCCCATATACCATCTGCCAGTGAGGGCCACCCTTGTGGTCATAAAATGTGATACACGATGTTATGAGGATGTGTTTGTGTGTTATGCTTATTTATTGCAGCGTATGGTTTCCTGGCTTCCTGTGTGGTGTGTATGCTCTGTCTCTTGTGTTGTTGTGGACAGCAGCACTTATACTTGGGTTCCAGGCTCTGTGTCTGTGGCAGGTAGGTGTGGTACTAGTTGCACTTACCTGCCATTGCCATATGACTGTTTCTGTTCCCCTTTCTTTATAGCTTGGCCACTTTAGACTCCTGTTTCTCCACGTCCAGGAGGAACAGGTTGTCTACCCAGTTCCTAGTCCAGGGCCACCTTGAGGGCTAGCAGGGACTATTAGGTTCCGGTGTATGGGCCCTCCTACCATCAGGGTTGGCTCATACGATTAGGAGTTAGGGTCAGATTAGGGACGCAATAGGAGGTGACCTGCTCCCTATTTCCGTTGTTCTGGCTGAGTATCCATTAACATCTTCTGGCATCGCACGGCCGTGACAGAAAGGTGGCAACCCTACCCCTTGCAGCGTCCCACTACGTGTGTGTGGGCACTGCTTAAAAGTACTTTTTGATCATAACAATTGCATTGTACTGTAATGTATAACTTTGCATTTGTATATCTTCAAAGTCCCTGTTAACAGGCCTATTAGGTGTAATTTATACATCCCACCACTAGATGGGGATAGAGCTTAGGTCTTATATATACCTAGGTCAGGCCTAGTTAGTGAGTTGAGACCAAGAGGGAGGAGTTTAGATTAGTTCAGTTCAGGTCAGTGGTTAGAGCGGATCAGACAGGTCAGTGTGAAGATCAGTGTGGATATTGACACTGAGAGAGTGAAAAGGTGCAGATCCAGCACGTCAGCTCTAAAAGAAGTCTTAGTCCAGAAAAGGGACAAAAGAGAAGGACAAATTTAACCTCATCCAAAGGATAAAAGCCGTAACCCAGGCATAAAGGACCTTTGGGATATTTTAGGTGAAGGATACCATAGCCTCCGGCAACCTCAAGATTCCACTGATATTGAAGTAACCCACTGCTCCAAAACCCACCAAAAACCTGACAAGCCTTAAACAGTGGATTTGCAGAATTATCTCTGTACCATCTAAAGCAGGCATCCTCAAACTGCAGCCCTCCAGCTGTTGTAAAACTACAACTCCCACAATGCCCTTCTGTAGGCTGATACCTGTAGGCTGTTCAGGCATGCTGGGAGTTGTAGTTTTGCAACAGCTGGAGGGCCGTAGTTTGAGGATGCCTGATCTAAAGACTGCATAATTGTACTACTGCAACTAAAAGACCTCTAAAGTAAAAGTTGTGAGTTGCATCTTACCACTGTTTACCTCATTATTACTACCTATGGTTGTACCACCATTAACGGTACTGGCGTCACGACAAAAACCATCAAAGGACTCAGCTGCAACAAGCACCCTAAGCACCCTTAACATCAAGGGCACCTCAACCACCATCTTGGCTGATGCTTCCTACCACAGAGCGTGCCCCGGAGGATTTCATGCTCTCCACCTCAACACTGTACTGCCAGACCAGGGAGGCTATCTGCTAACCGTGAGTAAGCTGATGAACTGTGTGTTATACTATTTGAACCCTCATCGGTCTACCGTGAACCTCATGTGTACCCCCTGCGACTGGCTGGCTGCACCTTAGTTTGCAAACAGTAGTTATACCCCCTTAATGTTGCACACAGTAGTTATGCCCCCTTAATGTTGCACACAGTAGTTATGCTCCCTTAATGTTGCACACAGTAGTTATGCCCTCTTAATGTTGCACACAGTATATATGCCCCCTTAGTGTTGCACACGGTATATATGCCCCCTTAGTGTTGCACACAGTAGTTATGCTCCCTTAATGTTGCACACAGTAGTTATGCCCCCCTAGTGTCGCACATAGTATTTATAGCCTCTTTCTTCACACAGTAATTCTGCACCTTACACTAGTGAAGTCCCTGTTATGTTAGGAAAATTAAAACGTAAAGCTCATTTATCCCCGATTCCATGATAAACAGAGCTTTCCCTAGTAAATACAATGCAGTGACATCATCGCGCCTGCTGAGCTGAGCAGGAGATCACAAAGGCTGGGGGATGATGCTCGGCTCTGACATCCCTGCATTGTAGCTGCTGGGGAGAGAACGGGATGAAGCCCGGGCCTCAATTGATGACTGTTACCTATTAGGGCCTTGTCCTCGCCTGCCAGCACACATAGTAATCATTACCGCTACAGTGGTAGTTCTGCCCCTGGGAGAGGTGACACGTCTTACTGCAGTGTAACGCTCAAGTAACCGTGGGCCCCGCAAACGTGTTTTTATCATGTATTAATGTCATGTGATATGTCTGTATTTAGTATTTTATCTCCTGTCATATTCCCCATGTCACAATGTGATTTTACATGAAAATATCCTTTATACAGGCCTAGTCAGGGTGCACTACCCTTGTTTCTCCACAGGATGGAGCAGTGTCAGTGTGTATAAATAGCTTAGCTCAGGCCTAAGTTAGGCTGTGCAGTGCAGTCATGTGTCCTGTGCAGAGCAGATCAGTTCCTGGTTTAGGCCTCATGCATACGACCGTTGTGTGCATCCGTGGCTGTTGTGCCGTTTTCCGTTTTTTTTTTACTTTCAATGGGTCCGTGGAAAAATCGGAAAATGCACCGTTTTGCAGCCGAGACTGTGATCTGTGTATCCTGTCCGTCAAAAAAATATGACCTGTCCTATTTTTTTGACGGACAACGGTTCACGGACCCATTCAAGTCAATGGGTCCGTGAAAGAACACGGATGCACACAAGATTGGCATCCGTGTCCGTGATACGTGGCCGTAGGTTACTTTCATACAGACGGATCCGAAGATCCGTCTGCATAAAAGCTTTTTCAGAGCTGAGTTTTCATGGCAGCACCCGATCTCTTACAGAGGGCCGTGTTCCGTACAATTAACCCCTCAGGTGCTGCACCTGAAGGGGTTAATTGTGCGTATCATAGCCCCCTGTAATAGATCCGGGGCTGCCAGGCAGCAGGGGTCAGACCCCCCTCCCTCCCCAGTTTAAATTTCATTGGTGGCCAGTGTGCGCCCCCCCCCCCGCCCCCCCTCCCTCCCTCTATTGTAATAATAGCATTGGTGGCACAGTGTGCGGCCCCCCTCCCTCCCTCTATTGCATTAACATTGGTGGCAGTGTGCGCCCCCCCCTTCCTCCCTCTATTGTTTTAATACATTGGTGGCAGTGTGCGCCCCCCCCCCCGCCCCCCCCCCTTCCTCCCTCTATTCTTTTAATACATTGGTGGCAGTGTGCGCCCCCGCCCCCCCCTTCCTCCCTCTATTCTTTTAATACATTGGTGGCAGTGTGCGGCCTCCCCTCTCCCCCCCCCCCCCCCAGATCATTGGTGGCAGCGGAGTTCTGATCGGAGTCCTAGTTTAATCGCTGGGGCTCCGATCGGTAACCATGGCAACGAGGACGCTACTTCAGTCCTGGTTGCCATGGTTACTTAGCCTTAGCAATAGTAGAAGCATCATACTTACCTGCTGGCTGCTGCGATGTCTGCGTCCGGCCGGGAGCTACTTCTACTGGTAAGTGACAGCAATGCGCCGCACAGACCTGTCACTTACCAGTAGGAGGAGCTCCCAGCCGGACACAGAGATCGCAGCAGCCAGTATGATGCTTCTACTCTGCTGCCACCAATGATCGGGGGGGGGGGGGGGAGAGGGGAGGCCGCACACTGCCACCAATGTATTAAAATAATAGAGGGAGGAAGGGGAGGGGCGGAGGGGTGCACACTGCCACCAATGTTAATGCAATAGAGGGAGGGGGGGGCGCACACTGCCACCAATGCTATTATTACAATAGAGGGAGGGAGGGAGGGGGGGGGGGCGCACTGGCCACCAATGATATTCAAACTGGGGAGGGGGGGTCTGCCCCCTGCTGCCTGGCAGCCCCTGATCTCTTACAGGGGGCTATGATACGCACAATTAACCCCTTCAGGAGCGGCACCTGAGGGGTTAATTGTGCTGATCACGGCCCCCTGTAAGAGATCAGGTGCTGCCAGGCAGCAGGGGGCAGTCATGTACACAGTTTGTAGTATATTCTAACTAGAAGCGTCCCTATCACCATGGGAACGCCTCTGTGTTAGAATATACTGTCGGATATGAGTTTTCACGATGTAACTCATATCCGACAGTATATTCTAACATAGAGGCGTTCCCATGGTGATGGGGACGCTTCAAGTTCAAATATACCATCGGATTGGAGAAAACTCAGATCAGATGGTATAAAGGGACTCCAGACTTTACATTGAAAGTCAATGGGGACGGATCCGTTTGCAATTGCACCATATTGTGTCAACGTCAAACGGATCCGTCCCCATTGACTTGCATTGTATTTCAGGACGGATCCGTTTGGCTCCGCACGGCCAGGCGGGCACCAAAACGACTTTTTTTTCATGTCCGTAGATCCTCCAAAAATCAAGGAAGACCCACGGACGAAAAAACGGTCACGGATCACGGACCAACGGAACCCCGTTTTGCGGACAGTGAAAAAATACTGTTGTGTGCATGAGGCCTTAGGTGAATCCAGACCAGTGCAGATGAGCTCAGGTAAATCCAAGTGAGAGTCCAGTCCAATGCAGTTCTCTCTTGAGCCTACAAGAAAGCAACAGCCATGTAGCTGAATATATGGAGGGAGGCCCCTTCCTAGCCTCTCTACTCTGTCCCTGTCGGTTCCATAACCCAGGGTTAAGGCCTGCAAGTATTCTTCCTAGAGGTGAGCAATCCAGTACTATAGATCGCTCTTCCAGGGTGACCAATGTCTAAACTGTATGCAGCCGAGTATATAAGGAATTATCACGTTTATGCAAGACAAAGGATTAGCAAGATAGTCATTACCTGAGGACTTATTGGGCACCTTTGTAGTAGGTGTAAGAGATAGCGTGAAGCATCTACATCTCCAGTTTAAATCCTGAGGACAGTCAGGCCAACTGTCAGAACAGCATTGGAATAGAAGTTTCAGGATTCAGAAAAGCACCTTTAATCAAGGATTAGGATCAGGCCGGAGTTGTTACCAGTGTAAGACTTTCATTATTACCAGCCTAGTCTGAGCAGTAGTTTTCTTATGTATTACAAGATCCTGTACTTCATTGAGGATTTGCATTTCCCTTTCCCCATATGCATGGGAGATTGTGCTTAATGCCGGATTGTATCAAGAGACTGTTTAGTGCCTATGGATGTATTGTAATCAAGAGTCATCATCAGTAAAGGGCCATTTGGAGTTTCACCCTGTTTGCCTCAGACTCAGTTCCTCTATGAGGCTGGGTTCACACCTAAGCGTTTTGGATATGCGCGTTTTATGCGCGACAACATGCGCGTTTTCTGCGCGTTTTTGTTGCGCGTTTTTGTCCTTAGTAAACGCGCGTCGAACGCGCGTTTGTGTGATTGACAGTATTGCTGTCCACTGAAAAAACAGGCCCGTCTATATGAAAGGTGTCTAATGATAGTGCAATGGAGGTGATCAATTTCATGTGTTTGGAGAGAGTGTATTGGATTGTTTGCGACCATGGAATACTCCAGAAGGCGACCATTTGCGGCTATTGTGTCTGCAATCCTTCTCCTACGTTTGAGGCGTAGGAGAGAGAGCAGGCGACGCTTCTGGGTCCATCCTGTCATTGCCAACCGACAGGAAAGGGGACAGTTCTGGGCACTGTACGAGACCCTCCGGGCCCATGAAGACAAATTGTGGGCATACACGCGGATGTCCATCACCAGGTTAGTACAAATACAATAGTTCTATGAGTGGGGTTACAATTATGAAGGTACCATTTTTTAATTAGCTATTGTTAACCCTCACCATTTTCGTTTGCAACAGCTTTGATGAGCTCCTGGGGTTGTTGGGCACCCATTTACAACGTCAGGACACATTCATGCGGGACAGTATTCCACCAGCGGAAAGACTGATCATAACTTTGCGGTAATTAGACTGTAATTGTGGCCTAATAAAGCATTTGCATTGTGTGTTGACTGTATATTAGTGTGGGCTTAGTTATTTTTTACTTGTGGCTGTGATGTTTCAAGTGTTTTTGAGGGGGGATTGTATGTGTATGCTTTTTACATTTTGCATATAGATACCATACATAGTTTCCCCACATTTTTCCTTAGCAAACAATCTGTTCTAAATAAGAGTTCAAAAATGTTTGCAAAAGTTTTTATATTTTAGAAAAGTAATCACATCTTACAGTTCCTCAAACAATTTGCAAACTGGGTTTAACACAATCAACAGAACTTTTGTAAATTTTAAATAAAAATTAATCGGTAATGTACCGATCTTAACAATGAAGGAAGAACACCCCTGATGCACCAAATTAAGTATGCCACTTCTCACAGGTTTTGGTATTGTGGCTCGTTATCCCGCATGGGCTCTCTCATTCCGCCTGATTGCTGGCCAGGTTGCATTTGAGTGGTGGTGGAGGTGTTGGTGCCCATGCTAGTGGAGGCATAGCTGTATGATGATTGTGGTTGTGTGTGCCACGTGTCGTGAGGGTGTGGTATGTTAGTTTGTGGGTATGTTTGTGATGTGTATGTGTGAGTGGGTGGTGGATATTGTGGTGGATGTTGTGGTGGATATTGTGGTGGATGTGGTGGTGGATGTGGTGGTGGATGTTGTGGTGGATATTGTGGTGGATATTGTGGTGGATGTGGTGGTGGATGTTGTGGTGCATTGTTGGGCTGTGTGATGTCATCATGTGGAATGAAGCTGTCTAGGGCCCTTGTTAAGGTTTCCCTCGCTTCAGTATTGCGACTTGGGGGAACTAGCAGCATTCTAGCCTCCAAACTCAGTAAGAAATGGGCATCACTAGTGAGTTTGGTTGCAGGATGCGCAAGTGCATCCAGGCATGCAATTAGGCGGTCCTCCTGGCGATCGGATCTTTTCCGTTTTGGACGGTGAGTCTGAATGTTTTCCGGATCCACGACAGGTGGTGCAGGCTGTGAGGGTGTTTGGAATGTAGGGGTGGGATCGGGTGGAGGCGGACTTAGTGGCCCCGTAGATGCACAGGCCTCACTGTCCCTGGTGACGTCCTCCTCTTCCTCCTCCTGCTGTTGTCTTTTCGACCAGCTACTATCGGTGCTGTGAACATGAAAATATACATAAGTATGCGCAAGATATGAAAGTGAATGCATGTCATACCACACCCTCTCCTGCATGTGTATGCCCTGGACTCACCTACGCATTTCAGTGCATGGGATTAGAAAGGCCATTTCCTCCGCATGGACATAGCTGGACCGTGCACTTGGCGAAGCTCCACTCCTCTGTTCCTTCTCTTTGCGCCGATGACGAATGAAGGCATCTTTGAGGCTCTTCCACTTGCTTTTTAGGATGTTTACTATAATACAAATAAAATTACATCCTTTAATTGTATTTTTTGCTTTACACTCATTTTTTACAGCTATTTAGCTACAGGCCAATCGTTGACCAGTCTGCACTACGCCTTCCAGATCGGGAAATCCACAGCCAGTGTGATTGTGAGGGAAACCTGCAGCACCATTTGGCAGGTCCTTCATGCTGTTGTGATGGGCCAACCAAACAAGGAGGAGTGGATGAAAATAGCGGATACTTTTCAAAATACCTGCAATTTCCCGAACTGTGTCGGAGCAATTGATGGAAAACACATCCGCGTTCTGAAGCCAATGAGGAGTGGCAGTCAGTTTTTTAATTATAAAAAATACTTTTCGTTTGTTCTTTTTGCGGTATGTGATGCCAACTATTCTTTTCGTTATATCGATGTGGGGTCCTATGGCAGCAGCTCGGACTCTGCTGTTTTTGGCCATTCTGAGTTTGGTCAATTGCTCAGTAGTAATGCCCTTGACCTTCCCGGAAACACCACACTGCCTGGCACCAGTTATCCCTCTATGCCTTTTGTTTTTGTGGGTGACGAGGCATTTGGTCTAGGTGAGCACCTTATGAGGCCATACTCCTCCCGTAATTTATGCATTAAGCGGCGTGTTTTTAACTATCGCCTGACCAGAGCACGCAGGGTGGTGGAATGTGCATTTGGCATCTTAGCCAACAAATGGCGAGTTCTGCACTCTCCCATAAATTTGAAATTGGAGACCGCCATCTCGGTTGTGAAGGCAGCATGTGCTCTTCACAATTTTGTCCGAGAAAGGGATGGCTTCAATTTTGATGATTCGTTGAGCCATTCCATGGAGAGCCAGAATCGCAGAGGTGTGCGTGGGACCACACATGCTGCGGCCATTCGGGACCACTTTGCGGCTTATTTTATGTCGCCACAGGGGGAGTTACCGTGGCAAATGCAAGCCATTTAATGGTATATTATTTAGTATTTTGCATCTGCTCAAATTGTTTCTGTTACTTGTAATATTCATTTTTCGTTGGTTATTGTAATGGGTTAAATAAAATATTTGAAGAGCGAATTAGTGCAATGGCGTGTTTTCCCCGATATCGTGCCCCTTGTAGGAGCCCCAATAGTGCCCGCCAATCCTCGTCCTTTAACAAGGGAAAACAATGTGGGCGGAATTAGGGATCCCATTTATGTGCCTAATACTCGTCCATTAAAACAAGGGAAAACAATGTGGGCGGAATTAGGGATCCCATTTATGTGCCCAATACTGGTACTATATAGCAGTGTTTCCCAACCAGTGTGCCTCCAGCTGTTGCAAAACTACAACACCCAGCATGCCTGGACAGCCTTTGGCTGTGCGGGCATGCTGGGAGTTGTAGTTTTGCAACAGCTGGAGGCACACTGGTTGGGAAACACTGCTATATACACATACAATCACCTATCATGTGCCAGTGCTGCAATAGCCCACAAGCACAATAATGTTTCAAGGTTGACAATATCCATATCAACTTTAAAACCCAAATCCGCACCACTAATGTAGGCCAACATTTGAAGGTAAAATACATTTCCAGATTGGAACAAGTGCAAATTGAGCATACTGGCCGACTACATTGTGCAAGAATGTGGGGGATGGTGAAGCTGCGGCCCTCCAGCTGAAGCAAAACTGCAAAACTCCATGCATGCTTAAACAGGCTACAGCAAGTAAAATGCAGCACAGCATATTGGGAGTTGGAGTTGGACAACAGCTGGAGGGCCGCAGGTCGAGCTGGGCTGGACTATTACATAGAGATTTTACACCAGTGCACACAAGGAGTTTTTTTATTTGACACTCAGAACACACATGTAAATACCTTTGCTTTCTTTCACAGCTTTTGAGAATGTCTTCCACTGTGGCCAAATGCTTGCTCCAATATCCTCCCATGCCTGCTGCCTGCTTCTCCGATTCTTGTACTTGGCATCTTGGATGTCATATAGGCAGCGTTTGGCCTGCACAAGCCTGATCAGTGTCTCACTATCACAGCCTGCTTCCTCCATCTTGGTCAGGCTAGACACCTGCAGATCTCTAGGGTGTGGCCTTTTAGGACTGTTGCTATGTGCCAAACGCGCCTTCGGCCGCACGTTTTTCTGGTCAAAAACGCTCAAACGAACATATTTGCGCGTTCCTATGCAATCCTATGGGCGCAAACGCGCAACAAAACGCCTCAAAGTCGCGCAAGTACTTTTTTGAGCGTAGGGCGTTTTTCAGCGCGTTCAAACGCGCTGGAAAACGCTCAAGTGTGAACCAGGGCCATAGGGAAGCATTGATTTTCATGTGTTGAGCGTTTTACAGCGCGTAGGAACGCGCTGTAAAACGCTCAGGTCTGAACCCAGCCTTAACACTATAGTAAATGGTTGTACCTCCATATAAAAGGTACTGGCGTCACGATTACAAGGGACATTGCCACTAGCACATTTATACAGACCACCAAGGGCACCTCAAACCAACATCTGGCCAGTGTCCCTTACATCAGAGTGTGCACCAGAGAATCCTTGTGCCATTCTCCTTTTCACTTATGCGAGCCTGCCCAGGGACGACATAACCGCGAGTAACCAGAACTGTATTTACCTCGGCCCACTTATTGCTCACACCGTGACCTCAAACATAATTCCCCTGCAAGGACTGGCATACCGCATTACTTAACAGGATTACGCTGGGTAGTACTAGATGGCGCATATAATATCCCGCATTTTCACCATGCAGCAGGGGCAGCTGTGAAGGACGGCTTTTCTGTAGAATCAGATACGTTTAGAACATCATTTTCTTTCTAAGGGGTGCACAGGAAAGGGGTTTTTAGCAATTCAAAGAGATCTTGAAAACTCCTTTATGATGAAACCTTCCTCTTATCATGCTCACACCTGCAATACGGGTAGCATGGAGAGGAGAATGGGAGTAGTAGTGTACAGGATGGAGGTGGTAGTCCTCGGTTTGGGTCTAATCTGGTCGCAATGGTTAAACCTCCACCAAATCTCCTTCACCCTGGGGCTGGTGCAGTGATGAGGGGGTTACAGTTCAGATGATGGAGGTAGTAGTCCCACTATGCACACCCTGTGTAGTGCTTCCTGGTTGTAGCAGGTGGGGTGCCCTTAGGGCTCATGCACAAGACCATATGTATTTTTCGGTCAGCAAAACATGGATCCGCCAAAAAATACTGATGACGTATTGCATCATTTTTTTTTGTCAGATCCATTGTAACAATGTCTATCTCTGTCTGGAAAACAGGCAAGTATAGGACATGTTCTTTCTTTTTTACGGAACGGCTTTGCAGACATACGGAAATGGAATGCAGACAGAGTTTTTTTTTTTTTTTTCTTTTTTTTTTTTGAGGACCCATTAAAGTGAATGGTTCAGCATACAGGCCCCCCAAAAAAACAAAAACAGGACGAAAACGAAAAAAAATATCTTCATGTGCATGAGCCCTTAGACCTCTTTCACACGGGCGTCATGTGTGAGGTCCGGACAAGATGCGGGTGCGTTGCGCAATTTTTCAAAGAGAAATTAGCATGTTTGGTACCCAGACCGAACCCGGACTTCTTCACAGAAGTTCGGGCTTTGGATCGGTGTTGTGTAAATTTTGTTATTTTCACTTACAACATGGTTATAAGGGAAAATTTTAGCATTCTTAATACAGAATGCTAAGTAAATTAGGGATGGAGGGGTTAAAAAAAAATAATAATAATAATTAAACTCACCTCATCCACTTGTTCGCGCAGCCCGGCTCGTCTTCTTTCTTCTTTGAGGAAAAGAACCTTTAGTGACGTCACTGCGCTCATTACATTGCCCATCACCATGGTGATGGACCATGTGATGGACCATGTGATGAGCGCATTGACATCACCAAAGGTCCTTTTCCTCCCAGGTCCTCAAAGAAGAAGAAAGAAGACAAGTCAGGCTGCGCGAACAAGTGGATGGGGTGAGTTTAATTTTTTATTTATTGTTTTTAACCCCTCCATCCCTAATTTACTTAGCATTCTGTATTAAGAATGCTATTATTTTCCCTTATAACCATGTTATAAGGGAAAATAATAAAGAGTCCCCATCCCGATCGTCACCTAACAACCATGCGTGAAAATCGCACCACATCCGCACTTGCTTGCGGATGCTTGCGATTTTCACGTAGCCCTATTCACTTCTATGGGGCCTGCGTTGCGTGAAAAACGCACAATATAGAACATGCTGCGATTTTCACGCAACACACAAGTGATGTGTGAAAATCACCGATTATGTGCACAGCCCCATTGGAGTGAAAGGGTCCGGATTCAGTGCGGGTGCAATGTGTTTACCTCACGCATTGTACCCGCACGGAATTCTCGCCCCATGTGAAAGGGGCCTTAGAGTTAATATGCAAATTCATAGGTTTAGTGACTGTAAATCAGTGTCTGCAGGTAATCTACAGATAAATACTCCGCTCTACCACCTGACCACAGATTTCTTCATTTCTATTGAATTCAGTGAGGAAAATAATTATGAATCTTCCCGCAGCTCAATGTCCAGGAGGAGAATCTCTGCAGCGTGGAGGAAATTCTGGAAAATCTCATCCACTTTGCTGTTACTGGATTTACAAATTCACACGAATATTGGAGACATTTCTGTCCGCTGTGGAGGTCCAGTAAGAAGAGCTCAGATCCCTCTCACCTCCTCACATGTGCCCTGTGTCGTCACCAGTCTGATATATATACACCTGCAGCCGCCATGTTCTTACAAATGTCTGCTATTTATTTGGGAAACAGATATTTCTGCTCTTAGAGATAAAACCAGACAGCGTCATCTCCATAAATCTCCATTACTGCCGCAAACCACGAAGAGTCAGCAGCTGCCGACATGTAGCAGATAGCAAGATGGCGCAGAAGTCACTGGATGTGGCCGAGCTGAACGCGTTGTGTCCATAGCAGGGACTAGAGAAAAGTGGTGATAATCTTCCCCTTGAAGCCAAGAATCATCCGTAAAGAATCTGAAAAATAGAAAAGACAACCTTATAGACGCGACAACATCTCCTGGGAGTAACGTCTGCATTTACAGGATCCTCCAGATCTGAACTTCAGAAGCTGCTGAAATGAAGATGGAAGATGCAGAATTGTCACCATCTGCGTCTCCCATGTCTAGAGAAATGCGCAATTCCCCTGCACCCCCTTCTCATGACTCATGACTGAGTTTGGGGTGTAAGGCTCTGTGTTGGGGCCAGGACTTGGTGCTCATCACTTGCCCGCTGGTTCATTAGGAGGATTAGAGGTACGAGTAGAATGAGGGACACCGAATGGAAAGTCTATTCACCTACCATGATGTATCGGACTAGCAGAGCTGAGATCGTAGAACAGGTGCAGTGATCAGGAGGATGGTCAGACAACCCGAAGAGGAACAATGAAGATGTAGTAGGGATGAGTATGCAGTACAGAATCAGGAGGCAGAAGAGTAGTCGTACGGTCCAGGGTCAGCAGCTAGGGTCAAGCAGAGCCGAGTGCGCGGTACAGAATCAGGAGGCAGAAGAATAGTCATACAGTCCAGGGTCAGCAACGGGGGGTCAATCAGAGCCGAGTGCGCGGTACAGAGGGAGCATCCAAATTCATAGTCAAAAACAGATCCGATCATAACTAAAATCAAAGTGAAATAGAGCTGCGAATGCTCCACCTGACAACCCTCCAGCTTCTTGATAGTCGGCTGATGAGGTGACTTCTGTGTAAGGGGCTTATTCTATACAGGGCACACAATCCACATACCATATAGGTCCTCCATCATCTGGTCAGCAGCGGGGAGCGACACAGGGGGCAGACTGGATTCTCCAGGAGCCAAGGTCTTATACAGGCTCCATGGAATTCATGGGAGCAGGGGAGAGTGGTGACCGACTCTCCCGCCTCGAACTCCAGGAGGCAGATGACACAACCTCCTCTGGAGTCGGCTGTGCCCAAGATGTTAACGGGCAGCTCCTCCAGCGCCTGTTGTAACTGGCGCACTGCCTGCCATGTCCTCCTCCAGCCAGTGGTGTTATTGGGGGCAGTAGATGGTCTTCTGCGTCTCCCTGTAGTCATGGCTGTCGGCTGTCCATATGGCGCCGGTCGAGCATGTTGTCCTCTGGAAGTCTGTCCTCCAGGACGACCGCGGGTACGAGCAGCACCTTCGAGGGCTGATCTTCCCGATCTGTGTCCTAATAACAAGACATCATATAAATAACTAAAAGTCCATATAACCCCCCCAACTATCTCACCTGAGGCCGGTGATTGGTAGATAGCAGAACATGTATGTTATGTACATAAGAGATCACTTACCTCTTCGGGTAGAATTTCTGAGATTTTCCATTATGAAAGACTCTGGATACAAAATATGCACAGAGATTCCCAAAAATGGGGAGCAGTCAATAATATTGCTGCAGTCTCCTGAGCAATACCAATACAACTGCACAGAAATGATGGTTCCAATGCCAGACATAGAACTCCTGAGTGATGTCACAGTCACTTGGGGGCGGAGCCATTCTAGAAGGTGATGACATCACAAGTATCAGCAGCCAATGGCTCAGTCCAGTAAATGGAAGTTTTTAAACAATATAAAACTTTTTTTTTATTTTAAATAAACCAGTACATTCTAACTACAACTCCTAGCAGAGCTCGTACCTCTGGATTTATAATATACAGCAACCAATGATGTTCTGCCTTCTAAGGAATGACACCTCCCAGCATAGCCCCAACCTCTGGGTGTTCTATCTGATTGATATGTGTTATGCAGGGCCTGGGGCTAGGAAGTCATGTGACTGACCTAATAGACAATGTGCAAAGTGATTAAAATAAATAAAAATAAATAGATAAATAATATATTAAAAAGATAAATAAATAATAAATAATATATAACAATATCTTTTTCATAACGTCTTCAGAGATCAGTAATCCGCACACATGTTCTCCTATAATGGACCCTTCACATGTGTCAAGGAACCATGAACCAGACGTACAACAGAGATAAGTGGAGAAGAAGAAGGTTTTATTGAAGAGCAAGCCGTAAGCAAAGTCCAAACGGATGGCTAGACCGAAGCAGGGTCTTGCGGAGACAGAGGTCAGGAACCAGAAGGGTAGTCAGACGTAGCCAGGATCAGGAACCAACGGGGTAGTCAGACGTAGCCAGGATCAGGAACCAACGGGGTAGTCAGACGAAGCCGGAATCAGGAACCAACGGGGTAGTCAGACGAGGCCAGGATCAGGAACCAAAAGCAGCAGCAGTCTTGGAAGCATGTGAACACAGGAGGACCAAGCAAGGAACTGAAGCCACAGACCTCCTATATATATGAGCTGGGCATCCAGCTCCTCCCAGTGGGAAGGAGGAGCCGCAGGGTGGGAGGCTACAAGAAAACCCAGAAACCAAGATGGCCGCCAGCACATGTCAAACGAAGGGAACAGCAAGGAGGTAAGACCATGACAGTACCTCCCCCTCAAGGGCCCCTCCTCCGCGGAGTAAGGAACGGTTTCTGAGGGAAGCGTGCGTGGAAGGCTCGGAGCAAGACAGGAGCATGGACATCTGCGGAGGGAACCCAGGAACGCTCCTCTGGACCATAACCACGCCAATGGACCAAAAACTGCACCCGGCCGCGGACCAGGCGTGAGTCCAGGATATTGCTCACCTCATACTCCTCACGATTGCCCACTTGGACCGGACGAGGCCGAGGAATCGAGGAAGTGAAACGATTACACACCAGCGGCTTCAACAGGGAGACATGAAACACGTTGGAGATCCGCATGCCAGGAGGAAGCGCAAGGGCATAGGCTACCGGGTTTACCCTGCGAAGCACTCGGAAGGGACCAACAAAGCGAGGCGCCAGCTTGGGAGTGGGCACTCGAAGGTTGAGGTTGCGGGTGGACAACCATACGCGGTCTCCGACCTGGTAGGAAGGAGCGGGCGCTCGTTTGCGATCAGCCTGGAGTTTCTGGCGCTGCGCAGAGACCTCAAGGGACCTCTGGATCTGTACCCAAGAAGCACGTAGGACGGAAAGGTGATCCTCCACAGCCGGAATATCCTGGGGAGAGAATATCTCCGGTAACACGGCAGGTTGGAATCCATAATTGGCCATGAAGGGAGACGTCCCAGAGGAAGAGTTCACCGCCGTGTTCCTGGCAAACTCAGCCCAAGGCAGGAGGTCAACCCAATTGTCTTGGTGATCGGAGACATAGCAACGAAGGAATTGCTCCAAGGCCTGATTGGATCGTTCTGCGGCCCCATTGGACTGAGGGTGGTAGGCCGAGGAGAAAGAGAGATGAATCCCCAACTGGGAGCAAAAGGCGCGCCAGAACCTGGACACAAACTGACTCCCCCGATCCGACACAATCTCCTTGGGCAAACCGTGCAACCGGAAGACCTCCCTGGCAAAAATCGAGGCCAACTCTTGTGCAGAGGGTAACTTCTTGAGAGGAACACAGTGGCACATTTTGGAAAACCGATCCACTATCATGAGAATGACCGTATGGCCTCGGGATGCAGGGAGGTCCACAATGAAATCCATCCCCAGGTGTGACCATGGACGCTCCCCGGTGGCTATGGGTTGCAAAAGGCCCAACGGAAGGTGCCGAGGGGACTTACTCTGGGCACAAACGGAGCATGCCGCTACATATGCGGCGATGTCGGAACGTAGGGAAGGCCACCAGAACAGACGTGAAACAGCCCAGGACAGCTGATTCTTTCCAGGATGCCCCGCGGCCTTGGAGTTATGGTAGGTTCGCAACAACCGAGTGCGCAACTCCTCAGGCACAAAACACCTGCCGTTGGGTCTCCCAGAGGGAGCACCAGATTGAGCCGCCAAAATCTGCTCACCCAGGGGAGAGGTCAGGCTGGTGCGAATGGCGGCCAGGATCTGATTCGGAGGTATGACCGAAGTCGGAATCGACTCCTCCCCGGACAGCTCGGAGTACTGCCGTGATAAGGCATCCGCTCTGATGTTCTTGGAACCGGGTAGGTAGGAGACCACGTAATTAAAACGTGACAAGAACAGAGCCCATCTGGCCTGACGTGGTGTCAATCTCTTGGCCTCAGAGAGGTAGGTCAGATTCTTGTGGTCCGTCAGGATGAGAACCGGAACCACCGAGCCCTCGAGCAAGTGCCTCCATTCTTTAAGGGCCTGCACGATGGCCAATAACTCCCTGTCACCAATCTGATAGTTGCACTCCGCGGAAGACAGTTTCCGGGAGTAAAACCCACAAGGAAGCAGAGGACCCTCCGGTGTTCTACGCTGAGACAGGAGGGCGCCTACTCCCGTCTCAGACGCGTCCACCTCGAGGACAAACGGCAACCCAGGGTTGGGATGCGACAGAATCGGAGCAGACACAAATGCGGATTTTAGAGCCTCAAAAGCTCGGATGGCCTCGGGCGGCCAGACCTGGGGATTACTTCCCTTCCTGGTCAGATCCGTGAGAGGCTTGGCTAGCAAGGAAAAGTCCCTGATGAACCTCCGATAATAATTGGCGAAGCCCAAAAAGCGCTGCAGGGCACGAAGACCACTGGGCTGGGGCCACTGTAAGACAGCCGAAACCTTCTCAGGATCCATGGAGAACCCCTCAGCGGAAATGATGTAACCTAAGAAGGTTACCTGGGATCGGTGAAATTCACATTTCTCAAGCTTACCGAACAGCTTGTTCTCTCGTAACCTTTGCAACACTCGTCTGACATCCAGAATGTGGGCCTCCATGGATTCAGAATATACCAAGATGTCATCCAAATAGACCACCACACACTGCTGCAACAGGTCACGGAAAACATCGTTGATGAATTCCTGGAAGACTGCGGGCGCATTGCACAACCCAAAGGGCATAACCAAGGATTCATAATGACCGGTCCTGGTGTTAAACGCGGTCTTCCACTCATCGCCCGCCTTGATCCTTACCAGGTTATATGCCGCCCTCAGGTCGAGTTTGGTAAAGACCGTGGCCCCTTTGAGGCGATCGAACAGCTCGGAAATCAAGGGTATCGGGTAAGCGTTCTTGATCGTGATGCGATTGAGACCCCTGTAATCGATGCAAGGCCTCAACTCACCGCCCTTCTTTTTCACAAAGAAAAATCCAGCCCCTGCCGGGGACGAGGATTTGCGAATGTGTCCGCGTGAAAGCGCCTCCCTCACGTACTCCTCCATGGCCTCATTCTCCGCTACCGACAGTGGATAGACTTTGCCACGAGGAGGAACGGCACCAGATTGTAACTCTATGGCACAATCGTATGGGCGGTGCGGAGGTAGGGCAACCGCACGCACCTTATCGAATACATCCCGGTACTCCTCGTATTCAGGAGGCAACAGAGAGTCCGAGGAAGTACTCAGCAACTTGACAGGCCCATGGATGCAACTAGCCCCACACTGCGGTGACCACGAGAGGATCTCGGCCGATTTCCAATCGAAAGTCGGATTATGCTTCTGGAGCCAGGGGTACCCCAAGACCACCGAGTAGTGTGGAGACGAAATAACCTGGAGACAGACCGACTCTCTGTGAACGGCACCAATGACCATCCCCACTGGAAGGGTCTCATGGGTCACGTGTGGCGGCAGAAGGGGTCTGCCGTCTATCGCCTCAAGAGCCAGTGGGGAACCTCGAGGCTGCAGAGGAATGGAATTGGCGGCGGCGAACACACCATCAATGAACAAACCACCAGCACCAGAGTCCACCAACGCCTGGGTCGTCACCGAGCCCCCGACCCAGGAGAGGACAACAGTAATCAGTGGTTTGTCAACACGGGAAACCGGGGACGAGGAGACTCCACCCAAGATCTGCCCCCGACAGGACCTCAGGTGCGAGCGTTCTCCCGGACGGTTCGGACATGCCAACCGAAAATGCCCACCGAGACCACATTACATGCATCGGCCCTCGCGTCTCCGGAGTGCCCTCTCCCCCTCGGAAAGGCGAGCAAACCCCCGCTGCATGGGTTCACCCCCAGACAAGTCATCCCCAGGAGGCGTGGGAGGAGAGGGAGGCACGGGTGGGACAGCAAACGTAGGCGCCAATCTGTTAGGAGACCTCCGCAGGCTCTCCTTAAAGGAAGGTCTCTCCCTGAGTCTGGTGTCAATCAAAATCAGGAAAGAAATAAGAGACTCGAGCTCCACTGGTAGGTCCTTAGCTGCAACCTCATCCTTCAAGGCATCCGAGAGACCATGAGAGAATGCAGCGACCAGAGCCTCATTATTCCAGCCCACCTCTGCTGCCAGGGTACGAAACTCAATGGCGTATTCAGCTACGGATCGTGAACCCTGTCTGATGGACATAAGGAGCTTCGCAGCAGAGGCAGCACGAGCCGGCACATCGAATACCTTCCGAAGAGAAGCAACAAAACCGGAAAACTCGGCAACCACCGGATTGTTGTTCTCCCATAAAGGGCTGGCCCAGGCCAAGGCCTTGTCCGAGAGCAGCGAGATCAAGAAGCCAACCTTTGATCTCTCAGTAGGAAAGGCATGTGGCAGCAACTCGAAGTAAATGCCCACCTGGTTAAGGAAACCTCGGCACTGAGTTGGCTCTCCCCCAAAGCGCTGTGGAAGGGGGGCAGAACCGGTCATACCCCGAAACACCACAGGCGCAGCAACAGGTGTCGGGGTAGACTCTGGCGCAACAACTGGAGCGGCAGTAGGAGCGGGCCCAGGAGCGACAACCGACCCATCGGCAACGGAAGCTAAATGAGCCGTGCGTTCAAGCAGGGTTTGCAACGCCACAGCGAACCGACCCAACAGGTGATCCTGCTGATCAAGTCTGGCAACCAGCGTAGGTAGCGAGGGTGGCCCTGTACCGTCAGAATTCATGGCTTGGTCCTAATGTCAAGGAACCATGAACCAGACGTACAACAGAGATAAGTGGAGAAGAAGAAGGTTTTATTGAAGAGCAAGCCGTAAGCAAAGTCCAAACGGATGGCTAGACCGAAGCAGGGTCTTGCGGAGACAGAGGTCAGGAACCAGAAGGGTAGTCAGACGTAGCCAGGATCAGGAACCAACGGGGTAGTCAGACGTAGCCAGGATCAGGAACCAACGGGGTAGTCAGACGAAGCCGGAATCAGGAACCAACGGGGTAGTCAGACGAGGCCAGGATCAGGAACCAAAAGCAGCAGCAGTCTTGGAAGCATGTGAACACAGGAGGACCAAGCAAGGAACTGAAGCCACAGACCTCCTATATATATGAGCTGGGCATCCAGCTCCTCCCAGTGGGAAGGAGGAGCCGCAGGGTGGGAGGCTACAAGAAAACCCAGAAACCAAGATGGCCGCCAGCACATGTCAAACGAAGGGAACAGCAAGGAGGTAAGACCATGACAACATGCTCCTGTAGCAGGGTCGCCCACCGCCCTTAAATATTTTCTGGACAGCTGAGACCAAAATCACACAGACCACTCCCACTTATATAGACCACACCTCCAAATGCATTCAACTTCATTTGACAGTCCCTAGGATTAAAGGGGTCTTTCCATGTCAGACATTTATGGCCTATCCACAAGATACAGCATGGGGGTCTAATTCATGGAGGTCCCACCACTGGAACACCCCCACATTTGCTGTCAGCCTATTCCTAATTGTCTTGGGAAATAAACACCAGAGCCGGAGATCTGGAGGATGAAATGGTCCTTGCCTTCCTCCATCCCTCTCCGCTCCTTCCTCTAAATCTCTGACGGCCGTCCTCATCAGCTTTTTGGAAATTTACTTCAATGATAAATACTAGAAACTGAGTTCTATAAACTGAGTGTCTTATATGACCAAGTACAGATACACCCACAGCTCATCACAGAGGAGCCCTCACCCTCCTGACATGTCCCCATAAAATAACTTATCTGGAGAATCTTTTCTTTATCCCTGTGTTGTGTCATTCCTCTACTATTCCACCTAGCAACGTATCAATAAATCACAAACTGGATGCTACCATTTTTCATGTCAATGGGGTGTCCCCCCACAGTCTGATACTGTCAGCACTGATTGCACAGCTCCCAGTGTCATCAGCCTGTGCAATTGCAAACTCCACCTGGTAACAGCCTTTTAAATGCCTATTTATTTTATACATTTCTAGCGGGAATAAAAGAGTAACAGAACAATACAGAATTCTTAGAAATATTCTCTGGAATTATATTATGGGAATACAAATAGTCACTAAAACAGACATGTCAGCAGAGGTCAGGGGCATAACTAGAAAAGGCAGAGTCTCCTTCCCTGAGAAACTATCTGACAACCCTCCTCTGTAGCTAGTCAACACCACCCACTGTCGGCATACAGCCTCCTCCCACTTATTCATGTTAAAAGTATGAAAATAAGCACAGGGCAGCAGGAGTCAAGAGTTTACATTACAGTATGCCACCTTATTGTCACATACAGTAGTTATGCCCCCTTAATATCGCACACAGTATTTATGTACCCTTAGTGTTACACATAGTAGTTATGCCCCCTTAGTGTCGCACACAGTTGTTATGTCCTCTTAGAGTACAGGCCGGAATTAGGGCTGCAAGCCTAGTTGGAGGCCTGGCATGATGGGGGCTTGGAGAGAGTGGAGCCTGGGACGTATGGGGTTTAAGAGGAGGAATAGTGATGGGAAGGGTGCTAGAGGTGGGGTTTAGGGCGGGAAAAGGGTCCATTTTGTAGTGAAAGCAGTGTGGCAGCAGCCCTTGTCTAAACTGCTGCAGTGTCGCTCTTCTTGTCCCACGTTGTCGGATTTGGATTTGATTCTGGCACAGCTCCATGCGGTAATGTAGAGTAGAGGATCAGGATGGCTGCAGGCTTCGGTTCAAGGCCTGCTTCCGTGGTCCGGGGATAAATCTGCTTTCCCCATCAACCGGCCGCGAAGGACCAGGCCTCCAGCGTGTCTTAGCCCTGAAGTTACCCCGGCGCCGGGTAAGGAGCCTCCGGAGACCCTCAGCATGCGCCTCAGTGATTACCGGAGCATCTAGACGGTCGTGTGCCGGGAGGAATACTGTTACGAGGAGGGACCCTAGGAGGGGACTGCGGGATGCCCCCTCCTCAGATGCAGGCGGCGGGGAGTCCGGACCTGAATCGGCGTGGACCAGGCCTTGGTGCTCTTGCCCAGTGGGGGTGAGATGCAGCAGGATGGCAGGGTTAACATGGCGGCCCTGTGCGTAGTGACTTACTCAGGCAGCGCTGTGCTGGCTCGGAGGTGGCTCCAATTGGAAGACGGTGACATCTAGTGGCGAGGCTGAGGAACTGCAAGCCTTGGCGTTTCCAATCCTGCCAAGGGCGACCTCTGGTGGCGAAGCTGCAGATTTGCAGGCCTTGGTATCTTCAATTGAGACACGTGGCACGGCCGCAGAACTGCAGGCTTTGAAGTCGGTGGAAGCAAGAAAGGGCACAGGAGGTGCTGAAGACCGGAGGACAGCCGGAAGAGAGTGCGTCGCCAATCAAGTCTCAATTCCTCATGTTCCGGCTGGTGGAATCACAGCATCCACGCAGCCAGGTGAGATATGTGGGGATTCCTTATTAGCGATGGCTTGTAGTGGGAGGACTCACAGGGTCGGGGGGGTTCAGGGGTGTCTGTATTGGGAGGGCTGGTGGCGTTATTGGTGGGGTTGTGGAATTTGGTGACGGGGTTGGTAGGTATGGGGTCTGTGGTGGAGTCACCAGTGGCGGCATGGACCGTGAAAGGATCAGGGTTACCAAGTACAAGCGCAGCAGGGGGAGCAGGTGGGACAGGGGAGAAGGACGTGAGTACTGGGGTTGGGGGGGTGCTTGGGACAGCGCAGCATGGATCAGCGGATAAGGACGGGGATAGGGTGAGGGAAGGGACTAAACAGGGGGATGGGGAGGAGCCGCGAGTGGATGACACGGCTAAAGGGGAGGTTTATGTGTGTTTCGAGGGGCCCCTGGGGGCCCACTTGAAGCACAAGGTTAAGGAAAAAATTTGAAAAGGGGAGTACGTGGACATATTTTCGCTACTCCCGCTACTCCCGCTTGAAATCTTCGCTACTCCCGCTTGGACCTTCTCTAACTGGTTGAAGGCGTTTGTGATCCTGACCAGTGTTATTGGGGAAAAAGCGCTGGAAAATTGTTTGGCCCCTATCTGTTACTTGGACGCAATAGGGGAGGCGTACCGAGTGTATGGGGGGCAGGGGTGGTTGAGGTACGATGAGCAGTTTCTGCAGCGAAAGGCGGTTCGGTCTAGTATGCGCTGGGACCATAAGGACATTGGTCTGTGGATGCGGGTGATGACACCCTTTCTGGGGGGCGCCGGGGGTTCTGGACAATCGGAGCGATCGGCAGCCTCGCTTAAGAGGTTATGTTTTCTGTACAATGAGGGAGGATGCATGTATGGGGACAAGTGCAAATTTAAGCACGAGTGTTCCTCATGCAGTGGGAATCATGGAGCACAGAGGTGCTTCAAGGGGCAAAAAAGAAAAAGTTAGGGTGATGCGGCGGGAAAAGGGGCGGACCGTGGTGGAGCATTTTCTAAATAGGTACCCGAATCCGGTGGCGGCGGAATTCTTATTGACAGGCTTTATGGAAGGTTTTTCATATACCGTTTGTGGAGGGGGTTGTTTGGAAAAGGGGAGAAGGATTTAAAGTCAGCAACGGAGCATTCTGAAGTGGTGACAGAAAAATTGCGGAAAGAGGTGGAGTTAGGTCGCATGGCAGGGCCCTTCAGGGAATTGCCGATGCAGGATTTGCGGGTGTCACCGTTAGGGGTTGTGCGGAAAAAGGAGCCTAATTAATTTTGCCTTATACATCACCTTTCGTTCCCAAGATGGGCTCGGTTAATGACGGGATTGCGCCGGAATTGTGTTTTGTCGTGTACACGTCGTTTTATGAGGCGGTTCATTGGGTATGGTATTATGGGCGTGTAGCATTGTTGGCCAAGGTGGATAATGAGGCGGCGTTTCGGCTCTTGCCAGGGGGACCTGGAATGTCAACACTTTTTAGGGTGTTTTTGGGACGGGGGATTTTTCGTTGATCAGTGTTTGCCCATGGGTTGTTCGGTTTTGTGTGCATATTTTGAAAGGTTCAGCTCTTTCTTGGAGTGGGCGGTAGGAGAGTGGTCAGGTTGGTGTTCCATCATCCATTGTCTGTATGATTTTTTGTTTATCGGGCCGCCAAGTTCGAATGGCTGTTCCATAATGTTGCATTCATTTGAGGCCATGTCTCGCCTTTTCAGGGTTCCTTTGGCTTCCGGGAAGACGGAGGGCCCTACGAAACAGTTGAGATTTTTAGGTATAGTAAATGATACGGTAGCTATGGAGTGCCAATTGCCAAAGGAAAAAGTCATAGATCTACAGCGTGTGTCTGCGACGTGTGGCCGACAGAAAACGCGGCTTTGCGAGTTGCAGTCCCTATTGGGTAAGCTTAATTTTGCGTGCCGTATGATGCCCATGGGGCGGATCTTTTGTAGGAAGTTGGCGCAGGCTACGGCGGGGGTGTGGGCTCCCCATCACGTTGTTCAGATTAATCATGAGCTGCAAGATGACTTGAGGGTGTAGGCGTCATTTTTGGAGACCTATAACAGGAGGTCTTTGTGTATGGCTGACTGGGTGTTGGCAGCAGATTTGGATTTGTTTACAGATGTGGCGGGGATTCAGGGTTTCAGGGCATTTTTGGGGGGTCGTTGGCGTGTGGGTGAATGGCCGAAATAATGGAAGGAGGACGGTTTAGTGCAGAACTTAATGTTGCTGGAGCTCTTTCCCATTGTGGTGGCGATGTCCATTTGGGGTGAATTTTTTCACAATCGGAAGGTGTATTTTCATTGCGACAACATGGGGGTGCTTGAGACCATTAATCGCAATTCAGCTTCATCGTTGCTGGTCATGCGCTTGCTTCAGCATTTGATTTGGTGTTGCTTATGCCTGAACGCATGGGTGGTAGCGTCTCATGTCCCTGGGGTTAGTAACTCTATTGCAGATGCTTTGTCTTATTTCCAGTGGACGTGTTTTTGTGTGTTGGCACTGGAGGCGGAGATGGAAGAGACAAGCTCTCCCCAGGAGTTGTGGAATCTGCCATTTGGTCGGTTGAAGATCTGGTAAGGGGTTCCTTGTCGGGGGGACCTGGGCGGCGTATGCGAGGGCATGGGGCTTTTGGGAGACTTGGAGGCAGCGTTTTCACGGAAGTAGGTTGGATGATGGAGCTTTGATGTTTCTTTGGGTGGGGCACTGTAGGGAGGAGACATGGTCGTTTTCCAGATTTAACAAGTTTATGGCTGGGGTGGCTTTTGGTTGTAGGTGACGGGGGGCAGCGGATGTGACCAAATCATTTTTGGGTTGCGCAGGCCCTAAGGGGTTGGAGGAAGCGTTCATCGGGCGGTGGATCAACGTCGACCGGTTTTGTTCGATTTGTTGGTAGATATGATGGGACAGCTAGAGTGGATTTGTGGGTCGGCGGGGTAGGTCGGGCTGTTTAAGCTGGCCTTTTTGCTCGCTTTTTTGGGGGCATTGAGGATTTGGGAGTTGGTTAGTCCGAGTAAGAGTCGGGCCTTGGGCCTTTGCGTAAAGGATGTGGTGTTATTTGATGTTAGGTTAGAGTTTTGCATCAGGAGGTCAAAAACGGACCAACTGGGGCAGAGTTGTTGGGTGGTGTTGTACCAGGTGGCAGGGTTGAATGTGTGCCCGGTTCGATGTCTTAGGGAATTTTGTGGAGAGAGAGAGTTTGGGGGTGTTCGGGACCCCTCATTATATTGGGGTCATTCTTTTCGGATAGGCACGGCCAAGTAAGCGGCTAGGAGGGGGTTGGGGGAGGAATTTATTCTGTGCATTGGCTGTTGGGAGTCTATTTGGTTCCGGTCATATGTTAGACCCACTTGGGTATAATGGGGGTAGGTTTTGAGGCGGGAGTTGGGTCTTGGCTGTGGTCGGGGATTGATGTGTGTTATTTTTGTGTTCACTACAGGGGTTTCGCAGTGTCTGGTGTGGATTATGGGGCACTCTTACGTGTTCTGGGGAGCGTTACGAACAGAGGTCAGGCCCGATGGAAGGCAGTTGTGTTTTTCGAGAGAGGTGGCATTAATCCGACGGTTGGAGATGAGAGGCATAAGGTGGAGTCAGGTTCTTACTGAGTTTAACAGGTTTGCACGGTGAGATATCCCCCCCAGGGCTATGGTGTTGTATATAGGGGGAAATGATTTGGGGACGTGCCCCTTCCGGGAGCTTGTGAAGGACATCAAGTTTGACTTGCTGCGGTTGTGGGCGCAGTATTAGCAGCTGGTGATAGTTTGAACAGACATGGTGCCGCGTAAGCACTGGAGGGACGCGAGGTCTATGGAACGCCAGGAATAAAGCAAGGATAAAAGTGAACAGGGCTGTGGGTAGGTTTGTAGCGAGGAATGGTGGAATTGCTGTTTTCTCATAAGCAGCTGGAGTCAGGTGAGGGGCATTTTGGAGAAGTGATGGGGTACACCTGAATGCTGTAGGGATTAATCTCTGGTGTTCCAGTTTACAGGATGGGATTAAGTTGGCGTTACGGGTGTGGCGGGACGCAAGGAGTTGAGGTGTTCACCTTCTTGTGTCGTGGGCGGTGATGGGTCCTTGGAGTTGGTGGTTATGGTGGCTCTGGCGTGGTGGGGAGGGAGCCAAAGTGGACTCTGGACTACCCAGTTATGTGTTTTGGGGTGTGATATAGTGGGTAGCGGCCCACGTTTGTTGCCCTTGGTTACCGGTTTCTGCCTCTAAGCTGGTGTTTATCGGCTAGAGGTAAGTAACTGAGGGCGGGGCAGTTATGCGTCATTTTGCGGGGCTCCAAGGACCCTCCCTGTGCTGTCATTTCTCTAGGTTCTTGGTAAGGTTCTTGGGGCGGGGGCCTCCAGGTGGGAAGGCATTGGGTTAGTTATATTTATGGTATTTATTGTATTTATGTTATTAATAAAAAGGCTGCTGCGGCCAATAAATCCACTTGCTGACTCTATCATTATTGGGTTGGGAAGGGGGAGGTGAAGGGGTGAGCGACTCGACAATACGCCTGTCAAGTATAGGCTGAAATTAGGGCTGAAAGCCTGGGTGGAGGCCTGGCATGACGGGGGCTTGGAGGGAGTGAAGCCTGAGACGTAAGGGATTATGGAGGAGAAATAGTGATGGGAAGGGTGCTAGGGGTGGGGTTTAGGGCTTAAAAGGGGCAGCAAGGGTGGGAAAAGGGGCCATTTTGTAGGGAAAGCAGTCTGGCAGCAGCCTCCACCCACCCTCCTTTTTGGGCAGCGGTTTTGCTTGGGTTAATGCGGGTGTCCTGGGGCATTGGTGGTTATGGTGGCCCTGGTGTGGTGGGGAGGGAGCCAAAAGGGGCTCTGGACTTCCCAGGTATTTATTTGGGGGTATGAAATGGTGAGTAGCTGCTCACGCTTGTTGCCCTTGGTTACCAGTTTCTGTCTCTGAGCTGGAGTTTATCGGCTAGAGGTAAGTAACTGGGGTTTTTCAAAAAACTGTATTTTCCAGATCTGCAAGTGTTAAATTCAAGTTTAATATATACAGCTTTCATATTCTGTTACCAAAAAAATACTTTTTTGGCAATCTACAACATCTGGATTAGTCAGTGTGCAATTTAAGGTAGAAATACACCCATTATTTTCTGGGGTTTGAAAAACACACTTTTTTTTTTTTTTACAAAAAACACTATTTTCAGGCCTTGCAGCATCAGCACATGTGAAAGTACAGGCTTATATACTGCTGTCAAATTCAGTTGTTAAACAAACACTCATTTTATGGGGCTCCAAGGACCCTCCCCGTGCTGTCATATCTCAAGGTTCTTGGTAAGGTTCTTGGGGCCTGCATATTCTGATGGGAAGGCCTTGGGTTAGTTTTATGTATGGTATTTATTATATTTATGTTATTAATAGAAAGGCTGCTGTGGCCAATAAATCCACTTGCTGAGTCATTATTGGGATGTGAAGGGGAAGGTTAAGGGGTGAGTGACTCGACAATACACCTGTCATGTTGCACACAGTTGTTACTGTATGTCTCCTTAGTGTTGCACACAGTTTTTACTATATGTCATCTTAGTGCAACACACAGTTGTTATGTCCCCTAGTGTTGCACACAGTAGATATGCCTTCTTAGTGTCACACACAGTTGTTATGTCCCCTTAGTGTTGCACAGAGTAGTTATGCCCACTTAGTGTCGCACACAGTTGTTATGTCCCCTTAGTGTTGCACACAGTATTTATGCCCCCTTAGTGTCGAACACAGTTGTTATGCCCCCTTAGTGTCGCACATAGTATTTATAGCCTCTGTGTTGACACAGTGCAATGTGCCAGTCCGCAGGGGAGAACACATGAGGTTCACAGTGGGCTGAAATGGTACAACAGTTCATCGGTTACTCACGGTTTAGCAGACGCCTCCTTGGGCCAGCAGTGCAGTGAAGGGGAGAACGGCACAGGATTCTCTGGGGCACACTGTATCACAGGGGACACCGGCCAGGTGGTGATCGAGGTGCCCTTGATGGTGATTGGGTTTCCGAGTGCATGTGTAGCTGGTACCCTGAATTAAGTAATGTCGTGACGCCAGCACCTTGATGGTGCAAAATGTTGAGAGTGGTTGTAGTATGGAGTATCAAGAATAAGGCAGGTTTGAATCCAACTGAGAACTTTAATGTAACCAGGTTCTTGATAACAGTTTACATCCAGATAATAAAACTGTCTTTTATGAACATGCAAGTTGGATGTGATGAATCCCAGTAACGGGCGGTACATGTAGTTATGTCTCAGGATATCGTAGGTAGTTATGTACTCACTGATATTCAGCTCCTTTGCCTTGCTTCAGTCTCAGTAGAGGTAGTCCTAGTCTTTATCTTCTACACACAAGTGATGCAACAGAAATCTTTTCTGTCCTTAAAATAACGGTGAGGCTGCTGGAAGCTAATAAATCCTTCACCTTTGTGTTTTCCACAATAAACTTAGCAAAATCCACTTGATACTCCGGAAGAGTGAATGGTACAATACAGACTTCACCTCTGCTTATTTTCCTGGCTTGACACTGAGATACAAATTGACTCCTCTGGGCCGTGGAGCCCAAGAGAGAGCTGAGAGGAGAGGGGTCCTCTCCTTCCCCCTTGCGCCTCACTGCACGTCACTCTGCTGTTACAAGTGTAGGGAGAGGATGCTGCTGGACTTGTGATTTCAGGGAGAGAATAGGAGAGACTCTAAGGCTACTTTCACACTAGCGTTCGATCGGATCCGTTCTGAACGGATCCGATCATAATAATGCAGACGGAGGCTCCGTTCAGAACGGATCCGTCTGCATTATATTGGCATATAAAAGCTAAGTGTGAAAATAGCCTCGGACGGATCCGTCCAGACTTTCAATGTAAAGTCAATGGGGGACGGATCCGCTTGAAGATTGAGCCATATTGTGGCATCTTCAAACGGATCCGTCCCCATTGACTTACATTGTAAGTCTGGACGGATCCGCACGCCTCCGCACGGCCAGGCGGACACCCGAACGCTGCAAGCAGCGTTCAGCTGTCCGCCTGTCCGTGCGGAGGCTGAGCGGAGCGGAGGCTGAACGCCGCCAGACTGATGCAGTCTGAGCGGATCCGCATCCATTCAGACTGCATCAGGGCTGGACGGAAGCGTTCGGGTCCGCTCGTGAGCCCCTTCAAACGGAGCTCACGAGCGGACAGCCGAACGCTAGTGTGAAAGTAGCCTAACTCAGCGATCTACCTAGAAATAGTTGTGTGGGTGCAGGACACATGGAGGCAAATGACACCACTCCTCCTCAACCATATGTGATTAGATAAATAAAAACACTGACAACATTTTTCTTAGTGGAATAGAAATGGCCGAAGTGCTTTATTAAGGGTAACCAAAATGAAAACCAATAAATAATTTAATAAATTAATTAATAATTAAAACCATAAACCATAACAATAAATACCAATTTCAAACCATCTATATAGACCAAGATCCACTCAGCATCAGCTGAGCGATACAGCGCCTCTAATAAAGCACAGCGACAGATAGCACAAAATTAAGGGAGGGAGGGCGGGCGCTGTCCAGATCCGTGACGACTGCCCTGAGGTAGCGGCAAACCTGGAAATATAAAGGGGACAAATTTCCCGCTTTGCGGGCAGGGACAAATCACAGAGCTGGAAATCTCCCCCAGCAACAGGGTAGCAACCAATCAGCAGCTCCGCTTCAGTTGCCATCCAAAAACTTCAACTTAAACAGAACCAGCGCCAACCGGATTCAGCTTCTTGAGGTAAATTTACCTGAAAAATAAGGTGGGAAGGGAAAGAAAAGGGGAGGGGGAGTAAAGACACAAACTGCCTAATAATCTTGCCATAAAATATGGGGGTCATTGCCCCCATATGTCCCCCAAGCTAATCGCTCTGGTGGGCCCTTACAATCGTTTCACCCTGCCCTGAGGCCATTGACCCCAAAAAAATGAACTTTTATAATTCTGTTAGTTAGGTGGGTGGCGGTGGCGGCCATTTTATGCATGCTCAGTGCACCAGCACTGCATCTGAGATTTTGAGACATTGCAAATCACCATTTTTTGGGGGCAAACTACAACATCTGGATTAGTCAGTGTGCAATATAAGGTAGAAAAACACACTTTTTTCTCTCCAAAAACAGTATTTTCCAGATCTGCAAGTGTTAAATTCAAGTTTAATATATAAGCTTTCATGTTCTGTTACCAAAAAATTACTTTTTGGGCAATCTACAACATCTGTATTAGTCAGTGTGCAATTAAAGGTAGAAATACACCCATTATTTTCTGGGGTTTGAAAAACACACTTTCTTTTTACAAAAAACACTATTTTCCAGATCTGCAAGTATTAAATTCAAGTTTAATATATACAGCTTTCATATTCTGTTACCCAAAAAATACTTTTTGGGCAATCTACAACATCTGGATTAGTTAGTGTGCAATTTAAGGTAGAAATACACCCATTATTTTCTGGGGTTTGAAAAACACGCATTTTTTTACAAAAAAACACTATTTTCAGGCCTTGCAGCATCAGCACGTGTGAAATTACAGGCTTATATACTGCTGTCAAATTCAGTTGTTAAACAAACACTCGTTTTGGGCGCAAAAAATTTAGTTGGCAGCCTTTGATGCAGGTGAATACCGCCATTTGGTGCACCAATATTGAATTCAGGCCTTAAAATACAGCCATTTGAAATACAGCCATTTTGTGCAAAGATATATTTACTTCAGGCCTACACTGGTTCAGACCATGTGAGATACCCCCCTACATACAGGGGTTTGAATCAGGCATTTGAAATGCAGCCTTTTGAAATACAGCCATTTTGTGCAAAGATATATTTACTTCAGGCCTACACTGATTCAGGGCGTGTGTGATCCCCCCTATATATACAGGAGTTTGATTCAGCCATTTGAAGTACAGCCATTTGAAATACAGCCATTTGAAATACAGCCATTTTGTGCAAAGATATATTTACTTCAGGCCTACACTGGTTCAGACCGTGTTAGATACCCCCTACATAGAGGGGTTTGAATCAGGCATTAGAAATACAGCCATTTGATATACAGCCATTTTGTGCAAAGAAATCTTTAATTGAGGCCTAGACTGGTTCAGGCTGTGTGAGATACACCCTTTACATACTGTCGTTCTTTTCTACTATTAATTAAACACCCATTTAGGGCAAGATCCTAAATTAAAAAAATATGAGGAGAGCGTCAAATAAGGGACGTGGCCCAGGTCGTGGTGCTGCTGGTGGAGCTCCTGTTGCAGGGAGAGGACGTGGTCGATCTGTGCCAGCTACACGCACAAGTGAAACCCCTTTCTCAGGTGCGAATAGGTGACAAAACCTGCAGCGGCATTTGGTCAGGCCTAATGCTGCTCTACGAATGGTGAGGCCTGAACAAGTACAGGCGATAGTAGATTGGGTTGCTGACAGTGGATCCAGTTCCTTCACATTGTCTCCCACCCAGTCTCCTGCTGAAAGACCACAGTTGGCACCTGCAGCCGATGTCCATCAGTCTTTCACCTCACCCCCTTGCAAATCAGCCAAGCAGTCTGAGCCCCAAGTGATGCAGCAGTCTCTTCTGCTTTTTGATGACTCTGTTAGAAGGGTTTCCCAGGGCCATCCACATAGCCCTGCCCCAGAAGTGGAAGAGATTGAGTGCACCGATGCCCAACCACTTATTTTTCAAGATGAGTACATGGGAGGACCATCGCAGCATGTCTCGGATGATGACGAAACACAGGTGCCAACTGCTGGGGCTTTCGAAAGTGTGCAGACCGACAAGGAAGTCAGAGGTGAAGACTGGGTGGAAGATGATGTGGAGGACGGTGAGGTCCTCGACCCCACATGGAATCAAGGTCATGCGAGTGACCGATGTAGTTCGGAGTAAGAGGCGGTGGTCGCACAGAGCCACCAGCACAGCAGAAGAGGGAGCAGGGTGCAAAAGCGGAGCGGCCGTCCTCTAGACAGTACGCCTGCTACTGCCCACCGCAGCAAGGGACCAAGCACACCAAAGCAAGCTCCAAGGAGTTCCCTGGCATGGCAGTTCTTCAGACAATGTGCTTATTTGGTGTGGTAATCGAGGTAACCTGCGACTGTGGAAGCCGAGGGTGTAGGGCCCTAGCAAGCCACTTTCCGCTTTTATCTCCATATAAAAAAAAAACGTATTTAACCCTATCCTGGAGGCATAGAGTACTCTGATCAAGGATTTAGAGTATTTGTTGACAGAGAAGGGAGATGTCAGCTTTCAACTGGTCAGATGGGGCAAGCTTATTTGATGTTTCTTTACCGTCAAGTGCTATAAGGAGAGAGGAAAGTTTCACGAAGCGTTCTTTCTTAAGTCTGGCACTATGGGATATAAAAATCCCTCTAGGGCGCATTTCATAGCCTCCCATTTTATCGGAGGGGGGACGGGTCATTTTGATGGATATTGGCAAATTCTGTAACGGCAGTGCGCATGTCGGTCATGCAGACTAGGTTGTTTAGAAGGTTATCATTTAATCTCCACGTGAAGGAGCGGGGGCATGTCTGTTGGAACCGGAGAAGGCCATACACAGGTGCATGATCAGACCAAAGGAATCCGTCCATCAAACATAGCGGATCTGAATCTAATAAAGTATGTGAGATAAAAAGATGGTCTAATCTAGCATAGCTATTATGGGCCTGATAGTGAAAACTGAAATCTCTGACTCCCGGATGTAACACCCGCCACAAATCAACTAGACGAAGTGAAGACTGGCCTTCCCTGAATCGGTGTTGGGATGCCGGGGAGATAGAGGACTTACCAGTTGAGGAATCCATGGCAGGGTCCATCACCATATTGAGATCGCCGCCCAGTATGATAGAACCATCTGCAAAGTGAGCTAATTTCCCGAGGATCTTAGAGCCAAACGGTACCTGCCCCTGGTTGGGAAAATAAACGTTAGCAATTGTATACACACGCTGACCATCAGACAGTTTGAGGAAGATATAACGCCCCCTACCGTCAATGTCCGAAGACAAAACCGTAGGGCGGAAAGATTTGTGGAAGGCTATGGAAACACCTCCTGATTTTTTGACAGGATTGGGACTATGAAACCAAGTGGTATAGTAACCACGTTCACACCTGGGAACCAAGGCAAGTTTAAAATGGGTCTCCTGGAACATAACAAGCATGACACGTTTCCGGTGGAGGCTGATATAAGATCTGGCTACATTTTTCTGGCTTGTTAAGGGCTCTGGCATTATAAGTGCAAAAAGAAAGAGAGGTCATCTTTTCTGCTGAGTGAATCACCTGAGAACTTAGGGAATAGGGTAGGTATAAAGGAGTTGAAGACAGGAGGGCAGACATAGGGTGGGAGACAAAACAGACAAATAACTACTAGACAAAGACAAACAAAACTCCTAAAGGAGAGAGCCAGTGACGTCGGCTCAGAGGTAAGCTAAGATGTGACAATGGTCACGTTCGACACCGGGTGTCGATATCCCTAGTGAGGGGAAGGAGAGGTCAAGGGCAAAACAGCAGCCTTACTGACCTCCGGCATGTAAACAGAAATACAGCAATAAAATACACATAGCATGTAACACATGAACATGAAAAAAATGCACGTCCCGTGGCAGCAATTTAGGCTCAAGCAGGCGGTCCTGGATGGCGTCTGGAGGGCCCCTGGGGCTTCGGTGTCGTCGTCTGCCATTGGTCTCTGGTAGGAGGTACCAAGAGGGGCCTAGGCCACTCTGGGAGGTCCACTGCAGGCAGGTCAAATGTGGCCAGGAATTTGGGTAAGTCGGCAAGAGATTTGAAGACAGCAGATCTCCCATCCTTTCTTGCAGAGAGTTGAAAACCCCATCTGTATAAAATCGCATTGTCCCTAAGTATGGACAGGAGAGGTTTTAAGGCTTTCCTGAGCTGCAAAGTACGTCTTGCGAGATCCGGGAGGATTTGAATGGAGTTTGTCCATAGTAGAACCAGCTGCACTTCAGGGCGCCCTAAGGATAGATTCCTTTTCTCTATAAAAATGGGTGTGGCAGATGATGTCCCTAGGACGGTTCGGATCAGACGATTTTGGGCCAAGAGCCCGGTGTATACGGTCAATTTCAATGAATGTAGTAGGAGCTACCTTCAGTAATGCTGCAAAGTAGCTTTGTGCCCAGGCGGCAAGATCTTCTACGGTTTTAGGAACCCCGCGGACAGGAAGGTTATTCCTCCGGTTTCGATTTTCTATGTCATCGATATGGGTCAAAATGTCCTGCAATTTAGCAGCATGCTCATTTATGACTTTGTAGTGGCAGTCCAGGGTATTGAGGATCTGCTCCTGCTTGTTTTCTATTTCCTCCACTCTCTGCCCCACATGTTTGATATCTTGGTGTAGGGCCGCCATATCCTGCTTGTGGGAGGCTTCCATCCTACTAAGCAAAGCGTCCACTTCTGTGGTAGTGGGGAGAGATTTTAAGTGCATTTTTCCAATCCCACTCATCAACTTGGGAGTGGGTGGTAGGTGATCTGCCTGAAGCAGCTGACATGGCTGGAGATTCATGCTGACAAGGCTGTGGGCCTGGCAAGGCTTTAGAGCTTCTGGACGGTGGTGAGGAGGATATGGCCACAGAGGCTGGACTTACCGCTGCTGCATATGAAGTCGGGGGCCCTCTGGTGAGTTGATCTCCCTGGGTGCAGGGCTGCAGTCTTCTCTCTGGTAACAGGCGTTGAGGCGCCGGGCTCAAACGCTATACCTGCCATCTTGGAAACAGAGGCTCTCATGCCTAAGTTCCCGACTGGCTGGACAAGCCAAAAAAGTGTGATATGTCGCCCGGTTCACTCGCTGCAGGTGAACCCTTCTTGCGACCCATATAGAATATTGCGGTCCTCTTTGCGCTATGGCAATGTGATAGAAGCCGGCGGTGTTCAGGAGCTCAGGCTGCGTGCTGCTTACTCCGCCATCGGCAAGCTCTGACCCCTTAATTTTACGAAATTTAATTAAAACCAAAAACCTGTATTGGCTATCTCGTCCTCCTCCACCGCCGCTTCTACCTACTCGGCTGTATTCACCACCTCCTCAAACTCCTACTCCATATGGAACTCCACCTCATAAATCCATATTTTTTTTTTGTACGTGTTTTATTTTATATTATTTCACTACTTTGTCATTTAAATTTTATGGTGAAATTAACAAATTTTGGGGTCTATAGTACCACTGCTATACCTAGTAGGCCGGTAAAAAAATAAAAAATTAAATTGTCATTTACATTTTAGGGTGAAATTCACCAATTTTGGTGTGTATAGTACCACTGCTATACCTAGTGGACCGGTAAAAAAAAATTCTAAAAAATTGGCAGTTACATTTTATGGGGAAATTAACAAATTTTGGGGTGTATAGTACCACTGCTATACCTAGTAGACAGGTTAAACAAAGAAAAAATAAACTGTCATTTACTTTTTTGGGTTAAATTAACCATTTTTTGGGTGTATAGTACCACTGCTATACCTAGTAGACAGGTTAAACAAAAAAATAATAATTGTCATTTACATTTTAGGGTGAAATTCACCAATTTTGGTGTGTATAGTACCACTGCTATACCTAGTGGACCGAACGTATTTTATGTTATTTAAAGTCATTTCCCTATTCACATTTGTTTGCAGAGCACTTGCCATGCTCTTAACCACATTTTGACGCCATTTGCAGCCCTCTAGCCCTTTCCATGACATTTTTACAGCCATTTTAGTGCTCAAAAGTTTGGGTTCCCATTGAATTCAAAGGGGTTCGGGTTCGGGGTCAAGTTCGGGTCCCGAACTCGAACTTTTTTCCGAAGTTCGGCCGAACCCGTTGAACCCGAACATCCAGGTGTCCGCTAAACTCTAGTTATGACCCCTTAGTGTTGCACACAGTTGTTATGACCCCTTAGTGTCGCATACAGTTTTTATGTCCCCTTAGTGTTGCACACAGTTGTTACTGTATGTCACCTTAATGTTACACACAGTTGTTATGCCCCCTTAGTGTTGCACACAGTTGTTACTGTATGTCCCCTTAAAGGGTTTCTACCACTTGCTTTGCACCCATTTCGTTTTCAGACACTAGCGATCCGCTAGTGTCTGATGTACAATACAAGCTAAGTATTATCTTATTCTGTCCGGCCGTTTTGTTTAAAAAAGCACTTTTATATTTATGCAAATGAGCCTCTAGGTGCTATGTGGGCGTCTTTCCAGCACCTAGAGGCTCCGTCTACCTTCCTAAACTGCCGCCCAGCTCGTCACTCCAGACCGCCCTTCTCCTAGCGAATTCGATCCTCCCCCTGCTCCTGGCGTCTGAAATCTCACGCCTGCGCCGCCCGTCTCTGCATTCGGCGCAGGCGCAGTGTAAATGTCTGAGCCCTCCCTGCTCAGACATTTACACTGCGCCTGCGCCGAATGCCGCCGAATGCAGAGACGGACGGCGCAGGCGCGAGATTTCAGACGCCAGGAGCAGGGGGAGGATCGAATTCGCTAGGAGAAGGGCGGTCTTGAGCGACGAGCTGGGCGGCAGTTTAGGAAGGTAGACGGAGCCTCTAGGTGCTGGAAAGACGCCCACATAGCACCTAGAGGCTCATTTGCATAAATATAAAAGTGCTTTTTTAAACAAAACGGCCGGACAGAATAAGATAATACTTAGCTTGTATTGTACATCAGACACTAGCGGATCGCTAGTGTCTGAAAACGAAATGGGTGCAAAGCAAGTGGTAGAAACCCTTTAATGTTGCACACAGTTGCTATGACCCCTTAGTGTTGCACACAGTAGTTATGCCCCTTTAGTGTTGCACACAGTAGTTATGCTCCCTTAGTGTCGCACATAGTATTTATAGCCTCTTTCTTCAAACAGTAATTCTGCACCTTACACTAGAGAAGTCCCTGTTAAGAAAATTAAAACGTAAAGCTCATTTATGTTAGGTTAGGACTACTCATAGAGGCTACCTTGGCGTAGTGAGTGGGCCTATGCCTTTTGATCAAAATTTACACTAATGCCTCATTCAGCATGTAGCATAGGAGGCGGTACACATGCGCTATTTAGTGCTGTCTTCTACAATAGTAGCAGGGATGAGATCAAAGCATAGCAGTGGATGTGCGATTCATTTCTTGTCTTTTCTCCCTTTATCGTAAAGCTCATTTATCCCCGGTTCCCTGATAAACAGAGCTTTCCCTAGTAAATACAATGCAGTGACACCATCGCGCCTGCTGAGCTGAGCAGGAGATCACAGAGGCCGGGGGATGATGCTCGGCTCTGATATCCCTGCATTGTAGCTGCTGGGGAGAGAACGGGATGAAGCCCGGGCCTCAATTAATGACTGTTACCTATTAGGGCCTTGTCCGCGCCTGCCAGCACACATAGTAATCATTACCGCTACAGTGGTAGTTCTGCCCCTGGGAGAGGTGACACGGCTTACTTAAGAGGATTACGCTGGGTAGTACTAGATGGCGCATATAATATCCCGCATTTTAACCATGGAGCAGGGGCAGCTGTGAAGGACAGCTTTTCTGTAGAATCAGATACGTTTAGAACATCATTTTCTTTCTAATGGGGGTGCAGGAAAGGGGTTTTTAGCAATTCACAGAGATCTTGAAAACTCCTTTATGATGAAACCTGCTCTTATCATTCTCACACCTGCAATAGGGGTAGTATGGAGAGGAGAATGGGAGTAGTAGTGGACAGGATGGAGGTGGTAGTTCTCGGTTTGTGTCTAATCTGGTCACAATGGTTGATCCTCTCTCCACCAAAACTCCTTCACCCTAGGGCTGGTGCAGTGATGAGGGGGTTACAGTTCAGATTATGGAGGTAGCAGTCTCACTATGCACACCCTTTGTAGTGCTTCCTGTTTGTAGCAGGTGGGGTGCCTTTAGGGCTCATGCACACGACCATATGGACTGCTGGTATTCAGGGAAACACGGGAAGGGGCACCCTTGGCCCCTTTACCCAACCTTGACCCATAACAAACAACATCGACAACTGTGTCACTTTATTTCTGGGTGGTGATCGGCCACAGCTTCTTCATTAAAGCGGCAAACCTTAATAAACCATAATATCGGAGCAGTATGCCAAACGCTGGACTCCCAGCGGGCAAGTTAAACTGTAATCATCAGAGCAGTATGCCCACCGCTGGACTCCCAGCGGTCAAGTACGCCATCTGCTCCCACCATATCTCCACTGTGCTCAAATGCCGCCACGGAGGAGACCCGTTCTCCCGACGGGGCTCCGACCACCACTCAGCAGAACAGAGTCTGTCTAAACCTTTCTTCCAGGCCGGAAAAGGTAATTGTCCCGACTAACATCCAGATGACGCCATCAGGTCCCATTAAAAACCAATGCCAATAATAAAACGGGTTTATCAAAAAAGGGGGGCATAGAAACCTGTGATGAGAACATAGTGCAGGCGGTGCAGGAAAGTTTTTTTTATCAATTCACAGAGATCTTGAAAACTCCTTTATGATGAAACCTGCTCTTATCATGCTCCCACCTGCAATAGGGGTAGCATGGAGAGGAGAATGGGAGTAGTAGGGGACAGTATGGAGGTGGTAGTTCTCAGTTTGTGTCTAATCTGGTCACAATGGTTGATCCTCTCTCCACCAAACCTCCTTCACCCTAGGGCTGGTGCAGTGATGAGGGGGTTACAGTTCAGATTATGGAGGTAGTAGTCTCACTATGCACACCCTTTGTAGTGCTTCCTGGTTGTAGCAGGTGGGGTGCATTTAGGGCTCATGCAAACGACCATATGGACTGCTGGTATTCAGGGAAACACGGGAAGGGGTAACACCTTTAACTCACCCTTGGCCCATTTACCTAACCTTGACCCATAACAAACAACATCGACAACTGTGTCACTTTATTTCTGGGTGGTGATCACAGCTTCTTTATTAAAGCGGCAAACCTTAATAAACCATAGTATCAGAGCAGTATGCCAAACGCTGGAAACCCAGCGGTAAAGTTAAACTGTAATCATCATAGCAGTATGCCCACCGCTGGACTCCCAGCGGTCAAGTACGCCATCTGCTCCCACCATATCTCCACTGTACTCAAATGCCGCCACGGAGGAGACACATTCTCCCAATGGAGCTCCGACCACCACCCAGCAGAACAGAGTCTGTTTAAACCTTTCTTACAGGCCGGAAAAGGAATTGTCCCAACTAACATCCAGAAGACGCCATCAGGTCCAATTAAAAACCAATGCCAATAATAAAACGGGTTTATCAAAAAAGGGGGCGTAGGAACCCATGATGAGAACATAGTCCAACCCTATTTAAAAATACTAGTCAGACCGCAATGGAGGACTGTGTACAGTTCTGGTTTCCCGTGAACAAGCAGACATAGTGGAGCTGGAGAGTGTTCTGAAGAAGGTGTTAAAAGAGCCGTATGACCTTTTGATCTGATGGAAGACTGCGGAGACTACCTGACCTGACCCTAGGAAGATGGTAGATCCTCTCATGACCTTTTGATTAAGGGGAAGACTGCGGTGATATTCTCTACCTGACCTGACCCCAGGAAGATGCGACGGAGCCCGTCTGACCCCTGGTTTTGGGGAAGACGTGCGGGGAGTCCCGGCTGACTAGTCAGACGTGATAGTCAGATTTGAGCCAACCAGAGGGGAGGGTGAATCCTTTGTCTGCGGAAGAAAGGGCTAAAGGTGCTGATCACTCCTCTGTTTTGTGTGTGTGGCAGTCTGAAATACTGTTGTTTTGATATGGGTCAGTCCCAGCATTATGAAGAAAGAGAAAATACAGCCCCTAGCTAGTAGCAAAGGAAGAATGTGACAAAGAAAGTTAAAAATGTGCAAAAGAATGTTAGAGAAAGTGTAGACTCGGACAGAGGTCGCCCCCTGGCAACAGGGATGAAGATCTGTAAGAATCTGTGAAGTTAGAGCTTACAGACTGCGGGCATCAGAACTCCCGTGATTTTGAGGGGGGGAGTTCTAATGAGTGAGAAACAGAGCAGTGTCAGGATGTTAACTGATGGCATTAACAAGAAAGAAAGTGCCCCAGTGTCTGCAATCAGAACGGCGCTTGTGTTAAATGTTCCGAAACGAACCGGTTAAGTTTTGTTACCCTAATAAAATGTGTGAGTTTAACTAGGGAATATCCTAGAGATTACAGCAGTAAAAGATGGTCAGTTAATGGATAGGTGTTGTATCCAGTGTGAGCTACAGAGACTCACTTCCCCCACCTTGACAGAAACATTCCTGAGATAAGGGGAGCAGGCGAGGGAAAAAGGTGAGAGGGAATGAGGGAATGATGCAGACTAAGTGATGTGTAATATATTATACAAGACAAAGAATTGTTCAATAATTTTCTTTCTTCTTTCTTCTTTCCCAAGCAGTGTACTGTGGGAATCCAGCTTTTAACAAAATGACTATATGATTATAACATGTATATTCTCTTACAGCGACAGACCATCAGCAATTCTGGGTGTGGTGTGGCTATCTGTTTCCAGGAAAGCTGTGTTTGTCTGTGCTGCAAGTTTTGGGATGAAACAATGTGGGTTGGAAGACATAAATGATTCAGTGGAATGTGAATGGGTGTGGCTTTGAGTTGTAATTGAGGCAAATATGTGTGAAGACTGATGGAGGTTTTTAGCAGAGCTGTGAATGCAATTCAGTTCTTATGTATGAGGGCGTGGTTATGAGCTGCTTGTGAAAATGAGTACATGAAAACATGAAAATATGAATGCGTATGGAGTACGGTATATTTATTTATTTTGTTGTTTTTTAAATAATATGCGCATTGAGTATTTTATTTTATTTTTCTTGGAAGTTTTTGGGTTCAAGCTGTACATTTTTATTTATTTATTTAATTTTTAAATTGAAGTCAATAAAACGTTTCTTATGGGCCCTTTGTGTGTTCATGTCTGTATTGTCCGATCTGTTTGTTTCAATGTTTGAAGTTACATTAAGTGTTGTGCTAAACATCAGAGCTCTGTTCTAATGGGCAGCTGGCACCTTACTGATGGACAAAAGGAGAACCATAGCGTCCGACTGAAGGGGGTGGACTTAGATGACAGAGCGTAGGGAGGAGGATAGGGGTGGACGTTACAGACAACGACAGCCCTTGTGCCCATCCCCTAGTTATAAGACACTCCCATGGAAGATGAGAAGTCCTGTTTTGTTTTCCAGTCTATTAATTCTGCGATAGGAAAAGTTGGATACTTCTGTAAGCCAAAATGCAGAGTAACATCAAGAAGCATTGGGGGGTTCAGTGGTGCCAACCATAGGTAGTGTTCCTTTGGCATTGCTTCAGCCCTGATGTCAAACGCCTCATTGAAGTGAGGGAAAAAGTAAGTCTGCCACCCTATGGTGGGCCTGCAGAGTCTGTGGGACCCAGATCCCAGAAGAGAGAGTGTTGTGCTGTGTTTCGTACTCCTCGTCCACACCACACGAGAGGATTGTATTCTATGTTGACCATGCCCGGATCACTGTCCGTCCCCACAGACACCCATGTTTTTATTTTTGTCATAAGGAGAACACAGACAGGTGAGGGGGGGGGGGAGTTAGATCAAGATTAAGAAACAGGAAATCCAGTATCGGCTCTACTTTTAAACATTTTTAGCAGATTAAGTCTGGCCCGATGATATCCCTCACTCTGGGTGATAAAGAAGTAGTCCCGTTTTTGATTGATACTGGAGCAGCCAAGACAGTTGTGCACAGCAAACATGGCCTCCCCTGATTTACTCTCCAAGGACACCAGCCTTTGGGTAGAAGTGGATGGGAAAGTAGTACGCTCACTTTTTTCAACAGAAGAAACCATCCATATTAGATTTGCCCCTAACCAAGATGCGCTTGCCCATTTGCTGGTCAGTGGTAACGCCCCTTGTTGCCTCCTAGGTGCAGATTTGTTTGCAAAAGTACATGCTGGTATCTCATATCTGGAGGACGGCACTGTGACGCTTACAGGTGCCCTCAACGACCAAGAACTTTGTTTGTTGGCCATTAGTGATAAAATTCCCTGGTCCATGTTTGTATCAGTACTCCCAGAAGCTGAGAAAAGCAAACCACTCACCATTGGATGGTACATGACCTACATGCAGTTAATGAAGCCACAATTTCTAACACCCACATCGTGCCCAACACACACACACACACCTTGTCGGCTCAGGTTCCCATTACCTCTACTCACTCCACTGTGATTGATTTGTCCTTTAGTCCCTACCGCCTCACAGATGAGGTGGTAGATGCTTTTTATGCCAAGAACTGGCAATTTTGTGTTCCCCCACACTGAGCCATCAGATTATTACATTTAGATTGTATTGTTAATGAAGTGAGTGGCCTATGACTCAGCTGTCCTCACCCAACTGCATGGCCAGCAATAACTCCCCATAGCATAATATTCAGTCAGACTTGATCCCGTGGCCAGAGGTGCCCCTTTCTGCATCAGAGCTGTAGTAGTTGTACTAGCTATGCTTGATGAAAGCTCTGAGATAGTTCTGAACCACAAAGTGATGCTCATATTACATCTATCCTCATGAACGTACAATCCAAATGATTGTTTTGTTGCCCATTATTGTTCCATTTTGTTGCCTGACAATGTTGCTCTCCAAAGGTGTAATACTTTGGACCCAGCCAGCCTGTTGCCTCTGGACCAAGGGGGGAGGGAAGAGTTAGGGCACCGCACTTTAAACTTTTCTTCCAGATTCAAAGGAAGAGGCTCCTGACTGTTTGCAGATGATGTCACAAGAGGTAGTGGGATTTGGTAAATCAGCCATTAGGTAATCTAGATCATATGCTCTTTGTGGATGGATCGAGGTATGGCCAGTATGGCAGGTACTACACAGGTTGGGCAGTGGTGATTAAACGTGAACTACCACACATGTCTGCTCAGAAGTGGAGCTAAAAGACTCTGAAGATGGCTTGCAGATATGCAGAAGGAAAAAAAGCTACCATTTACACTAATTCCAGGTGTGCTTTGGGATAGCCCATGACTATGGGCCCATATGGAAAGCCAGAGACTCCTTGATCGCTTCAGGTAAACCCATCGAAAATGGGGAAGCAGTGAGGTCTCTGATGGAAGCCCTCTTGTCACTAACATGAGGGGTGATGATAGCAACGAAAGGCCAGTGTAAACAGATGCAGAGGAGGCAAAGGGGAAAGCCACGGCAGATCAGGCAGCAAAGATGGCTGCCAAATTACCTAAGCAGACCCCTGTCTTAAGTGGCCACAGTTCAGGTCCCTGAAATAACTCCTCCTGTCTCCCGAAAGTTCTTAAGACCTTACAGAACAAGATGGGGAAGGAGGAAAGGGACTGGTGGATGAAAAAGGGGGGACTACAAATAAGAAGGGAAACTTTACCTTCCTAGGTCCCTCTACTCCACGATGGCACAGGCAACCCATGGAGTGATGCACCAGACAAAAAACTGCTATGTGTGATTTAGCATGTAGCACATGGTACGCCCCAGGGTTCAGCACTGTAACAGTCAGACATACTCAAGGATAAATGGTTTGTGCCCAGAACAACGTGGGCAAGGTGGTTAAGGTACCCAAGAAACACGTCTTGCTTTTTGTATCTGTTTCAACGTTTGCAGACTACCTTCAAATATCCAAGGTGGGCATGTATGAGTATGTATTGATATGTGATGACTTGTTTTCAGGATGGCCAAAACCGTACCCAAAGAAGTAAAGAAGATTATGGCTGAAGTTGTGTGCAAGTATGGGGTACCTTAGATCATTGAAAGTGACACAGGTGTTCACTTCACAGGTGAAGTGATGCAGGAGATGACGAAGGTTTTGGGTGTAGGACAGGCCTTACATGCTTCGTACCATCCACAAAGCAGCAGTAGAGTAGGGAAAAGGAACTGAACGGGACACTAAGTTAAAGATTCAAAGCCTTAATAGAGTGCCTGCTGGTAGCCCTCTTTTAGTAAGGTATACGCCTAACCGTGAGACAGGCCTTTGTCCCTATAAGGTCCTTTTTGGGTCAGCCCCTAGAATAGGATTTTTCTTCCCACAGCAGCTCCAGATGCAACATGGTTGTCTGACAGATTATGTGATCAGTTTTGTATAAGCATTTGACTAAAGTACATTTTCGAGTTTTTGCTTCACTTCCAGGTTTTGATAAAGTACCAGGAACCCACCCACTTGTGTCTGGAGATTGGGTGGTAGGAAAAGACACGTTAGGAAAGTCCCAAAACCCTGGTTTGATGGTCCATTCCGAGTGTTGTTGACCACAAGCACAGTGAAGCTCAAAGAAAAGCATAATTGGATTGATTTCAAGGAAGTGTTGAGACTGGTTTTCCCTTGTGTGACTGTTGATCATGACTCAAAAGAATATGGAAAATTGTATGAAAACTTTGATCCAGAAAATCAGGAGCACTGATGACCTCCAGTTCCCCCATATAATGTCAACGCCAGTTAGGGAAAGATCATCTGACTTCCCCGTGCTCAAATCCAGTGTCACGGGAGGCTGTTCGCTAGGTATGGCTTGTGGTGGAAGCTGGTGAAGAGGAGGCGGAGCATTGGGACAGATGTTTAGGTTTAGGGAGAGAATGAAATTCAAGGGGGGACTGTTAAAGATGTGTGAATTTTATTATATATTTTGTATATCTAGGATTATAATGAGTTAACTTTTTCTACTTCCAAGTGCCCACCCACCCCCCTCTTTGTTTCAAGACTGGAGAGGAGAGAGAGGGGGGCAAAGAGCTGTGCTGTGGGAAGTGTCTGATTTCTCATCTTTCTACAGGTGTCCCATAGAGTGTCAGGCATTGCCTTATGCATGAACAGGTGGAATGCGTAAGCCAATCATATGGCTTGATTATATGTATATATTATTTACTGCCTATAGAGAAGCACCTCTTTGAAGTGTCACATATGACGTAGGCAGTATTCTTGTTAGAATAAACTCCATTACAAAATGGCGATGGTAACCAGATGTTTACATTAGTTCACATTCCAAAGTGGTACTCACTGCGCAGATGTTGAAGTGTTATCTCTGTTTCTCTTATCACTTTTTCCTTTTTGACCAATGAAACAATGTTTTAGCCTCAGAGAGGACTGCCCTCTTCTGAAGATTCATATACGCTTAGTCCATGTAATAAAGTTAGAGATTGCTTTGACCAATTTCTGTGTCAGTGTCCAGTCTCTCAGCCACGCGTGGATATTAACCCCTGGGGGGGTACATTGATCTGGAACACCAGAGTGTATCTAAAATGCCCTAATTTAGGGTGGTTTTAACAAAGGCAACTAAAGTAATGACTGCAATGAGGGAACTACAGTACCCTGAAAGATTATCAAAAGTAGGATTATTCACTTTAAAAATATACGACTGAGGGGGGGGGGGGGTCTAAATACCATGTATAAATATCAGGGGTTATTACAGAGATCTATCCCATCAATCTACCCCCAGGACTGAGACCTTGACAAGAGGACATCCCCTGCGTCTGGAGGAAAGAAGGTTTGTACATAAACATAGAAGAGGATTCTTTACTGCAAGGGCAGTGAGATTACGGAAATCTCTGCCTGAGGAGGTGGTGATGGTGAGTTCATCAAAAAAATTCAAGAGGGGCCTGGATGTATTTCTGAAGTGTAACAATAGTACAGGCTATAGCTACTAGAGAGGGGTCGTTGATCCAGAGAACTATAACCACTGCACTACATAGCTTCAACTTCCGATAACGGCAACGAACTACCGCCCCTTGATCACTACCTTTGTATTGTATCCCTAACGCCTTCCCATATATGGCCCAAAACAACTCACCTGGGAGATTACCACCAACTTCCTGAAAAAGACAGGGATCATCATATGTAAGGACACACAAGGTCCTAAGCTACGTAATAGACCAGGGGAATTACCACAGCTTGGGTCACCAGCATCTCCGCGCCCCTGGTGAAACTCTATACCAACCACCTCCGGAAGAAGTTATGACCACCTGAATTCCCGGATCCCTTTCCAAAAGATTTCCACCTCTTGACAACCAAAAAACGCCCACCGGGCCTGTGGTCCTCTCTCCGAACTGCACAGAAGATATACGAAAGGCCAACCATCAAACCGCTGAACGCCACGAACCTGAAAGAAAAAACAATTAGCCCTAGCAGCAACACACATAGAGGATCGTATAACTAGCCACAAAATACCTATATTTCATCCAAAAGATTATTATTATTTTTTTTTTTTTAAAGACCAAGGTAAATTGTAAAATCACAGAGGGGAAACCACGCTGATGGGAAAAGGAATTGAAGCCACACCATAGGTAAGTCATAACCGAATACCCAACTAACCGGCCAGCCCGGACCGAAATCGGGCGGTAGGAAGGCACACACCCCTATATATTAACTGGATTGTCATGTATAGATGGACCCCAATCCCAAGAGTACTATTACCCCAATCAAAATCCTAGTATAACACCCCACACGCAGTGCGGACTCGAATGAAGAGACAAACACCCTAGAGGAAAAAGAACAGAAGGCTGAAAGAGATGGGACATGGCTTTCCAAGCTAAAAACTCCCTAACTACACCCGTATCGCCTACCGTACCATGGAACGATACATGCAAAATGATACCTGAAGGGTCACCATGCCAACCTGTGAAGTCCTGTCAAGAGGACCAGTCAGTGTGTCTGACCCGCATCAAAACCTAGATCTGAACGGGGAAAGAAAGGCTGCAGTTTTACTGTGTAACTCTGTTTGTATCAAGGCTCTACCCTGAGCGATGTCTACGAATGGACCTGGTTATCAGCTTCCAGCTTACCATCTGATTCTACCTGTGACTACTGATCCTGCAATATCCACCCAACTAGGGACAGCCCAGATTCGTACAAACCTTGCAACTGCTGCATCCCAATACCGCGTATAAAGTCTCTTGTACCGCATACATCGTGGACATCTCTTTTGGAGTCTGCCCTACTGGATCCCACCAAACTGTAATCCCTGTAACACTGGACATGAGGCAATTGAAATACCACCAAGCTGCCAGTTATGAACCATACTAGTTATCAAACTCAGCACCCGTACATATGAACAAACCCTTTAATATATGCGATTATTGAAAGCCCAAATAGAACAATTTATTTTTTATTTTTTTAACATACACACAGCCTAGTCCCCGCAGGTAGGAGCATAACAGACAGTACTACTTTACACAGGAAAGCACCCAAATATACCGCTCCCTTATACTCTCCTATGTTTAGGATATTTTATTTTATTAGTTTATTTATTTATTTTAAAAATACTTTAACCACAGGACACCCGAAGGGACTGAGCTTTACAACTACTACACCCTACCTCCGTTAAAATGTGAAATAACCACGTCATCTCATGTCATATTTGTATTTATTTTTTATTTTAATATATGTATATATATATATATATATATTATTATTATTATTATTTTTATTTTTTTCAAACATATACCTAACTACTGGGACTTGAACCAGGGGTAGCTATACTCAAGGAAGGTCACTATACCAATGGCTATAGCTGTGCCTCACCAAGTTCCTGCTAAAAAAAACAACTCTGAAGATCGTGTGGATTAATAATACTCGAAATTGAACCCCAGACCGTCAGTATAAGCCTTACCTGGTATAGAATAACTCTCTGTATGTGACAAGAAAAAACAACTGGCGAACTTCCGTACAACCAAGTCCAGACTCAACTTATTCCTATACCATACTATAAAGCTACCCATTCGCACCGCCCTACTTCTGGCACTAAATTAGGTATACAACTGGATCCACAACCAACGTCACGAAACCGACACTGACATAGGGGTTATGTCGCTTTACGTGTTTGCTTATTTATTTACTTATCTTTCCTTTGTTGACGTATAGTCAGGGAAAGCCCTATTCTATAGGATATGGATACCCCAAGTGCTAAACCCGCAGGTGCACAAACTCAAGAAAACTATGGATGGGAAACCTCCCAGCTAATTTATTTATTTATTTATTTTTTAACCTGTACCCAACTAACATAAACCAAAAGAGTTGTAAAGACAGGAATGGTATCCATAAAGCTATAGCGGTACCACTGAGCTACCAGCTCGACTCAGGGGCAGGGAAGCCAGTATCTTTGAAAAGTGCTGCACAAGGACCTCCCACCTCCCATAGCGTTAGTACTCACCAGTCGTAGGAAGGGATGGCACCGCCGAAGGAGCGGGTACAGGAATTCCATCCTAGTGGGCCGCTGCAGTGACCAGGCTGAGAACCCTGGATTGATGGTCAGGCACCAGCCTCTTACAGTTGTTGATTGCAACATCAGACCAGACTTCTCAGACGCGCCCGACATTCCATCTGAAGACGATGGTGAGCACCGCCTAGAGGAACTGGAGTGCCTACTTCTACCGGAAACCCTGGAACGGCGACGGGACTGGCGCTTGCGGGACCCACTTCGGCCATGCCTCCTGGCCACCTGCGAGAAGGAGGAAAAACAAAGAGACCCTGCTCCTGTGTGCCTGGAGGGGAGGGGGGTGCCCTAACAGGCATCAACTGAGACCCAGATTGCTGCATAGTATTAGAAGGGCATGGACTACATAAACGGGGGCAATAGTAATCCCCTTTAGAGGCAAGAGTATATATGTGGGAGCACTGTGATTTGGTATGGGGTGAGGGTGGCGTGGGTCGAGGTACAAGCAGCGCTGCAGAAATAAGGGGTAGGGCCAGGCGCCGCTTCCACCATCGGCGCGGAAGAGGCCATGACTGAACAGTAAGGGGCAGCAGAGACTCCGTCATGCCACCTGGAATGGAGATTGCCGGAGGGCATAAGGAGGGAAAAACAGGGGCAGCAGGGGCAGCAGAAACCCCCCCGCACGGCAGGATTCCACTATCTTGGACACTACAGGCTGGAATGGAGAAGGGGGGGCGGGGGGCGGGGGGCGGAAGTGGATGCTCCGGAGTTGGCGGGTGAAGATCTTCCCAATGCCACCACTACACAGTGCAAACTCTCCTGCCACACAATCGCGCCGTGAAGGGGCGACAGGATGAAGGGGCGGGGCCACGGCACAGCGCTGCATGTCCCCGCAGGCCGTTCAAGAGAAGCGCCGTGCACACTGCCCGAGGGACGCAGGTAGGAATGGGCAACACTGGGGCTGTGACCGATATGGGCAGGGGGGCAGGAACACTGTGCGGACCGCCGGCCCCTTGCTTAAAGGGAACCTGTCACCGGGATTTTGTGTAAAGGGCTGAGGACATGGGTTGCTAGATGGCCACTAGCACATTCGCAATACCCAGTCCCCTTAGCTCTGTGTACTTTTATTGTGTAAAAAACACGATTTGATACATATGCAAATTAACATAAAAGAGTCATTTCTTACTTGTGTGACCAGAGAAGAGTCATATTTTCAAGCTCTGACTCATCTCAGGTTAATTTGCATATGTATCAAATCAGTTTTTTTTACACAATAAAAGCACACAGAGCTATGGGGACTGGATATTGCGGATGTGCTAGCGGTCATCTAGCAACCCATGTCCTCAGCTCTATACCCCAAATCCCGGTGACAGGTTCCCTTTAAATGCTGGGGCTGCTCGCATGGTGTGGCAGCTACCGGCCAGTTATATGAATAGACCAGGGGGAAAGGGTGCCAGGGGAAAGCCATTACTGCTCATAAATGAGCACAGCCAACCCTCCGCATGAGAACTCGCGAGGAGGAACCTTGAGGCCGCGTCTCCCACGGGAACTTGGTGTGGACAGAGCAAAGGGGATTACATACCTCTCCAATTTGCTTCCACCTGCAGAGGAAGTGACCGGAACAGGGAAGGGGTATATGTAACCTTAAGGATTCCTGCACCACCCCTATCCTGTCTAAGGAGGATCCCCAGAGAATTAACCATTAATGGCCCCCTAATCTGCCACCTATTTAACCATTAACATGACGGGCCAGCTCCCTAAACTCTCTAGGAGGAAAAGGGGGGAATGGGGAGGACCACCAGTCGCTAAGCACCCTCCCTCCCCAGTCGGGCGCTTGCCAAATTTTGCCGTCCGCAAAACATTGATCCGCAAAAACTACAGATGACGTATTGCATCTGTTTTTATTTTTTTGTCGGATACTTTGTAACAATGTGTAACACCCCAGAGTTGTGTTATGAAACTCTTCTACCCCGCTACAATCTGTTAAGAGCTTTCACTTTGTCATCTGATGTAATTTTACACTATGTCATTCACAGATATGCATAAAACCTTGTTAAATCTAATAATTGCTGTAATTTCCATGTTCACCAGCAGGTGACAGCAATGTGTTAGCAAGGACTTAAGTTCAGTTTAGTACATCTAAGCTGGAATAGGGAAGAAAGTTAGAGGCAGTGTGCCAACCACCCCTGTTGGGGAAGGCTGTGCGTGTTAGGAGCTCCCAGATATAGAGAAGAAAGCCAGGATCTTGTCTCAGCTGAGACATTGATCAAATCCACAGCCTGATCCCTGCAGCCTCAGCTGGATGAAGCAAGCAGACAACCTCCAGTTCCAGGAAGAAAGTATTCCCTGTGAATACAACTGTGTGTAAAGTCCAGACAGAGACTCAGGAGAAGCCATATTCCTCCTCAGCTAGTCAGTCCCCATGAATCAGAAGATAGAATGTGCAGAAGCAAAATTCCTGCCACACAGTATAGAGCTACAAAGCAGACATCCTTTGCTGCAAGCTCCAGGTTGATAGAGCAGAATATTTCATTCCTGCCAACCATTGCTGAAAGCCTTCTGGGACCTAAGACTAAAAGCTGTACCTTGCTTGGATGAAAGTTACTCTCAGTAAAGACAGAGAGAGAAAATGTAGGCATGCTCAAACCCTGTCACACCGAGCACGGACCAGACCAGGAACCACGGCGTTACTTAAGTAAAAAGAGAAAAGGGTCCAGCTCAATTAAAATGTTCCCTTTATTTTTCAGTGCAGATAAAAGCCAGTTACACTCCAGTCTACATGTTTCGTATCAGGGACAATAGCGATCCTTCCTCATGACATACACATACTGAGGAGGAGGTTGGATATATAGCGCCTCCACCTAGGAGCAGGTGGACACACTAATTACAAGCTCCTCCTTTAAATGAAATTGACAACACATGCTAAAAGGCGTGATAAATTAAAACAAAAGAACACACACAAATCATGGATCAAAAATTCAATTATGTAACATCAAGTCGTGTTTCCGATTAAGTCCACTTGGTGCGGTGGACCCCATTTTAAAAAATCCAGACTCACGATTCAAAAGCTTCTTTTTATAATTACCACCCCTTGATGGTGAAGTAACACTTTCCAAGCCTTGCACTATTAAACCATCTGTGTCACCACCATGCACCGCTGAAAAATGCAGGCTGACTGCAGACACATTTCTGGCATGTGAATGAGGAATGTCAGAGATGTGCCTGCACAGTCTAACCTTAAGGCCATTGGTGGTGTAACCAATATACTGGAGGGAACAGAGAGTGCATGAGATACAATACACCACATGAGTGGTGTTACAGTTGATGTATTGTTTGATGGAAAAACTTTGATTCATGGGATAGGAAAAACTTCCTTGCCAGGTCGCATATAAGAGCAACACGTACAGATTTTATGCCCACATTTATAGCTGCCAAGAAACCACAACCACACTGGAGAGGCTCATGCCCCCTCAGAATAGAGAGAGCGGCCGAGTCTGTTGCCCAGCGTGGGCGCTCTACGGGCTGAGCACAAGATGCCACCTTTCAAGACACTGCGCCATTGGTCATCTGTTGACAATACAGGTAAGTGCTTTCTTACTATGTTACAGACCTGTGAGTATTGTGTACTATAGGCAGTGACAAAAACAGGCAAACGAGAATGCCGTGATTGATTTAAGTTATCAGAGCGACGTGTGCGCTTATGTTGAGTAAATAATAATGATTGTCTGGGTCTGGACAGGGCTTCCTTCTGGGCGTGTGCTAAACCGTGCTGGGAATATTGTCTCATGGAAAGGCGAAAAGCCGCAGAGCGCATCTCCATGCGGCATGTTGCATCCTGAGTGCAGGAGGATGGCAAGACGCCGCATGGAGAATTGTGTTGCCCACAGTTTCTTTGCGAAAGCTGCGGGTATTAATTGAATTAGTGCACGCATCGCCTTCCAGAGACAAATCCAAAAAGGAAATACAGGTAGCATGAAAATGCACAGTAAATTTCAAATTGCAATAGTTGCAATTTAAAAACTCCTCAAAGAGTGGTAATGGCCGCCACATCGCCCGGCCATATAAACAGCAGTAAAGACAAGTTTGAACTTTACCAAAGGTCTGGATCTCAATTTCTGCTGCAAAAATCCCTCTATTATTCCTCCTATCACTACACTCAATTTATTGAAAGTGAGCCAGAAGCCAGGAGTCCAGCCGTACCCAGGAAGACACAGTTGACACAATTACCACTACCATACAGAGACATTACACCACTCTGGCATTCCTAAACTGGGATGTGCGTTATGACACTTTTGAAGGGCCCTGTGATAGTACCCTGCGCACCTGCAATTGGCGTCACGAATAAACATAGACTATCATCTACTCCTGACCCAGTCACTGCATAATTTGGCGTCAGCGTGTATACCCCGTATCCTGCTCCATTGCAAATGTCTATCTCTGTCTGGAAAACAGACAAGTATAGGACATGTTCTTTCTTTTTTACAGAACGGCCATGCGGAAACGGAATGCAGACGGAGTCATTTTATTTATTTATTATTTTTTATTTGTGGACCCATTAAAGTGAATGGTTCAGCATATGGGCCCCCCCAAAAAACAAAAACAGGACGAACACGAAAATAAATATGTTCATGTGCATGAGCCCTTAGAATTAGGCCTCATGCACACAGCCGTGTTCCGCAGCCGAGAGCGGTCCATGGTAACACGGCCTGGATTCCTGTTGAAAGCAGGAGCGCACAGCGTCATTGGTTGCTATGAAGCCGTGCGCTTCATGCTGCCGCTGCACTATAGTAATACACTATACGAGTTTATTACTGTAGTGCAGCGGCGGCATGAAGCGCACGGCGTCATCATATCAACCAATGACGCCATGCGCTCCTGCTTTCAACAGGAATCCAGGCCGTGTTACCACGGACCGCTCTCGGCTGCGGAACACGGCCGTGTGCATGAGTCATTAGTATGCAAATTCATAGGTTTAGTGATTGTAAATCAGTGTCTGCAGGTAATCTACAGATAAATACTCCGCTCTACCACCTGACCACAGATTTCTTCATTTCCATTGAATTCAGTGAGGAAAATAATTATGAATCTTCCCGCAGCTCAATGTCCAGGAGGAGAATCTCTGCAGCGTGGAGGAAATTCTGGAAAATCTCATCCAGTTTGCTGTTACTGGATTTACAAATTCACACAAATAATTGGAGACATTTCTGTCCGCTGTGGAGGTCCAGTAAGAAGAGCTCAGATCCCTCTCACCTCCTCACATGTGCCCTGTGTCGTCACCAGTCTGATATATATATACACCTGCAGCCGCCATGTTCTTACAAATGTCTGCTATTTATTTGGGAAACAGATATTCCTGCTCTTAGAGATAAAACCAGACAGCGTCATCTCCATAAATCTCCATTAATGGCACAAACCACGAAGAGTCAGCAGCTGCCGACATGTAGCAGATAGCAAGATGGCGCAGAAGTCACTGGATGTGGCCGAGCTGAACGCGTTGTGTCCATAGCAGGGACTGGCGAAAAGTGGAGATGATCTTCCCCTTGAAGCCAAGAATCATCCGCAAAGAATCTGAAAAATAGAAAAGACAACCTTATAGACGCGACAACATCTCCTGGGAGTAACATCTGCATTTACAGGATCCTCCAGATGTGAACTTCAGAAGCTGCTAAAATGAAGATGGAAGATGCAGAATTGTCACCATCTGCGTCTCCCATGTCTAGAGAAATGCACAATTCCCCTGCACCCCCTTCTCATGACTCATGACTGAGTTTGGGGTGTAAGGCTCTGTGTTGGGGCCAGGATTTGGTGCTCATCACTTGCCCGCTGGTTCATTAGGAGGATTAGAGGTACGAGTAGAATGAGGGACACCGAATGGAAAGTCTATTCACCTACCATGATGTATCGGACTAGCAGAGCTGAGATCGTAGAACAGGTGCAGTGATCAGGAGGATGGTCAGATAACCCGAAGAGGAACAATGAAGATGTAGTAGGGATGAGTATGCAGTACAGAATCAGGAGGCAGAAGAGTAGTCGTATGGCTAAGGGTCAGCAACTAGGGTCAAGCAGAGCCGAGTGTGCGGTACAGAATCAGGAGGCAGAAGAATAGTCGTACGGTCCAGGGGTCATCAACGAGGATCAAGCAGAGCCGAGTGCGCGGTACAGAATCAGGAGGCAGAAGAATAGTCATACGGTCCAGGGTCAGCAACGGGGGGTCAATCAGAGCCGAGTGCGCGGTACAGAGGGATCATTCAAATTCATAGTCAAAATCAGATCGGATCATAACTAAAATCAAATACAAAATCCAGGATCAGAACCAGCGCTACCAGGTAAGGGAAAAGACCCCAATAACTGTTCCTGGGGCCAATACACAAGGAAGTGAAATAGAGCGCCCAGCCGTGCATTCTGCGAATGCTCCACCTGACAACCCTCCAGCTCCTTGGTAGTCGGCTGATGAGGTGACTTCTGTATAAGGGGCTTATTCTATACAGGGCACACAATCCACATACCATATAGGTCCTCCATCATCTGGTCAGCAGCGGGGAGCGACACAGGGGGCAGACTGGATTCTCCAGGAGCCAAGGTCTTATACAGGCTCCATGGAATTCATGGGAGCAGGGGAGAGTGGTGACCGACTCTCCCACCTCGAACTCCAGGAGGCAGATGACACAACCTCCTCTGGAGCCGGCTGTGCCCAAGATGTTAATGGGCAGCTCCTCCAGCGCCTGGTGTAACTGGCGCACTGCCTGCCGTGTCCTCCTCCAGCCAGTGGTGTTATTGGGGGCAGATGGTCTTCTGCGTCTCCCTGTAGTGGACGCCTGCTCCTCTCCTGTCATGGCTGCCCGCTGTTCATATGGCGCCAGTCGAGCATGTTGTCCTCTGGAAGTCTGTCCTCCAGGACGACCGCGGGTACGAGCGGCACCTTCGAGGGCTGATCTTCCAGATCTGTGTCCTAATAACAAGACATTATATAAATAACTAAAAATTCCATATAACCCCCCAAAACTCTCTCACCTGAGGCCGGTGATTGGTAGATAGCAGAACATGTATGTTATGTACGTAGAGATCACTTACCTCTTCGGGTAGACATTCTGAGATTTTCCATCATGAAAGACTCTGGATACAAAATATGCGCAGAGATTCCCAAAAATGGGGAGCAATCAATAATATTGCTGCAGTCTCCTGAGCAATACCAATACAACTGCACAGAAATGATGGTTCCAATGCCCGACATAGAACTCTTGAGTGATGTCACAGTCACTTGGGGGCGGAGCCATTCTAGAAGGTGATGACATCACAAGTATCGGCAGCCAATGGCTCAGTCCAGTTAATGGAAGTTTTTAAACAATATAAAACATTTATTAATTTTTTTAATAAACCAGTACATTCTAACTACAACTCCTAGCAGAGCTCGTACCTCTGGATTTTTAATATACAGCCACCAATGATGTTCTACCTTCTAAGGAATGACACCTCCCAGCATAGCCCCAACCTCTGGGTGTTCTATCTGAATGATATGTGTTATGCAGGGCCTGGGGCTAGGAAGTCAAGTGACCGACCTAATAGACAATGTGCAAAGTGATTGAAATAATTAAAAATAAAATGATTAATAATATATAACATTATATTTTTCATAATACCTTCAGAGATCAGTAATCCGCACACATGTTCTCCTATAATGGACCATTCACATGCTCCTGTAGCAGGGTTGCCCACCTCCCTTAAATATTTTCTGGACAGCTGAGACAAAAATCACACAGACCACTCCCACTTATATAGACCACACCTCCAAATGCATTCAACTTCATTTTACAGTCCCCAGGATTAAAGGGGTCTTTCCATGTCAGACATGTATGGCCTATCCACAAGATACAGCATGGGGGTCTAATTCATGGAGGTCCCACCACTGGAACACCCCCACATTTGCTGTCAGCCTATTCCTAATTGTCTTGGGAAATAAACACCAAAGCTGGAGATCTGGAGGATGAAATGGTCCCTGCCTTCCTCCATCCCACTCCGCTCCTTCCACTAAATCTCTGGCAGCTTTTTGGAAATTTACTTCAATAATAAATACTAGAAACAGTTCTATAAACTGAGTTCTATAAACTGAGTGTCTTATATCACCAAGTACAGATACACCCACAGCTCATCACAGAGGACCCCTCACCCTCCTGACATGTCCCCATAAAATAACTTATCTGGAGAATCTTTTCTTTATCCCTGTGTTGTGTCATTCCTCTACTATTCCACCAGAAACGTATCACTAAATCACAAACTGGATGCTACCATTTTTCATGTCAAAGGGGTGTCCCCCCACAGTCTGATACTGTCAGCACTGATTGCACAGCTCCCAGTGTCAGACAGTGCAATTGCAAACTCCACCTGGTAACAGCCTTATAAATGCCTATTTATTTTATACATTTCTAGCAGGAATAAAAGAGTAACAAAACAATACAGAATTCTTAGAAATATTCTCTGGAATTATATTATGGAAATACAAATAGTCACTAAAACAGACATGTCAGGAGAGGCAGGGCCGGATTAAAAGCATCATGGGCCTGGTGCTTAAGATTTCAATCGTCCTTTTTTATAGAAACTGAAAACGCAACGCAGAGCAATTTTTCATAACACAAATAAAGTGCATCTGTCATATGTTTTATGCATATGAAATCACCAGCATAGCTGAATAGATGTTGATGTATCGATACCTTGCTTACCTTTATAGAATCTCTTCTTTAGCCTTTATTTAGCTTAAAAATAAATAAAAGTAAAACACTTGTGGGGGCCCAGAGTGTCAAAAGAGGTGTGGTAGGGGATCCTCTGTGCCCTCCAGACCGTAACACCTTTCCCATGTGAAGTCATGCCCGCTCCTTTGGTTGACACCGACATGTTGAGATCCTGCGTATGTGCCATGAGTGGGTGAATGGGGATTGCGGTACACAAATGTGGAGTCTGTAGGAACCTGAGACTGTGCATGCGCCGCAATCCCTATTCACAGCGCATACGGGATGTGTGTGTGTCAAAGAAGGTGCAGGCATGAACTCACCGGGCAGAAGTGTTGCAGCCCAGGAGGACAGCGCACCCCCAGCCACACCTGTTAGATATTGGGCCCCCATAAAGAATTATTTTTTTTTCCTTCCTTTAGTGACATAAAGGCAAGAACAACATCTATAAAGGTATGCAAAGTATCCATACACTAACCGCTTTTTGGCTGTGATGGCGGTTTTCATGTGCGTTTTCATATGTCGTATGCACTTTAAATAATTTTAATTACCATTAAAGTGCCATAACAGAAATTAAAGTGCCATAACAGGAACTTATTGAAAATATTTCTTTTTTGTGAACAATAGAAAACTGGTCAATTAAATAAATCCATAATAAATACAACATTTGCAACAACCATTTCTTATAAATATAACAAACCATATAACATATTTTTCGCCCCCTATAAGACGCACCTGCCCATAAGACGCACCTAAGTTTTTGAGGAGGAAAATAAGAATTCGTTTTTTTTTATCAAAAGGTTCTTTTCGTGGGTTTTGAACTAATGGTGGTCTGTGCATGACCCTATTATGGGGGATCTGTGGATGATACACTGTTATGTAGGGGATCTGTGGATGGCGCTGTTATGGGGGGGATCTGTCGAGCAGCTCCAACAGCCCTCCCCAGCCCGATGTGAGACTTCAGAGATCCGGATTTCAAAACTGCGGGTGGAGGACTTTCCCCTGCTGGACAAACATAGGGACTTGGACACTTTCTTGTTGGTGTTTGAGACAGCCTGCCATCAGTATTAGCTGCCGGAGGACCAGTGGGTCAGATTTCTAATGCCATGTCTCAGGGGAATAGCCCCTAAAATCTTCGGGTACCTGCCCAGTGAGACCATCTTGAGCTATGAGGATATCAAGCAGACTCTGATCCGGCAGTACAACTTGACCCCTGAGACATACCGGAAAAAGCTCAGAAGTTTGCAGCAGGGTCCTACCCAGAGCTGGGCCAATGACATGTGGGCCCTGCTGAGAGCAGTCGACCAATGGACCATGGGATTGGAGCTCTACAACGTCCAACAGCTGAAGGAGCTCATCGCCACAGAGCAGTTCTTGTGGAATTGCCCGGAGGACCTCCAGCAGTACCTCTGTGACGCCAAAAGGGGCCTCTGCAACAGCAGCCCTGGCAGACAAGTACACTAACAACAGGACTTCAGAGGCCAGGAAACCTGTCAGCTGCCCCCACTTTTCACGTCGGTGGGGGAACACCGACTTTGCCACTTCTGTAAAGAGCCAGGAAACTTCAAGGCCATGTGTCCCCAGTGCCTGAGGGACCCGTCCCAGTCATCGATCCGGAAACCATCCACTGTGTTGTGTGTTGTGTGTTGGTGGGGGTGGTGGGAGGTCCCTTGACAATTTTCAACCGATCACCGTGAGCCAGGCCATGGCTATGGGACTTAGAGACACCGGCGCTGAGATGACACTGGTACGGCCTGAACTGGTGGCATCCCATAATTTCTTGCCAGGGAGATCCCTTACTGTCTCCAGGATTGGAGGAGTAGAACCTGAGCTGCCAGTCGCCAAGGTCTATTTGGACTGGGGCGAGGAGTAAGGGAGGTGGGGGATCTTCAAATATCCCTGCCAGTGTTTTGCTGGGGATGGAACTTGGGCGGCTTGTGTCTAAGTACGTGGCCGCTGACACCCCGAGGTCCGGTCCCCCAGAATGTGATGCCATGTCCACCCCTGTTGATACTGTTAATGTTCATAACATGTCTGTTGATGGGGATGTGGGGGTGGGGGATGTAATGTGTGCCTCTCCCCTCAGGGGAGATGAGGTCTTTCACACCTTCTGTGCTGAGGCCCCTGGGTGTGGCCAGCAAGCATGCTGGAACCTGTTGTTCTCAGGTGTGGCTACTGAGGGGACAAGCAGGGGGCAGACATCTGCGGAGGAGTAGGATGCAAATGAGGTCAGGGCTGTCCTAGGAGAAGTAGGGCTCCCAGGTAAAGCCTCAGTGCATGGTTCCTCCATAACCGGGATGTTAGAGGGCCAGGTTAGTCTGTCTGGACTGGCGACTTGGTCGGAAGCCGAGGGGAAGCAGACACTACCAGCGGTGGCAGCGGCCATAGCTGCTGTCACACGCAGTGGGAGTGCTGGAGCCTTAGGGGCCCCTCAGTGGTCTGATGGATTTCCCCCTTCCGACCAAGTGGCAGCTGAGTCAGACGGAGGCCAGGAGACACGTCCGGTCAGGGGTTTCAGGTGGCGTTAGTGGCTGACACCAGCATGAACCCTCTCAAGGAGCAGACGGCACAGTCTCCCACAGACTCAGACCTCGAGCGGGTGGTCTGGGACCAAGGACGGTTGTGCCGGGAAACAGTTTAGCAGGGCTCACCGGAGGAGTAGGAACCAACAATTCATGGTCCGTTATCCGTTCAGGGAGGAGATTTTGTGGGTTGTGCACGAAATTCCGATGGCCAAATACCCAGGGGCCTGGACGGGAGACGTAACCACCCCTAGGGTGTCCGTCATCGAGTGTGTCATGCGCTTCCAGGAAAAGGCGCAGGCCTTGTCGCAATTGGTGCATGACAGTATGGGGCAGGCCCAGACCGACAAGAAGCGGGGGTATGACCAGAAGGCTTGTGAGAGGACCCACCAGGTTGGTCAGCAAGCGTGGATACTGGTTCCTGTACCATAGGACAAGCTTTAGGCAGCCTGGGAAGGCCCGTACCTTGTGCACCAGTGGCTCAAAAGGCCTTCCCTGTGAACCTTATGCAGGCGCATCATGAATGGGAGGCAGGTGCCCTCCCGTAATGCCGCCCTTACCGGGAAATGTTGGACAAACAACTGCGAAATGGCCTTCCAGGCACTGAAGGACGCCCTTTTCAGGTTCACGGTACCCCAGGCAGCCTCATGCGGCCGTTTATAGTACCGACTAACGCCAGTAATTGTGGCCTCAGTGTCATGCTCAGTCAGGGTGACTCCATTGGTCAGGAACAAATGGGAGATGGGTATGCGGGAGGAATGTGCTGCCCCTAGCGCCCTCTAAAAGGGGGAGGTGTGAGGAATATGGATTATTATTTACTGTCAGCCATGTTCCCACACCAGCCATCAGCTGTCAGATAGCAGAGATAGTGAACTCCACAGGGGGGCCCTGCTACAAAGCCCAGAGAACTGGCAGAGAACCTAGCAGGCCACTGTTGTTTACAATTTTTCACCTCCATTCAGCCAGTCAGGAACCCAGCTAATGAAACAGAAAAAAACTCTCTGCAGTTGTCTAGGCCATTCCCCAGTTCAATGAACATTATCAGACATCATGGAACCGGCAATTCATAAGGAATTATGAATCGCCGTCTATCACAGACATAAACCAGATGCATATTTGTGTCCCTGTGGCCAAGATGAACAGGCCCGTGGTCATAGTTTGGTGGTGGAATGCCAGGGAGGGGAGATATACATATCTCCTCACAGAAACCAAATAACGGTTTCATGTTTGGACTCTACTGGTAGCCGGAACCCAGGCGGATCCATTGGTCCCAGAACCACCTCCCTGCGAAATTCTGGTCTGCAGAATGAGCCCTAATTGGTTTTGTGGCTCATGTGCTGCCAGCCCAGCAGAGGGGGAGTGGCCCCCTCTCAGAGGCAAGGAGGGAAGGCGCCGGCTACAGATTAAAAGGCTTGTGCCAGCAAGCGGGCGGGTCTTTTTCTGAAGGGAGGTCACATCGTGCCATGTGTTTAGAGGGACCTGAAACCAGCTGACATCACTGCTTCCTATGTGACCACAGCTAAGAACTCATCACAACCCAAAGGAGTCCTATACCTGGTAAACTGGCTTTTGTTCTGCTTAACCCTGTTTGTACCACGCCATCTGTATTGGTAACCTCAGACCACTGTATATATTCTTTGTGTGCATAGTGTTAATTCTAGTGAGCCCTTAAGGTAATGAAATATATAATTTAATCTTGTGATGCCTTGTATCTCGATCACAAATCCCCATGTCCGTGTTTCGTCCTAGTAATACGCTACCGCGGGTTGGTTTCTTACCCTATATAATCCCTTTAGCGGACCGGGCTTATATCAAACAAGAAACTGGTGGCAGCATACCCGAGCTGAGAAAGCGCAGTTTCACTGGGGCAGTGGAAAGGCTGCCTCAGTAAAACCGCTAGGGCAGCGCTAAAGCCCGTCCATCAGAGCCGGTGACGTCACCGAACACACTGCCGGGCTGAAGTTTCCGCCCAGCAGTGTGTTATTGAAAACAAAAGAGACCTTGCCCTGCGCGATTTAGCGGAGGGCAAAACAGCACATTGGAGCATGAGAGGCTCCGATGCTAGCCTCAGGGGGGCTGCCTGGGTGAAAATAAGGGTACGTCCGGGTTCAGCTCTGAACCTGGACAATCCCTTTAATGGGTTCACAAAAAAATGTGGGTACCACTCGGATAGTATTCGTATTTAGCAGATCCGTGTTTTGAAGACTGCAAAATACTTGAGTTGTGTGCATGAGGCCTTATATATATGCTAAACCAAATCCAGTCTAATAAAATGCAAAGGTCACATCTCAAGTATAATTCATGTGGTGTGATAGTTTCTAGGGTGAACATCCAGAGAACTTCACTTATGAATTTATGAGAAGGAGGCTGCTCCAATCTCCTCTCCTTTCATGTAGCTGGTATTGTCCTGATGTATGGCTCTGAAGTAGTGAGACAAGATGCAGTTGATGTTCCTGCAAAATACTTGCTGGTGTATTTTTCTAAATGCACGAATTGTGCATTATGAGATTGTAGGTGGTAAGTTCAACCTGTGCACAAAGAAGTAAAATTAGATTTAATCATGTGTGTACACAGTTCATATCTGTGTATGCACCGCACATATATCTGCCACTGTAGTGTAAACATATGCGAAGAGTAGCTTTGTTAGTATACACACTCCGAGAGAGTATATTTCCTAAAGAGATATATTTTTGGGCAACAAAGTAACAGCTATTTTCAAGTGTCTTTCTAAGGTAAAAATCTTGTGCAAAAGCTGCAAACAGGGCCGGCGCTATAATAAGGCAGACCAAGCGGCTGCCTGAGGGCACAGAGAAGGGGTGGGCACCGGGGCAAAAAAAATAAAACTTTTATTTTTTTTAAATCAATAACTTGAGAAATTGCGCTGCAGCGCCGCCTGCCCCAGTCTGCATGTGTGCCTTGCGGCCCCGGCCCTCACTCACAGAGCAGCACGCAACACGGTCACGGGGTCTGGGGGGTTTGACTGGCGAGTGGCACCGCGGCAGCTGACGGCAGCAACTGGAGCGGAGGTCTGGTGCGGAGCTGTTGGTGACTGTGACTCTGTGACAGTGACTCACACAGCCAGGACCAGACAAGACGGACAGCCGACTGCCGTAGGTGGCACTGGTAGGTGATGAGCGCAGAGCGGAGTGCTTAATGTTTTTACATAAAAGAACATTAATGGGGGGATGACATGATGGGAGGGGGGACAAAACAATTGGACAAATGTCTGTAGTCTGTCTGTGCGGTCCGCGAGGAGAAATGTGACATGGGGGGGGTGTAGTGAAATAGATATGATGGAGGGGGAGAAATGTGACATTGAGGGGGAGAAATGTAACATGGATAGAGAGTAAGAAATGTGACATGGAGGACTGATGTGACATAGGGGGGTGATTTGACATGGAGTGTGAGAAATGTGACATTGAGGGGGGAGAAATGTGACATAGAGGGGAGAGAAATGTGACATGGAGGGGGGAGAAATGTGACATGGGGGTGATGTGACACGGAGAGGGAGAAATGTGACATGGGGGTGATGGCACATGGAGGGGGAGAAATGTGACATGGATGGAGGGCGGAAAAATGTGACACTGAAGGGGTAAAATGTGACATGGAGGGTTGATGTCACATAGGTGATTTGACATGGAGGGGAAGAAATGTGACATTGAAGAGGAGAAATGTGACATGGATAGAGGGGGGAGAAATGTGACATTGAGGGGGAGAAATCTGACATGAGGAGGTGATGTGACATGGAGGAAGAGAAATGTGACGTGGAGGGGGACAAATGTGACATGGATAGAGGGGGAAAAAATGTGACATTGAGGGGGAGAAATGTAACATGGAAGGGATGAAATGTGACATGGAGGACTGATGTCACATATGTGATTTGACATGGAGGAGGAGAAATGTAACATGGAGGGGGAGAAATGTAACATTGAGGGGGTGAAATGTGACATGGAGGGCTGATGTCACATAGGTGATTTGACATGGAGGGGGAGAAATGTGACATGGAGGGGGAGAAATGTGACATGAATAGTTCTAGTGTGGTAGGATGTTGACTCACAGAGTCAGGGACACCAGTGTAAAGCATTGAGGAATCAGGCAATACTCATAATCAGGAAACAGGCATAGGTCAGGGCAAGCAGAGTTCATGCAAATCCATGAAACTATTTGCACTGTCCCAATGCAAGTGTTTATTTCACTGTATTCTGTGCACTGTGTGCCCAACAGGCTGTGCATGAAGAGGGCAGGAGGTTCATAGATACTGTTGTTAGGCAGAGTTGGCACCACCCCTTCCTCTGTAGGAGGAAGTCAGTCTAGTGTGATCTGTGAATATGTGTGCAGCAGACCAGAGCTGAACAGGGACACCCCTTGGCCTGTGGTTTAAAAAGCGGCAAAGTGACAGCATATGTGTCAGCTACTGAGGAAAAGGGTTATTGGATTCAGTAGAACATATAGGGGCCACATAAGGGACCAGAGCATTTACCAGAGAAAGGTAACTCATCTACATTGTCGCTACAGACTTCTCTGCATACCACCAGTAATAGGCTTCAGGTCCTCTATCATATCAAAAGGAAAGAAGGGCCCTCTCTTCAGAGACTGTATTCCACTGAGCGTACTGCAGAGCTACTATATAGCTACTATATAGTGAGACTGAAACAGGTCAGCCTTAGGCTGAGAGATTGTGCAATCTCCTCATTGCATGCACCAACACCTACATTGCTGTCACATTATTCAGTGAGCTTGCCTTGCACCTCAAAACTCATCTACACCAAGGGTACCCCACATGACATCAGACAGAAGCTCCAAAACCAGGGTGTGCCCCGAAGGAAAAAGGTTGGTACACAGACAGACAAATGGTTTATACTGTAGCTCTATTACAGGCTCTAGCAATCTAGAGAGATCTAGTAAGATCTGTTGAGACCTTCTGCTCGAACAAGGTATGAACCAAACTACACAGAATATATAGCCTAGGCTGATTAACAATTGTAATTTGTCTCTCAGCAGCTCACAGAGGAAACGGAAGTTAACCTATGCAGTACTGCAACTGAGGTGAAATACAATGAACAATAGTACTAATTCACACAGAGGAGACCATGCACATGGGGCAAATGCACCCATAAACCATCACAGTACCCCCATTCCTTTACATACTCTCTTCTTTGGACCAGATACTTGCAGAAATTCATTCAGAAGGGAAGGGCATCAAAATTCTCCAAAGGCTCCCAATATCTCTCTTCTGGTCCAAAGCCATCGGAATTAATTGGAGAAACAGCAGGACATCTGGAATATCAGTTGTGAATGACTGGTTCAGCAACTCTCCTTAAACGAGCCAAGGCCTGTGGTAGGAAAACTTAGTTTCAAGCCCAGTCTGAAAAAAATATTGTTAGAAGAGTCAGTTGTTGGTACTTCAGAACTGTTGTGCATTTTCATACGTATACAATATTATCTAATGACATTATCAAAATGTACAGTATGCTCATCTCATTGCCTTTAAGAATAAAATCAGCCTGAACCAAAGTTCTATTATGTGGCTGAGGAAGCCAAGATGAGTTCATGGCATGAGTTCATGGCAAGTTCAGTTTATAAAAAAATAATTGTGAACATAAATGGACATTGTGTTTAAAAGTTATTGCTAAAGATATGGGACCATCTGTAAGGAGTAAGTCAACTGCCTAAGACATGTCTGTCTGGAGGGAACAAGGTTACTTGATAAGGACTCATATCCTTGAGGCACACCTGCTGTATGAGGTTCAATTTATATATTCATAATTATATTATATATATATCTGCATGGTATATTTAGTTTACAACATATGTTAAGCAATAATTCATATAATGTATTATCTATGTGTAACAATGTATCGATTTATATATACAGTACAGACCAAAAGTTTGGACACACCTTCTCATTCAAAGAGTTTTCTTTATTTTCATGACTATGAAAATTGTAGATTCACACTGAAGGCATCAAAACTATGAATTAACACATGTGGAATTATATACATAACAAAAAAGTGTGAAACAACTGAAAATATGTCATATTCTAGGTTCTTCAAAGTAGCCACCTTTTGCTTTCATTACTGCTTTGCACACTCTTGGCATTCTCTTGATAAGCTTCAAGAGGTAGTCACCTGAAATGGTTTTCACTTCACAGGTGTGCCCTGTCAGGTTTAATAAGTGGGATTTCTTGCCTTATAAATGGGGTTGGGACCATCAGTTGCGTTGTGGAGAAGTCAGGTGGATACACAGCTGATAGTCCTACTGAATAGACTGTTAGAATTTGTATTATGGCAAGAAAAAAGCTAAGTAAAGAAAAACGAGTGGCCATCATTACTTCAAAACTTTGAAAGTGTCCCCAAGTGCAGTCACAAAAACCATCAAGCACTACAAAGAAACTGGCTCACATGCGGACCGCCTTAGGAAAGGAAGACCAAGAGTCACCTCTGCTGCGGAGGATAAGTTCATCCGAGTCACCAGCCTCAGAAATCGCAGGTTAACAGCAGCTCAGATTAGAGACCAGGTCAATGCCACACAGAGTTCTAGCAGCAGACACATCTCTAGAACAACTGTTAGGAGGAGACTGTGTTAATCAGGCCTTCATGGTAGAATATCTGCTAGGAAACCACTGCTAAGGACAGGCAACAAGCAGAAGAGACTTGTTTGGGCTAAAGAACACAAGGAATGGACATTAGACCAGTGGAAATCTGTGCTTTGGTCTGATGAGTCCAAATTTGAGATCTTTGGTTCCAACCACGGTTGAACGGATGGACTCTACATGCCTGGTTCCCACCGTGAAGCATGGAGGAGGAAGTGTGATGGTGTGGGGGTGCTTTGCCAGTGACACTGTTGGGGATTTATTCAAAATTGAAGGCATACTGAACCAGCATGGCTACCACAGCATCTTGCAGCGGCATGCTATTCCATCTGATTTGCGTTTAGTTGGACCATCGTTTATTTTTCAACAGGACAATGACCCCAAACACACCTTCAGGCTGTGTAAGGGCTATTTGACCATGAAGGAGAGTGATGGGGTGCTGCGCCAGATGACCTGGCCTCCACAGTCACCAGACCTGAACCCAAACAAGATGGTTTGGGGCGAGCTGGACCGCAGAGTGAAGGCAAAAGGGCCAACAAGTGCTAAGCATCTCTGGGAACTCCTTCAAGACTGTTGGAAGACCATTTCAGGTGACTACCTCTTGAAGCTCATCAAGAGAATGCCAAGAGTGTGCAAAGCAGTAATCAAAGCAAAAGGTGGTTACTTTGAAGAACCTAGAATATGACATATTTTCAGTTGTTTCACACTTTTTTGTTATGTATATAATTCCACATGTGTTAATTCATAGTTTCGATGCCTTCAGTGTGAAGCTACAATTTTCATAGTCATGGAAATAAAGAAAACTCTTTGAATAAGAAGTACTGTATGTCATACTATGTATTTACCATTTAGAAGGTATTGTAGAAGGTATAGAAACAAGTACGTTTATGTTAATTGGATTTATGGGAAGAGTAAATGCCATTTCAAAACAACAGTTATTCATGGATGTAGATAAGTGAAATGTACAAGTTCCAATGCCAAGCATCAAAGCCGTTATATAAAATTTCCATCAAGTCAACCTATATTTCAAAAAGATAGGATAAGACAGTCTACTCCAACAAGTCCGGGATATAGGTAATTAAAAGTGTCAGGAAAAGACCTTCCTCAATGATTTATATTTAAATAGGTGAAGAAGGTCATGAGAACATATTATTAGATATTTAATTTTAATGCCTAAAGTTGTGATGTTCATTTACAATACCGCAATGCCATCTGGAGGCAGATGGACAATATTATATTATTTCATTATTTGTTCTATACCATATTAGGAGTTGATATGACATCATGGTGTTATTAGCATGCAAGTACACCCACCTTACCTGATTGGGAATCCCTAATCTAAAGGGGATGATTCTTAGATAAGGGGGAGGAATAATTACTCGTGTGCGGGGTAGCAAGGGAGAGCGAGAGAGAGGAAAAAAGATCCATATATCCATTGATCCATTCATTCAATCAAAAAGATAAACTTTATCAGAAGAAACTTGGATTATTATTTTTGGATTACTAGGAAAGTTCTTCAGAACTGTTCCCATCTGAACTCTGTCTACCTTTGACCCGGTAACATATATTTTGTTTACTACTCATGATATTAATAAGATATTTCTCTCGGTATATAGCCAAGAGTTCCCATACTGTGGGAATATATAGTCTTAGGTGCCTCCATAATGCTGATTATTCTCTTAGCAAAGATGCATATTGTTAATGGAAGATCTGACATTATTTGAAAAGAGGACTAAACCCTTGGAAAGTTATTTTCCTTAGTCTGATTGCCGAGCTGAATATTTTATCATATTAATATCATATATTTTTGATTGGTCATAGGAAAACAGAGTCAAGGGATAACAGTTATTTTCCTGTAAATCCGTGTTTTATTGTTATAGCCTGTTTCATAACAGAAGATCCTAAGTTTCTCTTTCTGGTATATGAGTCTGTTTGTTAAAAGTATGACACCGGTTGTCATAAATCATTAAATCATACTGTGCTGATCAGATAGGGGTGTGTCAACACCACTGTGTGGTACATTTTGGGTGTTACTTTGTAACTTCATCATTTGTTTTGCAGTTGTATTGTTTTTATATTCTTGGTTTTTATAATAAACGATTATATTTTTTTGCATATACAATTGTTCCTTTGTTTCACTGCTTGCACAAATCAAATTAAGATACTTGATAAAAAGAACTTAGAGGCATTTTTTTATGTCCACCTGAAGGATAATATAATTTTTATATTTTTTTTATCCTCTCTTTTATATGAAGATTCTTTCATATAGAAGATATATAACAGAACAGAATCATGCAGGGAGAGGCACTTTACTCTGGGTATAGTACTTAACTGGACTGGATTCACTGACACGATATTGGCAGAATTGAGGCATCACCTACTGGTTGGCTGGATCAACAGATTTTCAAATAACACCTCTCTCAAGGTTATTTCTGTCAGGTTCAGATTTATGTTTCAATTCTAGAAAAAAGGACCCAGAATTATTTATCATAATGCACTCAAAACAATAGCCATAAGGCTATATTAATCTGTTTTAGGCCTTCATTTCTTTATTTTCTCTTTTTTACACAAATAAAAATTAACCTTTATTGTCTCCATTTAAAAACAAACACAGAACTGAATATAGTATTTTAAATGTTGTATTTTTATATTTGTCTGTGTTTAATAATTCACAATAATGCCTATAGTGAGATTAAAAACCCAAAATAAATATTAGTGTTTTTTTGTTATTTTTTTCTGAATGTTGATTATGCTAATAGCGGAGTGTAGAGATATAATAGCGGTGGCTGTGTTATTTAAACCACAGCACAGCTACAATATTAATCATATAGCAACTGAAAGTGATTTACTTCTCATCAGCAACCTTCATGTTGCAACTATAATGTATTAAATTGTTTTCATACACTATTTACTTTGTTGCAATAAATCCCTTCAGTCTTAGCTTCTACTAAACGACCCTCTCCTGCTCTATTAGGCTGGCACGGGCATTGCGGGTGCGTTGAGGGAAAATGCAAGATTTTTCAGCGCAAGTGCAAAGCGTTTTAATGCGTTTTGCACGCGCGTGAGAAAAATTGGCATGTTTGGTACCCAGACCTGAACCCGGACTTCTTCACAGAAGTTCGGGTTTGGGATCGGTGTTGTGTAGATTTTATTATTTTCCCTTATAACAATGCTAAGTAAATTAGGGATGGAGGGGGTTAAAAAAAATATATAATAATTAAACTCACCTCATCCACTTGTTCGCACAGCCCAGCTAGTCTTCTTTCTTCTTCTTTGAGGACCTTGGAGGAAAAGGACCTTTGGTGACGTCACTGCGCTCATCACATGGTCCATCAACATGGTGATGGACCATGTGATGGGCCATGTGATGAGCTCCCAGGTCCTCAAAGAAGACGAGCCGGGCTGCACAAACAAGTGGATGAGGTGAGTTTAATTTTAATTTTTTAACCCCTCCATCCCTAATTTACTTAGCATTCTGTATTAAGAATGCTATTATTTCCCCTTATAACCATGTTATAAGGGAAAATAATAAATATCAGGTCCCCATCCCGATCGTAACCTAGCAGCCATGCGTGAAAATTGCACTGCATCCGCACTTGCTTGCGGATGCTTGCGATTTTCACGCAGACCCATTCACTTCTATGGCGCCTGCGTTGCGTGAAAAACACACAATATGGAACATGCTGCGATTTTCACGCAACGCACAAGTGATGCATGAAAATCATCGCTCATTTGCACAGCCCCATTGAAGTGAATGGGTCCGGATTCAGTGCGGGTGCAATGCGTTCACCTCACGCATTGCACCCGCACGGAATTCTCGCCCATGTGAAAGGGGCCTTAGAGCTAGTCTATTGCTTATAGTTCTCTTCCCAGCTATATATTAGCCCTCTTCTCAATTCTGTATCCTAACACTGCTGGGGAACGCCTGCAGTTCGATTCCCTAGCTATGACAAACATTAACGTTTCTTTATTATAAAATAACAAACAGAGCTTGCCCAACATGTTTCACCACGTATGTGGCATCTTCAGGGGTTAAGAGCTTATGAACACGAATGTCGGGTTAGTAAAGTATTTCTATTTCCCCCAATCACCGCGCTCCCTGTTCAGATTGACATTCCCATAATGAACTTAGAACTTCTCAGTCTGTAAACCAATATTGTAGTGTCACAATAGGATGGACCTATGCTTCACGGACGTCCGCGCCTGCGTGTGGAACAAGCAGCGCTCTTCTTTTCCCTTCTCATAGCGCTACTCCACTCACTGATCTTCCCTCTTACTGCGCATGTTTTTGGACTTCACTTCACTCGCTGCTCTTGCTTAGTACTGTGCATATTTCTGGACTTAGCTTTTTGGGGGGCATATAGACATCTATTAATCAGTGTATGGATGCATGATTAGATAAGGGGATGTATAACAGACATTGTCATATTTATTAGGGAATGTATTCACAATGATTGGCCATAAATCAATTTATTTTATCATCACCTATTTTCTCCTGTACCCTACATAGAAACAGTAATTATATAAATTAATATTTCAAATCATGATATTATACTAAACATCAAAGGTCATTTATAGAGATGAGTGAATTGAAGCTGACGAAGTCGAATTCATTCCGAATTTCCTAAAAAATGTGATTCTGAATAAATGCAAATTTCCTTGCGCTTCGTGGTAACGAAACGCAATTTTTCCTTACATGGCGTCTACAATGGCAGCTAAAATGGCTGCTACACATGTGAGGACATGGGGCAAGGAACTCTGGGAAGGAGGGATGACTCATAATGCCATGCATGCAGCCAATCAACAGCCAGTTAGCCCTATAAATTTGGCGGCCATCTTAGATTCTGCCATTCATTATCGTACTTTGTTCAGGGACAGACGTTTATGCAGGCGCTAGGGAGAGTGAAAGAAAACATCATAACATCATAAGTGTTAAGCAAAGAACTTTGCTGAGTTTGTGGGAGGGGAGGCTGATTACACGGCTACTTACATCCACCTGTGAGCCCAGGCTGGCTGGTTACTAGGCTATTTATAGGCACCTGTGGGTCCAGACTGACGCCAATTCAGCTGATTTCACTACCTCTGGGACAGCTCTAGGATACAGCAGCATGGTGTGGAGGCTCCTTACGGCTGGGCGATGGCAGAATGTCTCAGGAGGGCGCTGGTATTCATGGTAGGATTGGAATGGTTTGCACGGGACCAACGCTGCGGTCTGCGACATGTAGCACTTTGGGATGTAGCAGAGTCGGACGCTAAATGGTTGAGCGATGGTTGTTAGTTGGTTCAAGCTATGCTTGCTGTGTTTTGCGTGTCAATGGTTGATAAAAAATAAAAATAAATACGCTGTAGAATTGCACTTGTTGGCACGGGACCCACAGTGTGGTATGAGATTCGCAGTACTCTGGTTCAAAGCAGAGTTGGGTGCTAATGGTCAAGTGACTGTTGTTAGTATTTTGTCCGGCTGTTTAGGGGCTTGCTGTTACCTGTTTTACATGTGGGGGCACATCCGCAGTTAACGCCAGACATGCAAGGTGTTGGGGATTGTATATCAGTGGTCTGTATATAGGTACTCAAGTAGACCGGTCTAGGTGCCTGTATTTGAGTTCTGATGCTCTTGTATGTAAGTGTGTTTAATCTATAAACTGTATGTTATGGGCACGCATGTGTCAGTGGTTCTGTGCTAGGTTATAGTTGCACTATATGTTGATTAATTGGCGTTGCATCAGGGTTTATGTTCAAACACATTTATGTTTTCTTAGGTGGTGTTGTGGTGACCATCTCCTAGAAAAGAAAAAAAAAAACCTGCAGCATTATGTGGAGGTTCATTCGCACCTGGGTAATGGCAGAAGGTGCCAGGCGAGTACTGGCATTCACGGTAGGATCGGACTTGGATACACCATTGGTGACTTGTAGCGCTCTGGGGCGAGGGGGGTGGGGCGATAATGGTCGAATGATCATGGTTAGGTTCGTTACCTTCAAAAGCTACGTCCATGTGTCTGCATTTACAATTTTATACTCCATTTACTACTAGAGCTGCGTTCATGCGTTGCTGTTGCATCACATTATTACCCTGTCACTTCAGATTGCATTCATACAGCTGCGTTATACCTTGCTCTTCATGCTCAGAGCTGGGCCCATACCATGTTTTTAGGCACTACTCACATCCAGAGCTGCATTCACCCACCTGTTCTTACATCAGTTGTTCCATATTCGGCTTCCACTTAAAGCTGCATTTTCCTTTTCGTTGCTACATCATGGTTACTCAGTATTTTCTCTAGGGCAGTCAGTGCACCGCTCTGATACCGTTCTCCCGATAAACATAGCTGCTTTCTTTCAGGTTTACGTTTCTTTCCTCACTGGTGGTTACATTATAGGCCTACTTTTCTGTTTCACTTCGGCAACAAAAAAAAGTGTGTGCTGTTCTTTAGTTCTGGTTCGCATTCACTCAGACTGGTCTCCTTTACTTCTGGTTCGCATTCACTCGGATTGGCCTCCTGCCCCAGTTCACCATGCAGTCCTCAGCGGTTAGTGGGCTAATAGGAGTAAGTTTCCTACTATGTTTCACAAGTAGTTCATTTGTTATCACGATAAGGGTCTTCTCTTAGCGAACTGTAATGCCTCTGGCTCTTTTTCTCCCATCTGTTTATTCACGGTTGGTTTAAGGTTTTATTTAGGCACGTGGTTCGGTTCACTAACGTCGATTCATATCCCATCAGGTCTAGCTCACATTTTAATTACTTATCGTCACTGCGATGTCATCTAGTTCAGTCTTGGCTTCGGTGGCCTGATGACCTCTTCAGCCTCATGGCTCCGTGGGGCCTATGACCGGTCTTCATGTAAAAAATAATAATAATAATAATAATAATAAATCGCCATTAGTTTCGCATTCATGGCCACCGCCATTAGTGTCTCTCGCGCATGGCCACCGCCATTAGTGTCTCTCGCGCATGGCCCCGCCATTAGTGTCGTTAGTCCCTTTTGCGCTTGGTTCCGCCATTAGTCTCTCACACATGTCTTCTCAGTTTACATTTTACACACACAACTGCGTGGTCCCGCCACAGTAGGTTCATGTCTTTTCTGCATTCAGGCCCGCTCGCATGCCTCGGTCAGCTGTGGCTCGCGTTACAATTCTTCTTGTGGTGGCTTTGCCATTAGAACCTCACATTATTGTTGTAGGTCGTTGGGTCTTCATTGTTTCTTTTCAAGCAGTCATCCCAAGCCTTCCTTTCGGACATCACCTTCTCCCAGGTTCGCATTTTCTCCCATTTACCCTCTCTAGGTTCTTGCATTATAGACCTATTCTCCCAGGGAGATGACCTTGTGGTCTCACAATTCCGCTTCTCAAGGGGTTGTTTTAAAAAAAAAAAAAAAAAAAAAAGGTAAACAACTATACTATGGCATCAGGTTCGTCCACAGGGAGTCCGGTCACCACTACAGGTGATTTACGAAGTCTGTCACCACTACAGGTGATTTACGAAGTCTGTCACCACTACAGGCGATTTATGAAGTCTGTCACGACTACAGGCGATTTACGAAGTCTGTCACGTTTACTGACACGATAAGTCCTAGCACGACTACAGGCGCAGCATAGGTAGTCTATCATGACCTTAAGCTCGTCCTGTCATAGCAGTAGGCATTGTGTGTACATTATGTCTTCATTATAGGCATACTTACTTCATCTTCAAACTCGGGCTGAGGGTATTGGTGTCGCACCTTGTTCCGGGTTCCGGTCCATCTTCAAGTGGGAGGTACAATAATAAGGCACAATACATGTAGTCTGTCACGTCTACGGACACGACAAGTCCTATCACTATCACAGGCGCAGCATACATAGTTTATCACGACCTTAAGCTTATTTCCTGTCACAACTGCTAGTATAGTGGGTACGTTTTTGTCCTCATTGCAGGCAATATTAGCTCGTTTAATTTCAACCAGCCATGTATTCGTGCTTATGGTTCCCCAGGCTTGGTGAGTCTACACATTTCACGTGATCCATTACTAGAGTTAAACGGCATACGCCATCTTCTAACTTTTTGGGTCCTTTATAAAATAATAATAATAATTAAAGCGGTGGCCTGGGGAATAAGTATAGGTGAAGTATTTTGCCACCAGTAACAGTTGGTGTCCAAGCAGGGCCCTTAGCTAATGGTTGGACTTCATTTAAGCCCTTCCATCAGATTCACCATTGTTGTTTCAGTCTGCAGCTCTCGGGATTCAGACCTTCTCGTAATATGTTCATATGTTGGTCAACATAGGAGTATATTCCGCACCTTCATCGTGTAGTGTCTTTTGCGTGCAAAGCGGGTGTCGTAATGGTATGTATATGTTTTACTCTAAACTAAGGTCTACGCTTTTTGGCCCCTTTAGGCTGCCCTACCGCAGCAGTTATGGCACAATTCTACTGCTTGTTGTAGATGGGTGTACCCAACCTATCTAACCCTTTCTGATAGCCGATCCGACCACAAAAACATTTGTCAGTTCAGTACAATACGAGAAAAGTAGACGCTGTTCATATCTGGTGTTATTTGCGCTATAAGCGTTTCTTGTCATATTTCTAGAGAAAAAAAGGAAAATACACGCCGTTCACATTTGGTGTTATTTGCGCTAAAAACATTTATTGTCAGTTTAGTGCAATATGAGAAAAATAGACGTTGTTCACATTTGGTGTTATTTGCGCTAAAAACATACACTCACCTAAAGAATTATTAGGAACACCTGTTCTATTTCTCATTAATGCGATTATCTAGTCAACCAATCACATGGCAGTTGCTTCAATGCATGTAGGGTTGTGGCCCTGGTCAAGACAATCTCCTGAACTCCAAACTGAATGTCAGAATGGGAAAGAAAGGTGATTTAAGCAATTTTGAGCGTGGCATGGTTGTTGGTGCCAGACGGGCCGGTCTGAGTATTTCACAATCTGCTCAGTTACTGGGATTTTCACGCACAACCATTTCTAGGGTTTACAAAGAATGGTGTGAAAAGGGAAAAACATCCAGTATGCGGCAGTCCTGTGGGCGAAAATGCCTTGTTGATGCTAGAGGTCAGAGGAGAATGGGCCGATCCTCTAATGGCTACTTCCAGCAGGATAATGCACCATGTCACAAAGCTCTAATCCTTTGAAATAGGTTTCTTGAACATGACAATGAGTTCACTGTACTAAAATGGCCCCCACAGTCACCAGATCTCAACCCAATAGAGCATCTTTGGGATGTGGTGGAACGGGAGCTTCGTGCCCTGGATGTGCATCCCTCAAATCTCCATCAACTGCAAGATGCTATCCTATCAATATGGGCCAACATTTCTAAAGGATGCTATCAGCACCTTGTTGAATCAATGCCACGTAGAATTAAGGCAGTTCTGAAGGCAAAATGGGGTCCAACACTGTATTAGTATGGTGTTCCTAATAATTCTTTAGGTGAGTGTATATTGTCAGTTTGGTAAAAGGCAAGAAAAATAGACGCTGTTAACATTTGGTGTTATTTGCACTAACAACATTTATTGTCAGTTTAATACAATACGAGAAAAATAGACGCTGTTCACATTTGGTGTTATTTGCACTAACAACATTTATTGTCAGTTCAGTACAATATGAGAAAAATAGACGCTGTTCACATTTGGTGTTATTTGCGCTATAAGCATTTCTTGTCATATTTCTAGAGAAAAATACACTCCGTTCACATTTGGTGTTATTTGCGTTAAAACTATGGATGGAAGGCTGAGGAGAAGGACAAATGTACCCCAAGATGAAAACAAAAAGCTCTCCAAAATTTAGAAATAAACAATGTTCCCCGAAACAACATCGGCAGTGACGCCGTGAAGCTTCACAATTTCACTGATAAAAACCTAAGCCGAGGTTTTAGCATTTGGCAACGCAGATAAGGCAATAAAATGCACCATTTTACTGAACCTGTCTACCACTACCAGGATAACAGTTTTGCCTACAGATACAGGTCAGTAAAAAAAATCCATCGACAGGTGTGTCCATGGTCTGTTGGGAATGACCTGTGGCAACAGAGACCCCGCCGGACGAGTATGAGTGACTTTAGCGTGTACACAGGTTGTACAGGTGGACACAAAATCAACTATATCCTGGTGCAACCGCAGCCACCAAAAACGAGGAGACAATAGATCCGAGGTTGCCCTACTACCAGGGTGCCCAGCAAGTGCAGAGTTATGATGTTCTTTTAATATTTCAAGGCACAAATTCAAAGGCACAAACAACTTTCCTGGGGGACAGCAGACCGGGGCGTAACACTGAGCCTTGAACACCATCCCCTCCAGGTCTGAGTGTAACGCAGAGACAACCCCCCCTTTGCAAAATCGACCCCGGAACGTCAACATCATCCCCTCCAGGAAAACTTTGGGATAATACATCAGCTTTTGTATTTTTTGCCCCCGGACGATAGGTGATAACAACATTAAATTTGGTAAAAAACAAAGACCAGCTAGCTTGTCTAGGGGTAAGACATTTAGCAGACTCAAGGTATAAAAGGTTTTTATGATCTGTAATCACTGTGACGGGATGAGCTGCCCCCTCCAAAAAGTGATGCCATTCCTCAAACGCTAATGTAATAACTAAAAGTTCCCTGTTGCCTATATTATAATTTTTCTCAGCTGTCAACAATTTCTTAGAAAAGAAAGCACAAGGACACCATTTACTTGGAGACAGACCCTGGGACAGTACAGCCCCCACCCCTGATGCATCAAGCTCCACAATAAAAGGTTGAGAAACATCAGGCTGGATCAGTATGGGTGCCAAGGTGAACTCTCCTTTATAGAGGAGAAAGCCAGTTTAACAGAGTCAGACCATTTAGAAAAATCAGTCCCCTTTTTAGTCATGTTAGTAAGGGGTTTGACAATCACCAAATAGTTCTGAATAAATTTTCTATAGAAATTGGCAAAAACCCAAAAAATGCTGCAGAGCTTTTAGGTTCTCAGGAAATCCCATTCTAGGATCGCATGGACCTTCTCTGGATCCATACGGAACTCTGAAGCTGATAGCAGATACCCCAGGAATTGTACTTCCTGTATGGCAAATACACATTTCTCTAATTTAGCGTACAACTTATTTGTCCGTAAAATCTGCAACACCTGCCTGACATGTACCTTGTGCGTCTCCAGATTGGTTGAATAGATCAAAATATCGTCAAGATATAACACAACAAATCTGCTGATAAGATGACAAAAGATATTGTTGACAAAGTGTTGAAAGACAGCAGGAGTATTTGTCAGGCCAAATGGCATGACCAGGTTTTCATAATGCCCCTCCTAAAGTGTTAAACGCTGTGTCCCACTCATCCCCCTCTTTAATGCAAATCAGATTGTAGGCTCCCCTTAAATCCATTTTGGAAACCATTTCGCACCAGCAATCTGATTAAAAAGGTCAGGAATGAGAGGAAGAGGATAGGGGTCTTGGATAGTTATCTGATTTAGTTCACAAAAATCTAGCCAAGGATGCAGGCCCCCAACTTTCTTCTTCACAAAGAAGAACCCTGCAGCCACGGGTGAAGAGGAGGGTCTGGCCAGACTATTGGAAATATAATCCTTCATGGCTTGTCGTTCGGAGACAGAAATATTATATAACCTGGTCTTAGGTAAATTTGCTCCAGGGAGCAGGTTAACCAGGCAATCATACGGACAATGGGGTGGTAACTCCCGACACCCCTTCTCAGAGAAAACATCTTCAAAATCGGACACAATTGCTGGTAAGGTTGTAATGGAGGTGGCTGAACAACTGCTACTTGGGCAATTGTTCCTACAATGCTCACTCCAATATCTCCCTGGCCTGCCCATCCACAACAGGATTTTGCGCTACTAACCAGGGAAGACCTAATACCATAGGAGTAGGAAGACCTTCAAGGACATAGCAAGAAATAAACTCATTATGGAGGGCCCCCACCCGAAGATGTATGTTATGCACAATGTGTGTCGTCAGGTTTCCCTGACTAAGAGGAGCAGAGTCGATAGCGAATATGGGGATTGATCTAAGTAACGGACTAAAAGAAAAACTGAGAGTCCGAGCAAATCGGGCATTCGCCAAATTGTTTTTGGGTACGGATGGACAAGCTCCAATGAAATGACCCCTCCAACCACAGAGAAAACAAACCCCAGACTTATTGCGAGCCCCAGGAGGACCAACCTGACGAGTGGCTTCTAGGGATGAGCGAATTGGCTTTAAGTACCACTTAGAACCGAACCCGAATTCGGGAAAAAAATTTTTACAGTACAAATTAATTTATGAAGTTATTGCACGAAGTCTCGCGAGTCTCGCTCCTGCTCTGTACAGTGTCAGAACATAGTTTTATGGAAATTGACTTTGGATGTTTCATCCGCAGTCGATTCACTCATCCCTAGTGCAGTGGCGTAAATACCAGGGAAGCAGGAGAAGCTGCTGCTTCGGGGCCCGGGCTCACAAGAGGCCCGGCGCCCAGGAGCATGTCGGTCAACTCAACTTAGCTGCCCTGCCTTTAAGTTAGTTTTTCAGGCCAGGCAGGCCCCTTCACAGTGCGGCGCTGGTGACATTGGGGGCCTGTGTGACCTGTCCATCAATATCATCCAATCCCTCCCGGGCCCCTCCCGCTCTGTTCTAGTTAGGCACAGACAGCACAGTCTGGCAAGCCCTCCGACTTCTGACCAGAGGAAGCAGCAGGAGGGCGGGAGAAAAGCTCAGCGACAAGAGGAACAACACACAGGAGCAGCACAGCAGCGCAGAGTGGCAGCGCACATCAGTGACTGACGACTCACTGGGCTTTTCAGTCAGGTATGTGTGCCCGCTTCCTGTCTGCCCCCCTTGCCCATGTGTGCCCTGTGCCTACTGCCTTTGTGTCCCCCTTGCCCAAGTTGCCCTGCCTGGCCCCTGTGACTGTGCCTCCCTTGGCTCCCTGGTTGGCTTTTTCAGTAGAGCAGTGGCTGTGGCTGACCATTATGTTTCCCGGGCCTTCTGGACTTCCTTTCTCTGTGCCCCCTTGCCCAAGTTGCCCTTGTCAGTGCAGCTGCACAGCCCTGTCTGGCCCCTGTGACTGTGCCTCGCTGGTTGGCTCTTTCAGGACAGGAGTGGCTGACCATTATGTGTGCCCCTGTGGCCTTTGTCTGTGCCCATCCTGGCCTGTGGCCCAGGCCACTACCTGCGCCTTCCTGGCCCCTATCTGCGCCCCTGGGCCCTGGCCCTTATCTGTATCCCGTCCCTGGCCCTTGTCTGTGCCCCTGGCCCTTATCTGCACCCCCCCCTGGCTCTGGCTTGTGCCTCCCCCTGGCCTCTGTCTGCGCCCCTGGGCCCTGTCCCTTATCTGTGCCCCGTCCCTGGCCTTTATCTGTGCCCCGTCCCTGGCCCTTGTCTGCCCCCCCTTAAGACTTTGACAGGGACCCCACAACAGTATTATTCAGTGTATGTATGTGTGTGTGTGTGTGTGTGTGTGTATGTGTGTGTGTTTATATATATATATATATATATATATATATATATATATATAATTAGGAAAAGGATGGCATGGCAGCCTGGTCTGGTCTAGATTGTGACTAGCCAAAGGAGTGGGGTTTACACAGGAGGGGGGAGTTGCGAAGCGCGCTGGGGAGAGCCCATACATTTTTTTTTTTGCTGTGGGGCGCAGTCACTTCTAGTTACGCCCCTGCCCTAGTGGCTTCCCTAGTTGCATAGGTTCATCTGACTCAGAACAGACAGACTCCTGCTTGAGAAAAGTCTCTGGCGGACAAGAACTCCTCAGCCTATCCCTAAGGCGCCTATCAATTCTTATAGATAAACTACATAGCAGCCTCAAGGGATATAGTAGTCTTATACAGCACAAGCGCGTCTTTTACTTTCTCTGATAACCCCTGGCAAAACCGGGTCATCCCACTGAGTATCTGTGGCTCACCTTCAAAACTCTGAACAATAAACCTCCACTGACCAATCTCCCTGCTGAATCCGCCGTAATCTAGACTCAGCTAGGGAGACTCGGTCAGGGTCCTCGTATATGAGATCCAGGGCCTCAAAAAACTCACAAGAGATAACAATCCCCACCCGCTGTTCCTCATTACCAGAAGAACTTGGACGCAGCCTGAAACATAATTTACAGGCTTCACGGAACACCACAAATTTGTCCCTCCTTCAGAAAATCTGTCAGGGAGAGCAACCTTAGGTTCCGGATAGACCTGGTTACCCAAAGCAACCACTGGGTTCGAGGTCTGCTGCAGCTGCTCTGCTGAAGGCCCGACGCCCTTAATTCTTGTCACTTCAAGAGACAGACCTTGCAACTGTTTTGCCAAAGCAGCAATAGGATCCATAGTGGATCTAAAAAAATATTATATATATTTTTTTTTTAAAGGGCCAGATATAATATCACGTCTGATATGGCAGGTAACAGACATGCAGCGCAGAGAGGAAGGAAGGAGGGTACCCTTTTACTAGAGAGAGGGAGGAGTGGTGACCCCTAACTCGCCTAGCACTGGCACCTGGCTGCCCTGACGTCCCTAGACAGGCTGCTCACCCGTATGCCGATCACGTGCCTCGTCCCTGGCTTACCCTGAAAGAAGCCCTAGGTAGTGAGTAGGGCGATGGGAGCACTTGTCCTCACCACTGACACCTAGGGTAACAACAGGAAAAGGACAAACACCACATACAATCCCCAAAGGGAGACAACAAACAGGAGAGAACCGGAGATCCGACGGCACCAGTTCCAACAGCTCCACAAGCTGCACAGCAACTCCAACTCCACCAGAGGTCAGAATAGAAAATCTAGAAGGTAGGTCTATATCTAGCAACAAAGAAAGTAGAAAGGGAGAATATATAGTAGCTGGGAGTGGCTAACAAAGAACAGCTGAAAGGAAAAGCTAACAATTCCAAAATGGGACAAAAAGGATCACAAACCTAAGCAGGAAAACCTAGACCGGAATCCATTCCCACAACTCGGTCTTCAAGTGTTCTTCAAGCGTTCTCTTGAAACTGAGCGAGTAGCCACCCGCTTTGACCTTCTGACTCCAGGCGCAACAGGGTCAGCGATAGGTTGTGACATCCTCGTGACAATAGCTGATCATGATGCCAAAAGAGAAAATTTCACCAGTGTATGTGAAGCACTAGAAATCCTAAAGTCATGTTTTTACTATACACAGTATACATTTAAATGATTAAAGTTACATTTTATTAGTAACCATCAGAAAATAGGCATACCTTTTGCCTTTGGGTGATTTGTATAAAAAAATTTGACCCTATTGAAATCTGACCCAGTTTATCTATAAGGTTGACTGGTGGGTAGGGGACAGGCTGCTTATGTGCTAACAGGAAAAGTGGTTTTGCTGCTAGTGGCTATTCTTAGTTTTTGAATTTCACTTGTGTTCATTGTTATAAGTACCAATATGCATAGCATAGTAACATAGTTTGTAAGGCTGAAAAAAAGCATCCGTCCCTCCAGCTCAGCCTGTTATCCTGCAAGTTGATCATTACTGAAACACCTATAGAAGAAGAAGAAATGATGAGTTTCTTGTGGTTCCTTATCATGCTGTTTGTTTGGTCAGGTAAGAATATATATCTGTATATGGGACCAAATTTTACAGCTAATATGAGAGGTTTTACAAGCAAATGTAGACTCCAGTATTGAAAAGTACTACTGAACATGCTACTGACAAATGCCATATTAACAGAGAGTGAAGAAAGATTCCTAGGTCTTTTTCATGATCCATGCCATTTTTGGCATCATAACTTCAGTTTTAACAAACTCTGGCAAACTTGCTTTCAGTAGCCACTGGAAAAGGGTCATGACCACCTGAGAAGAGTTATAGTTATTCATGGTCATCTGCTTCATATCTTCAACCTGCTGATAATTAACAGCCCTTTCCTTAGTTTTTCCCTAGGCAGCGTGCTGGGGAGAGCAGGAGCTCATGAATAACCATGACTCTTCTCAGGCAGCCATGACTCTTTTCCAAGTCTGGGCTGCAATTATTATAATGCTGGTTCTTAGCAACCACTTACTTTTAGCTCATGAATGACACATTGCTGAAATCAGTGTGTCTGTAACTACTTCATGCTGCCCTTAGTGAGGGCACCATAAAGTTGATGACAGGTTCTCTTTAAGTGTTGTGGAAGATGAAAAAAGAGGTAAATCTAGATGTTACACCCAGCAAACAATTTAGTTATGTTGAGTCTACACAAGGCCATTTTGGAGCGTATATAAAACTACAAAATGAATTATACAATTTCTTGTGGTTCACTGTTAAACGAACTATAAAACGCTACCAAACAATAATTGAATAATTGTCTTACCTGATATAAATAACAACGTAATATTCAAATGCTGCATAATAATTGATTTATTACAATCCAAATGTATATAAGTAAAAACAACAGTAGCCATCTATGGGGACCTCATACGTGACCTGCTCTGAGTCTCCTATTCTGACAAATGCACTCTGATATGGTCAGGTTTCCTGATACGGTTTTGGAAGCCAAAATCATGAGTGGACATAAAAGGAGAGAAAACAGATAGATGATCCCTCTTTTTTTTTTTTTTTTAATTCACTCCTGGTTTTGGCTTCAAAAACTGCATCAGGAATCCTGATCATACGGCCATAGTCCTACCTACAAATCAATATAAGGCATGTAGGAAAAAGAACCTACACGTATATTTCAAAATTTAAGTATCCAGGACAGTTACCTACACCAATCTGTACATGATTGCTAAGTACTAGTACTAAGTGTGTACTGCATATATGTCACAGCACTTTATGCATAAAAAACATTTAATGTCTGCATAGGATCACTTTTCAACTGTATATAGATGGATATTGATTAATTAAGTCTCTAAATAGTCACTTCTCAAAATCACAGTAAATAATCAGCGATTTTGTAACTGATATAGCTGGATATTCCACTGGCGCTTGTGCCCCGCTCCTCTATGTCGCAGCAGAACAGCACATACTGCTGAACACCACACGTAAATTATAGACCAATCTCTGATACCGAGCACTACCTTCCCCAAATAAGATATGATCCCCCTGCTGAAAGATAGCCACAGTAGTACAATCAGTTTCTATTCCATATTACCTTACTGATGGTTTCTTTCTCTAGAGCATCTGTCTTTCTCTAAATGCAGTGTGGGACTCATGCTGTAACGAGTCTGGTATCTAGGCTATTAATCGCGCCCCGGCCGGTGGCGCAATTCCGTTTGTTCGGAATTGTAACTCGTGCACTCAAGGAGCAACTAGTGAGGTCACTATACAATAACGGATGGTTGCAAGTGCCAAACTTCTACCAACGCGTTTCGGACAGTGCACTGTCCTTTATCAGAGAAACTAGCTGGCGCTCCTAGATACCTTACTTATATACACTTTCTCTTAATTACTCTGTTTTAATCCCTTGCCTACCGCCTCATAGTGTATTACGTTGTCCTTGGTGACAAGAACTACTACCACTTTCACTACATTTTTATCACTCCACATTCCTATTCAAACGCAAACAGTTCTATTTTATAGGTTATAAACAGTGGCTCACCAATAAGCACTAACCATAGGGATGGTGCTCACTCCCAGGGCCACACCCTCTGCCCAGGTAAATCAGTGCAATAAAAAGAGAAAAAAAAAATTGTAGGGCACACAAAATATTTGGATGACAGGGAATATTCAAATGGCAATATAAAAAACTAGTATATAAAAAAACATCTAAAAAAAATGGTGTTACTGAATGTTACATGCACATCCCATGTTAAATCATGATTGCATATTGGTACTAAGTAATGATGACATATAAAGCATTGGTCAACACAAATGTAACGACGGTTATCCTGGTGCTAAGCACTCAGTTCAAATATGTCTGGATCAATGTTCCATAACCTTTACCTATTATGTACATAAGGCAAATATAACCTAAATCACCTAAAAATATGGAGACTACATTGGATAAATAATAAAGATAAAAATATTAGAAGTGATAAAAATGGCTGTCGTAAAGAATATCTTCAATTTTGCATGATATGCAACGCACTCCTTATGTGTTCACCAATATGTAAATGCTGGACGTGTTGCTTGCCGTTAAATGGCCGTAAATACTTATTCAATGTTAGTCTGCTGATAAGTTTCTATTTGCATTACTTCTCCACTAATGTTAGTAGATATATGTACCGTATTTTTCGCCCCATAAGACACATTCTCTCCCCCCCCCCTCACCGGTTCCTGGTCCTCCGCTGTCGGCTGTGCAGGGCTGCGCACAGCGTGAATGGCTCTGTGACGTCATGCTGTGCGCGCCAGTTCACAGAGCACAGCCGACAGCTGATGAAGAGGATCGCGATGGTGAGGAGCGGTGGTGTCCAGGAGCAGGAGAGGTAAGTGATTGTTTTTATTTTTTCATTTGAAGCAATATGGGCTTATAAAGAGGCAATGGGGGCAGATAACGAGGCAATGGAGCTGATAAAGAGGCAATGGGGGGTGATAGAGGCAATGGAGCTGATAAAAAGGCAATGGGGGCTGATAAAGAGGCAATGGGTGCTTATAAAAAAGGCAATGGGGGCTGAAAAAGAGGCAATGGGGGCTTATAAAAAGACAATGGGGATTATAAAAAGGCAATGGGGGCTGATATGAGACTGGGTTCTGATCTGAGGTCTGAATGGGGTCTTATTTATATTGGGGCTCATATCTGAGGTCTGATTGGGGGTCATTCACTTTTGGGTGTGAGCGGAGGTCTGATTGTGGGTCTGATCTGAGGTCTTATTGGGGGCTTATTAACATTGGGGGACTGATTAGGGCTGTTATCTGAGGTCTGATTAAAATTGGGGGACTGATTACTGATCTGACCTGAGGTGTAATGAAACATATTTTTTTTCTTATTGTCCCCCTCTAAAGCCTAGGTGCGTCTTATGGGCTGGTGCATCTTATAGGGCGAAAAATACGGTATTGGTTGCTACATTACCTGTCCGTTGACCCGGAGTTATGCGGGGGATATATAGATGTATCGCGCCAGTCCTTGTATAGTTGTACTATATCAGTATATTACATGGCCGCAGCATACGTGTAGATGTTGCGCTAAGACGGCGTCCCACGTGGCGTCCCAGTGGTTAGAAGCTCGCTGATATATCCTGCGCTTCAAAATGCTCTGCTGCTAATGATAACGGGGCGCTCCTGTTGCTCAATAAAGCAATTTCATCGGGTCCAGACGTTGATGCTTATGGGTATATTAGCCCCAATATACAGTCTCTAGGTCTTGTCATCAAATGTGTTTCGAGGCTTACTGCTCCTTCATCCGTGGTTGACTGCATATTGCACCTTGGCTCCCTATATAGGGGAGTATCACTTAGGAGAGGTGTAGGTTCGGTGGAGAATAACATATGGACCGTATCAGATGTTTTATGCCCATATCCCAATTTATCTCAATTGGAGTCAAATGTCCACGTTACTTCCCCATAATGTCCACATATCTTGGGTGTCTCATGAAAATGCTTCAAACATATTACAAAAATATTGAAAATATATAACAAATATATAACTCCCCTATAAAATTTAGATAATTAAAGATGCTGAATGCATTTTATTTGTGTCTTTCTTGCGGTAATGATACTCAGAAATCCAATGTCATCAATCCACATATCTAGCACTAAAAGTGTCTACTAATTAAAAATAAAAATAAATAGATAAATAATAAAATTGTATAATTTAAATCTATATGTATTGTGTGGGGAGTCTTCTGTACTGTTCAGACCTACTGTACAGACTATACATTTTCTATATATGAGCATATATACAGCTGATTATTTATCTTGCTTTCATCGTATTCTATATAGGGGTGATGTGAGGAGCAGAAAAATGGTGGAAGTGGATGGGGTTGGCCAGGGAGGGAAGATCGAGGTGCTGGTAAAACAGCCGGACCCCGATTTCCCACCCCTCAACCGGCACCCACCCTAAAAACTATAAAAATCCAAACAATTCCATCTCTGCATTCAGGCCAGTCGGTACTAATGTATCAAATTCTAATATTTTCCTAGATTCTGCTCTAGACATATTTGCGAGATGGTTACCTCCTCACCATGGTTTCCTGATTTTTTCTAAGGGCCACAAATACAAGTGAAGTGGGGTCTTTATTATGGTATTGTTTGTAGTGTTGTGAAACTGTATGATTTTCAAATCCATTTTTAATGTTGTTGATATGTTCAGCTGTTAGTTTTTTCAGTGTTCTCTTTGTGCATCCAATACAGGGCTTTTTTCTCAGAGAAAAGGTGGTGGAACTCACCCCCCCCCCCCCTCCCCTGTCCACGCCTCTACCCCCCCTAAGACCGCCCCCTAAAACCGCCCCTTTAGAGAACAGGGATGCAAGTAAAATTTGGGGGTGGGGGCTATAAAAGTAAATGTATGGGGGGCTCTGTGGATGGCACTGTTGTGGGGGGGATCTGTGGATGACACTGTTGTGGGGGGATCTGTGGATGACATTGTTGTGGGGGGATCTGTGGATGACATTGTTGTGGGGGGATCTGTGGATGACATTGTTGTGGGGGATCTGTGGATGACATTGTTGTGGGGGGATCTGTGGATGACATTGTTGTGGGGGATCTGTGGATGACATTGTTGGGGGGATCTGTGGATGACATTGTTGTGGGGGGATCTGTGGATGACATTGTTGTGGGGGGATCTGTGGATGACATTGTTGTGGGGGGATCTGTGGATGACATTGTTATGGGGGCTCTGTGGATGGCACTGTTGTGGCTGTGGGGATCTGTGGATGACACTGTTGTGGGGGGGGGATCTGTGGGTGACACTTACATATAGCACCTTATGCTATATATGTGGCATCTACAGATCCCCCATAACAGTCAGTGTCCCGTCCCTGTGAAGTAAATCCCCAATACAGGGTCTGGGGGCCGGCATCTGGTCTTGAACTTGTAATGGCAGCGGGGCCCGGTGCAGTCACTGTATTACACCAGGCCCCGCTCACTGTCACTGTAATATAGAGGCATTATTAATTTAATAACAGATTAATGCCGCATTATGTAGGCAAAAATAGGCATTATCCATTAAACAACAAGAGAAACCCTCTGCGAGTCTGCGATCCTCTCCCTCTGTCTCTGTACTCACAAACTCAGTAGCAGGCAGGTTGGGCGGCAGCGCAACTCACTGAAGTCACGCGCCTGCTCCTCCCACTTTATGAATGAAGCAGGCGGAGCAGGCGCGTGACGTCAGTGAGTTGCGCTGCCGCCCGGCCTGCCTGCTACTGAGTTTGTAAGTACGGAGACCGGAGAGGATCGCAGAATCACAGAGGATTTTCTCTTGTTCACAACTGGGTTATTTTGTTTGCGGCGGCGGGCAGACGCCCATGAGGGGGGCGGGGCGAGTCAAAATAGGTGGCGGAACGCCGTTCCGGGGCTTTCCGCCAGAAAAAAAGGCCTAATCCAATATATTGTTTATGACATGGGCATTCTAAAAGGTAGATCATATGTGTCGTATTAGAGGACAAACTGTCCCTAATAGTGTGACGGAATGGACTATGGGTAGTGTGTACCTCTATAGTCTTTCTCTGAAAATTTGTCGTTCTGCAGTTATTACACATACTGAATCTGTAAAATGCCTTTAGGAACAACCAATTGGAATTTGTACCTAATGATCTTTTCTTTTTTATGGATGGTGCTACTAGCAAACCTAAACTGGGTGCCTTTGTACAGTGGATATAGAAAGTCTACTGGTATGCTTAGGATCATGAGCAGTTCCTTTCCGTCTCCATACTCTTCTCTTCCCATCACTCTGGTACATATTGATCTTGGTCTCATCTGTCCATAAGATGTTGTTCCAGAACTCTGAAGGCTTTTTTAGATGTTGCTTGCCAAACTCTAATTTGGCCCTCCTGGTTTTGAGACTCATTAATGGTTTAAATCTTGTGGTGAACCCTCTGTATTCACTCTGGTGAAGTCTTCTCTTGATTGTTGACTTTAACACACATACACCTACCTCCTGCAGAGTGTTCTTGATCTAGCCAACTGTTGTGAAGGGTGTTTTCTTCACCAGGGAAAGAATTCTTCGGTCATCCACCACAGTTGCTTTCAGTGGTCTTCCGGGTCTTTTGGTGTTGCTGAGCTCGCCGGTGCGTTCCTTCTTTTTAAGAATGTTCCAAAAAGTTGTTTTGGCCACGCCTAATGTTTTTGCTATCTCTCTGATGTTGTGTTTTTTTTTTTTTTTTTTTTTTTTTTTTTTTCAGCCTAATGATGGCTTGCTTCACTGATAGTGACAGCTCTTTGGATCCTATCTTGAGAGTTGACAGCAGCAGATTCCAAATGCAGATTGCACACTTGAAATGAACTCTGGACCTTTTATCTGCCCCCTTGTAATTGGGATGATGAGGGAATTACACACACCTGGCCATAGAACAGCTGAGAAGCCAATTGTCCCATTACTTTTGGTTCCTTAACAAGTGGGAGGCACATATGCAAACTGTTGTAATTCCTACACCGTTCACCTGATTTGTATGTAAATACCCTCAAATTAAAGCTGACATTCTGCAGTTAAAGCACATGTTGTTTATTGTATTTCAAATCCATTGTGGTGGTGTATAGAGCCAAAAATGTTAGAATTGTGTCAATGTCCCAATATTTATGGACCTGGCTGTACATTTAAATTATACAATTTTATTATTTATCTATTTATTTTTAATAAGTAGACACTTTTAGGGCTAGATATGTGGATTGATGACATTGGATTTATGGGTATCATTACCGCAAGAAAGACTCAAAGAAAACACATTTAGCATCTTTAGCGCAAGAAATACACAAATAAAATGCATTCAGCGTCTTTAAGCCTTTAATTATCAAAATTATATAGGGGAGTTATATATTTGTTATATGAAAATATTTATAGGTCAGTGGCTACACCTCCCTGGGGGACTATGGCTCCGTGCTCTACCCCGCGACTCACCGTTATGTCGTGAAGAAAGAATGTCAATGATTAGTAATAGATATGGGGGCACTCAAATATCTAGAGCTGTATAAAATGATTACAATATATTTGGATGCAATTATACACTTATTAAAGTAATTCGTACTATGTCATCAGGCTTCAAAAGCTACTAGTAGTTATCCAACAAATTTTTTTAAATATAAAACAAGGGAAAAAAATATTGAGTTATTTAAAAAAAAAATATATATTTAATAATTCATGTGTAGAATTCACTTCATGAGAGATTATTAGTTCGTCATCCAATAACTATGGAGTGATAGTCATATAAATCATGTCCATAAAGGTGGCGCTGTTTTTCTCAGTTGTTAGATCATCTTTAGCTGATATTAAATGGCTCAGTCCTCCACTGTTAAGGAAAAACATTCCAGATGCTGATTCAGACAATGATTCAATGAGTTTCTGTTTGGGTAGTATGGCGGTACCGTTACTTCTCAATGTCAGCAATGTATTTAGTATGTTTATCTGATGATCATGTATCCAGTAATTAATATGTCACTTATTTGTGAAGAAGTTCGGATACTATAACCAACCAGATAAGTTTACGATTCAGCTTTACCTCAACGCAATGCATGACTCCTCCTTCACAACCAGTGTTAACAATCATTGGGTCACCACCAATAGCCTGCAAACTTTTATTAATGCTGTTTTTCTTTAAAAAATCCACAAGATGGTTAGCAATAACTTCAGCGGGTTTCTTTCTCTGGAGTAAAATGGCAAAGATACCTTCCACCTGGCTCACTGCAAAAAGTGTAATGCTCTTCTTTCACAATACTTAGAAACTGATGACTTGAGTTATCTGCTTGTAACAGAACTTTAGTGGATTCTTGGCGTCCATCAAAGAAAATACATTCAATCTTGCCTATCTGGCATCGAGCATGAAATTCTTCATCAAGTGATTTCATGACTTTTTCTTGGGCGCTTTTTACTTTATTGTGATCAACCACAAGTCAGTCTCCTTCAGTTAATTAATCCAGCATCCAAAAATGCAGCTGTTGTAATGGCAGCTGTAGCGCGTAGACCGACACCATACCTAATACTTTGCAATGCAACATTGCGAAATTGTAATCTAGTATACTGACTTGTACTTGAACTAGAAGGTACATCAGAATCATCACATGGTATCTGCAAAAGTTCTTCAGAATCTTCATCTTCACCATCAGTTGGCTCTTCATCTTCGGAGAAAAGAACTTCATTTGGTTGTAATGACTGTAATGTTAACTCTTCCTTCCTTTTCTGCTTATATTCAGAAATTCTTCTTACGTCATCTTCTTGCCTCTTCTGCTTTTTAATTTGTCTTCTGTGCATCTGGTAATCCAATTTGATCCTGTCCAACAGATGCAACCTTCTCTCTTTGACCATTAATAAACACCAGTTCTTTGGCAGGGATCTTCATGTCCTTAGAACAAGAGCAGGAGATGTGCACTTTATGTTAACAGTCAGCACCACCTGGGCATGGACCCTCAAATTCTGAACATAGCTGAATCTCACACTTGCAATTGAGGATGTCAAAGAGCTTGTCTAGCGTTGCTATGAAAGCCTCTTTCACTTCAAGTTTTCTTCTGCCAAGTGATATGTTTTTGGCCAGTCTTCAGGACTGTGACTCTCGAATTTAAAATTGGCACCACAAAACAACTGTTTGCTAGCTCCCACTTTTCAAGCACTTTTGGATAAATATCCTTTGTAAGAGTGGCTGCTTGGTAATTGCTGACATTCTCTGCACTCTGCTCTCTTAGGAGAAGGCCATATCTTAGAACATCACGCAGAGTTGGGAGTTCAGAAGGCAGCATTTCTCGACCAGTTCCAATGAAGTTACTCATGTGAGTGGAAGTTGCTAGTCTTGTTTTCCTTTTACTAGCCATGGTTCCGAATTTTCAGATTGTGCAAGTGGAAGAAACTATTCGTGCCTAGAAAAAAAGACAAGAAAATGTTACTATTTGTATGATACTATGATAAAAATTGATAAAGTATGACATTAGTAAAAATTATTAAGAAGACACTCTGCTGCAAATGAGTATTGCTAGTTAAAACATTTTTATGAATGGCATGATTTTTTTAAACATATTTTATAGTATAATATAAGTAAATTCTTAACCTTAGAACAAAAGTACAGACAGAAATAATGAGAAGGCACTTCTTGAAAGAAGACAGTTTGCTGCGATTTTTACATAAAACGTCTAAATATCACAAAATTGAAGTAGCTATTTACCAAGCAAAACAATGTAATTGCCATTTTTTTGTAAATATTATTGTGAATTCACGAACACCGCTGTGACTTAAAGGGGCGGCGCTGTGGAGGTCATTGTTAAAGGGGTGGGCACTGTGGAGGTCACTGTTAAAGGGGCAGGCACTGTGGAGGTCACTGTTAAAGGGTTAGTTACTGTGGAGGCCACTGTTAAAGGGGCGGGCACTGTGGAGGCCACTGTTAAAGGGGCGGGCACTGTGGAGGTCACTGTTAAAGGGGCAGGTACTGTGGAGGTCACTGTTAAAGGGGAAGCCACTATGAAGGTAATTGTTAAACGGGGTGGTCAATGTCAAAGGGGCGGGCACTGTGAAGGTCACTGTTAAAGGGGAAGGCACTGTGGAGTGCACTGTTAAAGGGGCGGACACTGTAAAAGTCACTGTTAAAGGGGCGGGCAATGTGGAGGTCACTGGTAAAGGGGCAGGCATTGTGGAGGTTACTGTTAAATGGACAGTCACTGTTAAAGGGGTGGGCATTATGGAGGTCACTGTTAAAGGGGCAGACATTGGAGGTCACTATTAAAGGGGCAGGCACTTTGAAGGTCACTGTTAAAGGGCGGTCATTGTTAAAGAGAGGGCACTGTGGAGGTCTCTGTTAAAGGGGTGGGCACTGTAGAATTCACTGTTAAAGGGGCGAGTACTGTGGAGGTAACTGTTAAAGGGGCGGCCACTATAAAGGTCACTGTTAAAGGGGTTGTCAGTGTTAAAGGGGCGGGCACTGTGAAAGTCACTGTTAAAGGGGCAGGCACTGTGAAGGTCACTTTTAAAGGGGCAGCCACTATGAAGGTCACTGTTAAAGGGACTGGCACTGTGGAGGTCACTGTTAATAGGGCGGGCACTGTGGAGGTCATTATTAAAGGGACTGGCACTGTGGAGGTCACTGTTAAAGGAGCAGGCACTGTTTAGGTCACTGTTAAAGGGCCAGGCACTGTGCAGGTCACTGTTAAAAATGTGATCACTGTTAAAGGGGTCGGCACTATATAGATCACTGTTAAAGGGGCGGGCACTGTGGAGGTCAATTTAAAGGGGCAGGCACTGTGGAGGTCATTGTTAAAGGGGCGGGCACTGTGGAGGTCATTGTTATGGGGGATACTGTTGATATCCTTTTACGACATACAGAAACATGAAATTAAATAGATGAATTAATGATATTCCCGTGCAAAGTCGGGTCCTTCTGCTAGTCTTATATAAAGATAGATATGGATGCGAAAATACTTAAATCATTTATGTTATTTGTGCGCTTGTGATAGTATGTAGACAAAAAAGTAATTTTTTGTTGGATGACATAGGCTGGTGTCAAATAAAAGTGGAAGTGAGAAAATGTTTAATTTAGGGATTTCACATGCTTGTATATCTTATTACATATTGTGAATTGTGTGGATCATTTGGTAAATCTCTGACTGTGAGTGCGTTTTCAGTGCGGTTTTTCGTGTGTCAAGAGATTAGACATTCATAGAGTGTACACACTGAGTATGTGATGTGTAAATGTGCTGTGGTGATGATTCCTCTATTGGTTAGTATTTCCTATTTATGTGTTTAAATAAATTATTCTTCTTTTTGTTTTCTTTCGGACTGTGTTTATATATGTGATGTTATGTGTGGTGTTTAATTGATTCACTCTGTTTCATATAACAGCTCGAATACTTGGATGATATTTGATAAATCCCTGAAAGTGAAGTGCGTTTTCAGTGCGGTTTTTCATCTGGATTGATAAGGAACGGTACCTCCATACTACCCAAACAGAAACTGATTGAATCATTGTCTGCATCTGGAATGTTTTTCCTTAACAGTGGAGGACTGAGTCATTTAATATCAGCTAACTATGATCTCACAACTGAGAAAAACAGCGCCACCTTTTTGGACATGATTTAAATGACTATCACTCCATAGTTATTGGATGACTGAATTAATAATCTCTCATGAAGTGAATCCTCTTTTTTTTTTTTTTTTTTTTTTAATAACTCAATATTTTGTATAATTATTTTTTCCTTGTTTTATATAAAAATTTAGTTGGATAACTTTTAATTATTTTTGAAGCCTGATGACATATTACAAATTACTTTAATAAACTTATAATTGCATCCAAATATATTGTAAAGGTTTTATCCAGCTCAAGATATTTGAGTGTCCCCCATATCTATTACTAATCATATATTTGTTATATATTCACAATATATTTGTAATATGATTGAAGATAAATTGGGATATGGGCATAAAACATCTGATCCAGTCCATATGTTATTCTCCACCAAACCTACACCTCTCCTAAGTGATACTCCCCTATATAGGGAGCCGAGGTGCAATATGCAGTCAACCACTGATGAAGGAACAGTAAGCCCCGAAATGCATTTGGTGACAAGACAGAGACTGTATATTGGGGCTAATATACCCATAAGCATCAACGTCTGGACCCGATGAAATTGCTTTATTGACAAACAGGAGCGCTCCGTTATCATTAGCAGCAGAGCATTTTCAAGCGCAGGATATATCAGCGAGCTTCTAACCGCAAATACTAAAAGACTGCTGCGATATATCCGCCGGCACCAACAACGCTGCTACAGCGCAACTATCTAAGGACTGCTGAGATACATCTAACCGTATGCTGCGGCCACCTAATATACTGACATATATAAGGACTGCCGCGATACACATATATATATATATATATATATATACAAACCGGATTCCAAAAAAGTTGGGACACTATACAAATCGTGAATAAATACTGAATGCAATGATGTGGAGGTGCCAACTTCTAATATTTTATTCAGAATAGAACATAAATCACGGAACAAAAGTTTAAACTGAGAAAATGTACCATTTTAAGGGAAAAATATGTTAAATCAGAATTTCATGGTGTCAACAAATCCCCAAAAAGTTGGGACAAGGCCATTTTCACCACTGTGTGGCATCTCCCCTTCTTCTCACAACACTCAGACGTCTGGGGACCGAGGAGACCAGTTTCTCAAGTTTAGAAATAGGAATGCTCTCCCATTCTTGTCTAATACAGGCCTCTAACTGTTCAATCGTCTTGGGCCTTCTTTGTTGCACCTTCCTCTTTATGATGCGCCAAATGTTCTCTATAGGTGAAAGATCTGGACTGCAGACTGGCCATTTCAGTGCCCGGATCCTTCTCCTACGCAGCCATGATGTTGTGATTGATGCAGAATGTGGTCTGGTGTTATCTTGTTGAAAAATGCAGGGTCTTCCCTGAAAGAGATGACGTCTGGATGGGAGCATATGTTGTTCTAGAACCTGAATATATTTTTCTGCATTGATGGTGCCTTTCCAGACATGCAAGCTGCCCATGCCACACGCACTCATGCAACCCCATACCATCAGAGATGCAGGCTTCTGAACTGAGCGTTGATAGCAACTTGGGTTGTCCTTGTCCTCTTTGGTCCGGATGACATGGCGTCCCAGATTTCTAAAAAGAACTTCGAATCGTGACTCGTCTGACCACAGAACAGTCTTCCATTTTGCCACACTCCATTTTAAATGATCCCTGGCTCAGTGAAAACGCCTGAGCTTCTGGATCTTGCTTAGAAATGGCTTCTTCTTTGCACTGTAGAGTTTCAGCTGGCAACGGCGGATGGCACGGTAGATTGTGTTCACTGACAATGGTTTCTGGAAGTATTCCTGAGCCCATTCTGTGATTTCCTTTACAGTAGCATTCCTGTTTGTGGTGCAGTGTCGTTTAAGGGCCCGGAGATCACGGGCATCCAGTATGGTTTTACGGCCTTGACCCTTACGCACAGAGATTGTTCCAGATTCTCTGAATCTTCGGATGATGTTATGCACAGTTGATGATTATAGATGCAAAGTCTTTGCAATTTTTCGCTGGGTAACACCTTTCTGATATTGCTCCACTATCTTTCTGCGCAACATTGTGGGAATTGGTGATCCTCTACCCATCTTGGCTTCTGAGAGACACTGCCACTCTGAGAAGCTCTTTTTATACCCAATCATGTTGCCAATTGACCTAATTAGTGTTAATTGGTCTTCCAGCTCTTCGTTATGCTCAAATTTACTTTTTCCAGCCTCTTATTGCTACTTGTCCCAACTTTTTGGGGATTTGTTGACACCGTGAAATTTTGAATCAACGTATTTTTCCTTTAAAATGATACATTTACTCGGATTAAACGTTTGATCTGTCATCTATGTTCTATTACAAATAAAATATTGACATTTGCCATCTCCACATCATTGCATTCAGTTTTTATTCACGATTTGTATAGTGTCCCAACTTCTTTGGAATCCGGTTTGTATATAACTCCGGGTCAACAGACAGGTAATGTAGCCACCAATACAAATATCTACTAACATTAGTGGAGAAGTAATGCAAATAGAAACTTATCAGCAGACTAACATTGAATAAGTATTTACGGCCATTTTAAGGGCAAGCAACACGTCCAGCATTTACATATTGGTGAACACATAAGGAGTGCGTTGCATATCATGCAAAATTGAAGATATTCTTTACGACATCCATTTTGTCACTTCTAATATTTTTATCTTTATTATTTATCCAATGTAGTCTCCATATTTTTAGGTGATTTAGGTTATATTTGCCTTATGTACATAATAGGCAAAGGTTATGGAACATTGATCCACACATATTTGAACTGAGTGCTTAGCACCAGGATAACCGTCGTTACCATTTGTGTTGACCAATGCTTTATATGTCATCATTACTTAGTACCAATATGCAATCATGATTTAACATAGGATGTGTATGTAACATTCAGTAACACCATTTGTTTATATTTTTTTTATATACTAGTAGTTTTAGAATTAAAGGTTTTTATATTGCCATTTGAATATTCTCGGTGTCCTCCAGATATTTTGTGTGCCATACAATTTTTTTATATTTTTAATATAGTCACCTCCACTTTTATCTTTCTTCACCACTTCTATCCCACAAAAAGTTGAGTCTGCAAAATTTTCTCTTTATATTTTCTAACCATCGCGGTAAGTGGCAACTTTCTATGGAAATATAACTATTCGCATCTGTTGGTTTATTGAATGCTTTTGTAGATATTTTATACCCTTCAATATATATCGTCAAGTCTAAAAAGTTTATCTCTTTACTACTGTAACTAGGTGTAAATTCTAAGTAAAAGTCTTTTGGTTTATACTTTTAAAAAACTCCTGTAACTTTTCTTCACCCTCTTCCCATATAAAAACCACTTCATCAATAAACGCCGCCACAGGACGAGGCCCACCCGGAGCTCGCCATTTGTGTGGATATGTAGGTGCTCCCACCACCTCACGTATAAATTGGCGAAACCCGGTGCGAACCTCGTCCCCATCGCAGTCACCCCACGTCTGGAGGTAAAAATTTTCATTATAAATGAAATAATTTCTCTGTAAAATACATAATAATTCATAATACATAATACATTCCCCTATATATTCAATCTGTGCTTCTGGCATTTCACCCTTAGCTCTTAAAAAGAATTTGGCTGCATCACACACATTCTTAATCTCAATGACAGTGTATAGTGACTTGACATCAAGTGTGCCAATTATATAACTATCCTTCCATCTAATGTCACCTAAAATTTGTAACGTATGTTTGTTGTCTTTTTAGTACGTGGGGAGAGATTGTGCATATGGTTGCAGATGCTGATCTACATACAGTATCTAGAAAGAGAGCTTGCGAGGCAATCTATCCCAGACACAATGGGTCTACCTGGCGGGTTTTGCCTGTTTTTATGTATTTTAGGGTTATGATAAAATGCCGCAATTTTGGATATTGCATATTAATAAATGCTGCTTCTTTTTTATGTATAATTTCTTGTCTTCTAGCTCTTTTTTAAAACGTGTTGGAAAGAAGTTTGGCACTCGCAACCATTCGTAGTTGTATAGTGACATCACTAGTTGCTCCTTGAGAGAGCGAGTTGCAATTCTAAACAAATGGAATCGCACCACCGGCCGGGGCGCGGTCCATAGCCTAGGTACCAGACCCGTTACAGCTTAAATCCCACACTGCATTTAGAGAAAGACAGATGCCGCAGAGAAAGAAACCATCAGTAAGGTAATCTGGAATAGAAACTGATTGTACTACTGCGGGTATCTTTTAGCAGGGGAATCATATATTATTCGGGAAAAGTAGTGCGTGGTATCATAGAGATTTTGTAGCTGGTGTTGACAGATAAGGCCTCTGTAGAAGTATGGGCCTGTGAACATTTGTTCCAATAGACTTAAAGAGCCTCTATCACCAGGATCAACCCTATTAAACCAGTCATACTGCCTGGTAGGGATCATCGTGCGGATTAAAACTATACCTTTCTTTTGTCTGTATGTTAAACAGCTACAGAGATATCAGCATTTTTAGTTATATGCAAATGATCAATTCAAGCACTCAGAGGCGGGGCTGGATATTCTGAGCACTGCTATGTAACACCCCCTGTACTCTGCACACCCCCCCCCCTCCCCTTGATTGACAGGGCTAGGGATTGACAACAGGCTGAGGGCAGAGCTGTGTGCTAGCATGAAGATATAACATACACTATAGCTTCATCACACTGAGATCTGCTCAGAAAGCTAATCTACATATTACTGCTTTATTCACAGGCACAATATATAATTATATAGACACCAGTAGAGATGGCCTTGCGGTTCGCCCAGCGGGCAGTTCGCGGTGAACTTTGCGCGTTCGCCGAACATGCGAACATATGGAGATGTCCGCCGGCGCCATATTCTTTTGCATTGCGCCGAACTTTGCTCCATGGCACATCCATCAGGTGGAACAGGACAGCCAATTGACACATTTCAGCACATGGACACACCCCCACCGTATCATAAAACCCGATCTGGCCGCCATTTTACATTCTGCGTTTTGCTAGTGTAGGTAGAGGTTGCTTTGTGGAGCAGGGACAGGCTGTTAAGGACACCAAACGCTAGCTAATAGGGCCACAAAAGTCCTTTTAAGGACTGGTATAGGTGTGCTATCGATAGGTGTGATATACTGAGGGGTGTGATATACTTATAATATATTTTCTATCATAGAAAGTATATTATAGTGCATTTGTATTGTGCAGCAGTTGTGTGCGGTTCTGCTGCAATACTGCAGCTATATACACTACGTGCAGAATTATTAGGCAAATGAGTATTTTGACCACATCATCCTCTTTATGCATGTTGTCTTACTCCAAGCTGTATAGGCTCGAAAGCCTACTACCAATTAAGCATATTAGGTGATGTGCATCTCTGTAATGAGAAGGGGTGTGGTCTAATGACATCAACACCCTATATCAGGTGTGCATAATTATTAGGCAACTTTCTTTCCTTTGGCAAAATGGGTCAAAAGAAGGACTTGACAGGCTCAGAAAAGTCAAAAATAGTGAGATATCTTGCAGAGGGATGCAGCACTCTTAAAATTGCAAAGCTTCTGAAGCGTGATCATCGAACAATCAAGCGTTTCATTCAAAATAGTCAACAGGGTCGCAAGAAGCGTGTGGAAAAACCAAGGCGCAAAATAACTGCCCATGAACTGAGAAAAGTCAAGCGTGCAGCTGCCAAGATGCCACTTGCCACCAGTTTGGCCATATTTCAGAGCTGCAACATCACTGGAGTGCCCAAAAGCACAAGGTGTGCAATACTCAGAGACATGGCCAAGGTAAGAAAGGCTGAAAGACGACCACCACTGAACAAGACACACAAGCTGAAACGTCAAGACTGGGCCAAGAAATATCTCAAGACTGATTTTTGTAAGGTTTTATGGACTGATGAAATGAGAGTGAGTCTTGATGGGCCAGATGGCTGGATTGGTAAAGGGCAGAGAGCTCCAGTCCGACTCAGACGCCAGCAAGGTGGAGGTGGAGTACTGGTTTGGGCTGGTATCATCAAAGATGAGCTTGTGGGGCCTTTTTGGGTTGAGGATGGAGTCAAGCTCAACTCCCAGTCCTACTGCCAGTTTCTGGAAGACACCTTCTTCAAGCAGTGGTACAGGAAGAAGTCTGCAAGGTAAGAAAAACATGATTTTCATGCAGGACAATGCTCCATCACACGCGTCCAAGTACTCCACAACGTGGCTGGCAAGAAAGGGTATAAAAGAAGAAAATCTAATGACATGGCCTCCTTGTTCACCTGATCTGAACCCCATTGAGAACCTGTGGTCCATCATCAAATGTGAGATTTACAAGGAGGGAAAACAGTCCACCTCTCTGAACAGTGTCTGGGAGGCTGTGGTTGCTGCTGCACGCAATGTTGATGGTGAACAGATCAAAACACTGACAGAATCCATGGATGGCAAGCTTTTGAGTGTCCTTGCAAAGAAAGGTGGCTATATTGGTCACTGATTTGTTTTTGAATGTCAGAAATGTATATTTGTGAATGTTGAGATGTTATATTGGTTTCACTGGTAAAAATAAATAATTGAAATGGGTATATATTTGTTTTTTGTTAAGTTGCCTAATAATTATGTACAGTAATAGTCACCTGCACACACAGATATCCCCCTAAAATAGCTAAAACTAAAAACAAACTAAAAACTACTTCCAAAAATATTCAGCTTTGATATTAATGAGTTTTTGGGGTTCATTGAGAACATGGTTGTTCAATAATAAAATTAATCCTTGAAAATACAACTTGCATAATAATTCTGCACTCCCTGTAGAGGGACAAACGTTATTGGAACAACTAATTGCAACGGGTGTGATATACCTGTTGCCACAAAAAAAAAAATGATTGAGGGGTGTGATATACCTATAATATAGTTTTTAACATAGAAAGTACAGTTGCAAGAAAAAGTATGTGAACCCTTTGGAATGATATGGATTTCAGCACAAATTGGTCATAAAATGTGATCTGATCTACATCTAAGTCACAACGATAGACAATCACAGTCTGCTTAAACTAATAACACACGAAGAATTAAATGTTACCATGTTTTTATTGAACACACTATGCAAACATTCACAGTGCAGGTGGAAAAAGTATGTGAACCCTTGGATTTAATAACTGGTTGAACCTCCTTTGGCAGCAATAACTTCAACCAAACGTTTCTTGTAGTTGCAGATCAGACGTGCACAACGGTCAGGAGTAATTCTTGACCATTCCTCTTTACAGAACTGTTTCAGTTCAGCAATATTCTTGGGATGTCTGGTGTGAATCGCTTTCTTGAGGTCATGCCACAGCATCTCAACCGGTTTGAGGTCAGGACTCTGACTGGGTCACTCCAGAAGGTGTATTTTCTTCTGTTTAAGACATTCTGTTGTTTTACTTCTATGCTTTGGGTTGTTGTCCTGTTGCAACATCCATCTTCTATTGAGCCTCAGCTGGTGGAAAGATGGCCTTAAGTTCTCCTGCAAAATGTCTTGATAAACTTGTGAATTGATTTTTCCTTCATGATAGCAATCTGTCCAGTCCCTGACGCAGCAAAGCAGCCCCAAACCATGATGCCCCCACCACCATACTTCACAGTTGGGATGAGGCTTTGATGTTGGTGTGCTGTGCCTCTTTTTCTCCACAATTAATGTTGTGTGTTTCTTTCAAACAACTCAACTTTGGTTTCATCTGTCCACAGAATATCTTGCCAGTACTGTTGTGGAACATCTAGGTGCTCTTGTGCAAACTGTAAACGTACAGCAATGTTTTTTTTGGGACAGCAGTGGCTTCCTCTGTGGTATCCTCCCATGAAATCCATTCTTGTTTAGTGTTTTACGTATCGTAGATTCGCTAACAGGGATGTTAGCGTATGCCAGAGACTTTTTTGTAAGTCTTTAGCTGACACTCTAGAATTCTTCTTTACCTCTATGAGCAGTCTGCGCTGTGCTCTTGCAGTCATCTTTACAGGACGGCCACTCCTAGGGAGAATAGCAGCAGTGCTGAACTTTCTCCAATTATAGGCAATTTGTCTTACCGTGGAATGATGAACAGCAAGGCTTTTGGAGATACTTCTATAACCCTTTCCAGCTTTATGCAAGTCAACAATTCTTAATCATAGGTCTTCTGAGAGCTCTTTTGTGCGAGGCATCATTCACATCAGCCAATGCTTCTTGTGAAAAGCAAACCCAGAACTGGTATGTGGTTTTTTTATAGGGCAGGGCAGCTGTAGCCAACCCCTCCAATCTCATCTCATTGATTGGACTCCAGTTGGCTGACACCTCACTCCAATTAGCTCTTGGAGATGTCATTAGTCTAGGGGTTCACATACTTTTTCACCTGCACTGTGAATGTTTACATTGTGTGTTAAATAAAAACATGGTAAGATTTAATTATTTGTGTGTTATTAGTTTAAGCAGACTGTGATTGTCTATTGTTGTGACTTAGATGAAGAGCAGATCACATTTTATGACCAATTTGTGCAGAAATCCATATCATTCCAAAGGGTTCACATACTTTTTCTTGCAACCGTATTTAAGCCTGGCAGCTGAGGGGTGTGTCCTTTCTCGGTTGTGTGAAGATTTAAACTGAGCACATGCAACCATATCTATGAGGTGGACAGAATATAAACAAAAGAACAAACAGCAGGTGGCGCTATACAAATACATTTTATTAAATAGCTCATTGGCTATACAAATGTATTAATTACATGCAATTACAAAAGTTTTCAGATCTGGGGCTGGTTTGAAAAATGTAGAATATTTTCCGTGGCACAACCCCATTTAAGGTATTTGAATTATTATTAGCAAGGACAATGATAAGTTTGACGCCACAAAATAAGTTAGATACCTTCAGTAAGTACTTCTGATAATTGGGAATTATACTAAGAGTCCATTCACATGTCCTTACCACAAAAGTTCTGTTCCATGTCCCTGTAAAAAAAATAGAGCATGTCCTATTCTTGACCGTAATCGCAGACAAGAATAAGCATTTCTATCATAGGGCCGGCCATGTGCGGTCCGCAAATTGTGGAATGCACATGGGCCAGTATGCATGTTTCGCGGATACGCAATTTGCAGTCTGCAAAAACCTTACAGATATCTGAATGGACCTTTACTGAGTTTTAAATATTATAATTAGCCTTGAGCGAACTGAGGCTTGAGCGAATCGAGCTTCGGTTTATAAATCCAAAGTCAATTCGTTCAAACACTTCAGTTTTAATGCTGTCTGAGACCTGTCTCCATACGGCATTAAAATGTATTGCCTCCGTGTAGCCAAAGTTTGTTTCACCTGAAGTCGCATAAGACTCCTGTGAATTAATTCAGTAATCACATCTGCGTCTTTAAAAACATTTTAAAATAGCAATCCGAGTCGGGTTTGGTACCGGCTGATAGAGATGGCCTTGCGGTTCGCCCCACGGTCGTTTCGCGGCGAACTTTGCGTGTTCGCGATTCGCCGAACATGCAAACATAAGGAGATATTAGCGCCCGCCATATTCTTTTACATTGTGAAGAACTTTGACCCATGACGCATCCATCAGGTGGTACAGGCCAATTGAGACGTTTAAGCACATGGACATACCCCCTACCTTATAAATAAATCTGATCTGGCCGCCATTTTACATTCAGTGTTTTGCCAGTGTAGGGAGAGGTTGCTGTGTGGAGCAGGGACAGGTGGTTAGGGACACCAAACGCTAGCTAATAGGGCCACAAAAGTCCTTTTAAGGACTGGTATAGGTGTGCTATCGATAGGTGTGATACACAGAGGGGTGTGACATACTTATAATATACTTTTATAATGAGTCAAAAACACATAGATCTATATAGTGATCACCTGGAAGTCAGGGGTCTAGGGGCTAGGTGCATACTAGGGCCATTTTTATATAGGGTAAGGTTCCGGATAGGGTCACTCTTATCAGGGAGGGTGGTCTGTGGTTAGGCTATCAGGGCCAGAATAGCACCGCCCTGTAGGGCAATATCAGGGACAGTTTTTTTGCCCACCCTGTCCTTCAATGCCACATCATCTTCTAACCCATGTTTTTTGCATTCCCTCCGGGATTCATGGATGTGCACTGGAACCCCGCGGATTGTGGTAGGACATATGGTTTCTGATTTGGTGCCGCCGAGCACCTGATTTAGTGCCGCCGAGCACTTGTTATTGCCTACCGCATCTATGCTTTTTGCTTAACTTTAATAATTTAATTTATTTTCCATTCCATTCACACGCCCGCAAAATGGGTCCGCGTCCGTTCCCCAATTTTGCAGAACGGGTGCAAACCCATTAATTTTCAATGGGGCTGGTATGTGCTGTCCACATCCGCATTTGCGGATCCGCACTTCCGCATCCGTGCTTCCGTTTCTGCAAAAAAATAGAACATGTCCTATTCTTGTCTGCAATTGCAGACAAGATTAGGCATTTTCTATTATAGTGATGGCAAAGTGCGGTCCACAAATTGCGGAATGCACATTGCCGGTGTCCGTGTTTTGCGGATCCGCAAAACACTTACGGACGTGTGAATGGACCCTCATAGTAATATTATTAAAGGTTACGTTTTATTTTTATGTATATTCTAATGGATTGACTTCCTTGTACAATGTTATAATATACTTTCTATGCTAGTGTGCGGTTCTGCTGCGATACCGCAGGTATATAGAGGGACAAACGTTATTGGAACAAATAAATTCTACTGTGTGATATACCAGTCGCCCCCCCAAAAAACTGATTGAAGCGAGGTGTTATATACCAATATACTTTCTTTATTGTGCATTTGGGTACTGTATAGTGCATTTGTGCATGCGCATATGCGAATATTATATTGCAAATATTTTGCATTGAAAAAAATAATGAATGGAGATCGCAAATTCGAATAATACATCTGGTATGTCACTGTCCATGTTGTGGAACTATTGGTGCACTTAGTCATTATTTATTGGCTGCAAATATGAACTGAAGGTTTTTTAGGTTCGCCTGCCATTAAAATGAATAGGACCCGCCGCGAACTTGCGGTTCGCGAACATTTGATTGCATTCGCGTGATCGCGTTCGCGAACCGTCCCGGCAGATGTTCATTCATCACTACCGGCTGGTAGCTCGGTACCAAACCCAACCTCGAACTACTATTTTTGTAAAGATGCAGATGTGATTACTGATTTTTTTCACCAGTATCGCGTGACTTTAAGTAAAACGAATTTTGCCTAAACGGAGGAAATACATTTTAATGCTGTATATGAAGTCAGCATTAAAACTGAAGTGTTTGAATGAATTGACTTTGGATCTCTGATCTGAAGCTCAATTCGCTCAAAACTAATTATAATCCTCAACCTCAAGCAGTAATCAAAGAAACGACGAATATTATAAAAAAAAAACATCTGATTATTGAGACTACATAGACTAAAAATTGTCATCAAAAAGTGTATGTACAACCATAGCCTGATAAAAGAACTGCTTCTCAAAACTTTCTGTGAGTGTGATTTCCCCCCTTTCTGTGAGTGTGATCTGTTCTGTGAGCTTCGGAGCTGAAAACAAACATAGTGGGAAGTAAGGGAAAGTATGTTACAGCAGTAAGATTCCACAGAAAGGAGATGTCACATGATTCATCTTTATAAATTCTAGTCATTGTTTAATTTGATATAAGCCCCCACTGGACAGCAGTAATTACGATGGTTGATAATTGTAGAAGAGAAATCCATAAATTCCTAATTTTTATTTTAGTTACTTAGCTTAATGCATCATTTGGGTTAAGGTTAGAGTTAAAAGTGGTTTTGTCACTTCAGAAAGTGGCATTTATCATGTAGAGGAATTTAATACAAGCCACTTACTAATGTACTGTGATTGTCTATATTCCTGCGTTGCTGGCTGGATGCATTTTTCCATCATATTATACACTTTTCGTTTCTATGGTTACGACCACCCTGCAATCCATCAGTGGTGGCTGTGCTTGCAAATTCCAGCCTCGCTGGTGATTGTGGGAGCTCACATAGGCTGGTGCTTATAGGTGTGCCACTGTAAGTGGCCTGTATTAACTTTATGTACATAATAAATGCTATTTGCTAAAGTGACAAAACCCATTTAACATCAGTATGGCTGCATTCCTCTGACATGCAGCTGACACATTTCCTGGTATAGGAAAAAATGTATCATGGACATAACAAGCAATAGCTACAACACTGTATAAACTATCGTATAAAGGGGCTTTCCCACGATAGTCAGTGGCAACCTATCACTAAGATAAGCCACTTACTGATTGGTGGTAGTATGACTGCTGGGTCCTCCACCAATCCTCAGAATCAAGAATTCAGGATCCATTATGGGAGCATTGCTTTTTCATTTGGCAATTTTAACCATAATATTTCAAGGGAAAACCCCTTATTAGGGTCCATTCACACGTCCGTAGTGTATTGCGGATCTGCAAATTGCCGACACCCCCATAGAAATGCCTATTCTTGTCCGGACAAGAATAGAACATGTTCTATTTTTTTCAGGAGCCGCGTAACGGAAGATCGGGGCCGTGCTTTGGAAATATGCGGATGCGGACAGCACACAGTGTGCTGTCCGCATCTCTTCCGGACCCATAGAGAATGAATGGGTCAGGATTCGTTCCGCAAAGTTGCGAAACGGATGCTGACCCATTCTACAGACGTGTGAATGGACCCTAAAGGGAATCTGTCACCAGTTTTATTCTTCTAGGTTCTAACAGCTCCAATGCATGCCAATAAATCCTAATATTCATGAGCTTCTGGATGTTCCCACCCCTGACAGACAGTTTTTTCCAATTGAATTAGCAGCCAAAAGGGAGGAGAAGAAAAAATCAGGAGCTCATGAATATTCAGTACTCATTAGCATGCGCAGGAGCTGTTCTATATAAGAGTCGGATAAAGAAAGCCATACAGCGTTTTACTAAGGGGATCTGTCACTAGTTTATGCTGCCCTTAGGACTGATGACAGATTCCCTTTAATTATTGCACAGAGTCAATGTCATCCTGTAATGCGTTTAAGTGATTTATATTATTACAATCATACTTAGGCCTAAAGGCAAAGGATCTCAGTACAGAAAAAACAAGAATTGGGAGAGCTGGAGAAGATATCACTATTCTGTGCAACTATGACAGAACCAGATTTGCATTCTACGATAAATTTTGGTGCCGCGGTGAATGGAAAAGTAATTGTGAAGTTCTTTGTGAGAGTAAATCATCAGTAAATAAATGCCATGACAAGCGAATGAGTATTGCAGATAACAAAAATGGAAAACTTGTCATAACTATGAGAAACCTTGTACTAGAAGATGGAGGAACTTACTGGTGTGGAATTAAAAAAACATATGGGAATCCTATGATATTGGTAAATCTTCAAATCGTGGATGGTAAGTTCTTCTTTGAGTTGGATGTCATAACACATAATAATTACAAAGTAGATGAATTAATTAAAGGGGTTGTCCAATATTAGAAAAAAATGGTCTGCTCTTTTTTTTTTTATCAAAAACAGCATGTTTGTTCCTGAATAGTCTCTGCTATCACAGCTCACCTCCATTGAAATGAAGTACAAGCTACAATGCCAGACACAGCCCATGGACAAGAGTGGTGCTGTTTTTGAAAAATTGTTAGTTTTCTGCGATCATAAAATGATTCGATTCTTGCTGATCGTGATCTTTCACCATGCTTAAAAATTCTCGTTTATCGAGCGCTTATCTGAGCATGTAATAAGTCGTAACTTTCTTTCTTTGCATTGACTAGCGATTAGCGAGTTCATAATGATTGAATTATCGATTTACTACAGCGGCCATTGCTCTGTGTAATGTGAGCACTTTTGAACGCTAACAAGTCACTATTTGGTTGCCAATCGTCATCGGTATGAACTCAACTTGTCTAATACAGCCCTTAGCATAAAAGGACATTTGTCCACTAAATTAAAATTGATCATCTAAAAATGATTTTATTGTGTCTCCAGAATTTCCACCACTGCGTTGTGACTCAATTTTCCAGAATCCAAATCAAGACATCTACCTAAACTTAAATTGGTTTTCTGACCACTTACAATAGTGGCTAAAGACATTAAAAAACACAATAAAAAAAATAGGTGTCACATTAGGATTTCAGTGGATAATCATTGACCACAGAGGTCATGGAGCATGATGGTGCGGCAATGACAAGATTAGATTTACTATAGTCGGCCCCCCACATGTGACAACATATAACCAATGACCACATACTATCAATCAAAGACACCTGTGTGTTAGTTAAAATTATCGCTGCTACCAATACAGGTAACGCTCTACCAATCAAAAGTTCCTGATGTTAATTAAATCGGTTCCAGCTGCATTCTCATGTTGTCCATACCTGTCAGTGTCTCCCTGGGCATGTTGCGCATGTCCGTGACGTCATCACGTCGATGTGGAGGCGGAACAACGTCGCCTCATACAGCAAAAAAGCTGTATTCAACTGTGAACAAGCATCACATGTAGACCAATGAAAATCAGTATTCTCGGTCACATGTCTGATGCATCATCGATCATGTGACGGTCACCTGACACAAGCATCGCATGTAGACCAATGAAAATCTGTATTCTCGGTTACATGTCTGCTGCATCATCGATCATGTGACGGTCACCTGACTCGCAACAGGTCCTGGAACGCCACAGAAGATAAAATTATACAAGATCATAGCTATCAACCACAATAATATATATAGACAGTATGATAATGGTACAAATATATTGCATATATAATCTGGCCAGGTCTACACACAGCAGCAGCAACACAACAATGTCACCAGACCGCAATATATCAAAAACCTGACCGAGCCATATGTCTCTGATACATGATATGGACAACAGAGAGCTATATATAGAGAACCATCTATAAAAAATGAGCATTAAAGTCTATTATGGAGCATGCGATCATTTAAAAGGTGTGAATAAATAGGTTGCTAATTGTACAAAAGTAAATGGGGTATATTGCATACAAGTGTGTGTATATATATAAACCTTAAAATCCCAGTAAAAACAAGATACACTGAAAAAGACATTGACATGTAAGGAAGAGTGTTTTATCTGTCTACATTGTTAGCATTAAACTCTATGTTCAGTTCCTGGGGTTGGAGAGCTTCTAAGGTGAAAATCCATTTCAGCTCTTTTTTCTTTAACCTGCGTTCCCTGTCACCTCCTCTCTTGGGAATCGGTACCGAATCGATGACCCGGAATCTCAGTTGGCTGACAGAGTGTCCACAATCGGCAAAATGTTTTGCCACTGGCTTATCTAACTTTTTTTTGCTTATGGTGCTTTTGTGTTTGTTGATACGTTCCCTCACCTCCATGGTCGTCTCGCCCACATAGATTAAACTGCATGGGCAGACTATCATGTAGATGACGTACTTGGATCGACATGTAAAGTTCTCTCTGATGTTGAATTTCTTACCACTATATGGGTGGAAAAAGGTATTACCTTTCAGCATATTGCCACAATTGCAGCATCCCAGACAAGGGAAATTACCCATCTGTCTGGGTTTCAAAAATGTCTGCCCACCTTTATTGACTTCACATGTATCTGTGTGGATCAACTTGTCGTGTAAATTGGTTCCACGTTTGTATGCCATCAATGGTGGTTTGTCAAATTCACTGATTGAAGGAAGACCACTGTGTAGTATATGCCAGTCCTTTCTCAAGATCTGCGCAATATCCCCACTGTGGTGGCCATAGGTGGATACAAACGGGATATGTCCCATGTTTTTATTCCTAGAGGGAACCTGAACAGTAGACACCCTGTCAGCCAATGAGATCCGGGCCCTCGATCTGTGTAACAGTCTGGATGGATATTTTCTCTTGGCGAATTTATTGCACATTTCATCAATACATTTTGTGAACACATTTTCATCTGACACCACACGTCTCACACATAGCATCTGGCTCCACGGTAAGGAGTCCAGCATGCGACGTGGGTGGTTACTGTCATATCTTAATAAATTATTCCTATCTGTAGGCTTTTTATGCAGATCTGTTTTTAGTTGACCTCCTTCTAGGTATACCCTGACGTCAAGAAACTGCAACTCCTCAGCCCGGGTACCCCATGATTGAGGTGCTGATGAAACTCATTCAAATCCTCCATTGAACCACTCCAAATCATAAAAATGTCGTCAATGTAACGCCACCAGCACAGGACCCACTGGCGATACTTAGACGCATAAACCAATTTGTCCTCGACCTCCGCCATGAACATGTTGGCATAATTTGGTGTCACGTTGGACCCCATGGCAACACCGAGTGACTGTTGGTAAAAGGTGTTCCCAAAGAGGAAATAATTCCTCTTGAGGACCAACTCGAGGAGGTCGAGGACAAAGCGGCGTGCATCACCAGTGAGTCCCGTGCTGGCCAGGGCCACATCAACGACATTTAATCCATAATCATGCATGATAGACGTGTATAGAGACACCACATCAAAACTTACCAGATAGAAATGGGTAGGTAAACTGATGCTACCAAGTTTAGTTAAAAAATGTCCTGTATCCCTGACATAGGAGGGAGCTGATGTAGCATGGACACAGAGTAATTTGTCAAGAAATATAGCAATGTTACTAAATGGGTCTGCCCGACACAATGGGTCTGCCTGGGGGATCTATCAGCTGTTTATGAATTTTAGGGAGAACGTAAATAAGCGGAGTGATGGGGAAAGGTGTCTTGAGGAACTGACACAGTTCTGAATCAATGATACCACGTGCAGCTGCCGTATCAACGATATTCGCCACCTCTCTGGCTATCTCCCATTTGGGATCATGTTGTAGTTCAAAATAGACCTCCCATCACTCAGCTGTCTACGTATCTCCCGAATGTAATCATCCGTGATCACCACAGATCCCCCCCTCCCCCCTTGTAGGCTGGTTTGATGGTGATGTCTCTATTGGACATCAAAGCCTTAAGGGCCAATCTCTCATCATGTGACAGATTAGGACAAAAATGTCGCTGCTGAGTACATTCCTGCAGGTTTCTAATATGTTTGGTAACAATTTGGATATAAGACTCCACAATGTCATTAGTGTGTAGAGGCATGAAGCTGCTCTTGTTGCTCAGCTCAAATTTGGCCAAGGACAATTCAGCAGCTTCACAGCCAGACATAACCCCACTGTGGATCCTATTGTCAAAAAATGCCTTCAATCTGAGACGCCTAAAAAAACGCTGTAGGTCAAGTTCTAACTTGAACCAATCAGTATCAGCTATAAGACAAAAGGAAAGTCTATGTGCAAGGACATTGATCTGATCATTATTCAATTCTATAGATTATATGTTTACCACTAAATTATTTATTTCTTGTGCATGCATCTCGTCACCCTCTCCCGGGCTCCCTGGTTGTAACTCGGGTACATCGGTGGGGGCTGATCTTTTCTGGACTCTGTGGTGTTTTCTGCCACCACGTCGGAGTTTCCTCCTCCTGTATGTCCCGCTCTCCCTAAAAAAGCCGGTTTCATGGAGTCGTCAGTGGAATCTGACTCGCCTGTTGTGAACCCAAATTGGCTTTGGTCAAACCTCCTCCCTCTGCCCCTTCTCTTGGGCGGTCTGGTGAGGGATTGTTGGTTCTGCCAATTATACAGTATTTCCGTCCAGATTGATGGTCCTCCAGATCACGGTGCCACTTAGCTCTTTTTGTTTTTTCCACTTAAACCTTATGTCGTTGCATGTGTGAGGCTAGTTTTTCCTTGTGAGCCGCAAGATCATCCACAGTCATCAAATCGTGGATCTGCGTTTCCAAAGGCACCAGCATTCTTTTGATACCCTGGCCAGATTATATATGCAATATATTTCTACCATTATCATACTGTCTATATATATATATATATATATATATATATATAGAAAAAAAGGCAACAGGAGCCGCACTGCGAAAACAGATGTAAGCGGAGTGCCAGCGGCTGTGAAGGCGGTCCCCCTCCAAAGCATATAATAAAAAGACAGCAACGTTTCGATCCTTCTCTCTGGGATCTTTCTCAAGCAGTGAACATATACTAGCATAGCGTGCTTTTTATACAGCTTAGTGTCATTAATCAATAAACATTTCTCAATTGATATATATCCGTGAAATAATAAAAAAGCATAATACAGACAAGTGAACCAATAAATTGTGTCAATCATGTGTCCCATATATATGAGATATACAATTAATATAAAAAATAACATATTATAATAAAATACAAATACAAATCGACATGATTCATGATTTATATCCATCTGATCATGATTAGCAATAGTGAATTGTGCAGGTGTACCTGTTAAAAACATTCACAATCCAAGAAGGTCCTTGGGTGGAGGTGGGACACAAACCGCATGGAGTTCGGCGTATCAATAATGTAACTGCGCATGTCAAAGGACCTTAAAGATCCAGCTCATCATGTGATCTATGTTTTGGTCACATGATCGCTGAAGTCATGATGTTTAAGTTCACGCCCTCTCTTGAGATAGCGTCATGCGTTCCAGCGTGGAGCGCAGGACGTCCACTTGTATAGAAGAATACAAGTGCTACACTTATCAAGTGACGCGCACGCATCCCCATAGAGACCAGCGATCGCTACTAGGTATCGAACCCTCACGGCACACACTCAACGGCACGGCTAAGGCCACAGCATATCACAGAAACAGCATGTGGGAGTACATCTAGGATGTGAAATCAGATCCGGGAGAAATCAAATGTAACCTGATATCTTTAAAAATATCTGAATCAAATCAATGATTATAAGAGCGTATGGTACCACCTTAGATAATCAATATATCGTATATGACCAACTGGCCGAGTATATGGTATATACCCCTAGTCTTACGAGGAGTCGTAACTGTGAATCCTGTGTGTGTGACACAAGTCCACAGTATCGAATTGCCGCAATTGTCAGTGAACACCCATCCCTGGGGGTCAACATGGCAAATTGATAGCTACATCCTCTAGATTACGGGGAATAAGATTCTATCATAATGGGCCAAAGCCAAAACTCTCAGTTTTAAACATATCCAGACATGTAACACCCAACCTGCTGCATCCGTTTGTCCATGACAAACACCAGGCCGAAAGTATAGACCGCGAACGGCACGACACCCACAGCGAGCAACTGATCAAAAAACAAGTAATCAAGTATAGGGATTTATTATAATTTTTTGTGTTAAAAGAAATTTTTCCAAGTATAGAGTCATAATCATAAAAAAAAATATAATTGTATTCCATGTTCAATTAATGGTCTGCTTGTCCAACTTGATTATATTTTCACATCCACCTTTCATATTACGGACCAAACTTGGATTGTAAACTGCGGAGACAAAAATATATACACAATATGGTTACATGGTATATCACCCACAGTATTTAAACAGGGGGTACTAGTATATATATCCCCCCAGGAACAAAAAGTCAACAACATCCACAATGCCATTAGGATAAGATCCACGGTCTGAAGTCTACATTCAATCCTGCCGGTTTTAACGTATTCAGTCTGGAGATCCAAAGAATCTCACGTTGTTTCAAAAGGAGCTGTCGATTACCACCTCCTCTAGGGGTAGGTATATGATCTATCAACATACACTTCAGATCGCGTTCATGATGATCCAAATCAACAAAGTGTTTGGGGACAGGAAGATCCATTAGTTTTTTACGGATCGTGTACCTATGTTGGTTAATTCTAGATTTAAAATCCAATGATGTTTCACCAATATATAGTAGTTGGCATGGACACCATAATGCATATACCACATATACAGAGTCACACGTTAGAAAATGTCTAATTGTGTACTTTTTTTGTGTCATAGGATGTATAAACACACTGCCCTTTATGCATATACCGACAGTTCACACAGTTCAAGCAAGGGAAGCTGCCCAATTTGGGACAGCGTAAATATGTTTGTCCACTTGGTCGTTGTGGACCAATATCTGTGTGCACTAATTTATCCTTCAAGTTTTTTGGTCGCTTATATGACATAAGGGGAGGGTGTTTAAATTCCTCAATCTCATTAAATCCACTTCTCAGGATAGGCCAATGCCGTACAACTATCTGTTGGACCTGTTTGCTATTTTCAGTATATGTACAGACTAGTGGAATTCTATTCCTATTCTTTATAGATACTTTCCTTTTTTCTAATAACTGATTGCGAGGTCTGTGTTGTATGGTCTCAAGATGTTCACTTAACAATGATGATGGAAATCCTCTGTCTCTAAAATTCTGTGTCATGCACTCAAGTGTGCCCACAAGTTCACTGTCATCACTTACTATACGTTTTGCACGTAAATATTGACTTAGCGGTAGTGACTTAACCATCGCCCTGGGATGTGCACTGTTAAAACTCAATAAAGTATTTCGATCCGTTGGTTTACGGTACACTGTTGTGGAAAGTGACTGTCCTGTCAATGTAATAGATGTATCAAGGAAATGTATTTGTGTCTTTGAATATTCAAGAGTAAATTTAATGTCAGCATCTATTGTGTTCAAAAATTGAAAAAATTCAAGAAGCAAAGACTCAGGACCTGTCCAGATCAAAAAAATATCATCTATGTATCGCCACCACCTCAGAACATGACGGAAGTGGGGCGATACATAGATGTGTGTGTCCTCAAGGAAGGAGACCGCCATGTTTGCGTAGGTCGGCGCCACATTAGACCCCATGGCGGTCCCCTTCCTCTGAAGGTAAAAATGATCACCAAATAAAAAATAATTACATGTCAAGACCAGATGTAATAGCTGTAAAATAAAATCCTGACACTCCGCTGAGTATCCAGAATCAACCAAGGCCTTTGTCACTACCGCTAAGCCAAAATCATGTCTGATGGAAGTGTATAGACTAGTAATGTCAAGGGAGGCTAAGATAGCCCCACCCGGTACAGAAACATTAGTTAATTTGTTAAGAAAGTCTGAAGTGTCTTGAATGTACGAACGAGCAGTTAAGGCATACTGTCTTAATACCTTATCCAAAAAGATGGATATATTACATAAAAGAGAACCCCTCCCTGAGACTATAGGCCTACCTGGGGGGGTCTTGTCATTTTTATGTATCTTGGGAAGTAGATACAGAAAGGAAGTCATAGGATGTATAACAGAAAGAAAATCTTTAAGTTTGTCGTCAATGAGGCCTGCCTGTAAGGCCTCCTGTAGAACCCCTTGAATTTTTCTCTCTATATCCCATCTGGGATCAGTGTTAAGTCTTTGGTATACGTCACTATCGTCAAGCTGCCTCTGTGCTTCTGCTATGTACTGATGAGTGTCCATGACCACAATCGCACCACCCTTATCCGCAGATTTGATGGTGAGACTGTGGTCATGGACTAACTCATCAATAGCATGCCATTCTGATTGGGTCATGTTAGGATGTCTAAATTTACTGTTACTGTTAGATTTTAAAGCATTTATATCTTTCATTACTGCCTCTATGAAAACATCGATAGCAGGAGAGGATGAAGGTGGTATAAAGTCACTCTTGTTAAATAAACCAAAATCACACAATCGCATCTCAGTAATTTTAGTGCCTAATTTTTTTTTAAAAGAATGTGTGTTAAACCAGGTTTTGAGCTTTACCCTGCGGAAAAATTGATGTAAATCCGCCTCCAATTGGAGCCAATCGGTCTTACTATTGGGGCAAAAGCTCAATCCCTTAGATAACACTTTCAATTGTACATCAGATAATACATGTGATGAAATATTTACCACAATGTTAGATTGAGTCAGAACATTGTGGTAAATATTTCATCACATGTATTATCTGATGTACAATTGAAAGTGTTATCTAAGGGATTGAGCTTTTGCCCCAATAGTAAGAACGATTGGCTCCAATTGGAGGCGGATTTACATCAATTTTTCCGCAGGGTAAAGCTCAAAACCTGGTTTAACACACATTCTTTTAAAAAAAAATTAGGCACTAAAATTACTGAGATGCGATTGTGTGATTTTGGTTTATTTAACAAGAGTGACTTTATACCACCTTCATCCTCTCCTGCTATCGATGTTTTCATAGAGGCAGTAATGAAAGATATAAATGCTTTAAAATCTAACAGTAACAGTAAATTTAGACATCCTAACATGACCCAATCAGAATGGCACGCTATTGATGAGTTAGTCCATGACCACAGTCTCACCATCAAATCTGCGGATAAGGGTGGTGCGATTGTGGTCATGGACACTCATCAGTATATAGCAGAAGCACAGAGGCAGCTTGACGATAGTGACGTATACCAAAGACTTAACACTGATCCCAGATGGGATATAGAGAGAAAAATTCAAGGGGTTCTACAGGAGGCCTTATAGGCAGGCCTCATTGACGACAAACTTAAAGATTTTCTTTCTGTTATACATCCTATGACTTCCTTTCTGTATCTACTTCCCAAGATACATAAAAATGACAAGACCCCCCCAGGTAGGCCTATAGTCTCAGGGAGGGGTTCTCTTTTATGTAATATATCCATCTTTTTGGATAAGGTATTAAGACAGTATGCCTTAACTGCTCGTTCGTACATTCAAGACACTTCAGACTTTCTTAACAAATTAACTAATGTTTCTGTACCGGGTGGGGCTATCTTAGCCTCCCTTGACATTACTAGTCTATACACTTCCATCAGACATGATTTTGGCTTAGCGGTAGTGACAAAGGCCTTGGTTGATTCTGGATACTCAGCGGAGTGTCAGGATTTTATTTTACAGCTATTACATCTGGTCTTGACATGTAATTATTTTTTATTTGGTGATCATTTTTACCTTCAGAGGAAGGGGACCGCCATGGGGTCTAATGTGGCGCCGACCTACGCAAACATGGCGGTCTCCTTCCTTGAGGACACACACATCTATGTATCGCCCCACTTCCGTCATGTTCTGAGGTGGTGGCGATACATAGATGATATTTTTTTGATCTGGACAGGTCCTGAGTCTTTGCTTCTTAAATTTTTTCAATTTTTGAACACAATAGATGCTGACATTAAATTTACTCTTGAATATTCAAAGACACAAATACATTTCCTTGATACATCTATTACATTGACAGGACAGTCACTTTCCACAACAGTGTACCGTAAACCAACGGATCGAAATACTTTATTGAGTTTTAACAGTGCACATCCCAGGGCGATGGTTAAGTCACTACCGCTAAGTCAATATTTACGTGCAAAACGTATAGTAAGTGATGACAGTGAACTTGTGGGCACACTTGAGTGCATGACACAGAATTTTAGAGACAGAGGATTTCCATCATCATTGTTAAGTGAACATCTTGAGACCATACAACACAGACCTCGCAATCAGTTATTAGAAAAAAGGAAAGTATCTATAAAGAATAGGAATAGAATTCCACTAGTCTGTACATATACTGAAAATAGCAAACAGGTCCAACAGATAGTTGTACGGCATTGGCCTATCCTGAGAAGTGGATTTAATGAGATTGAGGAATTTAAACACCCTCCCCTTATGTCATATAAGCGACCAAAAAACTTGAAGGATAAATTAGTGCACACAGATATTGGTCCACAACGACCAAGTGGACAAACATATTTACGCTGTCCCAAATTGGGCAGCTTCCCTTGCTTGAACTGTGTGAACTGTCGGTATATGCATAAGGGCAGTGTGTTTATACATCCTATGACACAAAAAAAGTACACAATTAGACATTTTCTAACGTGTGACTCTGTATATGTGGTATATGCATTATGGTGTCCATGCCAACTACTATATATTGGTGAAACATCATTGGATTTTAAATCTAGAATTAACCAACATAGGTACACGATCCGTAAAAAACTAATGGATCTTCCTGTCCCCAAACACTTTGTTGATTTGGATCATCATGAACGCGATCTGAAGTGTATGTTGATAGATCATATACCTACCCCTAGAGGAGGTGGTAATCGACAGCTCCTTTTGAAACAACGTGAGATTCTTTGGATCTCCAGACTGAATACGTTAAAACCGGCAGGATTGAATGTAGACTTCAGACCGTGGATCTTATCCTAATGGCATTGTGGATGTTGTTGACTTTTTGTTCCTGGGGGGATATATATACTAGTACCCCCTGTTTAAATACTGTGGGTGATATACCATGTAACCATATTGTGTATATATTTTTGTCTCCGCAGTTTACAATCCAAGTTTGGTCCGTAATATGAAAGGTGGATGTGAAAATATAATCAAGTTGGACAAGCAGACCATTAATTGAACATGGAATACAATTATATTTTTTTTTATGATTATGACTCTATACTTGGAAAAATTTCTTTTAACACAAAAAATTTATAATAAATCCCTATACTTGATTACTTGTTTTTTGATCAGTTGCTCGCTGTGGGTGTCGTGCCGTTCGCGGTCTATACTTTCGGCCTGGTGTTTGTCATGGACAAACGGATGCAGCAGGTTGGGTGTTACATGTCTGGATATGTTTAAAACTGAGAGTTTTGGCTTTGGCCCATTATGATAGAATCTTATTCCCCGTAATCTAGAGGATGTAGCTATCAATTTGCCATGTTGACCCCCAGGGATGGGTGTTCACTGACAATTGCGGCAATTCGATACTGTGGACTTGTGTCACACACACAGGATTCACATTTACGACTCCTCGTAAGACTAGGGGTATATACCATATACTCGGCCAGTTGGTCATATACGATATATTGATTATCTAAGGTGGTACCATACGCTCTTATAATCATTGATTTGATTCAGATATTTTTAAAGATATCAGGTTACATTTGATTTCTCCCGGATCTGATTTCACATCCTAGATGTACTCCCACATGCTGTTTCTGTGATATGCTGTGGCCTTAGCCGTGCCGTTGAGTGTGTGCCGTGAGGGTTCGATACCTAGTAGCGATCGCTGGTCTCTATGGGGATGCGTGCGCGTCACTTGATAAGTGTAGCACTTGTATTCTTCTATACAAGTGGACGTCCTGCGCTCCACGCTGGAACGCATGACGCTATCTCGAGAGAGGGCGTGAACTTAAACATCATGACTTCAGCGATCATGTGACCAAAACATAGATCACATGATGAGCTGGATCTTTAAGGTCCTTTGACATGCGCAGTTACATTATTGATACGCCGAACTCCATGCGGTTTGTGTCCCACCTCCACCCAAGGACCTTCTTGGATTGTGAATGTTTTTAACAGGTACACCTGCACAATTCACTATTGCTAATCATGATCAGATGGATATAATCATGAATCATGTCGATTTGTATTTTATTATAATATGTTATTTTTTATATTAATTGTATATCTCATATATATGGGACACATGATTGACACAATTTATTGGTTCACTTGTCTGTATTATGCTTTTTTATTATTTCACGGATATATATCAATTGAGAAATGTTTATTGATTAATGACACTAAGCTGTATAAAAAGCACGCTATGCTAGTATATGTTCACTGCTTGAGAAAGATCCCAGAGAGAAGGATCGAAACGTTGCTGTCTGGTAAATAAAAAAACTTTTTTTCATTTTACGCCTTGGAAGTGCTGCGGAATTTCTTTTTATTATATATATATATATATATATATATATATATATATTATTGTGGTTGATAGCTATGATCTTGTATCATTTTATCTTCTGTGGCGTTCCAGGAACTGTTGTGGGTCAGGTGACCATCACATGATCGATGATGCAGCAGACATGTAACCGAGAATACTGATTTTCATTGGTCTACATGCGATGCTTGTTCACAGTTGGATACAGCTTTTTTGCTGTATGAGGCGACGTTGTTCCGCCTCCACATCGACGTGATGACGTCACGGACATGCGCAATACGCCCAGGGAGACGCTGACAGGTATGGACAACATGAGAATGTAGCTGGAACCGATTTAATTAACATCAGGTACTTTTGATTGGTAGAGCAGTACCTCTATTGGTAGCAGCGATCATTTTAACTAACACACAGGTGTCTTTGATAGTATGTGGTCATTGGTTATATGTTGTCACATGTGGGGGGCCAACTATACTATTTATATGCTTGATTGATTTTGTACCAGTATACTTGAGAAAGGGTACTGCGTAGCCGAAACGTCGTACTTGTGTGTGCACTCTGGTCCCCAATAAAAGTCACACTGGACATGCTGCTGTGATATCTTCTGTGAACCATTCATGTCTATGGGAAGGCGTTGGATTGGCTGTCCCTTCACAGCTGGTGCATTCCAGACAGGCCAGAAGGTCCATTTTGTGCTGCTCTACAAATATTGTTATCAAAGATTAGATTTACTGAGATTTACTAATTTTGGTGCACCTCATGGGCAGTAAACCAGTATTTCTCCCCAGTTTGTTTTCTACACACCCTATTGATGCCTAGTATAAGGTAGAAACAACACCAGTTCAGACAATGCCAATAACATTTTAATACATTGTAACTGGGGGTTGGGTACCCAAATCCCCCAACCATTTTTTTAAGTTAACAGAATCTCAATTTAAAAAATATATATTTTTACAATATTTATGTCCATAAATTTCAAAAACTTTGAATGAAAAGATTAAATCAATTTAATTCATACACTTTACAGTTCCAAAAGTGTACAGAATGCAGCAAGATATGAAACACACGGTGAAGGAAGGAGAAGACTTAACTATGAAATGTTCATATGATAAGAGCTCCATAGCGTCCTATAGGAAGTTTTTTTGCCAACAAGTTTCCAGTACACAATGCAATATATTGGCAGACACCAAAGGATTTATATCAGAGAAATACAGTAAGAGGATAGAAACTGTCGATGACAATCTAGGGACGGTATCATTTACAATGAAGACTATTCTTTTTGAAGATTCTGGAAAATACTCATGTGGGGTTGAAGTAGAAAAGTTGAACACATTGGCTTCTTTTGAGATTACAGTTAAACTTGGTGAGTTAAACTTATTTCCATTATTTTTATATTATTTAATATTAATGTTCAGTATATGAAATTTAAAGGGCATCTGTCAGCAGATTTGTAATTATGAAACTGGCTGACTTGTTACATGTGCGCTTCGCAGCTGAAGGCATCTGTGTTGGTCCCATGTTCATATGTGCCCTTATTACTGAGAAACATTAAGTTTTAATATATGCAAAGGAGTCTCTTGGAGCAAGGGGGGAGTTGAATTTTCTCATAGAGCCTCTGCTCTGTCTGACATCTAAGTCTTGACATTCATAAGATGAGAGTCCATATGTTCATACAGGCAAACTTCACTAATCGGGACTGAAAAGATAAAAAATTAAAAACAAAATAAACCCAAAATTAAAATAGCGCATGATGACATTTCATAAAGGAGTTTTTTTAGAGAGTTTTTATGGATGACCATCAGGTTAGGTTATCAGCATCTGATTGGTGGGGGTCCAACATACGGGACTTCTGCCGATCAGCTGTTTTGAGAAGACAGGGCCGCTCTCCCTGTTTACCAAGCACAGCGCCATACATTGTATAGTGGCTGTGTTTGGTATTGTGCTCAGCCCCATTCATTTGATTGGGGCTGAGCTGCTCCTAGGCCACATGAACAATGAAGATGTCGTCACTCGGCATAGGAAAAGCAGAGAGAAGGCAATGGCACTCAGAGGAGCGCCAGTGCCTTCTCAAAGAGCTGATTGGCAGGGGTCCCGAGTGTCAGACCTCCACTGATCAGATACTGATAACCTATACTGAGGATAGGTCATCAGTATAAATATCTAATTGGTATTACCATTTTTAACCTCATTTTTGAGTTTTCATTTTCTTCCCTTGAGCCATAACTTTTTTTTATTTTTCCATCCACATTGCAGGACAAGTTGTACTTTCTAATGCCACAATTTCATATGGCATACAGTGTAGTGGGAATGGGGTGGAATTGGAAAACAAATGCAATTCCTCCACGGTTTTACAGGTTTTGTTTCCATGGTGTTCCATGGCCCTGTGCCCTTCATTCTCTGGGTCAGTACCATTACAACGATACCAGATATGTATAGGTTGTTATTTCTAAATAGTATAAAAATGTTTGTAAACGTTGAGAAAATATATATATATTTTTTTTACATCACCACATTCTGACCCCCATAACTTTTTTATAGTTACATATATCTACTGAGCTGTGTGGAGGCTCATTTTTTGTGGTACAATTACTTTAGTTTTTATTGATACAATTTTGGAGTGTGTGTGACTGTTTGATCACATTTTTATTCCCTTTTTTTTAGTTAATAGAAGCGATAAAAAAACAGCAAATTGGCCATTTTGACCCTTTTTTCCGTTACACAATTCGCCATATTGGAAAAATATTTTTTATATTTTAATAGTACGGGCATTTTCAGTCACGGTGATACCCTTGATGTTTATATGTTTTGTTATTTATGTTTTTTTTTATTCTATGGAAAGAAGGGTGATTTAAACATAAATTTTTTATATATTTTTAACAGCTTTTTTTTCTTTTTTTTATGATTTTGAAGCTTGTATTTGAGCCAACAAAATCCAGTATTTAAAAAAAATATGAACTATTAAAATATGATTTTTTACATCCATTAATTGTTTAGAATTGCTCATTTCTTATGTTGGCCTGTAACCTGCTGGCCAAAATAAGAATGACATCTTTAATGCCCTGGGTCTCTTCAGCTAAACCCAGCATATTAAAATTAACTACTGGCATCCTCATTAACCTCAGAGGTTGCCGATAAGAATCCCAGAAGCATGATCTTCCATGTTTTTTACCCTTTAGATGCTGTGATCTCCCTTGATCACTGCATCTAAAGGCTTTAAAGTAGTTGTCCAAGTTATTTTTTTGTTCTTTGTATCTTTCTAACTAATCAAATGTAACAGCTTTACCATGCACTTACTGCATCTGTAGTTGCTCCTTTCTCAGATTTCAATGAGGGTCACATGACCTGTGATGTTAGCTTCGCTCCCTGCTCTGATAATGTTTCATGCACAAAGCCTGAGAGAGCAGATATGAGTCTGTACAAGAGACGTCACAGTGCTGGCCACGCCCCCCCCCCCCATTATTAACCCCTTCAGCAGCACAGACTCAGGGCTGAAGGCTTTACTGAGTAGCTGCATGCAGTTAGGAGACAAATGCTGGGCACAGGAGCTGACAGAGGAGTTCTGCAGAGCATTGCACAACAGGTAGGGGGAAGATCCTGTGTGTATCAGCGGTTTCATTGTACAGCTGGGACCTGTAGTCCTACACATACAACATGCTGTCGAGTATCCCAGCAGTCAGACATGTGACTCAGGGAAGACATGCTCACTCCCTTTGCAGAGCAGGGGGAGGGGTAGAGATTGTTGTTATTGCAGGTAAACAAAGGGCCAGAAGAGAACCAGGGAAATGAGGAAATAGATTTTTTTTTTATACCTACAACTTGCTTAGCTTAGTTATATATTGCTGCCCATCAGATTTACTGGGCTTTTTTTTTCATAACTCAGACAACCCCTTTAATGATTACAATCAGCATTATTGCCTTTTGCAGTAATTAGCCATGGGTCTCTGCTGTTTGAAACAGTGGAGACCCGCCGGCCATGACGCCAGCTGCATGTGTGAGAGGGCGCCATGTTTGCCCATTGCTCCATCGCAGAACATGTATGGAGCTGGTAGCGAACGGGTTAAAATAGTAATCCATTTGGTCTCCTTTTGTAGGAGTAATTTCTTAATGCCCTCCTCCCCTGCAACCCAAAATCACCATCTCTATCCACTGAACTCTGATGCCTTTGGGGTTACACATCTGTATTTCTTTCAAATGTTTGGCCATTGGTTATAGCTTGCCAATCTCCTCTTCTACAATTGTCAATATACGGACCTCGATCTCCCTCTTTGTCATCCCTATGTATATCAAATTACATGGGCATGTCGCAAGATACGTAGATCTGCCGAGGTCCTACATGTAATGTGATGTACAATCTTGTTTATGTACCTCAGATGTATCACGGAACTCAAAGGATATCCCCATATATCTTCAGGCCAAACAATTGCCACAGGCAAAAGAGCCCCATCTTGGGCTACAACCGCCAAACACATTAAGCTTCAAAAGTGGAAAATAGTGACTTTTAGTTAGAATTTCTTCTAAATTCTGTTATCTCCTCCAGGTAATTAGCGGACATTCCGACAAATATGCCCTTAAATTTTGATCGGACAGAAGTATAGGCCAATACTTCTGTACTTGTCTCATACATTTCCCCCCACTGAGAGTTAAATTATGTAATCAATCTTGATTTCAAATCAGAAGTCTCCTACAACTTACTCATTAGTAGGGAGTCACAGGAAGCGTCCTTGGCTCTCAAATACCCCTTTCTTGTATTTCTTTGTAACCTTTGTTACAAAATCTATGTTGTAAACCACACGCTTGGGCTTCGAACTTTCGAACTGGAACAGATGCGATGTGATCTTAAAAAATGGTCCGATAGGAATACCTTTAATTATCTGTGGATAAAGAGAAGACCCAGCATATATTAGGGAATTTGTTGAAGTTGGTTTCCTGTACAAGACTCTACTGTCCCTCTCCTTTATGATTAGGACGTAAAGGAATTCCACCCGGGATTGTACTTCCAAGATAGCTTGATGTTCAGATCATTAGAGTTCAGCAACTGCAAAAAATGTTCCAAATCCAACACGGAGCCCCGTCAAATAAACAAAATGTTCTGGATATACCTTGACTGAATTATAACCACTGTTTTCTGTACCCCTCCTCCCTCTGCCAGAGCTCCAGAAAGTGATTAGGTTATGAGGAGGCACAAGTCGCCCATAGCTCTTCCCCAGACCTGCAGGAAAAGGTGGTCCATTTTTGCGTTTTTTGCGGGACAAGTTGTAGTTTCTAATGGCGCCATTTATGGTTGCATACCATGTAGTGGGGTAGAATTGGGAAAAAATACAATTCTGACAAGGTTTATTTATTTATTTTTACACCGTACACCATGCAGTAAAATTGTCCCTCTCCTTTATGATTAGGACCTGCTATCTTTATTCTCCAGGTCAGTACAGTTACAATGATTCCACACTTGTATAATTTTTCTTGCCTTTTAGAACTGAAAAAAAATTTAAACCTTTGAGGAAAAAAATAATTTTTTCTACAACCATATTCTGACCCCTATAACTTTTTTTTGTAGTTATATGTACAGGGCTGTGTGAGGATTAATTTTTTGCGGGACTATCTGTTCTTTTCAGTGATACCAACTTGAAGTGTGTGTGACTTTGTGATCAATTTTTATTAAAAAAAATGATTGGATAGTCGAAGTGACAAAAAATGGCAAATTAGCTGTTTTTATTTTTTTTCTCGTTACGCCATTTGCCGTATGCCATTAATATTGTTATATTTTTATAGTATGGGCATTTTCGCACGTGGCGATGCCTATGATGTTTATTTTTTTATTGTTTAAGTATTTTTATTTTAAGTTAAGGGGGTGATTTGAATATTTGCAAAAACTTTTTTTTACTTTTTCTTTACTTTCTTTAAGTCACCTTGGGTGACAATAACTGGCAATCATTAGAGTGCCTATTGTGTTCATTGATGTCTATATAGACACCATTGAACACTTCATTTGCACTATACCAATACAATGCTGCCACCTAGTGGCCTGTATTGGTATAGTCATCTAATAGGTACCAAAGCCTGCTTGAGTCTTCAGCCTATTAGATCAATGTAACAGGTTCCCCGATTTCAGCCGGGGAACTCTGTTACCGGAGCGGAAGTCCGCTACTTCCACTTCAGGACTGCGCAGATGCCATGGTCACATTTGACCATGGCTGGTCGCATACATGTGCCGTGGGTCTCTGCTATTTAAAATAGCAGAAACCTGTCGGCTATGGCGCCCGCTGCAGGTCCTTAATGGGTTAAAAACAAAAAAATTGTGTTTCAATAAAATCCAAAAGTAACAAAATATATTCAAGCAAATCCGGTTCAAATCGAATTTGTCATCTGCAGAAAAAACCTGGATGCCCTGATCGTAGCATATCAACGTATACAGGGATTCCATATTGCAAGTAACCAAATACAGATCATCCTCCAGGTGAATCCCATTGAACCATCGGAGGTATCCTTAGTAAAGGACGGCAGAGTCTCCACACACCTCGGCAAGCAAAAGTTGGCAGGGGGGTGATGCTGCCCCCTCTTCACCCAGTTCCGATGTGCGATCAGCTACATCATCATCTGCATTTGTTTGGTTGTCACTTATGTCACCTTCACCTGTCTCTTGCGGACTTCCCTGACCTCTCGCAACATGTGCTCCCACCAACTGTCATCATCGGTAGTTGCATTCTTGCTCATACTGACTCATCCTCGCTGAAAAGTGGAGCAGAGCAGGGGGGATGCATTACTTGGCTATCAGAAGAAGCAGCAAAAGCAAGAGGCAGGTTTAGGACAGGTGAGGGCAAAGAGGCAGTTCCTGGGCCATGCCAACTAAGTGTGGTGTAAGAGGAACCCACCGATTCCTGGCAATGTGTATTTTTTGTCACTTGAGATGATGTTGAAGAGCAAGTCAACCATTCCAGTACAGCTGGATTGTTGGTCAAAACACAACCGCTGGTTGAGAGTGGCAGATCTGGCCTGTTGCTGCGGCTGCTGCTACTAGTGTCGGCTACAGCAACATTTTTGCCATTGCCCATTCATTTGGAGGGCCCAGGCAACTGTCTGATGGCCATAGTGTACACTAACTGTATCAGTAATATAACAGATTATAACACTATAAGGCTACATTCACACGTCAGTATTTTCCTATATCCCGATTTTCGGTCCGTTTTTTGCGGATCCGTTGTTCCTGAAAATGTTTCCGTATGTCATCCGTATGTCATCCGTTTTTTGCGGATCCGCAAAAAACGGAAACATGTATAAATTTCAATAAGCAAATAAAGTTGTTTGGATTTCTTTGAAAAAAAATTGGAAAAAAATAAATAAAAATATTGTTATGTGTTTCCAGGAACGGATTCCGCATAAAACGGATGACATACGGAATGACATCCAAATGTCTTCCGTTTTTTGCGGATCCATTGACTTTGTATTGTACCAGGATCCGAATTTTGCAGAAAAGAATAGGACATGTTTTATATTTAAACGGTCATGCGGAACGGAACAACGGAAACGGACAGCACACATTGTGCTGTCCGATTTTTTTTCCAGGACCCATTGAAAATGAATGGGTCCAGATCTGGTCCTGATCTGTTCCGCAAAAAACGGAACAGATCAGGAAAGAAAAAACGGACGTGTGAATGGACCCTAAATGTTGCAATACAGGTCCTTCTCAAAAAATTAGCATATTGTGATAAAGTTCATTATTTTCTGTAATGTACTGATAAACATTAGACTTTCATATATTTTAGATTCATTACAGACCAACTGAAGTAGTTCAAGCCTTTTATTGTTTTAATTTTGATGATTTTGGCATACAGCTCATGAAAACCCTAAATTCCTATCTAAAAAAATTAGCATATCAGGAAAAGGTTCTCTAAACCAGCTATTAACCTAATCATCTGAATCAACTAATTAACTCTAAACACCTGCAAAAGATTCCTTAGGCTTTTAAAAACTCCCAGCCTGGTTCATTACTCAAAACCGCAATCATGGGTAAGACTGTAAGACACAGAAAGAAATTTCTGAACGAATAGGCTGTTCCCAGAGTGCTGTATCAAGGCACCTCAGTGGGAAGTCTGTGGGAAGGAAAAAGTGTGGCAGAAAACGCTGCACAATGAGAAGAGGTGACCGGACCCTGAGGAAGATTGTGGAGAAGGACCGATTCCAGACCTTGGGGGACCTGCGGAAGCAGTGGACTGAGTCTGGAGTAGAAACATCCAGAGCCACCGTGTACAGGCGTGTGCAGGAAATGGGCTACAGGTGCAGCATTCCCCAGGTCAAGCCACTTTTGAACCAGAAACAGCAGCAGAAGCGCCAGAGAAGCAGAACTGGACTGTTGCATGTCATTCGGAAATCAAGGTGCCAGAGTCTGGAGGAAGACTGGGGAGAGGGAAATGCCAAAATGCCTGAAGTCCAGTGTCAAGTACCCACAGTCAGTGATGGTCTGGGGTGCCATGTCAGCTGCTGGTGTTGGTCCACTGTGTTTTATCAATGGCAGGGTCAATGCAGCTAGCTATCAGGAGATTTTGGAGCACTTCATGCTTCCATCTGCTGAAAAGCTTTATGGAGATGAAGATTTCATTTTTCAGCACGACCTGGCACCTGCTCACAGTGCCAAAACCACTGGTAAATGGTTTACTGACCATGGTATTACTGTGCTCAATTGGCCTGCCAACTCTCCTGACCTGAACCCCATAGATAATCTGTGGGATATTGGGAAGAGAAAGTTGAGAGACGCAAGACCCAATACTCTGGATGAGCTTAAGGCCGCTATCAAAGCATCCTGGGCCTCCATAACACCTCAGCAGTGCCACAGGCTGATTGCCTCCATGCCACGCGGCATTGAAGCAGTCATTTCTGCAAAAGGATTCCTGACCAAGTATTGAGTGCATAACTGAACATAATTATTTTTTTGTATTAAAAACACTTTTCTTTTATTGGTCGGATGAAATATGCTAATTTTTTTAGATAGGAAATGTGGGTTTTCATGAGCTGTATGCCAAAATCATCAATATTAAAACAATAAAAGGCTTGAACTACTTCAGTTGGTGTGTAATGAATCTAAAATATATGAAAGTCTAATGTTTATCAGTACATTACAGAAAATAATGAACTTAATCACAATATGCTAATTTTTTTAGAAGGACCTGTATATTAGACCACGCTTTAATTATTGTCAATTCCTTAAAGCCTGGCTTTTCATTGGCAAGGAAAGGGACATCATCTATATTTCTCCCAAAATGTTTTTAAAAAGGTAACTTCCTCCCTAATATCTCCAGATCCTTCACAGCTGTGAAGAGATCAAAATTACTCATTGGGCAAAGGTAAGCCCTTTTTGGAGAACTTCAACTTGCTTGATATATGAGAAGTAAGATTAATTACCTTCAGAGTATCCTGTATCTCTTTTCCAGTCGATTCATACATTTTTTTATTTCTCTTTGTGGAGGGAATCCTGGGGTGTATGGGTGGTTTCGTGAATTGTCTCCATCTACCCCCATTTGTCTAAAAAAACGAACTCCACATCCCTCATCTGAGGCAATTGTGGTACTAGAGAAAGAGGGTGTGATGGATCCCGATCTTTCACGCTCAGCCTGCCAGCGATATACTTTTTTTGTCTGAAAGTCGCCGAGGTCACAGTGAAATTTTTTTACTTTCAATTCTTGAATCTCCTTCCCCCATTTACATAAGTTTTTATCTAATGATTTATCAAACGCCCACAATCTTCCTTAGGGCTCATGCACACAAACGTATTTTCTTTCCGTGTCCATTCAGTTTTTTTTGCGGACCGTACGCGGAGCCATTCATTTCAATGGGTCTGCAAAAAAAACGGAAGTTACTCCTTTTGCATTCAGTTTCCGTATGCTCGTATTTCCGTTCCGCCCAAAAAATAGAACATGTCCTATTATTGTCCGCATTACGGACAAGGATAGCACTGTTCTATTAGGGGCCAGCTGTTCTGTTCCGCAAAATACGATATGCACACGGATGTCATCCATATTCATTGCGGATCTGTTTTTTGTGGACCGCAAAATACAAACGGTCGTGTGCACGAGCCCTTAGTAAGGACTTCCTGTAGTTTATCCTTTGCCGGGTCAATTTCCTTCTCAATCTGCTCTAGTGATTTACGGTCTGACCCAATAAGTACTTCAATAAGAGCAGGGTTGTTCAGACTGGATGCCATCCATACTCACTTGTCCTATAGCTTGACTCTGTGTTGACCAAAATACCCGCCATGATCTGCACAGGTAGTATCATAAATGAATCTTTGATATGAACCTCAGAATGCTGGAATCACACATGTACTTTTGATTCAGTAGTAAGGTGAAAGCAGGAACCTTATAAAGGAAGGACTGATAAGTCTCCTCTCTTATTGTCCACACCTGTGTTTGGATCCAAAACTGCCACAAAAAGTGCATGTGTGATTCCACCATAAAGCCTAAAGCACACGTCCATGGAACACAGACCATGAGATACCGGCCTGGATTCCTGCTGAGTGCAGGAGAGCACAGCGTCATTGGTTGCAATGATGCCGTGTGCTTCGTGCCACCGCTACTGTACAGTAATACACTCGTATAGATCTTACAAGTGTACAGGGAGTGCAGAATTATTAGGCAAGTTGTATTTTTGAGGATTAATTTTATTATTGAACAACAACCATGTTCTCAATGAACCCAAAAAACTCATTAATATCAAAGCTGAATATTTTTGGAAGTAGTTTTTAGTTTGTTTTTAGTTTTAGCTATTTTAGGGGGATATCTGTGTGTGCAGGTGACTATTACTGTGCATAATTATTAGGCAACTTAACAAAAAACTAATATATACCCATTTCAATTATTTATTTTTACCAGTGAAACCAATATAACATCTCAACATTCACAAATATACATTTCTGACATTCAAAAACAAAACAAAAACAAATCAGTGACCAATATAGCCACCTTTCTTTGCAAGGACACTCAAAAGCCTGCCATCCATGGATTCTGTCAGTGTTTTGATCTGTTCACCATCAACATTGCGTGCAGCAGCAACCACAGCCTCCCAGACACTGTTCAGAGAGGTGGACTGTTTTCCCTCCTTGTAAATCTCACATTTGATGATGGACCACAGGTTCTCAATGGGGTTCAGATCAGGTGAACAAGGAGGCCATGTCATTAGATTTTCTTCTTTTATACCCTTTCTTGCCAGCCACGCTGTGGAGTACTTGGACGCGTGTGATGGAGCATTGTCCTGCATGAAAATCATGTTTTTCTTGAAGGATGCAGACTTCTTCCTGTACCACTGCTTGAAGAAGGTGTCTTCCAGAAACTGGCAGTAGGACTGGGAGTTGAGCTTGACTCCATCCTCAACCCGAAAAGGCCCCACAAGCTCATCTTTGATGATACCAGCCCAAACCAGTACTCCACCTCCACCTTGCTGGCGTCTGAGTCGGACTGGAGCTCTCTGCCCTTTACCAATCCAGCCACGGGCCTATCCATCTGGCCCATCAAGACTCACTCTCATTTCATCAGTCCATAAAACCTTAGAAAAATCAGTCTTGAGATATTTCTTGGCCCAGTCTTGACGTTTCAGCTTGTGTGTCTTGTTCAGTGGTGGTCGTCTTTCAGCCTTTCTTACCTTGGCCATGTCTCTGAGTATTGCACACCTTGTGCTTTTGGGCACTCCAGTGATGTTGCAGCTCTGAAATATGGCCAAACTGGTGGCAAGTGGCATCTTGGCAGCTGCACGCTTGACTTTTCTCAGTTCATGGGCAGTTATTTTGCGCCTTGGTTTTTCCACACGCTTCTTGCGACCCTGTTGACTATTTTGAATGAAACGCTTGATTGTTCGATGATCACGCTTCAGAAGCTTTGCAATTTTAAGAGTGCTGCATCCCTCTGAAAGATATCTCACTATTTTTGACTTTTCTGAGCCTGTCAAGTCCTTCTTTTGACCCATTTTGCCAAAGGAAAGGAAGTTGCCTAATAATTATGCACACCTGATATAGGGTGTTGATGTCATTAGACCACACCCCTTCTCATTACAGAGATGCACATTACCTAATATGCTTAATTGGTAGTAGGCTTTCGAGCCTATACAGCTTGGAGTAAGACAACATGCATAAAGAGGATGATGTGGTCAAAATAGTCATTTGCCTAATAATTCTGCACTCCCTGTATTACTGTACAGGAGCGGCAGCACGAAGCGCTCGGCGTCATAGCAAACAATGATGCCGTGTGCTCCTGAACTCAGCAGCAATCCAGGCCTGTATCAGACGGTCCGTGTTCCATGGACATGTGCATGAGGCTTAAGGCTGAGTACACACATGCAGTTTTTACTTCAGTACCTGCATGCAGTTTTTAGCCAAACATTTTTGCAAAGGTAGAGTAGACATAAGGGGTAATTTATTAGGACTGGCATTTTAGACACCGGCCTTAATAACCCCTATATCTGGTGTAGATCCGCCAACGTTATAAAGAGCCTCTACATAACTTTGGCATATCCTGCGCCAGTTTAAATGTAAGTCAGCTTTCTTGCTGGCTTAAGTTTAGACCATTTTATACACCTAAAACAGTTGTAGAAAATGATGACTGAGATGGGCCTGCCGGCCCTTCCCCGCCCACACCACGCCCACTTTTTTAGACCTGGCATGAGCGGGGAAAAGTCGCAGATTAGTTTCACCGCAATCTTCACCTGAAATACACCTAATATAGGTGTATGTCAGGATAATAAATGATCCCCATAGTCTTTCTTTTTACTTCCTAAAACCCTTTCTGCCCTGCACTAAATATTTAGGCAACATGCCACTTGAGGACACATCACCACTGTGGCTAGTCAATGGCTTCAGCAGCATGAATGACCCTGTCCGTCTGGAAGGTTACAGGATATAGATTGGAAGACTGTAGTAGGGAACCAAGGACCCAAAGAAGCTGGAATAGAGTGGTAGGGTGCAGGTGAAAATGGTCTTTTAAAGAGGCACAGTAGGCTGGGCTTTACATTTTAAAAAAAGAGCACAAAGCTGGAAAACCCCTTTAAGGTACAAAATAGGGTGGATCCCTAGAAGAATAAGGTTTTACAACAAAATATGTGAAAGTAGCCTAAACCATTTACTACCTATGAAGAGGAATGAAAAAATTTGGTTTGAATGTGACGAAGTTGAAGATCGAGTCAACCATTCAAGAACTGCTGGGTTGCTGGTCAAGGCACGACCGCTAGCTGAAACTGGGATCTCAGGCCTCTCAAAGTGACCCCTGCTGCCATGGCCCCTTACTCTGCTGCGACCTCTGCCTGCGCCATAAACAGGGCCTGGCACTTCCCTGTCTGACATACTGTTAGATCAAATAAATAAATAAAAAGGAAATTAAAACACCCCCAAAAAGTCTGTAATTTTCTCACTTCACCACACAACGGCTAATAAGCCCTTTTTTCACATTAATACACACCACAAAAGGCTTTAGTACATATAACTGCACCGCTGAACGGCAAATATATTTTACTTTTGCCACTAATACACATTACAAAAGGCTTTAGAACGTATACCTGCACCTCTGAACGGAAAATATATATTTCTTTTTCCACCTATATACGCCACAAAAGGCTTTGGAACATATAACGCTAAAAGCAAATATATTTTTCCTTTGCCACTAATAAACACCACAAAAGTCTTTAGAACATATAACTGCACCGCTGAACGGCAAATATATTTTACTTTTGCCACTAATACATGCCACAAAAGGCTTATAGAACATACAGGTCCTTCGGTTGATTGAAAAATCCTATGCTGACGTCTCTGGACTTCTGTCCGTTCGATCTGCCCGGCCGCTTGTGAAGACTCTGTCAGGATCCCTTTTGCATTTTTCCAGAGAAGTTCTGTAAGTACAATTGCCTTGCAGGCGTGCACCGTGTCCTTTCCTACTACACCATAGTGTTTTCTTTCCAGCAGAACCCTATAGAAAATAGCGTCTAGATCTCTACGTGCACTTACCCATCTGGAATCTTGTGAGTATATCCCGTTCACATGGTGCGTTTGATGTCTGAACTCGCTACACCATAGTGCGTTTTCTATACCACAGATTTCCATACCAGTGAAGGTTGCAAAGTTGGTCTGTGATCCCAATGGTTTAGGACTTCCATAAGGAACTTATATTTACAAGAAGATTTTTTTCCTGCAGCGCAATCCTCCTCTACATTTATCTACATAGCGGACTTTTCCCACATCGTCTTTTGGATTTGCAGCGCTAGAGAGAACAAGTATTTCTAACAGAGACTCATATCTTTTTATTTCTCATATTGTGATAAAGTTCATCATTTTCTGTAATGTACTGATAAACATTAGACTTTCATATATTTTAGATTCATTACACACAACTGAAGTAGTTCAAGCCTTTTATTGTTTTAATATTGATGATTTTGGCATACAGCTCATGAAAACCCAAATTTCCTATCTAAAAAAATTAGCATATTTCATCCGACCAATAAAAGAAAAGTGTTTTTAATACAAAAAAAGTCAACCTTCAAATAATTATGTTCAGTTATGCACTCAATACTTGGTCGGGAATCCTTTTGCAGAAATGACTGCTTCAATGCGGCGTGGTATGGAGGCAATCAGCCTGTGGCACTGCTGAGGTGTTAGGGAGGCCCAGGATGCTTCGATAGCGGCCTTAAGCTCATCCAGAGTGTTGGGTCTTGCGTCTCTCAACTTTCTCTTTCCAATATCCCACAGATTCTCTATGGGGTTCAGGTCAGGAGAGTTGGCAGGCCAATTGAGCACAGTAATACCATGGTCAGTAAACCATTTACCAGTGGTTTTGGCACTGTGAGCAGGTGCCAGGTCGTGCTGAAAAATGAAATCTTCATCTCCATAGAGCTTTTCAGCAGATGAAAGCATGAAGTGCTCCAAAATCTCCTGATAGCTAGCTGCATTGACCCTGCCTTTGATAAAACACAGTGGATCAACACCAGCAGCTGACATGGCACCCCAGACCATCACTGACTGTGGGTACTTGACACTGGACTTCAGGGATTTTGGCATTTCCCTCTCCCCAGTCTTCCTCCAGACTCGGGCACCTTGATTTCCGAATGACATGCAAAATTTGCTTTCATCCGAAAAAAGTACTTTGGACCACTGAGCAACAGTCCAGTGCTGCTTCGCTGTAGCCCAGGTCAGGCGCTTCTGCCGCTGATTCTGGTTCAAAAGTGGCTTGACCTGGGGAATGTGGCACCTGTAGCCCGTTTCCTGCACACGTCTGTACACGGTGGCTCTGGATGTTTCTACTCCAGACTCAGTCCACTGCTTCTGCAGGTCCCCCAAGGTCTGGAATCGGTCCTTCTCCACAATCTTCCTCAGGGTTCGGTCACCTCTTCTCGTTGTGCAGCGTTTTTTGCCACACTTTTTCCTTCCCACAGACTTCCCACTGAGGTGCCTTGATACAGCACTCTGGGAACAGCCTATTCGTTCAGAAATTTCTTTCTGTGTCTTACCCTCTTGCTTGAGGGTGTCAATGATGGCCTTCTGGACAGCAGTCAGGTCGGCAGTCTTACCCATGATTGCGGTTTTGAGTAATGAACCAGGCTGGGAGTTTTTAAAAGCCTCAGGAATCTTTTGCAGGTGTTTAGAGTTAATTAGTTGATTCAGATGATTAGGTTAATAGCTCGTTTAGAGAACCTTTTCATGATATGCTAATTTTTTTAGATAGGAATTTGGGGTTTTCATGAGTTGTATGCCAAAATCATCAATATTAAAACAATAAAAGGCTTGAACTACTTCAGTTGGTGTGTAATGAATCTAAAATATATGAAAGTCTAATGTTTATCAGTACATTACAGAAAATAATGAACTTTATCACAATATGCAAATTTTTTTTAGAAGGACCTGTATAACTGCACCGCTGAGCTGCAAATATATTTTTCTTTTGCCACTAATACATGACAAAAAGTGCTGTCATTTTCATACTTTACCACACAACGTCTAATAAGCCCTTTTTTCCCTGCTAATACAAGCCCGAAAATGCTTTAAAACATCTAACTGCACCTCCAAGGGCAAATAAGACATATAAATATTTCCTTGTAATAACCCCTGTTAATGCCTGTATCAAACAGCACTTGCACCCTAATAAGAACAGTTTGCTGGAATAACAGAGCTGTATAATGGTAATTTGGATCCCCAGCCAGTGCAGCAAGGTGTAATAGGATTGTTACTATTACCCAGGCTGTAACCTCATCTACTGAACCCTGTTCAACATAAATGCTGTGTAATGAAAATCTTTCCCTGCACTTGTAAATTTTTTTTTTTTTTTAGCACAATTACGTTTTTTCTAGCACTGTCCCTAGCGCCTGCTGATGTCTCTCCCTGCACTAAGTACACTGGAAAATGGCAGAATACAAGATGGCTGGGGTTATTTATAGGGCTGTGACATCACAGGGCTGGCTGGCTGCTGATTGGCTGCATGCATGGCATTATGGATGATCCCACCTTCCCAGTGTTTCTTGCTCCATGTCCTCACACGTGCAGCAGCCATTTTAGGAAAAAATGTGATTCGTTATCACAAAGCGAGAAGAAATTCTGAGTCAGTGCGAATCAAATTTTTCCTGAAATTTGGATCGAATTCCACTTTGTCAACTTTGATTCCCCCATCTCTATCTAGGACTATAGCTAAGGTATATAAGGTATGTATTACCACACTATAGGATTTGAGCAGTTTAGGGCTGATTGGTTGTACACTTATGTATAATCATACCCAGATTCTGTTGACCATTATGTTTCTCTGTGTTCTTCTAATGTTTACACAGAGATACACAAGGATTTTTATGCTCACAGATGCTCAGGGAAGATATCATGACACGCACCATTGTACCCTATATTAAATATGGACACCACATCAAGCCAGACTGAGTGTCTATTCTGGACATTCTTGATTAGTTACAAACTGTCTCCGGAATTGATTCTACTAGTATAGACATGTATAACATGCACTATATTAGTGACTCAATTTGCAAGCTGCAGTTGGTGGCTTTCATACATCTATACCGCACAAGATATATATATAAAAATGTATCGTAGTGTTGACCGGAAAATGTTCTACAGATCTGTGGTAAGATAACAAGTACCTAGAAAAGGAAGCATATATAATACACTGCTCTTGAAATAGGTCAGTAAAATATTGCTAAAATTCTGAAAAATATAACAATGTTCTATGAAATCTTATTTAAAAACTAGTTAAATACATTTTTGCACATTTTTTTGCAGTGTATGCTTATAAAAGAACATACAACTGAATTTGTATATGATTCCAGGCTATTGACTTTTCAGATTATTTCATTCACCGTTGCTTTCAAAGTTCAAATTAAAAGAGAAATGGTTGTTGTTCTGCATTCTACATGTGAAACTCACAGTCAAGGCTTGTGCACATTTTATATATTGTGCTCATTTATATAGCGCCAACATATTTCGCATTTCTGTGTCATCATGCACTGTCCCCCTTGGACAGTATCTAAGTACCCAATGAACCTATTAGTATGTTTTTTTCAGTGTGTCAGATTTTAGGAACAGGCCTGCAGGTAAGCTGACACTGTAAAACCTTATATGCAAGGGCCTTCAGGTGAGCTGACCCTCTAAAAAATTATATGCGATGGCTTGCAGGTGGGCTGACCCTGTAAAAGATGGTAGATGAGGGTCTGCAGGTGAGCTGACACTCTAAAAAATTATATACGGGGGCCTGCAGGTGAGGTGACCCTGTCAAAGATTTTAGCTGAGGGCATGCTGGTGAGCTGACCCTCTAAAAAATTATATGCGAGGGCCTGCAAGTGAGCCGACCCTCTAAAAAATTCTATGCGAGGGCCTGCAGGTGAGCTGACCCTGTAAAAGATTGTAGGTGAAGGTAGGTAGAAGTCAATGGGAGTACCCGAGCATTAAACCAGGCAACCCTGCTCTGAAGAGGGGAGGGTGTCTGGTTCATAGAAAAAGGTCAGAAATTGATGGAAACACCCCCAAAATGGTTCGGTAACACAGGGGAAGAGAAGGCAGTGGTGCGATTTTTTTTTTTTAATTAAATACCTTTCCTTACTTAAATACCATACTTTATTGCAAACTTGAAACTAACTCTGCAACCTACAATACAGATAACGCAGCTAAAACAGCAACGTAGATAAATTGAATTGGACTGGCACTCTGTATGTGTGGTGATATGGAATGAATACAATGAATGGTATAGTAAAATGTAAGTGATCACAGTTTAATTCATAAACATAGTATAACACAATAAAATACACAATACAATCAAAGCATATATACGTAAAAAATTGGTAGATAGCAGCACTGGCATGTATTGATAACTTTGTTAGTTCATATAATGTGGTTGGTGTCTTGTAGTAAGCAAAATCGTTTGAATAGAGTAGTTGTCCTTCCAATCACATTATATAGTACAAAAAAACAATCACATGCAGGTATGAGATCCAATAATTGTATAGCTTGTATAAAAAGTTCAGTACAAATATATCGGCTCCTAGATAGCGGTAAATAGCAGTCACTGAGATGTAATGCTCCAAGGCAAGAGAATTGAATCAATTCTTACCTTGAGCCGGCTGGAGTAAAAAGCAAACAGTCACTCACGTGTTCAGATGATCCCGCGTTTAAGGTAGGCGCTGGAACGATACGATATATGGCGTATTGTATTAGGCGCCGGAGCAATGTAGTCTATGGCGTGCTGTGGTAGACGCTGGAATAGTACGGTCTTTTGCGTGTTGCTGGCTTGGCCGTCTGTATCGCAATGTGTGCTGCGTCCCACGTGGTTCGTGACGTACCTCCAGTCCGGGACTTCAGCAGAGTATCTCGTGACCTGGTGTGCGGCAGTCAGAATAACAGAGACTGTGCTCGGCGAAATCTGAATAGAGTTGTTCACTGGAGCGCTCCAGTTGTTGCAAAGAAATGTTCTCAGGTTATATTTCCATCTGAGTATATGAAGAAGGCCTTAATTCTGATGGGAGTATATCAGCTGGTTACGCCAGACGCGTTTCGGGGATCTCTTCCCCTTCCTCAGTGGCAGCTCACTGCTATCTAGGAGCCGATATATTTGTACTGAACTTTTTATACAAGCTATACAATTATTGGATCTCATACCTGCATGTGATTGTTTTTTTGTACTATATAATGTGATTGGAAGGACAACTACTCTATTCAAACTATTTTGCTTACTACAAGACACCAACCACATTATATGAACTAACAAAGTTATCAATACATGCCAGTGCTGCTATCTACCAATTTTTAACGTATATATGCTTTTATTGTATTGTGTATTTTATTGTGTTATACTATGTTTATGAATTAAACTGTGATCACTTACATTGTACTATACCATTCATTGTATTCATTCCATATTCCCACACATACAGAGTGCCAGTCCAATTCAATTTATCTATTTTTCTAATCCTATCTGTAAGGGTGATACCGTTTTTCTGGCCTAGAGCACCTGGTCCTGCTTTGCATAAGAGTGAGCTATTCCTTTAACACTTTCCCTAAAACAGCAACGTAGCGGTCATTATTACACAAAAGGAAGTCACACTCAACCGTATATTCAGTAAAAGTGGCCAGTCTCCAAACCTCAATTGAGTTATAAAAAGCAAATAGGTCTTTGTATGCTCTGAAAATTAACATGATTTTCTTGCAATTTAGAACCAATTTCTTTGCCAGTGATCACCTTTATTAACAGTCCTGAAGGTTCCTGCTTAGGGCTTCCAGTGGTTATAACCTGTGAATCTAGCACAGGATTTCAGCTGCAGTATTCCTGGTACAAGAACAATCAGACCGTGTCAAATACCAAAATTCTGGAGATACAATGTGGATCACTTGTACAGAATGAAGACAGAGTATAAATGTGAAGCTGCTAACCATTGGCAGAAAAGAAGTGTCCCTGTCAGAGTGGTGCTTCTAAAATTCACTGAAGACACTTGTTCCTATCAAGTGTTAACTGAAGGTAAGTCATAGGAAAAATATTATCAGTTTAACAGAGTGATGATGGGTAGTCCTCATGGTATATTTGATATTTGATACGTCATGTAATCCAAAGAAGCGCTGATTCTGCCAGAGCTGAAGCCACCCAACAAAGCAACCATTAAACAGTCAAAGCAGTAGCTTTTAAAGCACTTTTATTTTATTTTTAAGCTTCAATACAAAAACCAACATTGCTCTGTTATGGTTGTCAGTGTGGAACCACTGTGTCAACCAACAGATTAGACTTTGGGATAGCCCTACGGCGTTATTCAGGCTGTCCCCTGGCTTTTACCCTTTAACGCCTATACAGTGATCTGGACTTTGCTGCAGGGGAACCACCAGGCCACCTGGTCCTGAGGTAGTCTCTGTATAATTGACAACTGACCCACATGGGTCAGAGATACCGGTGCAGAGCACGGAGGGGTCAGGTACAATCATACTCACGAAGAGGCTGAGGTCACAGCAGGTGAAGTAAGTGCTATATGGTAAACTAGCAGAAGGACCCGGCTTTGCAGGGGTATATTTCATCTATTTAATTCAATGTTTGTGTGTGTTGTTAAAAGATATCGACAGTATTCCCCATAACAGTGACATCTACAGTACCCTGCCCCCCTTAACAGTGACCTCCACAGCCCCCCACCCATTAACACTGACCCCCCACAGTGCCCCGCCTCTTTTAAATGGGACCTCCACAGCAGCCTGCCCCTTTAACAGTGCGTTCCACAGCACCCCACCCCCTTGACAGTAACCTCCACAGGAGCCCGCCCACTTAACAGTGACCTCTACAGCACCCGCACATTAACACTGACTATAGGTTACATTCCCATTAACTGTGACCACCATTCCTGGCCCCCTTAACACAGACCTCCACAGAGACTGCCCCTTTAACAGTGACTGCCACAGTACCCCGTTCCCTTAACAGTGGCCTCCACAGTCCCCTGCTCCCTTAACAGTGACCTCCACAGTGCCCACCCCTTTAACAATGACCTCCACAGCGGCTTGCCCCCTTAACAATAACATCCACAGCGCCCTCCCCTTTAACAGTGACCTCCACAGCAGCCGTGCCTTTATTAGTGACCTCCACAGTACCCCGTCTCCGTAACAATGATGTCCACAATAACACTCGTCCTTAACAGTGACCTCCACACCAGCTTCCCCTTTAATAGTGACCTCCACAGTCCCCCGCCCATTAACAGTAACCTCCACGGCACCCGTCCGTGATTGTAAATGCGATGGTGCAGATTCTTTTAGCGGACATGCATACATACACTCAGATTTATATATTAGATGGTCCGAGGTTAGGGCATGCAGTGAAGGGTAAATATGGAGGACAGGTAAGATCAGGCAGTTGAGGGTCAGAATCTAGTAAACAGGCAGAGGTCGGTACACGGGCAGGATAACAAGATAAAGCACAGCTCTCTTATGTTTCCTTAGGGGTGGGAAGGAACAAGGGTTTTCACAGATCAGACTCATATCTATAACCCAGATTGTGCAAAATCAGTTTTCGAAGTCCTATTTTATACCCTTATACTTAGCCCTTGGTCAAGTTTTCAGAGCTTCCCACAAATTCATTAACATGTTAACTAATGGAAAGTATGCTAGTCCTTAAAGGGGTTGTGCAAGAATGGGAAGGGGGTGGTGGAAAAGCCCCCCTACTTGGCTGGTTTTGAAAAGGGAAGCTTACTTTACGTGCGTCCCTGTGCTGGATCCCTGCAACTTCTCCTTCCGGCCTGTGATGCTCTGCTGGCTCACTAGCTGAAAATATCTGTTTCGAAGCCACTTGCAGCCGATCACAGCTCCCCTTATGTCATGACTAATGGTAGCATGATGGGGATCCGGTCACTGCCATAGATAGTGATTGGCTGGAGTCATCGTCGAACCGGATGTTTTCACCGATGAAGCCCAGCGGAGCATAGCAGACCAGAAAGAGTAGGAACAGGGAGCCAGTGCCAGGAAGCTTTCTTTTACAGGGTTTGCCAATGCACCCCCCTATTCTTCTACAATCCCTTTAAGGCCAAAATCACCTCGATCTCCCAGACTTACTGTCTGATGTGCTCCCTGGGCTCAATAAATGAAACATGTGAATAGCACATACATAACATTTCTGTTTAATCGTTACAGTTTTAACTTTTCTGTTATGATTTTTTCTTTTTATGTATGTGGTTGTTTAATGTAACTTCAGATGAGAAGCAATACAATTGTTCCTTCAGCACCTCTGCTGCAACCACTGCTACAACTACTCACGTTGCAGTTACCTCAGAGACTACTACCCAGTGTTCATCTGACTTTATTTCAAGGTACAGTGCATTTTCTATATTTTCATGGGTATGACATAAAGCAAATTTCACCTTAAAGGGGTTATCCAACCCCTATATTGACCCCCAATGCCCGGGCCCCTTGTATACAATATACTTACCTGCTCCCCGACACCCGCACCCGCATCGCTCCAGATCCCTGCACAGCCGCCGCTGCATCTCACTGTCGCTCGGATCGGCTGAAGTTATGTAGAGGCGCTGACCTTTAGATAACTTAGGCACTGGCTATTCAACTTGCTTAAATCTATGCCAGCTCCTTCACTGGCGTAGATTTAAATCATTTTCTACACCAAAAAAACTGGCGTACAAAATGATAAATGAAACGGGTCGGTCAGTCGTCCCCTTCCCCGCCCACGCGACGCCCTCTTTTTCCACCACCTCGGAAAAGTGGCATGAGCGGGGAAAAATCACAGATTTGGATGCAAATCCCCTTTGTGACTGATTCTGCAAGAAAAATATGCCAAAAAGTGGCGTACGCCGCTTCATAAATGACCCCCTATGTTCCTATGAAGACCTGTCACAGACAGGGGCTCCATAAGAACTAATGTGTGGCAGCTTCTGTTCATTCAGGAGGACAGAAGCTTCCACACAATGCATCTGGCTCCTCCAATCTCCGCCGGGGGAAGCCGGAGCACACCCCGAATAAGCGCTTCCAGGTTTTAGCGTATCCAGATGCCATGGTCATGGTTTACCACAGCATCTGAAGGGTTAAATGTCCGCAACCGACATTACCACTGTGTGTGGACATTAATGCCAGGTGCCTCCTGTTTAAAACAGCAGGCCCCAACGTGGCTATGACGCCTGCTTCGCTCACAAGCGGACGGCATTTTTAAATACCCCTCTGCCAACGTAAATTTAGGTTGGCCAGTCGGGAAAGGGTTAAAGTTCATAAAGTTCAACCATAAAGTATAATGAATTCACTGACAACTAGGAGATTTAGAATATTTGTGCCTGCTGGAACCATACACATAAATAATATGAGCCAAGAAGTATCTAATATGATATATGATAGTGCTATGATTATACTATTATGTATCCTTAGATTGGAATTTGACAATTTTTTATTTACTTATTCTTCTTTTTCAGCAATTACAGTGTAGTAGGACATGGGTAAGATTTCATAAATTCCATAAACTACAATTGAGTCACACAGATTTGTGGTCAGCTCTATGCCTTGTGTCCTACCAGATAGTTATGTCTTCATGGTATATCTTGTGGATATACCATGAATGTCTCAGATGCAGAAATTTAACAGTGTCTAGTATAATGTAGAGCGTGATAGGGCATTGGATCTAAAGAGCACCCAAGAGAGAATCCCACTGCTCTAGGCATTATACAGTAATAGTTTTGACTAGATTGTTGTATTAAAGAGAATCTGTCACCTCCCCTGACATTCCCTATGCAATGACAATTCTGAAGCATTTTTATGTATTCATCTTGTGCCATTCCTCTATTATCCCTACTAGATATTTATGAATTGCCTGCAATAAAGGTTGACTGTGCAGGCACACACCCCCAACTTGTAACATCCAGCTGGAACCGCATTGCAAACTGCTGGTAATTCATTTTTATAAACTTTTAGTAGGAATAATAAGGGAATGGCATAAGAAAGAGTGACAAGAATATATGCTCCAGAATCGTTATTGCAAGGGGGATACAAGTAGTTACCGAAACAGACATGTCACTAGAGTCGACAGATCTTCTTTAGCCCCTTCCACATCCTCATGTACATTGAGGATGTGAATATATACATCTTTCTATGATATTATTTCTATGAGGCCAATGAAGGAGGTCTGCCTCCTGCTACAATTTTAGTCCATGAAAAAGATCAGTCATAAATGTTGTTTCATCTCTTTGTCACCTCTAGACTTTTCAGCAATGAATGGAATCATTGGCGATGGATTTTCTTTCTGGTGATGACTTTTACTCTATTACTGATCTGTGTAGTCTTAAAAAGTAAATTTGGTAAGTTTTTGACCATAATTATCTTGATAAAAGAGTTCTATTGGCTAGTACTGAATATGGGGGGGGGGGGGGGGAGAACAGATTTTTTTTTTTTATTCCACCTCCATCAAACAGAATCTGTACAGGGAGTGCAGAATTATTAGGCAAGTTGTATTTTTGAGGATTAATTTTATTATTGAACAACAACCATGTTCTCAATGAACCCAAAAAACTCATTAATATCAAAGCTGAATATTTTTGGAAGTAGTTTTTAGTTTGTTTTTAGTTTTAGCTATTTTAGGGGGATATCTGTGTGTGCAGGTGACTATTACTGTGCATAATTATTAGGCAACTTAACAAAAAACTAATATATACCCATTTCAATTATTTATTTTTACCAGTGAAACCAATATAACATCTCAACATTCACAAATATACATTTCTGACATTCAAAAACAAAACAAAAACAAATCAGTGACCAATATAGCCACCTTTCTTTGCAAGGACACTCAAAAGCCTGCCATCCATGGATTCTGTCAGTGTTTTGATCTGTTCACCATCAACATTGCGTGCAGCAGCAACCACAGCCTCCCAGACACTGTTCAGAGAGATGTACTGTTTTCCCTCCTTGTATATCTCACATTTGATGATGGACCACAGGTTCTCAATGGGGTTCAGATCAGGTGAACAAGGAGGCCATGTCATTAGATTTTCTTCTTTTATACCCTTTCTTGCCAGATACGCTGTGGAGTACTTGGACGCGTGTGATGGAGCATTGTCCTGCATGAAAATCATGTTTTTCTTGAAGGATGCAGACTTCTTCCTGTACCACTGCTTGAAGAAGGTGTTTTCCAGAAACTGGCAGTAGGACTGGGAGTTGAGCTTGACTCCATCCTCAACCCAAAAAGGCCCCACAAGCTCATCTTTGATGATACCAGCCCAAACCAGTACTCCACCTCCACCTTGCTGGCGTCTGAGTCGGACTGGAGCTCTCTGCCCTTTACCAATCCAGCCACGGGCCCATCCATCTGGCCCATCAAGACTCACTCTTATTTCATCAGTCCATAGAACCTTAGAAAAATCAGTCTTGAGATATTTCTTGGCCCAGTCTTGACGTTTCAGCTTGTGTGTCTTGTTCAGTGGTGGTCGTCTTTAAGCCTTTCTTACCTTGGCCATGTCTCTGAGTATTGCCCACCTTGTGCTTTTGGGCACTCCAGTGATGTTGCACCTCTGAAATATGGCCAAACTGGTGGCAAGTGGCATCTTGGCAGCTGCACGCTTGAACTTTCTCAGTTCATGGGCAGCTATTTTGCGCCTTGGTTTTTCCACACGCTTCTTGCGACCCTGTTGACTATTTTGAATGAAACGCTTGATTGTTCGATGATCACGCTTCAGAAGCTTTGCAATTTTAAGAGTGCTGCATCCCTCTGCAAGATATCTCACTATTTTTGACTATTCTGAGCCTGTCAAGTCCTTCTTTTGACCCATTTTGCCAAAGGAAAGGAAGTTGCCTAATAATTATGCACACCTGATAGACCACACCCCTTCTCATTACAGAGATGCACATCACCTAATATGCTTAATTGGTAGTAGGCTTTCGAGCCTATACAGCTTGGAGTAAGACAACATGCATAAAGAGGATGATGTGGTCAAAATACTCATTTGCCTAATAATTCTGCACTCCCTGTATAAAGAAAAATACTTATCTGCTACCTGACATTCACTTCCAGCTCCCGGACTGTCTGCACATCACTGCTGGGTCACATACTGCTTCGGAAGAAAAGTCATTTTTTGCAGTAGCACACATAACCCCATACATACAGATTAGAGATGAGCGATGTTTTCAAAAATTCAATTCAGTCGCTTCTCCAAATTTTTCCCAAAAATGTGCTTCGATCCAAATTAATTAGTCACGAACAGTGTTAAATCAAGTCTATCCCAGCCTGCAGTTACTTTTTAGGAAGAATCTATCCTGGTATAAATCACAGTGCAGTACAGCAACATGTATAGCTAGTACTTTTTGGTAGCGAAACAGTTACTTTGCATCTGAATGACAGGCAGGTTACATATATGGTCACGCACATCATCATGCAGGACACCAACATTCCTAGCTAACTCCTAGCTAAACAAAAAAAAAAAGCATACAGCATCCTTCAGTAAAGCAAAAAAATAAATAAATAAACGCTGTGTGCCCATGCAGGTCTCCCAATGACTCTTTAGTGTAACAAGATAAGGCCATGGAGGCAGCGCCAATAAAGTAGCGGAGAAAAAAAGTTATTTTAATCCATGTTATGAATCACTTCTGTTAGATGTAGAATGACTGTGCATCACTATTAGGCTCCATTCACACATCCGCAATTCCATTCAGCATTTTGCGGAACGGAATTGCAGACCCATTCTTTTCTATGGGTCCGCAATTCCGATCCCCCAAAAAATGGAACATGTCCTATTCTTGTCTGCAATAGCGGACAAGAATAGGCATGTTATATTAGTGCCGGCGATGTGCGGTCCGCAAAATGCGGAACGCACATTGCCGGTTTCCGTGTTTTGCGGATCCGTGGATCCGCAACACGCACACGGATGTGTGAATGGACCCTTAGACTTAGTTTACATTTACTTGGTCAGTCATTGTCAGCCCAAAGCAGGTGCGAGTCAAACCCACAGGACGGGTGCAGAATTATTCTTGATACCTAATCAGAGAGTAGGCTTGGCTCCTGAATTTGCCTCACAATAAGGGATGGAAATAACTGACTAAATAACAGAAGTGGAAACTCCGCCTTACAGGTAAATGTGACCATCAGGTGTAATTTATTGGCAAGTACTTAACCGTGCAGTGACCCAATATTCAAGGAGTGGCCCCATAACAGTGGGGAGGGTGTCAGCAGTAAGGCTGTGTTCACATCACTGTTTATATTTCCGTTCTTCTGATCCATCAGAAGAACAGCCCCAAAAAAGCGAATCCTATAGTTTGAGCATCCGCCTTCACGCGGTCAATATTTGGTCAGTATTGTGAGGAAAAAAGAGAAGAGGGTGCAAAACAGAGATGACACGTGATTGGAATATATGCATGTCTTCTGTGTTTTGGACCCACTCCTGCTTTTGGCTTCCAAATCCTAATCAAATCCTGATGCAAAATACTGCCCATGTGATAGAAGCCTTCTGGACTCTCAAACGACAGGATTATATTATTATTTTTTTTGACGGTTTAGAACGGAAGAATAGTCATGTCAACACGGCCAAACAGGGACTCTAGTGGCCCGGTAAGAGACTGGTGAGGGTGGCAACAGCATGAAGAGTCACAATAGTGGGCCCGGAACAGAGTGGGGAGAGGAGGGGCAAAAGCAGTAGCAGTGACAACATAAGTTGTGGCAAATAGCAGTAGAGGCAGCAGGAGCGTGGCAGAAGTAACGCGCATTTTGTAACAATGTTCTGGTGTGGCAGCACGCTACATAGTCAGATCATTACTGCCAGAATTATATACTCTGTTGTATCAGACACTGGTGTCTGGAAATCCTAGGTGATCCAGGCCTAATTTATCTTAATAATAGTTAGTCTCTCAAACATTTTGGGTTGAAAAGTAAGTTCTCTATGGGTAACTATACCCCCCGCCGCACTAAACACCTGCTTTGATGCCACACTACTGCCCGGGCAGGAAAACTTTATCAGGGTAAACTCGGGTAGCTGCAGCCACAATTCAAATTTGGCTACCCATTAGTCCAGGGGATCTTGGATCCGTTTTGACAGATTGCAGTCCAAGAATGTCACCACCTGTTGGTTCAGGTTCTGCTCCATGTCCTACTGCTGGGTGGTTTCTTCAGTAGCTGGGTGAAGAAACGTGCTTATAAGAGACTCAAGACTTAAGTTGCTGCTGATGGAGTTGGTGCTGCTCCTGCCCTCCATCACTCTCCAGCAGTCATGGCAATGGCATGTGAGCTCAGAGAGTCCCCCAGGTTAGACTTTTGTGAGGATGGGAGATGGGGTGCGTAGGCAGCGACCAACTGACTACTAAGGATGTCTCGATAGTAGTTGAGTTTTTTATCTATCTCAGAAGGTGTCAAAAAAAGGCCCCTATTTTGGACTGGTAGCGAGGGTCTAACATTGTGGAGAGCCAGTAGTCATTCCTCTGCTGAATAGTGATAATGTGCCTGTCACTACACAATCAACTCAGGATGCTTCTGTCTATTTGCACAAGGGACTCAGAGGGACTCTCTGCCTCCATCTCCAATGCATACTGCGACAGTGTGTCAAGGTCATCTACGTTGTCTTCCTCATCTCCCTCAAGTTCCTCATAATTATCTTCTGTTGCTTGGGCAGATAAACCACCTAGTTCTTTATAAAATTCCTGGGGTTTTAAGCCCTCCTAATCACCCTCCTCCTCTTACTGTGCCAGTTCAGCCTACAGAGGGCTCAGAAGACCGTGAGATGTAGGCGCCACGTCTTCTGTCCTCTCGCCAGATTTATCAGCATTCCCTCTAGGACATGAACGAGTGGAATGACATCATTCAAGTTACACCGGGGGGTAGTCCTGTCCATCTGCAGCATCAAGAAATCATCACAGGTTTCCTCTGCTCATACAGTCGGTCCAACATGTGGAGGGTGGAGTTCCAATGTGTGGAAACATTGCATATGAGGCGATGTAGAGGGAGGGAACTATTCTGCCTTTGCAGCTCAAGGAGGGCGTGTTTTGCACATAAGAGTGGCTAAAGTGCATGCACAGTTTCCTTGACATGTCTTTTTTAAGACATCTTGCAGTTGGGTGGAAGACATCAGGAACCGAGTGACAACCATATTGAAGACGTATACCATGCAAGGTGCATGAGTCAGCCCTCCCTGATGCAGTGCAGACAGAATGTTCTTCCAGTTATCAGTGACCATAGTTCCTATCTCTAGTTGGAATGGAGACAGCCAGGATTCGACTTCTTGGTTGATGACACAGAGCAGTTCCTCCCCGGTGTGAATCTGTTCGCCCATGCTGACTAGGTGCAGAGGCACATGACAATGCCGTGCTTTGTATAGGTGGCATGCTTGAGGACCACTCTGAACTGTGCCTACAGTGGAAGCAGTTGACAATGAGTCTGATGCATTGTACGTCTATGTATAACTGAACAGATTAATTATGAATGGCGCAGCAGATTAACTAGGTACACACGCCTGTATATTAAACCGACTGTTGAGACTAAGTCTGATGCACAGTCAGTCTATGTATAATAGAACAGATTAAGAATAAATGGCACAGCAGTGGAACAAGATGGACAGGGTGATTACACAGACCCTGCACTGTCCCTAACTAAGATTCTACAATTAAAGAGGACCTGTCACCACTCCTGACATGCCTGTTTTAATTCTCAATCAACTTCTGGGCCAATTCCTGACTGATAGCAACCTATTCTTTCATAATCACTTCTTGGAGTTTGTCAGAATTAGTGGGTTTTTGTTTGTCCACCCGCCTCTTGAGGATTGACCACAAGTTCTCAATGGGATTAAGATCTGGGGAGTTTCCAGGCCATGGACCCAAAATGTCAACGCTTTGGTCCCCGAGCCACTTAGTTATCACTTTTGCCTTATGGCACGGTGGTCCATCGTGCTGGAAAATGCATTGTTCTTCACCAAACTGTTGTTGGATTGTTGGAAGAAGTTGCTGTTGGAAGGTGTTTTGGTACCATTCTTTATTCATGGCTGTGTTTTGGGGCAAAATTCTGAGTGAGCCCACTCCCTTGGATGAGAAGCAACCCCACACATGAATGGTCTCAGGATGCTTTACTGTTGGCATGACACAGGACTGATGGTAGCGCTCACCTTTTCTTCTCCGGACAATCCTTTTTCCTGATGCCCCAAACAATCGGAAAGAGGCTTCATCGGAGAATATGACTTTGCCCTAGTCCCCAGCAGTCCATTCACCATATTTTCTGCAGAAGATCAATCTGTCTCTGATGTTTTTTTTGGAGAGAAGTGGCTTCTTTGCTGCCCTTCTTGACACCAGGCCATCTTCCAAAAGTCTTCACCTCACTGTGTGTGCAGATGCGCTCACACCTGCCTGCTGCTATTCCTGAGCAAGCTCTGCACTGGTGGCACTCAGATCCCGCAGCTGAATCCTCTTTAGGCGACGATCCTGGCGCTTGCTGGACTTTCTTGGACGCCCTGAAGCCTTCTTAACAAGAATTGAACCTCTTTCCTTGAAGTTCTTGATGATCCTATAAATTGTTGATTGAGGTGCAATCTTAGTAGCCACAATATCTTTGCCTGTGAAGCCATTTTTATGCAACGCAATGATGGCTGCACGCGTTTCTTTGCAGGTCACCATGGTTAACAATGGAAGAACAATGATTTCAAGCATCACCCTCCTTTTAACATGTCAAGTCTCCCATTTTAACAAATCAGCCTGACATAATGATCTCCAGCCTTGTGCTCGTCAACATTCTCACCTGAGTTAACAAGACGATTACTGAAATGATCTCAGCAGGTCCTTTAATGACAGCAATGAAAAGCAGTGGAAAGGTTTTTTTGGGATTAAGTTAATTTTCATGGCAAAGAAGGACTGTGCAATTCATCTGATCACTCTTCATAACATTCTGGAGTATATGCAAATTGCTATTATAAAAACTTAAGCAGCAACTTTCCCAATTTCCAATATTTATGTAATTCTCAAAACTTTTGGCCACGACTGTACATGTTTAACCAACTCATATCCAGTACCTGACCATTAGTACATGTATATATAGAGACTCAGGCATAAATAGCATATATATCATCTACATGTAATACAACTGTAGACTACAAATATCTACTGTATATGTAACCATATAAAGTCTACAGCAATATTATACTTTTATACATATGCAGAAAGCACACATATGAAGTTAGCTTGCTCTTGAAGTGCTGTTTGTCCAGGTCTTGCAGTTAGAGAGGGCATCCCCAAGTTTCACATAGCCTATATGCTCCTGGGTCTCAGCCCCCACCCTATGACCACCCAAATATCTTCTCAATCTGTTGGCCAAGAGCCTTGATATGGCTTTGATATGATAACAAGGGACACAATGACCAAATGGCTTCTGGCCATACCGATATCACTCAATGGGTGAATACCACTCAATATCAATATACACTATATCCAATTATTAGGCATATTTGTGTGGTCAGCAGGCTGACGTTCTGGCTAAGAGCCACATTTTCCTGTAACAAGTACATTTTTGGATTGATATATATATATTTTGTATTCACAGAAGCATCACCCAGACAGGATACTTCCTTTCCTCTCATGATGATAATGAGAGATCACATGCCTCTTCTTCACAGCAAAAATGTTATAACATGAACAGAGTTGAGAAAAAGACCTTAATCCTAACTTCTACAAACCTATGAATACAGAATCAACCTAATCAAACTAATATGAAAAGTTGTTATTCTAAAAATCTTCATCTACTTGCATATTATAAGTTATACCAGCAAGAATTAGTCTTTATGTAGAAAACTATGATTTAAATCGAGCCTTACTGACTAGTGATTTAAATCGTGATTTAAAACAGTTTGATTTAAATCAAATCCACCGTGATTAAGGGTACTTTCACACTAGCATTTAAGTTTTTTGGTATTGAGTTCCATCATAGGGGCTCAATACCGGAAAAAAAAACGCTTCAGTTATGTCCCTATATGCTCCAAAATGCATTCCGTTCCGTTTATTTGCGTTCCCAAACCAGAGAGCAAACCGCAACATGTTGTATTTTGCTTTCCGTCCTGGGAAAGGTTTGATTTTAAACTTTTTTTTTATTATTTTAATTTTATAATAGTTTTATAATTTTAGAAATTATACATTTATTTTCAAGACGTGCATTATATGTTCACCTATTGTCAAAAGTGAACACAATGCTTTTGAATTTGTGGATTACATGTAATACAATTCTCCAGTTTGCTAATATAATCTGTGTTCTATGGTGTAAGTTTTTATTTTTTATTTGACTATCAAGGTAAAGGAAATAGGCACATGGCTATAGTTTTCCTAAGGCTGGGTGAAGACACAGCAAAAAGATTACCATGTGGAAGCAACCAACAAATCCACACCAAAATTCACTATGAAATTTGCATATCTGCTGTGAAAATTCACATAATTTCTGCAATAAATAGGATTCAGGGATACTACTTCTCCTTATGAGGAGCTCCTAATCAGCACGAGGAGCCTTATAGGCAATATATGCTCCTCTAGAATTCTGGGAAGAAGGGATGCAGATGAGCTTTTAACAATCCCTGCCTCTAATGCCACCAGATGTAAGGCAGCTATCCTATAAGTCAATGTTCAAACTTTTAAACAGGCCTTGAGACATACCTTTGATAATAATGAAGCCAGCATCTCATCTGCAGACAGCTGTTTCGGGGTGATTGTCCCTCATCAGTGCAGAGCAGAAAGGACTGGCTTAAAGAGGTGATGTCACGACTGAGGATGGGGAAAACCCTCAGCCGTGCGATGTTGAAGATGTAGTCGCTGCAAGGCCAGGACAGAGATCAGGAAGCAGGTCACCTCCTATCATATCCCTAACTCTGACTAACTCTGACTCTGACTCCTAGCTGTATGAGCCGACCCTGATGGTGGGAGGGCTCATACTCCGGAACCTTGAAGACCCTACTAGCCCTCAGGGTGGCCCTCAACTAGGAGCAGGGTAAGACGACCTGTTCCTCCTAGGCATGGAGGAACAGGAGTCTCACAGGCCAGGCCACAATAAAGGGGAAACATAAACAACTTATGGCAATGGCAGGTAAATGTAACAAGTACAACACCTACCTGCCACAGACACAAAGCCTGGAACCCAGGTGCAAGTGCTGCTGTCCACAACAACACAAACGGACACAGAACACACCACACCACACACAGGAACCAAGGACCATAAGCTGCAAAGAATAAAGACCAAACAAACATCTTCATAACATCATGTAAGATAAACCTATGACCACAAGGGTGGCCCCCCACTGGCAGATGGTATAACACAGGAGGCTGACTCCAGCTAACCATGGCTGGAGTACCCCTCTGACTACTGATCTTAACTGAGGCTTTATATCCCATGTAGCCACACCCACACACAGACACACCCAGTGCACACATACTAGGAAGGAAGTTAACCCTTCCAACACAAGGCAAGGGAAGACGGCCACTTAAAGGGGAAGTACACACATATACACACACACTTCACCTGTTGCCGCGGGCAACGGCATGCGTGGCAACCATGTCCTGGGGATCAGCTAGAAGGCCGAGACATTGCCACCACATGCATACAACACCAAACGTAGTCACGGGTAACCAAGTGAAGGAAAATGTCACTACGCACACCATAGGCCGTGACACTCTCACCCCTCAAAGCTCCCTCACCAACACAAAAGGGAAAACAAGTGTGGGACCCCAAACAAGGAAGGGAGAAGGAAATAAAAAATAGCTGAATCTGTGTCAGCGAGTCTATCCAGGACTGCTGCCAGCCCCTGTAACAACACACAGGGACCAGGGTGCTGACTGCCAGCCTCTGGAACAACACACAGGGACCAGAGACCAGCAAAGAAACAGCCCGGAGAGACTGCACACTGCGTCCACTCTCAGCAAACTGTTCCCACAAAGTCGCTGCTAGCATGCATCCTCTCCCAGCACACACTAAAGCCTCCGGAGGATAAGCATGTGTGCCAGAAAGCGGCAGGTACCACATGCTGCGCCCTCTTCCGAAGGCGGGATACTCCCACCCCTCAAAGCCCCTCCCAACAACAAATGGGGAAAGTTGGTGAGGCAGAAAAAACAATGGGATCAGGAGGGGAATGACAAACAAGGGTAAACCAACACGGACAACGGTAAGAAAGGAATGGCGGGGAAAAGCCACTCACCTGGCCGTAAATAGTGAAACCCCCATAACGCTCTCCCTCCGGAGAACGCACATGCACCCCATCAGCGGATGACGGTACATGCTGGACCCTCTTTCGAAGGTGATGCCACGTGAGGAGCCATTGTGGTCATACTGTCACGACTGAGGATGGGTAAAACCCTCAGCCGTGCGATGTTGAAGATGTAGTCGCTGCCAGGCCAGGACAGAGATCAGGGAGCAGGTTTATCTTACATGATGTTATGAAGATGTTTGTTTGGTCTTCATATATTGCAGCTTATGGTTTCCTGGGTTCCCGTGTGATGTGTGGTGTGTGCTGTGTCCTTTGTGTTGTTGTGGACAGCAGCACTTGTACAGGGGTTCCAGGTTGTGTGTCTGTGGCAGGTAGGTTTGGTACTAGTTTAACTTACCTGCCATTGCCATATGTCTGTTTATGTTTCCCCTTTCTTTATAGCTTGGCCAGTGAAACTCCTGTTCGTCCGTATCTAGGAGGAACAGGTAGTCTTACCCAGCTCCTAGTCCAGGGACACCCTGAGGGCTAGCAGGAATATCAGGTTCCGGAGTATGAGCCCTCCTACCATCAGGGTCAGCTCATACGGCTAGGAGACAGGGTCAGAATTAGGGATTGATAGGAGGTGACCTGCTCCCTGATTCCTGTCCTGGCCTTGCATCGACCATCCATCTTCTGGCATCGCACGGCTGAGGGTTTTCCCCATCCTCAGCCGTGACAGGTGAGAGGTCAGGATTGGGCGTGTGCTATATCTCCTTATGGAGAGCACCTAGTCGGTGTGAGGAGCCTTATAGGCCAGATAGTGAAGATTTGTTTGTTTTTTTAATTTGGATTTTTCACCATTGAGGTGAGTAGGGTTTGTCTAAACCACATTTGCTAACCTTGTACTGTATTTTTGTGGAATTTAAGCACAATTTTCTCCACTAAAATTCCCTGAAAAAAATAGATGTGAGAACTCACACTAAAGTTGTCGTTTTAATATTAGCAATTCTCTTTATAAGCTTAAATAAAATCCTATGCAACTTCTGTGCACACTTGTGAAAATCTATACCTGCGGATTTTCGGGCGGATTGTTCTTCTAATTGGGCCTCACTCCTTCGTGTTCACTAAGAATATGCAAACATGCAAGATCACTCCTATGGAGATAACATGAACTTTATGTAAAGGTTACCCAAGACACAGCAGAGAATTACAGGAATAAACAATGAGCTAACAGCTGTGTGTTTTCAAATTTCCCATGACTGGCCGCAGTTCAGACACCGCAGTAGGGGGAAGTCCAATGGCAAGTTAGAGACTAAATTTGGTAAACTGCTGTAGTTGGAAAGCAGCATCTGTTGGGATTTTTACATCATGCAGATGTCATTTCAGTTTTAATATCATCTCTTCTGTTCCTAAAATTAGATTTGCTAATCTATGAGTGTTAGAAATATGTAATAAAAGTTATATAGTTAGGTAGTTATATTTTATTTAGAACCAAATTAGTGAGTTCCAGCAAAAAGCCAACAGTCCCAGTTTTAGCAGATTTGTATATGTAATACTTTAAAGGGAACCTGCCACCTAAAAAGCGCCTCCCAAACCCCCAGCATTACCTTAAAGTATCCAGCAGTATGCTTCTAAAGATCCTTTTCTTCCTGTGGTCAGATGCACCAAAATTGTGAAAAACAACTTTTAATCCCCTGCGCGCACTTTATAACCGCAGAGTTTGAAGTCGGGGAGGAAAGCGGCCTCCTTCCTCCTTTAACTGCCCCTTTAACTCTGATTTACAGCCGATAGTTTTTGGCTGTTCAGCAAAGCCGGCCGAAGTCTGACGCATATGGTCTCTATTAGGCTCTTGATGCATGCTCGCACCAGAGAGCCTGCGCCTTCCCTTTAAGTGTTTTCTGCCCCCATTCCTCCCAGCCTTTAAAGTGAACCTCTGTCTCATGTAATTCTTAGTTCCAAAATTCTGCGCTGATTAAATTCCTAATGTATGTTTGTAGCAGTTGGAGTTTTGTTTTTCTCATACAGAGCTCCAAATCCCCTGCATAAACATAGCATCAGAAAGACTATGGTCACCGCCCAGCGACACAGTCAGCAGACTCAGAAACTGCTAACAGTCTTTCCTAACCACTACAGTTGGTAGGAAGCTAAGGCTACCCCTGGGTTCTTCACTACAGCCACTGCCAGCTTTACATGGTGGTCTGTGCCTGCTGCGACCCTGTGCCCCTACTTCTGCATCTTTGCTAGGCAGTGGCGTACCAAGGGGGGGGCGGGCCGCCCCGGGTGCCACTCACAAGGGGGGTGCCAGGCCGCCTGTCTTTAAAAAAAAAAAAAAAATTTTTATTCTTCTGGGCCGCACCGCCGATCGCCACAGGCGGCGCGGCCCTGGATGTAATTGCGGCTGTGTGCTGTGGGGCAGGGGAGGGAGAGGCGTGTCCCTCCCCTGTTCTTCTGATAGGCCGCAGGCACTAATGCCTGCAGCCTATCAGAGGCCGGCTCAGGCAGCGATGATGTCATTATCATGACGTTGCGCCTGAGCCCGGCAGCACACAGCAGGGACACAGGCCGGAAAAGGCTTGCATCGCTGCTGAGCTGATGGAGGTAAGTATTAGTTTTTTTGTTTTTTTTTTCCTCTTTGGGGGGGCTGGCACTATGGGGGGGAGATCTGGCACTATGGGGGGGCTGGCACTATGGGGGGGAACTGGCACTATGGGGGGGCTGGCACTATGGGGGCATTTCTTACTGGCACATTATGGGGGGCACCATGGGGGAGAGGAGCACTATGGGGGTATCTGTGGGCTTTTTTTTTTAATTATTGGCACATTCTGGGGGGCACTATAGGGGAGAGCAGCACTATGGGGCATCTGGTGTTACTATAGGGGCATTATTTGGGGGCACTATGGGGAAGTGGGGGCTCTAAAGTGGTCTTTTGTATTGGAACATTATGGGGGGCACTGGCATTTGGTGGCACTAAGGGGGCATTTTTTACTGGCACATTATGAGCGGCACTATGGGGGAGTGGAGCACTATTGAGGCATATGGTGGCACTAAGAAGGGGCATTTTTTTACTGGTACATTGTGGGGGAGGAGCACTATAGGGGCATCTGCTGGGGGCACTAAGGGGCATTTTTTTACTGGCATATTATGGGGGACACTATGGGGAAGGGGGAGAGGAGCAGTATGAGGGCATTTACTGGGGCACTATATAGGGGTATTTTATACTGGCATACATTATGGGGACATTAGCTCAACTGCGGGCACTAAGCGGGGGTATTTCATGTACTGTCATATTATAGGGAAAATTAGTACTACTAGGGGGTATTATGGGGAGCTTTACTACTACTGGGGGCTATGAGGAACATGATTACTAGGGCACTATAGTAGTATTTCCAGGGGGACTGTTTCTGCAGTATAGTATTGGGGGTGGCAGGAAACTAATGTCTGTTTCTCAATCTCTGCAGAGACGGGAGATGGCAGAAAAATCATCATGGCGGTCTGGTCTGAATGGAGAAGATGAGGAAAGAGAACGTCTACATCAAAGGTGACATCACTGGATGTAAGAGGTATGTGGCGCTATGTAGGAGAGGAGATGCCCCTTATGAACCATTGATCACCCCCCTGTAAGGCTCCATTCAGAGGTCCGTATGATTTTTACGGATCCACTGATACATGGATCGGATCCGCAAAACACATGCGGATGTCTGAATGGAGCCTTACAGGGGGGTGATCAATGACAGGGGGGGTGATCACCCATATAGACTTCCTGATCACCTCCGTCATTGATCACCCCCCTGTAAGGCTCCATTCAGACGTCCGTATGATTTTTACGGATTCACTGACACATGGATCGGATCCGCAAAACACATGCGGATGTCTGAATGTTTTGTAATAAATATTATTGAAAACATTGAAAAAAGTTTGTGCATGTTTTCTTAACTTTCTTGGGGGGGGGGGGGGGTGCCAAACAAAGGGTTCGCCCCGGGTGCCAAATGCTCTAGGTACGCCCCTGTTGCTAGGGTTTACTTGGTTTCTGTGTGCACCTACTTGACTAATGGGCTAATCAGCCCTGCTGTATATTCTGTGTTGTGTGTCCCACCCCTTGCCTGTGCAACGGGGTCTGTCTGATTTTTTTTTTCTAGTCTGCTGGATCTTGTGAAGGAGCTATTTTCAGTTTGTCGATCTGTGGACCATATTCTGCCTGACTCCTGAGTCTGTCTGTCTGCCGTCTGACCTGTACCTGTTACCCTGTTCATCTGCCTGTGCTACATCTTCAGGAATCACAAGAAGCCAAATAAGCAGACAAGAGGTTAATGCATATAAAGTCACAAGCAAGGACAGCAGTAAGCACAAGGCTTAAATCCTCTGCCTAGCTCTCGGATTGGACACTGAGTCAGAAAGCTGTTTGGCTCGATGTCCAGTCTCAAGGATAGATTAACCAGCAGAGGCTTGACTGCTCAGCATAGAAACCCTCCTAAAACGGTCATGCACTAGATCATAGCATGTTCATTTCCTGGAACATAGGTTTAGATTAAAATCTAACATGCTTGCTGCCTAAACCCTCCACTTGAGGAAGCATGGAAGCTTACTGCACACAGTCCTATTACTGACTGCAGTATGCAGTTTACTCCCAAGACCCCTAGTCAGGAGATTGAATGCCCTGTATCAAAAGGCCCCACCATAGAGGATTCCTTCAAGTTTGGGCTCATGCACACGGCCGTTGCCCGGCCGTGCCCGCAAAGAGCAGGTCCACAATACACGGGCACACCAGCACCGGCCATTTACACCCCGCATCACCGAATCATTCACTTGAATGGGTCCGCAATCTGGAAGGTTGATGCGGAACAGAGGCATGTAACCCCAAGGAAGCACTATGGAGTGCTTCCGTGGGGTTTCTTTCCGTGCCTCCGCACAGCTTAAAAATGTTGCGCTGTGGATGGATCACGGACCCATTCAAGTTGAATGGGTCTGCATCCGTCATGGCAGTCGCACGGATAGTGCCTGTGCATTGGGGACTGCAAATGCACGGAACGGCCGTGTGCATGTAGCCTTAACCTCACCCACGCAATGCAGTTTGTGGGACTTAATATAATGTAATTTTTTGCTAGTCTCTATATATATATATATATATTTGTGCAATTCTCATTTCTTTGTAACCTGTTTCATGCCAATGACTCACTTGCTTTTTATCGCTCATTTATTAGGAAATACGGCATTTCCTGGATACACCAGCATACCCACTTTAGCATTTAGTGTGATATAACATATATACATTTCCGTTTTTTCAAAGAGCAAATGATATATTTACAGTCTTGATTCTTTAGCGTTAGCATTGAGCTCAGCCGAAAGTCTACTGTAGTAAATATGAGAAGAGGTGTTAACAAGTCCGTAATCACAGGACAGACGTGAAATGCCTATGGTGGTGTCTTTGCCTTATTCACACACGCATACAAGTCTTTGATACTATCTTCTGGATTTTTTGGCAGTAGTTTCACCTCTGCATAAGTGGTTTCTGGAACAATGTTTTGGGGGAGATTCTTTGCTTTACGTTTTGCATCGTGCTTCACCTCCGTGTAGATGAGTCCATCATCTGGTTGTGAGGCTTTCTGTGTGAATCATGAAGCGGAATATAGTCAGGTTTACATATGTATCAAAAATATTGGTAAGCGCAGACGTCATTTTAACATTTCCATTATAGACTTGTTGAAGGACAAATTTACTTTCCACAAACGACACTATTTATATTATTTAAAGGATAACTTTAGGTGGAGCGGAAATTAAAGGGGACATCTGGGACATTGATGGCATATAGCTAGGATACACCATAAATGTCAGATTCATGTAAGTCCCACTTCTGAGACCTGCTCCTATTTCGAGAAGGGCTTAAAGTGGAGGAGAGCACACTGCACATATGCAGATTACTCCACATGCACATGGAAGAAATCATTGAGAAAAATCTGCGATATCTATTGTTGGCAGAGGTTGGCACATAAAGAAGGCAAATGAATGTATGCGAGCATGCAATCTACACTGTTATTAATATGGGGAAATACAGCTCATCAGATACCTGCTTCCCATTGAGGTCAGTGATTCATTGAACAGGACATTTTTTTTTACATGGCCTGAAATTAAACAGTGGAGGTGACTTTTTGTCAGTGCTATTGCATAATGGCCTGTAAAATTACCTTGATTTCAGCATAAGTGGTTTCTTCTGGTTTTGTTGCCCTTGGCTTCTTATTGTGATTATTAAATACAATTTTGCCGTAATTCAGATCGCCATCTTGATTCTATGAATGAGATGTTCAAAGACATGAATGGATGTTAGATTTGACATGTAAACCACTATTTACTAAATGAAGATCCAAATACACAGTCGAATCACATTATTATGACCACTTCCTACTTTCAACGATGGCAGCGTGTGGCTCATGAAAGAAGTCACGTGTTGCGAGTTGGCTTGGTGGGTATATCAGGTGTGCGATAGACTGATGGCAAAAGGGGGTGATAATTGACTTTTGGGTGGCAGTATTTCTGAATCTGCGCACTTTGTGAACTGTTCGGGTGCTGCTGTGGTGAAGTTAAATTGTGAGTGGACAAATGGCACCATTGCGAAAAGCAACGTGGAGACTGTGGAGTACCACGTGCAGGATTCAAACCTAAAACCTTCATTAGTTTTCCTGTACAATGCTCTATATACCAGTACATTGTAGTTAGCAAAATTCCATCAGCTGGGACACAGGAACACAAGCGGATATCAGGAACCTTAGCAGGACCTTGACACTGAGGCATCTGGGAAATAAGCTGAGCCACTTATATATGATCGGGAGGGATAGGATTGGTCCGCGAGGTCACATGACCTAACCCATAAAGCCCAGGAAGTGACGCGCGCTGGCCCTTAAAGGGTTTCTGTCATGAGAAAAATAGTTATGTAGCTGACTGACATTAGCGATGTGCTAATGTCAGGATTACATAACAGTATGATTTATAACTCCCTGCCTGCCGCCGTTCCCTCAAAATAAAGACTTTTATAATATGGTAATGAGCCTGTAGGTGCTAGTGGGGGCTCCGTCTACTCACCCTTTGGCATGCCCATGTACAGTTGATTGATATCCGAGTTCTCCTCAGGCCTGCGCCGTCCTGTTTAGTATTCAGCAGTGAGTGAAGGACGCGCTCCTGCTGCCGGCTTCCTCACTGCGCCTGCGCCGAAGGAAGGAAGCCGGCAGCAGAAGCACGTCCTTCACTCACTGCGCCTGAGCCGAACACTAAATAGGACGGCGCAGGCGAGGGATTTACGGGACACTGAGGAGAACTCGGATGTCAATCAACTGTACATTGGTGTGCCAAAGGGTGAGAATACGGAGCCTCTAGGTGCTGCAGCAATGCCCCACTAGCACCTAGAGGCTCATTAGCGTATTTTAAAAGTCTTTATTTTAAGAGAACGGTGGCAGACAGGGAGTTATAAATCATACTGTTATGTACTGCTGACATTAGCACATCTCTAATGTCAGTCAGCTACATAACCATTTTTCTCATGACAGAAACTCTTTAAGGAAGTGCTTCAGGAAACAAGCAGCAAGCATGCTGTGGCCAGGGCTGAGAGGAAACTGTGGAGCGGATCCAAGAACAACAGTACCTACACAGACAAAGCCCAGGACTGCAGAGGTGAATGGGAAGCACTGGCCGCAGATCACCACTGAACACGGCGCCTGGGACCGCTGCGGTAAGGAGAGAAACAGCGGCACACAGCAGCTGCTGTTACAGTTGCCTTCTCTAGTGAGTCGCGTTTTCCGCTTCATCGAACAGATGGACGTTGGTGTGTCAGGTGAGAAACATTAGAGAACCCAAGCTGGAGGTGGCAGCGTTATGGTCTGGGGAATGTTTTCATACCATTCTACTCATCCAAGTGGAAGGCACTCTCAACCAATTTTGCTATGAAACCATCCTTGCATATCACATAAATCAATATATGCTGATTGTCACTTGGTTAGATGGGATCCTCTAGCAAGACAATACTGCACATGTCACACAGCTAGAAATGTTCGACATTGGTATGAAGAGAATGACCAACACTTGAACCTCTTTGGGACCACCATGATTGTCGTATTCACTCTATGGATTCTCCCCTATGGACCGTCCAGCAGCTGCTGGAGTCATCATGGCTCCAGATACCTGAGACAACCTTCCAGGACCTTAAAGGATAACTGTCACATTTAGACCCTAATTTCAATTTTCATATATGTAGTTATTAATAACATGATATTCCAGAATCAGTTACTATTAGACGGACTTACCCTATATTTAATAAGATTCAGCCCTTAGTAACCAGTCTGCATAAAACTGCAATTTCACTATTCAGTTAAGATGGCCGCCACTGTCCTCACCCTGAAGCTAATCCCACCTGCCCTCACTAGCCAGTAACAATAGCCCCCCAAAAGTGTCAGTAACCAGAGCCCTCCCCCTAAAGGGTTAATCTCCTGCAGCACAAAGGGGTTCTCTTACCACATGTTGCTTTCATTTATACAATGAGCAGATGGCAGATCTCCTTTCCCTGGTCTGCGCTGCTTCAACTCTGCATTCTCCAGCTCTGCTGAGTGAGGGAGTGTCTGCCAAGCGCAGGGACAGGGAGAAGTGCACACAGCCCAGGCACTGTTATCAGCTGCTGGGGGGGACCTGGCTTTAATCATTTACTTACAGTCCCTGGCTGTCAGTAATGTGACCTTGCACGCTAAGTGCTCCGTCTATCAACAGATAGACGGACCATGCCTAGCAACCCTATTTTAAGCACAGGTAAAAGTAGGCAGTACAGGGAACAAAAATTTGGAATTAAGGGGTAATTGAATACACAGTGAAAAGTTGAAATAGGGCCACCAAGGTGATATTAACCCCTTCCCGACCGCAATCTGTATATATACGTGATAGCTGCACATACCCCGTGCAGCTACCACGTATATATACGTTCTGGCAGCTCTTTAATCCAAGCGCTGCAAAGCGCTTGGATTAAAGCTTCTGCCCCTGCACTGATGCTGTCAGGGACAGCATACAGTGCAATAATGCCGGCAAGGGACCAATCAGAGTGGTCCCTTGCCGGCAATCGATCTGATTGGTTAGTCTGTGCAGACTAACCAATCGGATCGCGGCAGTGTTAAAATGCCGGTTTCAGGCTCTGATCTGCGCTCTGCAGATCAGAGCCTGAAAGCAGTGTCCTCGCAGCCCCCCCCCCCCCCATCTGTGCAGCGCCCCCCCCCCCCCCCGCCCCTGATCTGTGCGTGCAGACACTTACCCCTCCGCCCAGATCTGTGCTTGCCCATCTGTGCCCCCTCCGTCTGTTCCCAGTGCTGCGGCGCTGCCCCCTCCTTAAAGGGGTTGTCCGGGTTCAGAGCTGAACCCGGACATACCCTTGTTTTCACCCCGGTTGTTTTACTGGCTAGGGCAGAGCCAAATCCCGCCCATCAGTGCCGGTGACGTCACCGGGGTTCCTGTCAGCCCCATGGAGAGCCCCGGTATGTCACCAAAACTCTGAAAAATGCCTTTGCCCTGTGCAATTTAGCGCAGGGCAAAGGAGAGCATCGGAGCATGAACTGCTCCAATGATTATGTCAGGGGGGCTGCCTGGGTGAAAATGGAGGGCTGTCCGCGCTGACCCCCGTCTGCCCCCCTGCTGTTTCATGGCGGCGGCTCCATTCCTGAGCCGCCGCCATCATCAGAGTGTCAGCCCTATGCTGCAGCAGCGGCATCTATGGGGTTAATAGAGGGAGGGGGCTCCCTCTCTCCACCATCGGGGCTGCTGCGCTGTGATGGCAGCCCCGATGGTTGCCCTGGCAACCAGACGCTTTGCAAAAGCGTCCGCTGTTGCCACCTACAGGGCATCTGAATGTATTACACTTTGCAATGCAAGAGCATTGCAAAGTATAGTACAGTCAACAGCCCCACTAGATCTTTATGATCCAAGAGGGACTTGATAAAAAAAATGTGAAAAAAAAATAAAAGTAAAAATAAATAAATATGCAAAATAAAAAAAATTGCCTTTTCCTACAAAAAAATTTATTTTTAAAAACTACACATATTAGGTATCACCGCGTCCGTAACGACCGTCTCTATAAAGATATCACATGATAGACCCCGTCCGATAAACACCATAAAAAAATAAAAAACTGTGTAAAAAAAAAGCCATTTTTGTCACCTTACATCACAAAAAGTGCAACAGCAAGCGATCAAAAAGGCGTATGACCCCCAAAATAGTACCAATAAAACCATCACCTCGTCCCGCGAAAAATGATACCCTATTTAAGACAATCGCCCAAAAAATAAAAAAAGCTATGGCTCTCAGACTATAGCGACACTAAAACATCATTTTTTTGGTTTCAGAAATGCTATTATTGTGTAAAACTTAAATAAATAAGAAAAAGTATACATATTAGGTATTGCCACGTCCGTAACGATCTTCTCTATAAAACTATCACATGACCTAACTCCTCAGATGAATGCTGTAAAAATAAATAAATGAAAACTGTTCCAAAGCAGCCAATTTTTGGGTGACCTTGCCCCATAAAGTGTAATAATGAATGATCAAAAAATCCTATGTACCCAAAAATGGTACCAATATAAACCTCCACACTTTCTGCAAAAAACAAGCCCCTGCACAAGACGATCGGCAGAAAAATAAAAAACATATGGCGTTCAGAAAACCAATCCACACTCTGCCTTCCAAAAACTGTATGGCATTCCTTTCCTTCTGCGCCCTGCCGTGTGCCCGTACAGCAGTTTACGACCACATGTGGGGTGTTTATGTAAACCGCGGAATCAGGGTAATAAATATTAAATTTTGTTTGGCTGTTAACCCTCAATGTGTTAAAGAAAATTTTTTTAGAAAATGGAAAATCTGCCAAAAATTTGAAATTTGGAAATTTCATCTCCATTTTCCTTTAATTCTTGTGGAACGCCTAAAGGGTTAACAAAGTTTGTAAAATCAGTTTTGAGTAACTTGAGGGGTGTAGTTTCTACAATGGGGTCATTTATGGGGGGTTTCCACTATGTAAGCCCCACAAAGTGACTTCAGACCTGAACTGGTCCTTAAAAAGTGGGTTTTGGAAATTTTCTTAAAAATTGTAAGAATTGCTTCAAAACTTCTAAGCCTTCTAACGTCCTAAAATAATAAAATGACATTTCAAAAATAATGCCAACATAAAGTAGACGTATGGGGAATGTTAAGTAATAAATATTTTATTAGGTATGACTTTCTGTTTTAGAAGCAGAGAATTAGAAATTTGGAAAATTGTTAATTTTTCCAAATTTTGGGTAAATTTGGGATTTTTTCATAAATAAAGGTGAAATATATTGACTAAAATATATTACTATCATGAAGTACAATGTGTCATGAGAAAACAGTCTCAGAATGGCATGGATAAGTAAAAGTGTTCCAAAGCTATTACCACATAAAGTGACGCATGTCAGATTTGTAAATTTTGACCTAGACACTGGGGCATCAATGACCCTTGGTCATGAAAGGGTTAATCACCACAATCCAATACTCCAAAAAATAATAATACGACAGTTATCCTTTAATGAGACACTACCAGGTTGTCTCTGCAGCACACGACAGTTAATCTGGATGTTAGTTGGTGGTCATAATAAGGTGACTTGACTGTGTATAGTGTTGAGTGAATCAAAGCTGATGAAGTGGAATTCGATCTAAAGTTTTGGGAAAATTCGATTCGAACCGATTTGATTTCCTGGCGCTTTGTTGTAACAAATCAATTTTTTCCTAAAATGGTGGCTACACGTGTTACAAAGTGAAATTACGAAGCCCGGGAACACGAGATCACCCATAATGCCATGCAGATAGCCAATAAGCAGCTAGCCAGCCCCTGTGATGTCACAGCCTTATAAAACCCTCATTCTGCCCAGTCTCTGCTATTATACTGTAAACTGGGTATAGGAAGAGACGTGACAGGCACTAGGGACAGTGATCAAGAAAGACTTTAATTGTAAAATATTGTATAGGGAGAGTTCAGGGACAGTGCAGGTACAGTGTAGGGAGATCATACGGAGATTTCTTACACAATATAGGGAGATCATAGAGAGAGTGCAGGGACTTATTGAACAGTGTCCCCCTTGAGAAATAGATAAGCAATTCTATTACACCTTGATTCACTAAGCTGTCTAATACTACTGCTATTGTGGTGTCCACATTGTTTTATACATAAGTAATTCTATACCGCCTTCATTCTCTAATTGGGATTAAAAAGCGGTCATATACTACTGCTATTGGGCTGTCCACTTTGTGTTATATATAAGAAATTCTATAACGCCTTAAATCTTTAATTGGGGTGAAAAATCTGTCTAATAATACTGGGCTGACCAATGCTGTTCTGCACCTATCCTGCCTGGGTGAACGGAGTCACATCGGGGAGCAACTGCCCCAAGTCCTTCAACAAGAAATTGAATCCTGGCTATCTTCTCACCAACTGAAAATCGGAACCATGATCACCGATCATGGAAAGAACATTCTGGATCGGGGCTGTGTCAAGGAGGGCTGACCCATGCACCCTGCATGGCACACATCTTTAATCTGGTTGTAAAGCAGTTCCTGAATTCTTCCACCCAACTGCAAGACATCTTGAAAATGGTCAGGAAATTGTGCATGCACTTCAGCCACTCTTACCCTGAAAAACACGCCTTCCTTGAGCTGCAAAGGAAGAATAGCATTCCCCAACATCTCCTCGTATTCAACATTTCTACATGTTGGAACTCCACCCTCTACATGTTGGACTAACTATATGGGCAGGAAGGCCGTAAATTTTTTTTGATGATGCAGGTGGACAGGAGTACTCCCCTGTGTAACTTAGACGTTAGCCAATCAGAGCTCATGCGTGACACCTGCCATTTGCTCAAGCCGTTTGAGGAGGCAATTTTGTCACTCGCGAGGACTATGGGATGAATGATGTCATTCCACTCCTTCATGTCCTGGAGTAGATGCTAATAAATTTGGCTGGCCAGGGGACAGGAGATGTGGGGCCTACATCTCATGGCCACCTAAGCCCTGTAGGGGCTGAACTGGTGGAGGAGGAGTAGGAGAAATAAGAGAACATTTCCGCACAAGCAATGTTACAGAAATGGGTAGTTTATCTGCACAAGGGACAGGAGAGGAGCAGGAGGAGCTGGAGGGCAATGAACAAGACCAGGCAGATGACCCCTACAGACCGTGGCAGTATGCAGTGGAGATAGAGGCAGGGAGTCCCTCCAATTCCCTTATGCAAATGTCCAGACGCATCCTGATGCGTTGCTTGTGTAGTGACAGCTGTATTATCACCCTTCGACAGAGGGATGACTACTCGCTCTCCACCATGTTAGACCCTCGCTACCAGTACAAAATGGGGCCTTTTTTACACCTGCTAAAAGGAAGGATAAACTCACCTACTATCGAGACATCCTATGTAATCAGTTGGTTGCTGCTTATGTGAACCATTGCCCATCCTCATGAAGGTGTGACCGGAATGCTCACATTCCACTGCCATGGCTACTGGAGGGGGTGGGGTGGGAGGGCAGCTGCAGTACCACCTCCATCAGCAAAACCTGAACCAGCAGATGGCGGCATACTTGGACTGCACCCTGCCACCACAGATCCAAGAACTCCTGGACTATTGGGCAGCCAAACTTGATTTGTGGCCGCAACTGGCCGAGTTTGCCCTGGACAAGCTTTCCTGCCCAACCAGTAGTGTGACATCAGAGAAGGTGGTTAGTGGGGTGGGGGACACAGTTACTCCAAAAAGAACTCACCTTTGAACACAAAACGGATCAGCCATGAATTCAACACGCCAGTGCCTGATGCAATTCTGGCAGCCACACCAAAACATTGTGAAAAATGGCCCATCACTGCAGGCCACGTGCTTCAGCCACTTTTCTGATGCTGCCAGGGGCAGACTGGGAACTTAAAGTGGCTCTGGAAAAAATACTAAAAGTGGCTCCGTTTTGTATTCGGGTCCAAATTGATGGAAGGCAGAGCTAGCAATAACATATTGTGGCACATTATACCACCCCAACAGAGCCAAATACCACAGTCCATCCTAAAATACTGCCAGCAGCACAAAATACATCCCCAAAAATCTTCCACTAGCCAGCCGCGAGGAGGGCCCAGATGGCCCCCTGGGCATCGGGCCACAGGGAAATATCTCTGTAATATCTATGGCCAATTTGCCCCTGGATGCTGCCACTTTCCTGATGCCACACACTTGCTTCCTCTGTTGCCATCTTCTCCTACTGCCACTATCTTGTGCTGTTACTGCCACTGATGTTGCCCCACACCTCCCCACTCTGTGACTGGACCACTATGTTGACCCCTCATGCTGTTGCCACCCTCACCATCTGTGCCTGGGCCACTATGTTGACTCCTCATGCTGTTTCCACCCTCACCACTCTGTGACTGGGGCAATATGTTGAATTCTCATGATGTTGCCACCCTCCCTGCTCTGTGACCAGGCAACTATGTTGACTCCTCATGCTGTTGCCACTCTCACCACTCTGTGACTGGGCCACTAGTGTCCCTGTTTGGCTTTGTTGACATAACCGTTTATTTTACCCTTCTTCTGATCTGTCAGAAGAAACGAAAAAAAAAAAAAAAACAACGGATCCTGTTTTTGGAGCATCCATAAGGCCTCTATCACACGGTCAGTAATTTGCATCATAATTTGGTAGCCAAAAGCAGGATTGAGTCCCCAAACACAGAGGACATGCAAATATTTCCATCACATGTTATCTCTGTTTTGGACCCACTGTTTTTGCCTTACCAATACTGATGAAATACTGATGCACAAAACTGACCAAATACTGACCATGTGATAGAGGCCATTAACGCCCTGCATGCAGGACTTCTTTTCCATCTGAATAAAACTGATTTCAGAGGCAAATTTAATTCACAGTGTGGACCAGTAAAAATTAGGTCCTAGCTATTTTTCTCATTTTGAGTCATATAATAGGATCAGTACCTCCCTTGGATGGAAGCTATATTCATTTCTGTAGTATAGTTATTGTTAAGATATTTCTGGTATAGGGAGTATAGATGCAGTGGCGTAGCTACAGGGGGGCAAGGGGGGGCAATTTTACCCCCAGGTCATTCCTTGCCCCCCCGGGTGCCCACCCCACTGATTCGCTGCTGCGCCCGCACTACTGATTCACAACAACAGACAACATACACATGACAGATGGGGATGGGGGCGGCGTTTGGACCCAGCGGAGGCAGAGCGTGCAGGGCGGGCGCAGGCTGGGATTGCGGCAGCCGCAGAGTTGACGTCACCATGTAAAGCTGCGTGCCTGCCCGCCCGCGCTAATGCTTGCTTCTGCAGCTCTGCTACTGCTAGTGAGCCTGTCTGTGCCCAGGAGAGGAGGACTGTGTGTGGCAGCACTGCACTGGCACTGCTGCGCCTGCACCACTGTCCCAAGAACTCTGCCTGGCCCTGCCCTGGCCGGCCCCTAGGCAAGCTAAGAAAAGTAAGACTAAAAACGTTTAAAAAAGTATGTACCCCCACTACCTAGCCTCATGGCCTGCCTGCTTGCACCCAGCCCCTCCTCAACCCTGATACCCCTATAACTTAGGGGTATCAGGGTACATTATACAGGGGTAATATAACTGAGGACCCCTGTATAATGTCCCCTGATAGCATTAAGTCCTCCTCAGTAATATTACCCTTGTATAATGTACCCTGATACCCCTTAGTTATATTACCCATAATGTCCCCTGATACCCCTCAGTTATATAACTGAGAGTAATCAGGGTACATTATACAGGGGGTAATATAACCAAGGGCTATCAGGGTACATTATACAGGGGGTAATATAACTTATATTACCACCGTATAATGCCTCATAGGCTTCCTGAGTTATATTACCCCTATATAATTATGTACCCTGATACCCCTTAGTTATAAGATCCCTGCGGGTCATATAACTAAGGGGTATCAGGGTACATTATTATACAGGGGTAATATAACCAGGAGGCCTATCAGGCATTATACGGTGGTAATATAGCTTACATTATCCCTGTATAATGTCCCATGATAGCACTCTTCAGTTATAATACCCTTGTATAATGTACCCTGATACCCCTCAGTTATATTACCCCTGTGTAATGTACCCTGATACCCCTTAGTTATATAATATAACTAAGGGGTATCAGGGTGCATTATACAGGGGTAACATAACTGAGGAGTGCTATCCTATCAGGGACATAATACAGGGGTAATGTAAGCTATATTACCCCTTTATAATGTCTGATAGCCCTCCTCAGTTATATTACACCCAATGTACCCTGATACCCCTTAATTATATTACCCCAGCGCCACTGCCCGACGGGGTCATATAACTAAGGGATATCAGGGTACATTATTATACAAGAGTAATATAACTCAGGAGGCCTATCAGACACTGAAGAAGTAGTAATGAATTACTTCGAAACATGTCTGGTGCTTTATTGATCCACTCGCTATGAGCCGCAATATTGTATAAGCATGGCCATGCATGAAGATGAATAGCGAAATTGCAATTAAGCTAACCTAAAGTCAATTTTCCCAGGCATACAGCGAGCAAGAGAGCAAAGAGCGCGAGACGCCCAAACGTCCTCTCATCTCGCGGGAATTCAACATGAGAGCGTGAGAAAGGCAACTGCGAGACGCTGAGGACTGTAACTGACTGTCTCCCTACTTAATCTCTCTGTGTATCTCCTCTACTCCAGCACATGGATGAAGTGGTGGGACGCATAGAAGGAAAAGGAAATGATCATTATTCAGTATCATATGTAGCAAAGACAAAATAGATGCCCTCAAATCCACAGGAAAATCTGATGTGCTCAAAGCCTGTTCTACCACCGTCATTCCAATGTTATACTATATGAAAGTGTAAAGACTAACAATATTTAAGGAGGCCAAAATGGCCTGCTTTGGTTTAGTTACAGTTCTCAATTTCCTCAAAAATCTGTTGTATCCTGTACATAAGATTTTGTCTTTGTGGCATACTGACCTGCTGGAGACAATTGGTCTGCCTGGTGAACACTGCATATTTTTATGTGCTTCTCGAGAATGATCCCAGCAAGTGGACTGACACATTGCACAGGTGAATACAGGATTTCAATATTTTTTCACTATTTGGAAGTGCTGCATTTTTTTATTTTCTTTAAATCTATATTAAGTTATATGCTCTTCTTAATTCAGGGGGCTCCTGCTTGTATAACAGAGCAGAAGATAAGAAATTATTGATTAAACAGACTGTAATAAAGAAACCCAAAAAATCTAGGTTCTATTTACCATAAAGTGTGTACAATGGGCATGGCTGTGCAAGTCACAGAAACTGAATCTTTGCAGACTTTAGTTTTATCAGTTTAAAAAAGTGAAATGTTTTGTTGTTGCCGTTCTCATTCATAAAATGTGTCTCAAAAACAGTCAGGTCTATTCAGTAAAAGGTCAATTGCTGAAGAATTTCAAAATCTAGACCAATACGATTTGGAAAGTGGGTTGAATGGAAGAATTTTTCTGGTTTGCCAATTTTGACCTAGATTATTCAATTCTCCTACCAGTTCTCCTAGCTAAATTGCAGTTAAATTATTAGAAGAATTGAAAAATCTAGGTAAAAATAGCTAAAATAGAAAATTTCTCACATTCTGCTCACTTAACCAATTGTATATATTGATCTAGATTTTTAAATTCTCCTGATATTCACCTTTTAGGGTGGGTTCACACTAGCGTTAGGGCTTCCGTAATGCCTTTCCGTTATAAAATGGTTATAACGGAACATAACGCAATCCATAAAATGGAGGACGGATCCGTTCTGCTGCCCATAGACTTGGATTATAATGGAATGCAATACGGAAGCCTTTAAAAGGCATTAAGTTTGGTTTCCGTTATAATAGAATTCTGTGGGAATCATAACAGATCCATCTGGTTCCTGTTATGCAAGACGGAAAACAAAGTCCTGTCGACAGGATAACAGCATAACGGGACCCAGACGGATCAGTTAGGCTTTCTCATAGACTTCTATTAGGACAGAGCAAAAAGGAATGCCTCTTAAAGGCTTCTGTTTTGCATTCCATCTGGCCATTCCGTTATATTCTGTTTGAAACAAAATGGCATAATGCAAATGTGAATCCACTCTTAGGAATAGATTGTTTCTGAATACTCAAGCGTACCGAGGAAGAAAGGAAACTCTTGAAAGCTTGTCTTTTAAGTATTTGGTTTAATACAATAAAAAGGTTATCCCTGCATACCGCAATACTCTCGTATTTTCTTATATATATATATATATATATATATATACATATACCTAGTTAGTATTTTTCAATAGTATGATTAGCTGGTAAAAATTATTATCCTTGGGGGAATTTCAGTAAAATGACTTAAAGGGATTCTGTCACCAAGTTTTGGGCTATAGAGATGCGGACATGCACGGCTAGATCGCCGCTAGCATGTCCGCAATATATCTGTCCTATAGGGCTGTGTGCTTTTATTTTCTTTAAAAAAGGATTTTAGAGATATGTAAATTAGTCTTGTAGGTGCCCAAGGGGCTATACGAACCTTCCTGGTGCCCAGCCGTGCCCAGCCACGCCCGCCTGTGAAGGAGTCCAGCACCGCCTATGTCCTCCGAATTTCCTCCTTTCATCAACGATAGATTGGCGTAATCTTGCGATGCGCAAGCTCGCGCATGCGCAGTTCTTTCCCTGAGGCTGATGCCAGCACAGGGAAGGAACACTATACCGGCACTGCACATGCGCGAGCAATGATGGCAATCTATCGGTGATGAAAGGAGGAGATTCGGAGGACATAGGCGGTGCTGGGCTCCTTCACCGGCGGGCGTGGCTAGGCACCAGGAAGGGGCACCCTTGGGCACCTACAAGACTAATTTACATAGCTTTAAAATCCTTTTTTAAAGAAAATAAAAGCACGCAGCCCTATAGGACAGGTATATTGCGGACATGCTAGCGGCGATCTAGCCGTACATGTCCGCATCTCTATAGCCTAAAACTTGGTGACAGAATCCCTTTAACAGGTACAAATGCATCTAATAGTATGATAGTGGGTTTTGTACCTTTAGCACTGTAACCAGGTCTAGTAATTTCTCTTATCAACTCTATGGGCTAGAGCAGTGATGGCTAACCTTGGCACTCCAGCTGTGGTAAAACTGCAACTCCCAAGATGCCCCCTTGCTTGGCTGCTCCCAGAACACTATAGAAATAAAGGGAGTCGTAGTTTCACCACAGCTGGAGTGCAAAGGTTAGCCATCACTGGGCTAGAGGTTAATCAATGAAGACCAAGCATGTTATGGTGCCCGCCGCCATCCCACTATATAGGCGGCCAAAGGCGGCTCATCATTTAACTAAGGCCATCCTAACTAACCCAAAGTCAAACCAAGTGATTGGTTGGCACACTGGGTCCACACCCACTGCCCAAAACATATCCCTCCCCTATATGTGTGGAGAGCTGCATTAGATTTTTTTTTCCAAACATTTAATTTAGAGCAGGGGTGGGGAAACTCTTTGCTGCCGAGGGCCATTTGGATATTTGAAAAATCGCTCGGGCGCCATACAAAATTCTCAACTTAAAAATTAGACTAATGTGAAGGCTGGAACTGCTTCTCTTTGATGAGGTGTGTAATGTTAGCTGATATTGATCATTTTCCAGGTTTGTGTTGGTCAGTCTAGAGCAGGGATGCTCAACCTGTGGCCCTCCAGCTGTTGTGAAACTACAACACCCAGCATGCCCGGAGAGCCTACAGCTATCAGTCTACAGCAGGGCATGGTGGGAGTTTTAGTTTTACAACAGCTGGAGGGCCGCAGGTTGACCATCCCTGGTCTAGAGCGTAGTCGACTCTTAGCACTGGTAACTTTTGGAAAAAAAAAGAACTGCTCACAGCAGTCAGTTGTGCCAAACAAAGATGCATATTTCAGTGAATGTCTCCTCAAAGTGGGAAATTCATCATTACTTATGTAACATTTCTAGAACTGAAGCAGTGGAAGGTTGCTGTACCTGGCTTTCAGCTCATCATTGCATTGCAGCTCAATTATTTCGTGTTGTAGGTTATCAGGCACATCTAATGGTTCTACATTGAAAGGTGTAGCAAAGATGTTCAGTTCCATTTGTTTACTTTTTGGATCCTTGAATCTTTCATCAAATGCCTCAATAAGTTTCGCAGATTCACCAGCATACTCTTTTGTTGTAGAATGTTTTTGTTCTTCCCAACTGGGAAAATGCACCATGTTATTCTTTTCAAGGTGCACTTTCCACAGCCTTAATTTAGCTTCAAATGATTTCACATTTGAAAGCAAAGAGCTGAGAAGCTGGCCGGGGCCCTGCAGCTTGACATTCAGCTCTGAGAGGCATTTAGTAATGTCCACCATGAATCTCCGCTGTAGAGCATTTATTTTATCTTGACACATTTGGCCTCCCAATTCATTCAGTTTAGCATTAGAGATGAGCGAATCGAAGCTGCCGAAGTAAAATTTGATTTGCAACTAATGCAAATTTCCTCGTGCTTCGTGGTAACGAATTGCATTTTTCCTTAAATGGCTGCTGCACGTGTGACTACATGAAGAAAGGAAGTCTGGGAAGGCAGGATCACCCAGACTGACATGCATGCAGCCAATCAGCAGCCAGCCAGCCCTGCGATGTCACAACCCTATAAATTGGGGCGGCCATCTTAGATTCAGACATTTTCCAGCATTCTGAGTGCAGGGATAGACATGAGAAGGCGCCAGGGACAGCATTGTGAAAAGAAAAACTGAAAAAATGATTTATAAGTGCAGGGAAAGGATAGGGAGGAATCATTTCACAGAATCTTAGTGTAGGGAGAGACATCAAAAAGCGCTAGGGACAGTGCTAGAAAAGCGATTTACAAGTGCAGGGAAAGATTATTTGGGGATCCAAATTGCCATTATACAACTCTGTCATTCCAGCAATTTATTTTTGTTATTGGGGTGCAAGTGCTATGTTAAAAAGCCTTTAGTGGCCTATTTTAGTACAAAAAGAAAAATATATACGCACTTCATTTCTGCAGTTATATGTGGTGAAAGCGTTTAGTGGCCTATTTTAGTACAGAAATAAAAATATATACGCATTTCACTGTTGCAGTTATTTGTGGCGAAAGCATTTAGTTGTCTATTTCAGTAAAGAAAGAAAAATATATATGCACTTCACTGTAGCAGTTATTTTTGGCGAAAGCGTTTAGTGGCCGATTTCAGTACAGAAAGAAAAATATATACGCACTTCACTGTTGCAGTTATTCGTGGTGAAAGCGTTTAGTGGCCTATTTTAGTACAGAAAGAAAAATATATACGCACTTCACTGCTGCAGTTATTTGTTGTGAAAGCGTTTAGTGGCCTATTTCAGTACAAAAATAAAACTATATTCTTCGCTTTTAGGGGTGTTTTAATTTGCTTTTAAGTTATTTACTTCAGCTAAAAGTATGGCAGACAGAGAAGTGCCAGGCCATGCACTGAGGAGTGGCAGAGGCCTAAATGTTTCTGGCGCAGGCAGAGGTCGCAGCAGAGGCCTGAGCTCACGGTGTCATCTAGTGGTCGTGTCTTGACCAGCAACCCAGCGGTTTTTGATTGGTTAACTCGGTAATCCACTTCATCCCAAGTGACATCAGACACCCCCAGCCAACAGTCGGTGGGTTTTTCGGACACAACCCTTAGTTGGCATGGCCTGGGAGTAGGCCCTGTGCCCTCACCTGTCCTCAAACTGCCTCTATCCTTTGCTGTTCCCTCACCCACAGAAGTATTGTATGCTGTGGGCTCAGATCCACTATACAGCGAGGACAAGCAACTAGAGGACAGTTGGTAGCTACTGCCCAGCCAAGATCTGGAGGAGACATCCGCCACCTCCTCCGCTTCTCCTGACCCAGACCCAGAAACTGTTGAGGAGGACATCAGTGATGTGCAGACACTACTCGATGATGAAGCCGATCACACTTGGGAGATGGCTGCAGAAGGGGCTTCATCATCATCAGGAGAAGAGGGTAGCAGCTTGCCCATGAGGCAGCGGCTGAGCCAGCAAGGTGGTAGCATGGCTGGAAGTCAGCAGGGTGGCAGCAGTGGGAGGTCGGGAGCCAAAAGTGACCGGGTAGATCACCTGCTTTGCAGCAGCCTACCTGTCCGGGAAGTAGTGGTGCAGGGGCTCACGGAGGCAGCGGCGGTAGCAGTCAGTCAGTGCGGACTGTTGGGGGGGAAATCACCTACTCGGCGGTATGGCAGTTTTTTCTTAAGCTTCCGGAGGAGGTGAACATGGCCATATGTAGAATATGTGGGCAGAAAGTGAAGCGTCACGCTGTTCTGCACCTCGTTTACCTGGGCAAACAGAGTCACACAGCGGAGGAACTGCTCTGTGTCCTCCATCAAGAAATCGAATCCTGGCTTTCTCTGTGACAACTCAAAATTGGAACCATGATGACCAACTGGAAGAACATGGTGTCTGTGTTGCGTCAAGAAGGGCTGAGCACACATGTTCAATCTGGTTGTCAAGCAATTCCTGAAGTCTTCCACCCATCTGAAAGACATCCTAAAAATGGCCAGGAAACTTTGCATGCACTTCAGCCACGCGTACACCACAAAGCACACCCTCCTTTTGCTGCAGCAGCAGAACGGCATCCCCAAACATAAACTGATATGGGACGTTTCCACCCATTGGAATTCCACCCTCCATATGTTGGTCTGACTATACGAACAGAGAAAGGATATCAATGATTTCTCTCTATACTAATGCATAGTCTGTGTGATTCAACCACTCTTCATGACAATTGACATGTGTTCTCTTCACTCTGTGCTCTGATTAAGTACAGCCTATGTGTTCTGCTGACACTGAATACTTGGATAACTTTCTCCCTCTCTACTCTTTGATCATCCATGTATAACCTCCTCCACTTCTTTGTTTCTATCTCTATCACTGAGAGAAGAGAGGGAAAGAGCAGACACAGACAGGTAAAGTATGCTTGCAAATCTGTTAGAAGCAGCAGTACAGTACAGCTGTGAAGGAATTGCATATACTCTACAGCAGCAAGGGATTGTATCACCTATATCCATATCGTTTTTTTCTAAACTGCTTTCATTTTGATTGTAGATTATTATTTTTTTTTATTCTATTTCCTGTATATGCCATCAGCTATCTTGTCTGAGGCTGCAAGAGGTAGATAAGCTGTGACCATCATCTGTTGGGAATGGTGCAACCTGTGTTATCAATGCAGAGATTTTATATTTTATCCTAATCCTGCTTGTGATGATAATGAAATGACTGAAAAGTGATCTGTACAGAACAGAAGGTCTCAACGTATTGATAGGTTTAGTGGCTAGTGTGAAAACTGCAGGAATTTAGGATTTTTTAAAATATAAAAAATTGCATGAAAAATTCAAATTAACTAACAAAAATTTTTAAAAAAAATATCTTCACTTAAAAACTTATACAATAGGTATAAACTATAAGACTATTATGGAAATTGCTAAATTTTGCATTTAGGAAGAAAGAGCACAGTAAATAAAATTAGTGCAAAGGCGTTCATAGTGTGTAACAAATATTTGTTCTTCTAGGAATCTTTAGCTCTGCTGTTTGTCTTCCCTCGTCTTTTATTTCTGTACCACTAGTCAAAGTGTTTATAGCTATGTAATTCAAACAACAAATCAGTCTTTTTATGGGTTTTCAAAAGTTCCATAATTAGTTACAGTCAGGTCCAGAAATATTGGGATATCGACACAATTGCAACATTTTGGGCTCTATAAACCACCACAATAGATTTGAAATTAAACTAACAAGATGTGCTTTAACTGTAGACTGTCAGCATTAATTTGAGGGTATTTAAATCCAAATCAGGTGAACGGTGTAGGAATTACAGCAGTTTACATATATGACTCCCACTTGTTAAGGAACCAAAAGTAATGTGACAATTGGCTTCTCAGCTGTTCCATGGCCAGGTGTGTGTAATTCCCTCATTATCCCAATTACAATGAGCAGATAAAAGGTCCAAAGTTCATTTCAAGTGTGCTATGTGCATTTGGAATCTGTAGTTGTCAACTCTCAAGATGAGATCCAAAGAGCTGCACTATCAGTGAAGCAAGCCATCATTAGGCTGAAAAAACAAAACAAACCCATCAGAGAGATAGCAAAAACATTAGGTGTGGCCAAAACAACTGCTTGGAACCTTCTTAAAAAGAAGGAACGCATCGGTGAGCTCAGCAACACCAAAAGACCTGGAAGACCACGGAAAACAACTGTGGTGGATGACCGAAGAATTCTTTCCCTGGTGAAGAAAACACCCTTCACAACAGTTGGCAAGATCAAGAACACTTTCCAGGAGGTAGGTGTATGTGTGTCAAAGTCAACAATCAAGAGAAGACTTCACCAGAGTAATTACAGAGGGTTCACCACAAGATGTAAACCATTGGTGAGCCTCAAAAACAGGAAGGCAGGATTAGAGTTTGCCAAACAACATCTAAAAAAGCCATCACAGTTCTGGAACAACATCCTATGGACAGATGAGACCAAGATCAACTTGTACCAGAGTGATGGGAAGAGAAGAGTATGTAGAAGGAAAGGAACTGCTCATTATCCTAAGCATACCACCTCATCAGTGAAGCATGGTGGTGGTAGTGTCATGGCATGGGCATTTATGGCTGCCAATGGAACTGGTTCTCTTGTATTTATTGATGATGTGACTGCTGACAAAAGCAGCAAGATGAATTCTGATGTGTTTCGGGCAATATTATCTGCTCATATTCAGCCAAATGCTTCAGAACTCATTTTACGGCGCTTCACAGTGCAGATGGACAATGACCCAAAACATACTGCAAAAGCAACCAAAGAGTTTTTTAAGGGTAAGAAGTGGAATGTTATGCAATGGCCAAATCAATCACCTGACCTGAATCCGATGCATTTCACTTGCTGAAGACAAAACTGAAGGGAAAATGCCCCAAGAACAAGCAGGAACTGAATACATTTGCAGTAGAGGCCTGGCAGAGCATCACCAGGGATGAAATCCAGCGTCTGGTGATGTCTATGCGTTCCAGACTTCAGGCTGTAATTGACTGCAAAGGATTTGCAACCAAGTATTAAAAAGTGAAAGTTTGATTTATGATTATTATTTTGTCCCATTACTCATGGTTCCTTAACAAGTGGGGGGCACATATGCAAACTGTTGTAATTCCTACACCATTAACCTTATTTGGATGTAAATACCCTCAAATTAAGGCTGACAGTCTGCAGTTAAAGCACATCTTGTTCGTTTCATTTCAAATCCATTGTGGTGGTGTATAGAGCCAAAAATGTTAGAATTGTGTTGATGTCCCAATATTTATGGACCTGAATGTAAATCAACTGGGAAAAAAAGTAAATCAAATTGAGCTTTTCAAAGGTGGCATCTCAACAGTTTTCATTAACTATAGTGCAATTTTAGATTAAGGATAATCCTGCAAACCAGGAATATTTGTTCAAATTATGATAAACATATTTGTATACTGCTTGGTTCTTAAGAATTTCGATATTGTTATACTTACTCCTTCTGACACCTCAATCATCTCTTGGGCTGGGAAAGAATTTTGTTTTCTACCTGTAAAGCAAAATAAGAATGTAATATGAAAACCCAAACTGATTAACTCAATTATAGTCACACAGCATGTGAGGACAGGTAGAGGAGAGACTAGTTTTAAATTTAACCAAGCATCTACCTAGAATAGAGTTGGGTCCCAGTTCCTATCTTTGTTCAAGAGAAAAAAAAAGTAAGATAAGAGTCCAAGGTGGGAGTTAACCATTGTAGGTGTAATTGAGGTTAGTTTTTAGAATGGAGTTGCTATGTGTCCCTGCGGCGAATTTATGAAGGTGGTGCATGTCAAGTCACACTTCATAAATGTGACACAAAAGTGATCTACTCTGAAATCTTGACCAAATTTTCACTCCACGTCTGTAGGTGCCATCGCCTGGGACTGCATATGTTTGTAACTGCCATGTCACAGGGAATGTATAACTGACTTACCACTGTCACAGTTTTTTTTTTTTACTTTGGAGACCTACAGATGCAGCTGAGCTAAATTTGATAGTTAACGTGTTAAGTAAAAAATGGCACAAAAAGGTTAACTAACACTTTCAACGTTTTTCAATACATATGTTGTGAGAGTTCTCAGAGTCAATTGAACCCGGCTATATCTGTATATTGTGACACAGTGAGAGGTTTTGTCTGGCAAGGTAGGTATTTTTCTCCCAGCATGTGCTGCTGGCCTGATTTACAGCCAGGTGAGGTCAAATACAAATGGTTTTGGCAGCACCTGGCTATCCTTAAATAGGCAGCTTGGCTCAGAAGCGAGGTCTCTGTGTTGGGATGTGGGAGCCTTGTTTCTGGATGAAGGCTTTATTCACACTCTAGGTAAGTTCACAAGCAAAAAAATAATATTCAACACAAAAAGCCACCTTGTGGTTTTGGTGTTAGTTCACACCCTGCTGGCAGTTCTGCCTCAAAGAGTCCATGAACAGGCTTTCTGCAGCCTGTTTCCCCTTACACAGGTCTCAGTCCTCCAAGCCCGGCACAAGCCTCAGATCCAGGGCCGTCTTTACCAAGGGGCAAAAGGGGCAGCTGCCCTGGGCCCAGTTGCTCCTGGGGGGCCCAAGGCAGCTGCCTCTTGAGCCCTACTAGCTACTGCCCCGGGTGTCAGGCTGTCGGCTACACAGGCATCATGATCGTACTGTGCTAATGATCTTAATTCTAGGACCTTAATGAGTTTTGCTTTAGGACCTTAATGACATCATTACCATGTGACCAGTAACCTAGCAATTACTGGTCACATGGCTATGAGGTCATCACAGGTCCTTCAGAAGTTAACTGTGGTGTGGAGCTTTTTTGTGTAAAGATTACATCAGAAAAAGGTGACAGGGGCTGTTATGTTAATATACTGTAAACTACTGTATAGTGGGGGCCTGTATATTGTGTGGTGGGCTGTATACTGTGTGGTGGGCTGTATATTGTGTGGTGGGCTGTATATTGTGTGGTGGGCTGTATATTGTGTAATGGGCTGTATATTGTGTGGTGGGCTGTATATTGTGTGGTGGGCTATATATTGTGTAATGGGCTGTATATTGTGTTGTGGGCTATATATTGTGTAATGGGCTGTATATTGTGTGGTGGCCTGTTTACTGTGTGGTGGGCTATATACAGGTCCTTCTCAAAAAATTAGCATATTGTGATAAAGTTCATTATTTTCTGTAATGTACTGATAAACATTAGACTTTCATATATTTTAGATTCATTACACACCAACTGAAGTAGTTCAAGCCTTTTATTGTTTTAATATTGATGATTTTGGCATACAGCTCATGAAAACCCAAATTTCCTATCTCAAAAAATTAGCATATTTCATCCGACCAATAAAAGAAAAGTGTTTTTAATACAAAAAAAGTCAACCTTCAAATAATTATGTTCAGTTATGCACTCAATACTTGGTCGGGAATCCTTTTGCAGAAATCACTGCTTCAATGCGGCGTGGCATGGAGGCAATCAGCCTGTGGCACTGCTGAGGTGTTATGGAGGCCCAGGATGCTTCGATAGCGGCCTTAAGCTCATCCAGAGTGTTGGGTCTTGCGTCTCTCAACTTTCTCTTCCCAATATCTCACAGATTCTCTATGGGGTTCAGGTCAGGAGAGTTGGCAGGCCAATTGAGCACAGTAATACCATGGTAAGTAAACCATTTACCAGTGGTTTTGGCACTGTGAGCAGGTGCCAGGTCGTGCTGAAAAATGAAATCTCCATCTCCATAAAGCTTTTCAGCAGATGGAAGCATGAAGTGCTCCAAAATCTCCTGATAGCTAGCTGCATTGACCCTGCCCTTGATAAAACACAGTGGACCAACACCAGCAGCTGACATGGCACCCCAGACCATCACTGACTGTGGGTACTTGACACTGGACTTCAGGCATTTTGGCATTTCCCTCTCCCCAGTCTTCCTCCAGATTCTGGCACCTTGATTTCCGAATGACATGCAACAGTCCAGTGCTGCTTCTCTGTAGCCCAGGTCAGGCGCTTCTGCCGCTGTTTCTGGTTCAAAAGTGGCTTGACCTGGGGAATGCGGCACCTGTAGCCCATTTCCTGCACACGCCAGTACACGGTGGCTCTGGATGTTTCTACTCCAGACTCAGTCCACTGCTTCCGCAGGTCCCCCAAGGTCTGGAATCGGTCCTTCTCCACAATCTTCCTCAGGGTCCGGTCACCTCTTCTCGTTGTGCAGCGTTTTCTGCCACACTTTTTCCTTCCCACAGACTTCCCACTGAGGTGCCTTGATACAGCACTCTGGGAACAGCCTATTCGTTCGGAAATTTCTTTCTGTGTCTTACCCTCTTGCTTGAGGGTGTCAATAATGGCCTTCTGGACAGCAGTCAGGTCGGCAGTCTTACCCATGATTGCGGTTTTGAGTAATGAACCAGGCTGGGAGTTTTTAAAAGCCTCAGGAATCTTTTGCAGGTGTTTAGAGTTAATTAGTTGATTCAGATGATTAGGTTAATAGCTCGTTTAGAGAACCTTTTCATGATATGCTAATTTTTTGAGATAGGAATTTTGGGTTTTCATGAGCTGTATGCCAAAATCATCAATATTAAAACAATAAAAGGCTTGAACTACTTCAGTTGGTGTGTAATGAATATAAAATATATGAAAGTCTAATGTTTATCAGTACCTTACAGAAAATAATGAACTTTATCACAATATGCTAATTTTTTGAGAAGGACCTGTATTGTGTAATGGGCTGTATATTGTGTGGTGGCCTGTTTACTGTGTGGTGGGCTATATATTGTGTAATGGGCTGTATATTGTGTGGTGGCCTGTTTACTGTGTGGTGGGCTATATATTGTGTAATGGGCTGTATATTGTGTGGTGGCCTGTTTACTGTGTGGGGGCCTGTATACTGTGTGGGGGGGCCTGTATAGTGGGGGGGGGGAGTGCTATACTGCTGTACTGTATAGTGTGGGGGGCTGTATCGTGTATAGTTTGGGGTGCTGTATACAGTGAGGTGTTGTATACCGTGAGGTGCTGTATACTGTGGGCTGCTATACTGCTCTACTATATACTGTGGGGTACTGTATAGTGTGGGGTGCTATACTGCATACTGTGTGGTGCTGTATACTATAGGGTGCTATACTGCATACTGTGGGGTGCTGGGGTGCACTGTAACGCTAGGGTGAGCCGAGCCCTGGTCTCCTTCCTGCAGAGCGGTGCCCACTTCCAGCCTGAGCCCAGCTGCCCAGAGCACTGATCCTGAGCCGCTGGAGTCTTCAGAACTGGAAGTATTTACAGTCATTCACTGGACTCTACCAGATGTGTGGATTTTTTGTGTGTGTGTTGTGGTGGAGGGCGTGATTGCCTGCTAAGGTGTGGGAAGGCGGGATCCAGGGGGCCCAAGTAAATTTTTGCCCGGGGTCCAATCAATATTAAAGACGGCCCTGCTCAGATCCCAATACAGAGATTCAGCTGCTGAGCCCAGCTTTTAGAGGCAGCTAGGTGTTGCCAAACCCCGGACCGGTGCCGGAGATCCAGTCCGATGTTTGACCCCACCTGGCCGCCAATCAGTCCAGCAGCACATGTTGGGAGGAAAATATCTGCCTTCCTAGGCAAAACCCCTCGCTGTGTCACATATTCCGCTCTTTGTTTAACCCTGAGGGGGTGAACACACGCCAGACAGTGTACCCGGGACAGGGCAACTGTTTGATCCAAAGAATTTGTTGTTGCTTCTATACTACGTCCACTAATCCTGTCTACCAGAGCGAAACCCCACAATTGATGGTGGATGCGGGCATAAGCAGTGAGGCTAGCGTGAATGCCGATTTATTTGGTTTCTGCATTTTTCAGGCATAGTTGTATGTCGTACATTAAACCAGCTGTATTACATTCAGTGCACCACGACAAATTGGAGGCTGTTGGGAAGGCCCTCATGGAGGCTAATCTGCAGCAGCGAGAGACAACCCTGCAGCAACGCGAGGCTAATAAGCAGCAGCAGGAGACTAACCAGTTGCTGCTACAACACGTGATGGCTTTGAGGACAGCAGGAACAGCCCCTAGCGTCTACTATGCCCAGAAAGCAGTATGTGCCGCGATTCCTAAGATGACCCCCACAGACGACATCGAAACCTACCTGGCGATGTACGAAAAAGTGGCCATCAGGGAAAAGCTATCTGCTGACCAGTGGGCTGAGGTCGTTGCTCCGTTCCTGGCATCCGATTCCCAGCGGGTGTATTTCGACTTGCCGGACGATCAAGCGGCCGACTACCAGAAAGTCAAGGGTGAGATTCTGGCAAGACCGGGGGTGAATGTGTTGGTCGGAGCCCAGTGAATGCATCAGTGGGCGTTCAACCTGGCTGAGTCTGCAAGACCCCAGAATTATAACTTACTTCACCTCTTGCAAAAATGGCTACAGCCTGACGTGCTGAGTCCCACTGCTATGCTGGATTCGTCTGTTTGCCAATATGTTATGGAGGGCTTTGACATACCCTCTCCAGCACTGGATTAGTCAGGTGTCTCCTGGCAATGCCCTTGAGATGGTGGACCTGGTGGAACGCTATGAAGCTACCAGGAATCTAAAGGAGGGTTCTGTCGGGTGGGGGTCGGCAAATCCTGGGAATGTCCACCCCAGACCCAGAGGTTTGAGCCGATAAAATCCGCCCGGGATGTACCCACAGCAGACCTGGCTCTGAGAGCCTGCTGGCGGTGTCAGGAGCCTGGCCATGTAAGGGCTGACTGTCACCATCGGGGTGAGCCCATGGACACTAACTATGGTTACCGTCAATCGATATATGCCAGGAGGCTGTGTGCAATAGGTACCCCAGAGTCTCTTGATCATTTGTGCCAGGTGGAAGTGGGAGACACTCTGGTGGAGGCTCTGCTGGACTCAGGTAGTCTTGTGACTCTAGTAGGGGCTACCCTAGTGCGGTCCCCTGAGTATACTGGCCGAAAAGTCGGAGTGGTGTGCATCCACGGAGACTTAAAAGACTACCCCACTGAGCTGGTGTCTAACTACGGTGGCCTGTAGATGGACTCATCAGGTGGCTGTCGCCACAAATCTGCACCATGAACTCATAATAGGGAGAGACTTCCCAGGCTTCCCGGCACTGTGGCCTGCTATGAGAATGACTGATACCCATGAGACAGGGGTAACTCTAGCAGAGTTGCCCGGCTCAGGGGGAGACCCAAACTCTGGGAACCTGAGACCAAAGGTCCAGTGGTAGGGATGACCGCCACTTCGGTGAAAGAGGGGGAGACAACCACGCTAAGTGTGATGTGGTAGACGTGGAGGACTTGCTGCTAGGTCCTGAATTGGCAGACCCAAATGTCTCCGGAGAAAATTTTGGTACCGCCAAATGTCGGGATCCAACCCTATACCTCGCCTGGGAAAATGTGTTCAGGGTAGATGGTGAACCACAACAACCTGGGGCAGTGTCAGTGTTTCCGGGTTTTGTGGTTTATCAGGATATGTTGTATCGGGTAAAGCAACTACAGGATGAGCCTATTGAACAGTTGGTGGTCCCCAAGGCTTATCTCAAGCTTGTGTTAGATCTAGCCCACCAACACATTCTCAGGGGTTACCTGGGGCTGCAGAAAACTCAGGATCGTATTCTACAGCAGTTTTACTGGCCCAGCATATTCAAAGAAGTGGAAGAGTTTTGTAAGTCTTGGCCGACCTGCCAGATAACTAGCCCCCAGCCACATTTCTGTACTCCCCTAGTACCTCTCCCGATTATCGAAGTACTGTTTGAATGAATAGCTATGGACCTCATAGGCCCAGTACCGAAGTCAGCCAGAGGGCATCAACACATCTTAGTCATTTTAGATTACACCACTCGGTACCCGGAGGCGATGCCACTGCGACATACCTCGGCCAAACCTATAGCTAAGGAATAAATGGAGATGTTTTCACGAGTAGGACACAAAGAGGTTCTGACCGACCAACGAACCCCTTTTATGTCCAAGGTGATGAGGGAACTCTGTTCCGCAAATGGACGGTCTGGTAGAAAGGTCTAACAAAACATAAAAAAATATGTTGAAAAGGGTGGTGGCTAAAGATGGGAAGGACTGGGACCTCCTTCTGCCCTATCTCATGTTCGCAGTGCGAGAGGTAACCTAGGCCTCTACTGGGTTCTCGCCCTTCGAATTGCTATATGGCAGGCACCCTCGCGGTCTCTTGGACGTGGCCAAAGAGGCATGGGAACAACAACCCACTCCACATAAAAGTGTCATTGAGTTTGTTACCCAGATGCAAGATCGGATAGAGACAATGTTGCCTCTTGTTATGGAGCATATGGAGGGAGCTCAGCAAGCCCAGAGTCGGGTATATAATCGTCAGGCTCGGGTCCGGATCTTTAACCCGGGTGATCAGGTTTTGGTTCTGGTGCCGACCGTGGACAGTAAGTTCCTGGTTAGGTGGCAGGGGCCCTACGAGGTACTCAAGAAAATTGGAGATGTAATCTACAAGGTACACCAGCCAGGGCGGCGAAAGCCAGAGCAGGTTTACCATGTGAATTTACTTAAACCGTGTAAAGATAGGGAAACCTGTACAGAAGACAGCCCGTGGCTGGGTTTTCTAGGAGAAGAGGTACCGGCCCTTCTGTCTGATGCAAGAGAGGCGGCTGCCATAGTAAAAATTGCTGACAGCCTCTCCTCTAAACAGACTCAGGAGGCCAGGGATTTCGTTAGTCAGAACACAGATGTGTTCTCGGACCTCCCTGGACGCACTTCTATAATCCAACATGACATTGTCACTGAGGCTCAGTCAAAAGTCAGATTAAAACCATACCGGGTACCCGAGGCTCGGCAACAAGTCGGAGGAGGTGCAGCTAAAGTGGAGTGGGCCAGTCCTATAGTATTGATACCCAAGCTGGACAGGACGTTGCGGTTTTCAAACGACTTTCGAAAACTTAACGAGGTTTCCAAATTTGATGTGTATCCCATTCCCCGGTCGGATGAGCTCATCGAGAGGTTAGGACAAGCCCGGTATTTTTCTGTTTTGGACCTCACAAAAGGGTACTGGTAGGTGCCCTTAACAGAGGCTGCAGATGAGAAAACTGCCTACGTCAGACCTGAGGGGCTGTATCAATATAAAGTCTTACCCTTTGGTCTGCATGGCGCCCCGCCATTTTTCAGCGACTAATGGACATCATGCTTCGTCCAAATCGTCGGTACACTTTGGCTTACCTGGAAGATATTGTCATCCACAGTACCGACTGGGAAAGTCACCTACCCAAAGTGCAGACTGTAGTGGACTCCCTTCGGAAAGCTAGCCTAACCACTAACCCCAAAAAATGTGCGATAGGGTTAGAGGAGACTAAGTACCTGGGGTATGTCATTGGGCGAGGGGTCACAAACCCCACGTGAACAAAATAGGGCGATACGGAATTGGTCCTGACCTGTCACCACTAAGCAAATAAAGTCATTCCTGGGAATGGTGGGCTATTACATGAGGTTTGTTCCCCACTTTGCTACTCTAGCCGCGCCTTTGACAGGACTCTTGAAGGGACATAAGTCAATGATCGTTTGCTGGGATGATCGGGCGGAAGAGGCTTTCTCTGCTTTGAAGTTGGCCTTGTGCGGGTCCCCGGTTTTGGTGACGCCCGACTTCAAGGGAGTTTATAGTACAGACCGATGTCTCCGAAGTAGGCCTCGGTGCTGTACTGTCTCAGTTCTTAAATCAAACAGTTCAGTATTTAGTCACACTCTAGGTAAGTTCACAACCCAAAAAATAATATTCAACACAAAAAGTCACCTTGTGGTTTTGGTGTTAGTTCACACCCTGCTGGCAGTTCTGCTTCAAAGAGTCCATGAACAGGCTTTCTGCAGCCTGTTTCCCCTTACACAGGTCTCAGTCCTCCAAGCCCGGCACAAGCCTCAGATCCCAATACAGAGATTCAGCTGCTGAGCCCAGCTGCTTTTTAAAGGCAGCTAGGTGTTGCCAAACCCTGGATCGGCGCCTGAGATCCAGTCCGATGTTTGACCCCACCTGGCCGCCAATTAGTCCAGCAGCACATGTTGGGAGGAAAATACCTGCCTTCCCAGGCAAAACCCCTCACTGTGTCACATATTCCGCCCTTTGTTTAACCCTGAGGGGGTTAACACACGCCAGACAGTGTACCCGAGACAGGGCATCCGCATTTCCCTGTAACTAGCCTGCCATGTGTTCCCCCAAAAAGTTTTGTAAGGACAGAAACCATCGGGTGACCCGGGCATTTCTGTCCTTGGCGTGGCTCATTTTTTTGAGAAGGGAGTGGTCAGTCACCAGGCGGAATTTTCTCCCCAACAAACAATAGCGGAGAGACTCGAGTGCCCACTTGATGGTCAGGCACTCTCTATCCACTATACCATGCCTCGTCTCAGCTGGGGTGAGCTTATGGCTGAGGAAGACAATGGGATGCTTCTCCCCGTTGACTTCCTGAGACAGTACAGCACCGAGGCCTACTTCGGAGGCATTGGTCTGTACTATAAGCTCCCTTTTGAAGTCAGCCGTCACAAAAACCGTGGACCCACACAGGGCCAACTTCAAAGCGGAGAAAGCCTGTGGCGAAAATAACCTCGCCACTGGGTTTTGGTGCCTCAGGATTATGGCCCATATACTAACTTTCAAGGAGAAGGTAGACTGGCCGCACAGCCTAAATCTGTGGAACTGTTTTAGGCAGGAAAGCCATGCTTGCGGTCGGCCAAATGTGACTTCCATGGAATTTGGGAACCCCTGCTCGGATCTGGGTGATTTTTGGATATGTTGTTCACCCAGATCAGCGCTATTATGGGGATATGTGGAGTTTTGAGGTGTTTTCTGTGTTTTGGGGAAAAAATTGTGTTTTCTGCCTGTGAGTGATTAAGTTAGCCCATTATGTTTGGTAATTGTATCACAGGCAGAGCGTATTGTGTTTTGGTAATTGTATTTTGTTGATTGCGTCAAAGACAATGCCTATTCTGTTACTGAGTGCGTCACAGGAAATGCCATTGTGTTTGTTAATTGCGTCACAGGCAATGCCATTGTGTTTGTTGAATGTATAGTTTTTGTGTTTAAACTGATAGGATTGGCTGCTATGTTATGTCCTCAGTTTCCAACCAGGTCCACGGGGGTGGTACCCTTGTTGGAAAATGTGTATATAAGTCAATGCTTGTGTGTTCAATAAAGAGACCTGCTGGAGGATGGTGAGACCCCAACCAAGCTGCGGCGGTTCGTGGGGTCTGTGGTGGTTATGGTGTCAAGTTGAGTGCCTGGAGCCCTCGGGAAGCACTAGGAACATCTATCAATGGAGGTACCCAGTCGGGGTGCCAGGAGATCCATTACAAAGCCTCTTCCACCCGATCATCCCAGCAAACCATCACTGACTTGTGTCCCTTCAAGAGCAATGTCAATGGTGCGGCCACTGTAGCAAAGCGGGGAACAAATCTCATGTAATAGTCCACTATTCCCAGGAATTACTTTACTTTCCTAGTGGTGACAGGTCGGGGCCAATTTCTTATCGCCTCTATTTTGTTTACTTCGGGTTTGATGACTCCACGTCCAATGACATACCCCAGGTACTTAGTCTCCTCTAACCCTATCGCACATTTTTTCAGGTTAGTGGTTAGTCCAGCCTTCCGAAGGGAGTCCATTACAGTCTGCACTTTGGGTAGGTGACTGTCACGGTCACTTCCAGGCTAGGTTTTAGAAGGTCAGAGAGGCTGTCTGCACATGATGTCATCTGACAGCCTTTTTTTTTTTTTTTTTTTTGAACAATAGATTTTTATTAAGATTTACATAAAATAAAATAAAATAGGTTACAATTGCATGAATACAATCACATGAATACATTCTTAGCAGAGGTATTTTTAGGCACTTGTGAAACTTCTTTAGAAAAATTAGAAATTACACTTCATAAGACAGATAAACTGATACCAGTAATAAGAAATGATATCACAGGTACTTCACATAGCAAAAAAAATTAGTGTACAGGTAATGCAACACGATTGAAGCATTATAGCCTAATAGACGCATTGGGAGGAATCTTGCACTTATTGTCGTTCAACCACATATCCCAGTTCTTTAGAAAGGTAAGTTTCGAGTTCCTAGATGAAGCCCAAATTCCTTCATATAAACAACAATTGTCTAGTGTTCTAAGAATTCTCTTGATATTGGGGAGATCACCGGCTTTCCAGCAGGCAGCAATTTTTAGGCGGGTAACAAATATTAGATGACTAACAATGGATCTATAATGTTGAGGGAGTTCAATAAGGCCTACAGATAAAAGAGCCATCTTAGGAGAGGGAGTGATTTGGGAGCCTGCTAGATGAGATATTAATTCAAAAATTGAGATCCATAAACAATTAACTGCTGGGCAGTCCCACCACATGTGTAGGTATGTACCAGGGGCATTACCACATCTCCAGCATGCTTGCGACATTTCAGGAAATATTTTATTCAAGTACATTGGGGTTCTGTACCATCTATATAGAATTTTTCTCGCTCCTTCTAAATGGTCTGAGCATTTGGAGAGCTTAGATACAGAGGTGAAGGTTTCCCCCCATTCCGCTTCTGTGAGAACAGAGCCCAACTCAGAGTTCCACAAGTCCATGATGTGTTGTAATGGATTTGTGCTAGATTCTTTTAGTAATTGATATCCTTTCGTGATACCTTTATCTAGACTATGTGTCATATGGATCCAGTCCATTAACGAATGGTTTTGTGAGGTAAATTGAAAATTTCTTGGGGATTGAAGTAGATGTCTTATTCTAAGGTATTTATAGAAATCTGAGTTGGGAATGCTGAATTCTCTATGAAGATAAGCAAAGTCAACAAAAACTTCATTAATTCTCAATTGACCAATGTCTGTAATACCGGAGGATATCCAGTTACCGATCCGAAGGTCTGGTATGGCTAATTCACATATTTCTAGAGGTAGGGAAGAGCTTGAGGAAGTAACTAATTTTTCTGTTCTAGCAATGACATACCAGATGCTAAAGATTGCATTCAGGGTTGATAGTGAAGAGATATGTTTAATACCAAAGACCGCTGTGGCTGAGAGCCATAAGTTTAAGTCATGGGCACCCATTATATTTTTCTCCAGTACAACCCATTTTTTAGAGGTATCATTTTTAATCAAGTATCTCATTTGATCAAGTATAGAAGAGGCATAGTAGTGTTTAATAGAAGGGGTGTTGAGTCCGCCTGTTTTAAGTGATCTTTGAAGGATGAGACCTTTCACTCTGGGTTTAAATTTCCCCCATATATGTCGGTTGAGTAAGGTTTGTAGTTTTGATAAATATCCTTTGGGAATGGCAATTGGAATATTACGAAACATATAAATAATTTTGGGTAATATCATCATTTTAATTGCTGCTATTCTCCCTAACCATGAAAGAGAGTCCATTCTTAGGTTGTTTAAGGAATCATTTATCTTATTATATAGTGGCCAAAAATTAACTTTGAATAGTTTACTAGTAGGGAATGCAAGCTGAATGCCTAGGTATGTCAATGATTCTACAGCCCAGGGGTATTTGTATGAGTTGGAGATTAAGTTTTTGGTAGTTCTGGATAAACCCAGGTCAAGAATTTGGGACTTGTTGATATTAACTTTATAGAAGGACGCTTTGCCAAATTTAGTAATTATATTGTTAATAGCATTTAATGCAGTTGCAGGGTTTGATGTTAAGATTAACACATCATCTGCAAAAAGACCTATGCGATGATCTGTGTTCCCCACCGTTAACCCTTTAATGAGAGGGGAGGATCTGATATGTTCCGCAAAGGGTTCCATTGCAAGAGCAAATATTAAAGGGGACATGGGGCACCCTTGTCTAGTTCCATTCTTAATATTGAATGGAGCAGATAAGAAACTAGATGAGTAAATAGAGGCGCTAGGGTTGGAGTATAAGGACATTACCGCAGACAGGAAAAAATCACCAAATCCAAATTTTTTCAAGGTTGCATGAATGTATTTCCAATGTATCCTATCAAACGCCTTCTCCGCGTGCAAGGAGAGGAGCAGAGAAGGCGTCCGTGTAGAGTGTGCTACATCTAAAAGGTCTATGAATCTCCTAGTGCCATCTGATGATTGCCTGTTGGGGACAAAACCAATTTGGTCATTAGCTATTAATGTAGGAAGGATACCAGATAATCTTTTTGCCAGAATTTTCGCAAAAATCTTTATATCTGAGTTTAGTAGCGATATAGGCCTGAAGTTAGCCGGCTTGTCTGCAGATTTACCAGGTTTGGGGAGCGTAATTATCAGTGCGTTTAACATATCTTTGGGGATCGACTCCTGTTCTGCTATTAAGTTGAAGGATCTATTCAAAAAGGGGTTTAGGATGTGTGAGAAAATTTTATAATATTCATTTGTAAGTCCGTCCGGACCAGGAGATTTATTGTTTTTGAGGGAGTGTATTGCTTCAGAAATTTCCTGATGTGTGATTTTAGAGTTAAGGGATTGATTTTGGGCTGGAGTTATGGAAGGAAGTGATATACCAGTAAGGAAATCATTAATATATTCAGTAGTCGGTTGGACAATGTCAGGTGTTTTCTCCAGATTATATAAATTTTCATAATATTTGGCGAATTCCTCTGCTATATGCTTGGGATTATATAATTTTTGGTCTTGACTGTCATATAAGAAGGGGATTCTTGATTTAATTTCTCTTTTTTTAATTCTATTAGCTAAAATTTTTGACGCTTTATTACCTTGAGAGTAGTGGTCTGAATTGACTTTACGCAGGTGGAATTCATGTTTTTCGTGTAAATGGAGATATAAATGGTGTCTGGCTATTTTTAATTTGCTGATAATTTTAGGGTCTAACGAAATCTTAGAAGAATCCTCTAGGTTTTTGATATCAGCTAGTAATTTATCAAGAGTTTTCCGTCTATTCTTCTTTTGGATAGCCGCATGTTTCAACAAAACACCCCTCATAAATGCCTTGTGCGCACTCCATAATGTAATATCTGAAACCATCTTATTGTCATTGGATTTAAAATATTCTTTTAATGAATTTTCTACTTCTGTACGAATAGAAGAATTTTGGAGTAAGGAGTTATTGAGTCTCCATGGGGAATATATTCTATTACTATATTTATCATCCAGAGTAAGAGTGATAAACGCATGGTCAGACCACGTTATATTAGAGATTGATACTTCTAACACTTTTTGAAGGAGCCATTTATCTGATACAAAGAGGTCAATTCTAGAGTAAGTATTGTGTGGGTGTGAAAAGAAAGTAAAATCTTTTTCATTAGCATGGTGAACCCTCCATATATCTCGAAGACCCTCTTGGAATAAGAAATCTCTGAGATGTGAATTCTTTTGAGAGGGAAGAGGAGAAGGCAGCCTATCAATTGAGGAGTCAGGACACATGTTGAAGTCGCCACAAATCAATAGAGAGCCTTGCTTAGAATCCTGGGCTATTTTGACTGTACGTTTGATAAAATTGATCTGATCAGCATTAGGGGCATATAAATTAACTATTGTGTATCTAGAGTTGTTTATATCGCATATAATAATGATGTATCTGCCCTCTTCATCAATTATTGTATTATGACACTGGAAGGCAACAGAATTTTTGAAACCTATAATCACACCTTTTCTTTTATTTGAAGCTGATGAGAAAAAAATGTGTGGAAAGGAGGGGTGAGAAAATCTGTAGGAGTCTTCCTTATTAAGGTGGGACTCTTGAATACAGATAATGTCAGCTCCTTGTTTCCTCACCTCATTCCAACATGCTGACCGCTTAAATGGGCTATTAAGACCTTTAACATTTGCAGAGAAGATTTTTATACCTTTACTAGCCATATTGATTTCTAATACAATATGCTAATATTTCTAACCTGAGATGATTAGTAATTAGTGTGCGAGTGAAATAGTGAAGTACACTTATGTTACCGTAAGGAAATTGTGGGGAACGTAGATTTGAATCTTTGACTTCCTTTGTTTGAGGTAGACCTTTTTTGTGTAACCTTATAAAACAATAAGATAAAACATGGAAAAAAAAAAGATTAATAAATAACAGAAACATAACAATGGTCTAACAGTGACCACAAGTAGTGATGTATCTCACTTAGTATGGGAGGCGTTAGGAAAACAGTGGATTAGGGAATGTGAACACAGAGATGTAATATGTGTTCTCAGAGGTAGAGCATCAGGGTGTGGAACCCCATAAGAATAGCATAATAGTAGTATAACCAAACAAGTATAACATGGAAGGATACTTATGGTATCAAAGAAAGTGTCCCGCATAAGTTTCACGGAGGATTTCTTCCCACTTTGGTCCATTCTGGAGTCAGGTTAAGGTGGCTTCTGTCAGAGGAAGGTCTATTAGAAGGAGAGTTCATTGCTTTGTCTCTTTCTTTGTCTTTATCTTTGGCTTTGGCGCCCTCCGGTGGCACAGAGATGTTCCATTTGGCAAAAGCTACTGACGCTTCCTGTGGAGAAACTAGGACATTTGATGAATTTTGGTATCTCACAATCAGCTTGACAGGGAAACCCCATTTGTAAGGAATATTGTTGTCCCTTAATGCTTTGGTGTACACTTGGAACTCGCGTCTCCTGCTCAATGTCGCTGGTGATAAGTCAGTGAATAGGAGGACATTACAAAATCTTTCAGGGATATCCGTCCTCTTTTTTTGAGCTTCTCTCATTAGGGAGTCTTTTAGGTGATAAAAGTGTATTCTGGCAAGAACATCTCTGGGAATAGAGGCTGGAAGAGCTTTGGGTTTGGGAACCCGGTGAACCCGGTCTATTATCAACTCTGGCCCTGGAGTGTCTGGCAGATATGCCACTATGAGGTCCGCAATAAAGTCCTGCAACTGAGAGTCCAGAACACTTTCAGGAATGCCTCTGAATCTAATGTTGTTTCTTCTGGAGCGATCCTCCAGATCAGCGATTTTAAGTTTCATGGTGGCTATGTCATCTTCAACCGCATTATGATTATCAACTAGTGAGTTATGCGCTGAGACAAATTCCTCCATTTTTTCTTCCAAATGTGCGGTTCTTTCTCCTATAGCGACTATGTCTGCATGAATAACAGAGATTGTCTCTTTAAAGTCGCCATGAATAGATCGTTTTAGATCTGACAGCATGTCCTGCATTGCATTGACTGTTAATCCAGGATCTATGCCTGGTGACGCAGGGTAAGTATCAAGGGGAGGACTGTATGGCTGCTGTTCACTCACCCTCTTTTGTTTTTTAGGTTCCTGTGAGGAAGGAGAGTCGGATCCTGCTGAAGAGGGAGACCCTGGTGAACGCTGAATGAGCGCCGCTGCAGAGGACGGGCAGGGCGCTCCCTCCGTGTGGCGGGAACCGGCGCCATCTTGTGAAGACCCAGGAGCTGGATGGAAGAATGCCGTCATTTTCTGAGGCTGCGAACCCTTCTTCCTTCCTCTGGTCATCATCGGAAGGAGTACTGGAGCAAGGTCCGTTCTGGGGTAGGTAAGTATCTCCAAAATCTTAGAAATATAGCTGCTTTGTGCCGCTGTCGGAGTTCCACAACCGGAGCTCTGGCACTATGCGACCTCTCCTCCCGGCATCCGGCCACGCCCCCAGCCTTTTTTAATTTCACTTTTTGTTGATGGTAATGACCACACCTCTTGTCAGGTGCAGCATAGTGGTCATTACTGTTTAAGTCTAGATACTCCCTTCACTCCTTGCGTTGTATAGCTTCATTTGCAAGTGGAAGTGGAAGAGCTGGTGTGTGTTGTCTCCTCTGGTGTTCCTGCTCTTTCTTCTACTTCAGGAGTTAAGTGTCTCATTTCTTTGTATTTGTTTTGTGTTGTTTCTCCTGCCTTCTGGTATCTGGTCTGAGTCAAGACCCCTGTTCCTTCTGCTTAAGGAACGGGTCGTCTTTGGGCCCTATCACTACCTCAGGGCATTAGAGGGTAAGTCAGGCTTTAGGTTTCAGTGAATGAACGGTCCTACCACTGAGGTCCGTTCATTCAGTTAGCAGTCAGGGCTAGGGTTAGGATTCGTGACCTTTTCTTCTCCATAGCTTCAAGGCCAGATACCTTCCACCCCTTCTTGTGTTTGGTGTGGTGTTCCCTCACACACCTCGTTGTGACAGTGACTTTTCCAGTCGGTACTGTGGATGAGAATATCATCCAGGTAAGCCGAAGCATGCCGACCATGTGGAAGAATCACAATGTCCATAAGTCAATGAAAAGTGGCGGGGGCACCATGCAGACTAAAGGGTAACACCTTATAGTGATACAGCCCCTCAGGTGTGATGAAGGCAGTTTTCTCTTTGGCAGCCTCTGTTAAGGGCACCTGCCAGTACCCTATTGTGAGGCCCAAAAAGGAAAAGTACTGTGCTTGTCCTAACTTCTAGACTAGCTCATCCACCCGGGGCATGGGATACGTGTCGAACTTAGAAATATTGTTAACTTTACGAAAGTAGTTACAAAACCGCAACGTCCCGTCCGACTTGGGTATAGGACTGGCCCACTCACTTTTTGACTCATGAATGACCCCTAGCTGCAACATTAGCTGCACCTCCTCCGAGATGGCTTGTCACCGAGCTTTGGGTACACGGTATGGTTTTAACCGGACTTTTGCCTGAAGCTCAGTGACAATGTCATGTTGGATTATGGAAGTGCATCCGTGTTCCGACTAACAAACTACCTGGCCTCCTGAGGCTTTTTAGAGGAGAGGCTGTCAGCAATTTTTACTGTGGCAGCCAGAGGGGCCGGGACCTCTTCTCCTAGAAAACCCGGCCACGGGCTGTCTTCTGTACAGGTTTCACTATCTTTCCATGGTTTGAGTAAATTCACATGGCAAACCTGCTTTGGCTTTCGCCGCCCTGGCTGATGTACCTTGTAGTTTGCATCTCCAATTTTCTCGAGTACCTCGTAGGGCCCCTGCCACCTTGCCAGGAACTTACTGTCCACGGTCGGCACCAGAACCAAAACCTGATCATCCGGGTTAAAGATCCGGAGCCGAGCCTGACGATTATATACCTGACTCTGGGCTCGCTGCGCTGCCTCCATATGCTCCCTAACAAGAGGCAATACTGTCTCTATCCAATCTTGCATATGAGTAACAAACTCAATTACACTTTTATGCGAATTGGGTTGTTGTTCCCACGCCTCTATGGCCTTGTCCAAGAGACCGCGAGTGTGTCTGCCATATAGCAGTTCGAAGGGCGAGAGCCCAGTAGAGGCCTGGGGTACCTCTCGCACTGCGAACATGAGATAGGGCAGAAGGAGGTCCCAGTCCTTCCCATCTTTAGACAGTACCTTTTTCAACATATTTTTTTATGTTTGGTTAAACCGTTCAACCAGACCGTCCGTTTGCAGATGGTAAACAGACGTCCGTAGTTGTTTTATGTGCAGCAACTTACAGAGTTCCCTCATTACCTTGGACATAAAATGGGGTCCCTTGGTCGGTCAGAAATTCTTTAGGGGGCACTGCCTCTGGGTACCGAGTGGTGTAGTCTAGAATCACTAAGATGTGTTGATGCCCTCTGGGGGACTTCGGTACTGGGCCTATGAAATCCAAACGATACCTCGATAGTCGGGAGAGGTACTAGGGGACTATGGAAATGTGGCTGGGGGCTAGTTATCTGTCAGGTCTGGCAAGATTTACAAAAATCTTCCACCTTTCTGAATATGCTGGGCCAGTAAAACTGCCTTAGAATACAATCCTGAGTTTTCTGCAGCCCCAGGTGACCTCTGAGTACGTGCTGGTGGGCTACATCTAACACAAGCTTGCAATATGCCTTGGGGAACACCAACTGTTCAATAGGCTCACCCTGTAGTTGGTTTACCCGATACAACATATCCTGAGGAACCATCACGATCTACTATTAACACATTTTCCCAGGCGTGGGATAGGGTTGGGTCCCGACGTTGGGCAGTACCAAAATTATCTCTGGAGATATTTAGGTCTGCCAATTCAGGACCCAGCGGCAAGTCCTCCACGTCTCCCACCATTACACTTAGCGTGGTTGTCTCCCCCTTTTCCACAGAAATAGCGGTCACCCCTACCGCTGGCCCTTTGGTCTCAGGTTCCAGGGGTTCTGGTCTCCCCCCTGAGTGGGGCCACTCTCTTAGGGTTTCCCCTGTCTCATGGGTATCAGTCACTCTCATAGCAGGCCACAGTTCCGGGAAGCCCGGGAAGTCTCTCCTAATTATAAGTTCGTAGTGTAGATTGGTGGAGACGGACACCTCGTCGGACCACTTGCCGGTAACCGTGGATAGAGAAACCAAAGCAGTGGTGTAGTCTTTTAAGTCTCCATGAATACACATTACCCTGACTTTCTGGCCAGTATACTCAGAGGGCCATACCAGTGTGACCCTTACCAGGGACACCAGATTCCCTGGCACAAGTAGTTGTTGTCTATAGTCTCTGAGGTACCGGAGGCACAAAGACTCCTGGCAAATAATGAGTGGCGGTAGCCATATTTAGTGTCCATGAGCTCACCTCAACGGGGACAGTCAGCCCTTACGTGGCCAGGCTTCTGTCACCGCTAGCAGACTATTGGAACTGGGTCCGTAGGTGGTACATCCCGGGTGGGTTTTGTTGGCACAAGTCACCGGGCCTGGGGTGGAGATTTCCGGGGTTTGACTGCCCCCCTCCAAAAATAACCCCCCTGTAAATTCCTGGTAGCCTCATAGCATTCCACCAGTTCCACCATCTCAAGGGCATTACCAGGAGACACCTGGCCGATCCAGTTCTGAAGAGGGTATGGCAAAGCCCTCCAGAATACATCAGCCAACAGATGGTCCAGCATAGCAGTGGAACTCTGCACATCAGGCTGCAGCCATATTTGCAACAGGTGTAATAGATAATAATACTGAGGTCTCGCGGGTTCAGCCGGGTTAAACTCCCACTGATGCACCCGCTGGGCCCGGACCAACACATTCACCTCCAGTCTTGCCAGAATCTCACTCTTTACTGTCGGGTAATCGTCCGCTTGATCATTAGGTAAGTCGAAATACACCTGCTTGGGTCCGGATGGCAGGAACGGAGCGACGACCTCAGCTCATTGATCTCGGGGTAGCTTCTCCCTCACGGCCACCTTTTCGAACACCACCAGATAGGTTTCAACATCATCCAAGGGGGTCATCTTGGGGTTGCCGCATGGACTGCTTTCCGGGCATCGTGGACACTCTGGGATGCTCCTGCTGCCTGTAAAGTCATCACATGTTGTAACAGCAGCTGGTTTGATTCTTGTTGCTGCTTATTAGCCTCTCTCTGCTGCAGTTTAGCCTCCACGAGGGCTTTCACGACAGCTTCCATTTTGTCTAGGGACACGGGTTGTAACCTCGTTGGTTTGATGTAAGACATACAACCGCGCCCGGAAAAAAACCTAAATATTTTGGCTTTCACGCCAGCCTCACTGCGCTACCGACAACCTCCACCAATTGTGGGGATTCACTCAGGTAGGCAGGATAAGCGGATGCAGTATAGAGGCACAAACCAGTTCTTAAATCAAACAGTTCAGTGTTTATTCACACTCTTGGCAAGTTCACAAACATAAAAATCATAATAAACACAAAAAGTCACCTTGTGGTTCACACCCTGCTGGCAGTTCTGCCTCAAAAAGTCCATGAACAGGCTTTCTGCAGCCTGTTTCCCCTCACAAGGGTCTCAGCCTTCCAAGCCCAGCACAAGCCTCAGATCCAAGTACAGAAATTCAGCTGCTGAGCCCAGCTTCCTTTTAAAGGCAGCTAGGTGTTGCCAAACCCTGGACAGGCACCTGAGATCCAGTTTGATGTTTGACCCCACCTGGCCGCCAATCAGTCCAGCAGCACATGTTGGGAGGAAAATACCAGTTTCCCAAACAAAACCCCTCGCTGGGTCACAATACACATATATATATATATATATATACACACACACGGTGGATATAAAAAAGTCTGCACCCCCCCTGTTAAAATGTCAGGTTTCTGTGATGTAAAAAAATTAGACAAAGATAAATCATTTCAGAACTTTTTCCACCTAATGTGACCTATAAACTGTACCACTAATTTGAAAAACAAACTGAAATCTTTTAGGTGGAGGGAAGGAAAAAATAAATAAATAAAATAATGTGGTTGCATAAGTGTGCACACTCTCTTATAACTGGGGATGTAGCTGTGTTCAGAATTAATCAATCACATTCAAAATCGTGTTAAATAGGAATCAGCATATACCTGCTATCATTTAAAGTGCCTCTGATTAACCCCAAATAAAGTTCAGCTGCTCTAGTTGGTCTTTCCTGAAATTTTCTTAGTCGCATCCCACAGCAAAAGCCATGGTCCACAGAGCACTTCCAAAGCATCAGAGGGATCTCATTGTTAAAATGTATCAGTCAGGAGAAGGGTACATAAGAATTTCTAAGGCATTAGATATACCATGGAACACAGTGAAGACAGTCATCATCAAGTGGAGAAAAAATGTCACAACAGTGACATTACCAAGAACTGGATGAACCTCCAAAATTGATGAAAAGACGATAAGAAAACTGGTCTGGGAGGCTACCAAGAGGCCTACACTAACATTAAATGAGCTGCAGGCATATCTGGCAAGTATTGGCTGTGTGGTACATGTAACAACAATCTCCCGTATTCTTCATATGTCTGGGCTATGGGGTAGAGTGGCAAGACGAAAGCCTTTTCTTACGAAGAAAAACATCCAAGCCAGCTTACATTTTGCAAAAACGAAGTCTCCCGAAAGCATGTGGGAAAAGGTCTTATGGTCTGATGAAACTAAGGTTGATCTTTTTGGCCATAATTCCAAAAGATATGTTTGGCGCAAAAACAACACTGCACATCACCAAAAGAACACCATACCCACAGTGAAGCATGATGGTGGCAGCATCATTCTTTGGGGCTGTTTTTATTCAGCTGGAACTGGGGCCTTAGTTAAGCTAGAGGGAATTATGAACAGTTCCAAATACCAGTCAATATTGGCACAAAACCTTCAGGCTTCTGCTAGAAAGCCGAACATGAAGAGGAACTTCATCTTTCAGCATGACGACGACCCAAAGCATACATCCAAATCAACAAAGGAATGGCTTCACCAGAAGAAGATTAAAGTTTTGGAATGGCCCAGCCAGAGCCCAGACCTGAATCCGATTGGAAATCTGTGGGGTGATCTGAAGAGGGCTGTGCACAGGAGATGCCCTCGCAATCTGACTGATTTGGAGTGTTTTTGCAAAGAAGAGTGGGCAAATATACATATACATAAAATATATGTATATATATGTGTATAAAATACATTTGATATTTTATTATGAACTATAATGTGAGTTCCATAATTGTTTTTTGATGTATGTAAGTGATACTAAACATATGTGTTTTAAAAATATATATATATAAAAAAAAATACACTGCACCTGTCAACTCTACTTGTTCTCTTGGGAATTTAGTGTAATAGGTGCAGTGTATTTGAACAGAGACATCACAAAAGTGATTTGCCTGGTCTATCAGCGGCCATCAGGACCTCTGTGTGGACAGCAATAAAAACTTTGTAAACAAGGGGCATACTTTATGAAATATAATGGTGCAGAATTTCAACAAAAGCTGTATGAGTAAGTGCCATAAAATCATCTCACAAACACATTGGTCAACAATAACTAGAAAGTGGCCAACCTCTTTAGCAACCTAACAGTTGAACCTGTTTTGTATTGAGGAGTGCGCTAAAAATCCTCCAATATGATTTGCATATTGGATCATTTTCCTCAATAAATAAATGCCCCGGTCTAATATTTTTGACTCATCTGTTTGATTTGGTTATCTTTATCTACTTTTTGTAAAACTTTGGTGTAGTTTTAAGTCAAATGTATCCAGAAAATTCTGAAGGATTCACATACTTCGGTATGCACCTTTTATATAATTGTAGTAATGTGTCAACAAGCAGTATTTCCACTCTTGAGCTACTGTACTTTGAAGAAAATAGTGGAGAATCATTTAAAGTTGTTGTCCCATCTATCTTTTATACATGTCAATAAGGCACATTGTAAATGTCTGATAGGTGTAGGTCCCACCTCAGGGACCCACTCCTTTTTAAAGAATGGGGCCCCACTATGAATGAAGTGGATGCTGCGCATGCATGGCTTCCTCCATTAACTGTTATGTTACTTCTGAGAACAGCCAGAAGCAACAGGTATATATACTGTATAAATAGTGCCGTAGGAATGATTTACAGTGTGCAAACTTCATCAACTTTATTGCAACATAACTAAACTTCTTCTTATGCCAGTTCATGGCTAGAGTGCATGTATGATAAAATTTTCAAGACTGATGCAGTTCCAGAGCTAATTTGATGCAATTTTTCACCATGCCTACTTTACATATAATTTCTTAGCCATTACAAAATTCCCTCAAAGGTGCAGCAAGTGGCATAATTGTGCAATTTTTGGGTGCACATCATACGGCATTTCTGATGATAAATTTGCCCCAATAAGTATTCCTATAAATTTTTCAGTTTCTTAAAAGAACACACAATAAGAAGCAACAATATTACTATTTTAATACAGCAAAGATTAAGCAAACTTCTAAATTCTCTTTATATGTAGTTTTTTCATACCCAATACTTTTCAGATTATATGGACTTACCATGAGCTTTCCTCAATTTTAGATACCAAAATGCCACCGTTGCTACCAACCAGAGTATTACCACAGCACCTGTCACGACATAGTGGACCATACACCCTAAAAAGTATAAAAAGGATAAACCAGTTTTAAAACATATATAATGTAACTTAATTTACAGTTAAAGGGCTTCTGTCACCCCACTAAAGTGATTTTTTTTTTTGGGCTAGTGAAATTAGTTATATTGCGATATATCACAATATAATTGTGTTACATACTTTGATCCAGCAGTTTCTGCAAAAAACGAAGTTTTATAATATGTAAATTCGGTCTCTAACAGCAAGTAGGGCGGCTACTTGCTGGTAGCTGCTGCAGAAATCCGCCCCCTCGTCGTGTTGATTGACAGGGCCAGACGGGATCTCCTCCTCCGGCCAGCCCTGTCGGCATTTCAAAAATCGCGCGCCTCTGTTGATTCGGCGCAGGCGCTCTGAGATGAGGAGGCTCGTCTCCTCAGCACTCCCTCAGTGCGCCTGCGCCGATGACGTCTTCTATTTCGGTGATGTCATTGGCGCAGGCGCACTGAGGGAGTGCTGAGGAGACGAGCCTCCTCATCTCAGAGCGCCTGCGCCGAATCAACAGAGGCGCGCGATTTTTGAAATGCCGACAGGGCTGGCCGGAGGAGGAGATCCCGTCTGGCCCTGTCAATCAACACGACGAGGGGGCGGATTTCTGCAGCAGCTAGCAGCAAGTAGCCGCCCTACTTGCTGTTAGAGACCGAATTTACATATTATAAAACTTCGTTTTTTGCAGAAACTGCTGGATCAAAGTATGTAACACAATTATATTGTGATATATCGCAATATAACTAATTTCACTAGCCCAAAAAAAAAAATCACTTTAGTGGGGTGACAGAAGCCCTTTAAATAATAAAAGTCGAATCATCTTTCTAGTCAATAGTGATGAGCGGTAGGTGTCATATTCGAATTCGCGAATGTTTCGTAAAATATTCGTAGAAAATTTGCAAATTCTAATATTCGTTAGGAGTAGTATTGATTGCAAATTTTCATAATGCGAATTTTCATGATGCGAATTTTCATAATGAGAATCAATGAGATCGTGAAAACTCAGATCCGATGGTATATTCCCAGTTAATTAAGCATGGAGGAATCATGACTTCAGATGGGAAAAAAAACGAATATTCTAAAAAACTATATTCAATATAGTGCTATATATTAGTTTTTCGAATATTCGTAATATTCAAAAACAAGGCTATATAGCAATATATAGAATATTCGAAAAAAAAAACTAATGTAGAACTATTTAGCTAATATAGTGCTATATTCCTTTTTTTAATAGTTGTAATTTTTTTCCAATCTGAACTTCAGATGAGAAAAAAATGACAACTATTAGACAAAGAAGATTATAGCGCTATATTAGCTAAATTGCTCTATATTCTTTTTTTTTCAAATATTCGCTATATTGCTATATATTCTTGGTTTAGAAAATTACGAATATTCGAAAAACAAATATATAGCACTATATCTAATATATTAATTTTTTAGAATATTCGTAATTTTTTTTTGTATCTGTACAGTTGTTCCACTTTGGCATACTCCTCTCCGACAACAGTCCCCATCACCATGGGAATGCCTGGGGGTTAAAATATACCATCGGATCTGAGTTTTCACGATCTCATTGATTCTCATCACGAAAATTCGCATTACGAAAATTCGCAATCAACACTACTCCTAAAGTCAAAGATATTGCAACCTTCTCATTGGCCCAGAAGCTAGAAGCAGGGAGGAATCATGTGTACTGATAAAAAAAAAATCTTGAATATTCGAAAGTACGAATATATATCACTATATTCTAAATATTCGCAAATTCTCGAAGTGCCTATATTCAAGATAAAAATTTGCATTTTGAATATTCGTGATCAACACTACTAGTTAATAAAAAATGTTATAGTCATGCCTGAGCTCATAATGTTGAGGCAATGGGGGAAACAGATTAGGCTTTCTCTGCTGTAAAAAGTTGCTAATTTTGATGTACACTATGTACGCTAAGTGGTTAGCTAGGTGAGTAGGTGTATGCCAGATTTTTTAAAATGCTGCAAAAAATGTTGCAATCTCATTCAAGTGCTCCCCCATCAATCTGCACTCAATATCCCATAATGAGACAGTGAAAACTGAAAATGTTTGCTAATTTATTAAAAAGAAAACACTAAAATTACTCATGGACATAAGTAGAGATGAGCGAAGATTTCAAAAATTTGATTCAGATGCTTCACTTTCATTTTTTCCAAACATGTAATTCAATCCGAATTAATTAGTCACAAAGCACATTATAAATAAGCTATTTCCCGGTCTGCAGGGAGAGTCTATCTCAATGTACATCACTGTGCATTGCAGAAACATGCATAGTTAGCCCGATGTGGTAGTGAAAGGCCTCTTTCACACGAGCGTTGCGGGGAAAAGGTGCGGGTGCGTTGCGGGAAAATGCACGATTTTTCAGCGCGAGTGCAAAACATTGTAATGTGTTTTGCACGCGCGGGAGAAAAATCGGCATGTTTGGTACCCAAACCCGAACTTCTTCACAGAAGTTCAGGCTTAGGATCGGTGTTCTGTAGATTGTATTATTTTCCCTTATAACATGGTTATAAGGGAAAATAATAGCATTCTGAATACAGAATGCATAGTACAATAGCGCTGGAGGGGTTAAAAAAAAAATTCGCTCATCTCTCTTGTACTATGCATTCTGTATTCAGAATGCTATTATTTCTCCTTATAACCATATTATAAGGGAAAATAATAATAATCGGGTCTCCATCCCGATCATCTCCTAGCAACCGTGCGTGAAAATCGCACCGCTTCCGTACTTGCTTGCGGATGCTTGCGATTTTCACGCAACCCCATTCATTTCTATGGGGCCTGCGCTACGTGAAAAACGCACAAAGAGGAGCATGCTGCGATTTTCACGCAACGCACAAGTGATGCGTGAAAATCACTGCTCTTGTGCACAGCCCTATAGAAATGAATGGGTCAGGATTCAGTGCGGGTGCAATGCATTCAACTCACGCATCGCATCCGCGCGGAATACTCGCTCGTGTGAAAGGGGCCAAACAGTTACTGTGCGTCAGTATAATTCTATAACGCCTTGATTCTCTAATTGGTGTTAAAAAGCTGTCTAATACTCCTGCTTTTAGGGTGTCCACATTGTTTTATAGATAAGTCATTCTATAACGCCTTGAGTCCTTAATTGGGTTGGAAAAGCTCAGTATTTTTTCAGTTATTTGGTTTTACACCTTGTGTTATAGATAAGTAATTCCAATAGGCATTGATTCTTTAATTGGGATGAAATAGCGCTCTATTTTTTCAGTTATTTTGTTTTCCACCTTGTTTTATACATACGTTATTCCACAAGGCCTTGAATCTGTAATTGGGGTGAATTAGCAGTCTAAAGCCTCCTTCACTCGTCCGTGTCCATGCTCAAAGGTGGTCAGTGACGCATCCATGAAGCTGTTCGTGAAGAATCCGTGTGTGTCACTTTTTTGCTGTCCGTATACCATCTGTTTCACTGACCCTGCTCAGCTGAAAAATAATTTTCTAAGCATCTCTTCCTAATGATCCGTAAAACACGGATGAAAATTAGATGGCATCTGTGTTGCATCCGTGGCTTTCACAAACCTATAGACTATAATGGGCGCGACATAACTAATTCCATTAGGCCTTGATTCTGTAATTGGGGTGAAATAGAGGTCTAATACTACTGTTTTACAGGTGTTCACATTGTTTTATACACAAGTAATTCCATTAGGCCTTCATTCTGTAATTGGGGTCAAATAGCGGTCTAATACTGCTGCTTTTGGGGTGTGCACATTGTTTTATACATAATTCCATTAGGCCTTGATTCTGTAATTGGGGTGAAATAGTGGTCTAATACTGCTGCTTTTGTGGTGTTCACTTTGTTTATACATAAGTAATCCCATTAGGCCTTTATTCTGTAATTGGGGTCAAATAGCGGTCTAATACTGCTGCTTTTGGAGTGTTCACATTGTTTTATACATAAGTAATTCCATTAGGCCTTGATTCAGCAATTGGGGTGAAATAGAGGTCTAATACTGCTGCTTTTAGGGGGGTTTACATTGTTTTATACATAGGTAAATCCATTAGGCCTTGATTCTGTAATTGGGGTGAAATAGCGCTCTATTTTTACAGTTTATGTTTTCCCACCTTATAGATAAGTAATTCCATTACACCTTGATTCTCTAATTGGAGTTAAAAAGCAGTCTAATACTACTGCTATTTTAGACTTACAGTTGCTGTTACAGCAAGTATGTCCAACAGAAAGGTGCCAGGGCCTTCCAAGGGAGTGTTTCTGGAGCTGGCAGAAGTAGCAGCAGAAAAAGGGGGGGGGGGGTGGTAGTAGCAGTCGCAGCAACAGTTCAGAGCTCCCAGTCTCATCCAGCAGTTTTGACCAGCGATCCCTCTATCCTTGAATGGTTGACTCGATGTTCAACATCATCTTGATACCACGCTTAGTTGGTATGGCCCAGGAACAAGCTCTGCGCCCTCACCTGTCGTGAACCTGCCTCTTTCTTTTTCTGCTAATACTGCTCGGGAAGCATTGTATCCTGCCAGCTCTGCTTTTCAGCAAGGATGAGCTTAATGAGGACGGTCAGCAGCTACTGCCCAACCAAGATTTGGAAGAGAGATCCGCTGCTTTCTCCTGTAGGCGGGCAAGTAGCAACAATGAGAGTCGAGTGGGAGCAGGTGTTGTGAGCGGTCAGGCACCCGGCCATGAGACTGGTGAGGTTGACATCAGTGAAGTGCAGACAGTAGTGGATGATGATGTAGCCGATTGCACATGGGAGCAGGCTGAAGAGGGGGCTTCATCATCATTAGGAGATAAGAGTGGTAGTTTGCGTGAGACAGCGCCTGAGCCAGTAGGGCGCAAGTTTGGGTGCGAGTCAGCAGGAGGCAGCACTGTGAAATCTGGAGCCAAATGTGCCAGGGGTAGACCATCTGCTACTCGGTGGCCTACCCGTCTGAAAATAACTAGCAGTGCACGGGTTCAAAGAGGTAGCAGCAGGCAGTCAAAACTCAGTGGTTGGGGTAAAATGGCATTTTCGACGGTATGGGAATTTTTCAAGTCACCGGAAGATGTCAACATGGCCACGGGTAGAATCTGTGGGCAGAAGGTAAAGCATGGCCAGGGTGCCAATGTTCACACCACAGCCCTGCATCAACACATGGCGCATCACCATAAAGTGGCTTGGGAAAACCGTGGCGCATCCTGAGGCATCTCCTAACGGCCCGCAATCCTTTTCCAGCAGTCAAGGCTCTACCACCTCAGCAGAAGGGAGCTGTGTTTCCATCCAATCATCTACTAGTCCTGATGCTCCTCATCCTCGTCCTAGTCACTCATTTCGCTAGCAACTGATCAGGGAGGCGATTGCAAAAAGACAACATTATGCGTGCACTCACTGAACAGTGCAGAAGCTGAAGGTGCTTCTGGGTGAGTTGCTGGTACTACAGTCCCTCCCTTTTCATGTGGTTGACTCCTTGCACCTTTCAGAAAACTAATGGCTTGTGTTGAGCCAAGGTGGAGGGTCCCAAGCCATCATTATTTCTCCAAAAAGGTTGTACCAGCCCTGCACAGGTATGTTGAACAGAAGGTGGGCCAGTCCTTGAGCCTGTCGGTGTCTGGTACAGTTCATGGCAGGGCCGAGGGTGTGGAGCTGTAACTATGGTCAAGAATAATATCTGTCCTTTACGGCCCACCGGCTAAATGTGGTTTCTGCGCAGGCACACCAGCAACTTGGCCAGGTGACGGCAATGCCGCCTCCATGTTCTCAAGCTGTGATTCCTCTTCCAATGTCCTCCTCTGCCTCATCCTCAACCTTGTCCTCAGCCTCCATTGTAGGCACAATTCGGAGTGGTCTTCCAGCATACCACCGATACAGAGCATGGTGGTGTCACGCTGTTCTGCACCTGGCCAGCCTAGAAAATAGAATCACACTGGGAGTAACTGCTCAGCATCATCACCCAAGAAATTTAATCCTGACTGTCTCCTCGCCAACTGAAGATCGGAATCATAGTCACCAATAATGGGATGAACATTGTGTTGGTGCCGCATGGTGCACGTTTTTATTCTGGTTGTAAAGTGGTTCCTGATGTCTTCCACCCAACTGCAAGACATCTTGAAAATGGCCAGGAAACTTTGCATTCACTTCAGCCACTCTTACACTGCAAAACATGCCCTCTTTGAGCTGCAAAGGCAATATAGTGTTCCCCAACATCGCTTCATATGTGACATTTCCACATGCTGGAACTCCAACCTCAACATGTTGGAACGACTATATGAGCAGAGGAAGGCTGTGAACGATTTTTTGATGATGCAGGCAGACAAGAGTACTCACCTGTGTAACTTTGATGTTATCCAGTGGCAGCTCATGCATGAAAACTGCATGAGAACTCTTAGGCCCCTTGCAGACGAGTGTGTCCGGATAAGGTCCGGATGCGTTGTGGGAAAATGCGCAACTTTTCCGCGCAAGTGCAAAACATTGTTAATGCGTTTTGCATGCGCGTGAAAAATCGGCATGTTTGGTACCCAAACCCGAACTTCTTCACAGAAGTTTGGGTTTGGGTTCGGTGTTGTGTAGACTGTATTATTTTCCCTTATAACATGGTTATAAGGGAAAATAATAGCATTCTTAATACAGAATGCTTAGTACAATAGGGCTGGAAGGGTTAAAAAAATAAAAAATAAAATTTAACTCACCTTAATCCACTTGCTCGCGCAGCCCAGCTTCTCTTCTGTCTTCTTCTTTGAGGAATAGGACCTTTGATGACATCACTGCACTTATCACATGGTCCATCACTTGATCCATTACCATGGTGATGGATCGTGTGATGGACCATGTGATGAGCGAAGTGACATCATCAAAGGTCCTTTTCCTGTGCACAGCAAAAATGAAGACAAAAGAGAAGCCGAGCTGAACGAGCAAGTGGATTAAGGTGAGTTAAATTATTATTATTTTTTTAACCCCTCCAGCCCTATTGTTCTAAGCATTCTGTATTAAAAATGCTATTATTTTCCCTTATAACCATGTTATAAGGGAAAATAATAATGATAGAGTCTCCATCCCGATCGTCTCCTAGCAACCATGCGTGAAAATCGCACCACATCCGCACTTGCTTGCGGATGCTTGCGATTTTCACGCAGCCCTATTCACTTCTATGGAAAACGCAGACTATAGAACATGCTGCGATTTTCATGCAACACACAATTGATGCGTGAAAACTAAGGCTCATGTGCACAGCCCCAAAGAATTGAATGGGTTCGGATTCAGTGCGGGTGCAATGCATTTACCTCACGCATTGCACCTGCGCGGAATACTCGCCCGTGTGAAAGGGGCCTTATAATCTTGTAATTTTGTTATACAAAAAATTCTGGGACATTGATTTTATTTCCAGTTTTTATGTTTTCTTTCTGGACTACAAGGATCAGGTCTCCCATGGTAGTTCATAGTAGATTTTGACACTGCCTCTCTACCTATATAAGATGGGAAGAGTGAACATTTTTACTGTAGCCACTTGTCCCATCCAGGAAAGAGGAAATTTGTGAAAAGATAAAAGCTGCTTCTTGACCTCTTCAATCAATGGTTCATAAATGGAACAATGTAAGTCTCTGTATTTTGCTGGTAATATGCCCAGATAGTTCACCTTGGTATTGGAGATGTTGCTGTAAGTATATTTGAATATTTAATGGAACATTTAAGTTCAACACTTGTGACTTACTAATATTAATCTTATAATAGGAGGCCCCTGCACTTTCCTACATTATATTTTGAACCTTAAAAAGAGATAACTCTGGCTGTGTTATTGCTAATATAATGTAATCTGCATACAATCCAATCTGTGTAAAAAAAAAAGAATTTTTTGTCACATTACATCACAAAAATTGCAACAGCAAGTAATCAAAAAGGCGTATGCCCTCCAAAATAGTACCAATCAGACCCTCACCTCATCCCACAACAAAAGAGACCCTACCTAATAGAATCGGTCAAAAAGTAAAAAAAAGCTATGGCTCTCAGATTATGGAGACACTAAAATATGATTATTTTTTGCTTAAAAACTTCTATTATTGTGCTAAAGTGAAAAAAATAAAAAAAAGTATACATATTAGGTATCGCCACGTCCGTAACAAACAGCTTTATAAAAATATTACATGACCTAACCACTCAGATGAACACCGTAAAAAAAAAAACTGTGTAAAAAAAAATTTTTGGGTCACATTACATCACTAAAATTGCAACAGCAAGTAATCAAAATGGCGTATGCCCCCCAAAATATTACCAATCAGACCAACACCTCATCCCGCAAAACATTAGCCCCTACCTGAGAGAATCGGTCAAAAAATAAAAAAAGCTATGGCTCTCAGACTATGGAGACACTAAAATATCATTATTTCGGTTTCAAAAATGCTATTATTGTGTAAAACTTAAATAAATAAGAAAAAGTAGACATATTAGGTAATGTGACGTGCGTAACAATCTGGTCTATAAACACACATGACCTAATCCCTCAGGTAAACGCTGAAAAAATAAAAACGGTGCCAAAACATTAATTTTTTTGTTACCTTGCCTCACAAAAAACTTAATATAGAGCAATAAAAAATCATATGTACCCCAAAATAGTACCAATAAAACTGGCACCTTATCCTGTAGTTTCCGAAATGTGGTCACTTTTTTGAGTTTCTACTGTAGGGGTGCATCAGGAGGGCTTCAAATGGGAGATGGCATCTAAAAACCAGTTCAGCTAAATTTGCCTTCCAAAAACCATATGGCGTTCCTTTCCTTCTGCACCCTGCCGTGTGCCCGTACAGCAGTTTACGATCACATGTGTTTTTTTTTTATCTGTAAACCGCAGAATCAGGGTAATAAATATTGAGTTTTATTTGGCTGTTAACCCTTGCTTTGCTACTGGAAAAAAAATATTTAAATGTAAAATCTGCCAAAAAAGTTAAATTCTGAAATTTCATCTCCATTTTCCATCAATTCTTGTGGAATACCTAAAGGGTTAACAAAGTTTGTAAAATCAGTTTTGTATACCTTGAGGGGTTTAGTTTCTAAAATGGGGTCATTTTTGGGTGGTTTCTATTATGTAAGCCTCACAAAGTGACGTTTTGGAGTTTGCTTCCAAACTTTTAAGCCTTTTAATGTCCCCCAAAAATAAAATGTCATTTTCAAAATGATCCAAACATGAAGTAGACATATGGGGAATGTAAACGAATTACTATTTTTGAAGGTATTACTATCTATTATCAAAGTAGAGAAATTCAAATTCAGAAATTTGCTAATTTTTCAACATTTTTGGCAAATTTGGTATTTTTTATGAATAAAAATTGGATTTTGCCTATTTTTACCACTGTCATGAAGTACAATATGTGACGAGAAAACAATCTCAGAATGGCCTGTATAAGTAAAAGCGTTTTAAAGTTATCCTCACATAAAGTGACACATGTCAGATTTTCAAAAAATGGCCTGGGCAGGAAGGTGAAAACAGGCCCGGGGTTGAAGGGGTTAAGGACTTAACTGCTTGTATTATCTCAGCATTTGTAAAGGATACTGATAGATTTGCTAATTCTCTTGGAGATATTTTTGGTAATGAAATTGTGCCAAAAAAACTTGTGATTACTTCCGCTTTTGGTTGTTTTATATCTAATGATTTATCTACATTATATAAGCTAGCATAAAAGTTACTGAATATTTCCGCAATATGTTTACAATTCCTTTGTTATTCTCATCTCGATGGCATCTAATTTGTGACTTACTTCTATATCCTTTTAACTTATGTGCTAAAGTTGCTCCTGCCTTATTATCATTCAAATAATAATTTAAGTTTGCTCTCTGTAATATAAAATCATGTTTATACATTAATATATTTTGTAATTTATCTCTAATTCCCCTAAGCTGCTGTGTGGTTAATATTGATGGAGATTTACAACGTCCTAATCTGTTTTAATAAATCATCTATTTTATCCCTCCTACACCTTTGTTCTATTGCCCCATATTTCAAAAATATCCCCCTCATATACACCAAATTAGCTTTTTTTGACCACTTGATAAACACCAAAGAATTGCAAAAATGGTAAGCACTAGTCTCAATGTAAAATAACTGAAATAAAGTGGCCTAAACAGGAGGAAATGCTCAAAAACCCCAAACACTGTGGTGTGTTTATAACCGGGGGAGCAATTCTTCCGCATGTGATCCGTTGCTAACGACAATCCCCAGCAAAAATGCATACAATGGAGGATGTCGGCAGTGGACCACATGCACCATAATGGCATCCTACACAAGATGGACCAATGTGTGGATGCAAATACAAAAATACATAAATCACTGCGAAAGGTGCATCACAATGATATGCGGCTGACAACACTGGCTAATGCCTAATTCCTGCCAGCCAATCAGATTGGATTACTGAGAGACACACCTCCTCACTCTGAAGCCTAATGCAGGCATGCAGTGTGAAGGACCGCCCCTCCGTCTTCCTAGCCGGAGACAGATGAGCCATAGCAACTTTCCTTTAAGGGAGCAGCGGAAAGGGACAAAGGACATTAATGAAAGCTGTTATTATAAGGTAATTACGGATCTTTTAACAATCATTGACAGGCTAACTCCGGTATACATGCCTGGCTCTAATAAACTAGCAAATAAATAAAAATATGACAGTTACCCTTTAAATGCGAAGTCTTGTCCGCAAAACATGTGGTCGTACCCTTATGGTTGTGTGATAATTACCAGAAAGCAAGCCACATATATGGAAGGAATAGGAGCAAACTATAAACAACCACCATATAATAAAAAGGTAGTATAGGTAGCAACCAACCAACAAATATATTCAGCAAACTGTAATACAACTGCTTCATCTGTCCTCTACAGCCGACACAAATGACCTTCACTTTTTGTATAGCTTTAGAATTTCTGTATTGAATACAACTGATAACTCGAGTTTATTTAACAGGACTATGTAAAATCCATTGGGATACTGTATAATCAATGTAAACAGACGTGTGATGTGACAACATCGTAACTGGCATCATTTTAAAGAGTTTCAGAAATGTCACTACCACTAAACTTCTCGACTACTAATGATACATAGCAGCAATGGACCAACTGATGAAATGAGTTAAACTTCAAAATAAGGCCTCATGCACACGACCGTAGTTGTGGTTGTAGTTCACTTCAATGGGGCCGCAAAAGATGTGTGCCGTCCGCATCCTTTGTTCCGTGGCCCCAGAAAAAAAATATAGCACGTCGTATTCTTGTCCATGATGCGGACAAGAATAGGCATGTCTACATTGGGCCGCCGATCCGTTCAGCAAATTGCGGAAAGAACACGGGCGGCTTCTGTTTTTTGCGGATCAGCGGTTTGCGGACCGCAAAAAACGGCAAGGTCGTGTGCATGAGATTTAAGGCATATGTGACAACCCCAACCACCTACAATCCCACCATTCTAACAGGCACATGTTCCAAACACTCACCATTACTGCACTGTCCTCCTGACATCTTTTAGCGTCATGCTCCGAGATCTGAAAAGCAGAAATGTAAAATGGAGAATTAAGCAGTATAAGACAGTTTGTCAACTGAAAATGTGATGACATTCTGGCAACAACCACTCCTATTTTACAATGGTATTGTGAAATGCTTCAAACATGTCTCTTCTGCTACTATTTTGCTTGATGCAAAAAATAATTTTTTTTGTGTTAAGTTTCCTGATTGTGGTTGTCTTGTTATCTCTTCTTGTGGATCTGCAGCTTTAAAAATAGTACAATAAAGCTGCAAATCCACAAGCAGTATGCAGTATCACAAGATATACAATTCTTTTGAACTACAATAAAGGAATAGAATCCCCCAGATAATCGTTACCGAGCATTCATAAAAGCACTCGATAGCAATTATCTGGTGGTGTAAATGTACCGCCGATTACCAGGTAATAGATAATTTGTGCGGCCACAAAAATTATCGTTTGCCCGCAGCAGAAGGGGCTAGTCAGTATGGGGACAAGCAATGGCATTAGCAATCGCTCCTCCTAATACAGTGGAGGAGACCACAGCAGTCTCCTCCACCAGCGAGCAGATGATTGTCAGGAAGGAACTCTTGCAACACGCCAGACCTGCAGGGTATAGACGAAGTGAGGTCACGGTTATGGGCAATCGAGGGTACTCACTGTATTGGAGAACCCTGGGCAGGCGCGTGGCAGTGAAGGAGAGGTAGACACGGTTCCTCTGGGGCACACTCTGTATATAGGGACCAGGCCTGATGGTGGATGAGGTGCCCTGGATGTTATGGGTATTTTGAATGCCTGGGGAAAGGTCCCTGTTGTATTCGTGACGCCAGTGCCTTTGGACGGTGGCACGCCGGTTGGTAGTTGGAATGATGGAGGTGCACAAGTAGAATAGTGAACCAAACGTAATTTTACTGAACAGTCCAACTTTGTACAGCAGGTAGTAGTACAGTCTTTCAATCACAGTTCCACAAGTAGGCTTATTCACAGAATGGCAGGCAATAGTTATGCAAGATACGCAGAGGGTAAACTTCACAAGCACTCAGCAGCAGGTTGTACCTTTCCTCAGAATCAATGTACACTGTCCTTCCTAGAACTCCTGCTCTGGCTTTATATCCCAAGGCCCGGATGCCTAAAGGGTGGCTTAAATCCTTGGTTACTATCTTCCTCAGGTATTACATTCTTGCTGCACTTTCTAGTTTCATCTGCCCATCAGGGTTACTTAGCTTACCCTGGATCGCCCTCTCTTGTAAAGTAGATGACTGTGGGTTTCTCCCAGGAGGTTGGGTCCTGCAACTGGGGTGTCTTCAGAGCTAACTAAGGCTCTCTTGTTCTCAGGCAGGCTGGGGCTTCTCACTAGCCTCCTGGACATCACCAGCAGCCAGGGCTATCCAGCTGCATGTCAGGAGAAGGCTTTCTAGCCTCTGTCTTCTCAGACTCCTGACTCTGCACTAACACTTCCTGTCTAGGCCTGGACATTTATACTAGGGGCTCCCTATCTCCCTCTAGTGTCTGGGATGTCTAACTACACCCAACTAGGCCTGCTGTTGCATCATACAGGGGTACATTGCATATAACAACACATTAAAACATACATTAAATGCACAATTAAACATGACATTTCTGTTCCTTGTGAGTAGGAGTAACGCGCACACCAATTGACCCCTGTGTAGTGCCCACCCCTACCTAGTGGGACACTACACTCTTCCTTCCCGACAATCTGCAGCTTTATCGTCCTATGTAAAGGGACCTTAAGGGCTCACGCACACAAACGTATTTTTTTTTCCGCATCCCATTCACATTTTTTGTTGGTCGGACGAGGACCCATTCACTTCAATTGGGCTGCAAAAGATGCGGATAGCACACCCATTGCATCTGCAAAAATATAGAACAGGTCCTATTCTTGTCCGCATTACGGACAAGTATAGGACTTTTCTATTAGGGGCGGACGTTCCATTCTGCAAAATACATGAGCCCTAAGGCCTAGTTCACACTTCAGTGATTTTCATTGGTGATAGTGAGCTGAAAGCAGATGGTAATTTTTCCATTTTACCTTACACTGTGTAGGCTCCACTTCCGGTTTTGGCTTACTCTGAAATGTCATAAAACTGTCTTGTATTGTGTATTGTGTACCTGTACTCATGACAGGAAGAAGAATACGGGTGACTTGAATGATATCCAGAAATGCAGGACTTTTCTACTATAGGGCGGACGTTCCGTTCTGCAAAATACATGAGCCCTAAGGCCTAGTTCACACTTCAGTGGTTTTCATTGGTGATTGTGAGCTGAAAGCAGGTGGCTTTTTTTCCATTATACTTTATCTCTGTGAAGGCTCCACTTCCGGTTTTGGCTTACAATCACTGATCAAAATCACTGAAGTGTGAACTAGGTCTAAGGTTGGACTGAATTACAGGAAGGACAGAAAGCACATTCCCTGGGGCCTACACCGTCAATGGGCCTTCAGTAGTGGCATACATAGAGAAATAGGGCATTCAATCGGTTCGTGGTCCACATTTTGCTAAGTATAGGACATGTTCTACCTTTTTGCGGAATAGACATACGGATGCGGAAAGCACACGCTGCATCCGTATGTCCTTCCCACAAAAATAATTTGTCAGCAAAATGCAGACCATGGGCATGCAAAAAAAATGCGGATGTCACATGGACCCAATATGTATTTTGTGGATCTGTGATTTGCAGACCGCAAACAGTTACAGTAATGTGCATGAGGTCTTAAGCAGATATGTCATCAGTTGATGCTGCCCTGTGTAAGCGCAGCATAGTATGCAGACAGGCTCTGCTCCTATGAGCCAAAATGGCATAAAAATATTGTGCATTTTGGCTAGTAACAGCGATAACAGAATACACCAGACGCATAGTTTATGAGTGCAGAGTAAGGCCTCTTTCACACTACCGTATGTCTATTTCAGTGTTTTGCGGTCCGTCTTTCACGGATCCGTTGTTCCGTTTTTTTGTTTCCGTTGTGTTTCCGTTTCCATTCCGTTGTTCCGTTTTTCCGTATGGCATATACAGTATACAGTAATTACATAGAAAAAATTGGGCTGGGCATACCATTCTGATGGTTGTCACCCCACTGACTCCAACTGGGCAAGGTGGTTAGCGACAATAGGTGCAACATCCTGGCCGCTCTGAACCTGGGGGAAATAACACATGTCCTCTACATGCATCAATACTGACATTTTCTCACAGCTCAAGCAGATTCCGGAAGAATAGACCTGGCGGTGCCCCATCCTACTACTTTTGTTGTCAGTCTGCGGCCTGCATCATGCCACTTATGCCACTTGCCAACCATCACGTTCCCCAAACACACTTTTTCTTAATCTCACTTTGTGTGTTTAAATGTGCCTGCGCTGTGTGTTTTTAAACCATCAAATGTGCATTTACCCATAGCTATGTGTGTCAGTGTCAATCAGACATCATTTACTACTGCTGTCATTGCGTTCCAAGAGCTTGGGGAGGGGAAAAAAAATGTATAAAAAATAAACAGTCCTAGGAGGCTAGAGGAGGCTATATACCAACTTTCAGGGCAATTGGAGCAACTTTGGGTCGCCCCTAACCGATTCGGATCTAAAATTAACTTTAAAAAAAAATTAACCTATCCGGACCTGAAACAATCTCAACTGGTTCGCTCGTCTCTAGTGCAGAGTATTTATTTCTTCCTTCTATTGTTTCTAGAAGTTCTCCTTTAAGGAGACATAAAAACCTCATTCTAGAGCTTCAAATTTTATAGCAAAGGGGAAATGACACCCCCTCTCATATAAAGTTCTGCTTTTCAATTGCTGACACTGATAATCCAAAGTATCCATATGACATGGAGGCAGTTAGAGGGAAGTAGTGACAGACATACTGTATTTCTAAGTTCACAACTGAGATTGAAGGGGTTTTTCAGAGTTTTCCCCTACATGATTACTGGTAACAGTTTCTGGTAGTGAAGTTACTTTGATTGACTAGTCCACCCGCAGCAATGATAAGCAGTCTGTGCAGGAGGGAGAATGTGGTCCCTACCCTGCTAATGTGTCCCCAGAAAATGAAAATGTGTTTATACCCCACCATGGGTGGGCAATAAAATACAGGTCAAAGACCGGGCCCAGAAGAATAAGCTACACATCAGCCCAGAGCATTAAACATTGCTGGATTTTAGGCTAGGGCTACATGGCGACCTTTGTCATGCAACTTGTCGTCGCTGAAAAGTCGCTTGACACTTTTAATAACCATAGTCAATGGTGTCACACTGCGACATGCTGTGACTGCGACACGACAGGTTGGATTTTTGTGCGACTGTCGCATCGCAGTCGCAGCATGCTGCAGTGTGACACCATTGACTATTATCACGGGAGACGTTAGGGAGGCTTATTCCTGTCGCGGCCCGCTATTGGTTGCCGGATGTTTCGATCTGCTCTACACGAGAGGCAGCGGCGGCGGCTGTGCTGGCATCAGACGCAACGCGGGTGCTGGGGAGCACGTTCAAACCCGCTGTAAAACGCTCAACACGTGAAAACCATTGCTTCCCCATGGCCCTGGTTCACACTTGAGCGTTTTACAGCGCGTTTGAACGCGCTGTAAAACGCCCGACACATAAAAAAGTTCTTGAGCTTTTTTGGGGGCGTTTGTCGCGGGTTTTGGCCCATAGACTCATTGGACAACACTGCAGTCAATCACACAAACGCGAGTCAAACGCGCGTTTACTATTGCAAAAAACGCGCGACAAATACGCGCGTAAAACGCGCGTCTCAGAAACGCTCAGGTGTGAACCCAGGGTGAGTGTTAGGGTACTTTCACACTTGCGTTTTTATTTTACGGCACTGAGTTCCGTCCTTCTGGTCTGCGCATCCGCATGCGGAACCGTTTGTTGCAATGCATTTCTGAGCCTGATCTGCATCCGGATCTGTCTCACAAATGCTTTCAGTCACATTCAGATCGGCGTATCCGGCAGGCAGTTCCGACAACAGAACTGCCCGCCGGATCACACTGCCGCAAGTGTGAAAGTAGCCGTCGAACCAGATTTATGCAGGGCCGTCTTTACCAAGGGGCAAAAAGGGCAGCTGCCCCGGGCCCAGTTGCTCCTGGGGGGCCCAAGGCAGCTGCCTCTCGAGCCCTGCTATCCACTGCTAGGCATCGTACTGTGTTAGAGCTGTGATCTAGGACCTTAGATGACATCATCACCATGTGACCAGTAACCTAGAAATATTACTGGTCACATGACTATGAGGTCATCACAGGCCCTACCAGGAGTGTTGCAGAACTATGGAGCTTTTTTGTGTGAAGATTACATCAGAAAAAGGTGACAGGGGCTGTTATGTTAATATACTGTAAACTACTGTATAGTGGGGTGCTGTATACTGTGTGGGGGCCTGTATACTGTGGGGGCTGTATACTGTGGGGGGCCTGTATACTGTGTGGGACTGTATACTGTGGGGGGCCTGTATACTGTGGGGGCCTGTATACTGTGGGGGGGGGCTGTATACTGTGTGGTGGGCTGTATACTGTGTGGGGGGCTGTATACTGTTTGGGGGCCTGTATACTGTGGGGGGGCCTGTATAGTGTGGGGGGCTGTATACTGTAGGGGCTGTATACTGTGTGGGGGGCTGTATACTGTGTGGGGGCCTGTATACTGTGGGGGCCTGTATACTGTGGGAGGCCTGTATAGTGTGGGGGCCTGTATAGTGTGGGGGGGGCTGTATATTGTGGAGTGCTATACTGTATACTGTGGGGGTCTGTATACTGTGGGTGCTGTATAGTGTGGAGTGCTATACTGCTGTACTGTATAGTGTGGGGGGCTGTATCGTGTATAGTTTGGGGTGCTGTATACGGTGAGGTGCTATATTGTGAGGTGTTGTATACTGTGGGCTGCTATACTGTTCTACTATATACTGTGGGGTGCTATACTGCTGTACTGTATAGTGTGGGAGGCTGTATCGTGTAGTTTGGGGTGCTGTATACAGTGAGGTGCTATACTGTGGGGTGCTGTATACTGTGGGCTGCTATACTGCTCTACTATATACTGTGGGGTACTGTATAGTGTGGGGTGCTATACTGCATACTGTGTGGTTCTGTATACTATAGGGTGCTATACTGCATACTGTGGGGTACTGGGGTGCACTGTAACACTAGGGTGAGCCGAGCCCTGGTCTTCTTCCTGCAGAGCGGTGCCCACTTCCAGCCTGAGCCCAGCTGCCCAGAGCACTGATCCTGAGCCACTGGAGTCTTCAGAACTGGAAGTATTTACAGTCATTCACTGTACTCTACCAGATGTGTGGATTTTGTGTGTGTGTGTTGTAGTGGAGGGCGTGATTGCCTGCTAAGGTGTGGGAAGGCGGGACCCAGGGGGCCCAAGTAAATTTTTGCCCAGGGTTCAATCAATATTAAAGACGGCCCTGTATTTATGTCCCTATAGGGCCCTCAGGATATTGTAACAAAAATCAAACAACGGTCACCTGACCAAAACCTCCTTTTAGGGGTCCTATCTATATGTTAAAACGTTAACCTTTATTATTTTCTTTTAAAACGAAAATACTCAGAGAAACCAATACTACAAGGTAATTTAAAAATATCAGGTAGCAGTTACGGGCTAAGTCAGTTAATTTATGTCTTTTTTGGGCCGCTGGTCGCTCTACATTCTATTTAAGAGGTGGTTTACCTCATGGATACTCTGTGGCCATGTATCACCGCAGGTTAGCAGGTGTGTTTTCAATGGTGAATTGTTTGGTGTCCCTATAGCTCCTAGGTATAGGAGTTTCTATTGTAAATAGATGAGATGTATTCCTAGATCCCTATGCGACAGACATCCATCATTCATTCACACATCTCACACGCTGGGAGACCAGGCAGCTTGCACAATATGTATTGAGCTGGACAATGATTGCGACCCTGCTGGTTGTGGATCTTGCCCTAAACTATATACTGTTAATATCAGGTGGGGTAGTGACAATCTACATATATAAGAATAATTGTCCCATTTAATACTCAACATAAAAAAGTGAAATATATATTAAATAAACACTGGCACTTTTTAAATAAAGACAAAATAATAGGCCAATTAATTCCAGAATTTCCACAAGTTATTTTTACCAAAGCACCAAATTTAGCACTTATGGTAGCGCCAACTATCCCAAAAACCAACAAAAACAAAGTAGATTTGTCCATACAAAAATGGACGAATACTACAGGTTTTTTTCGATGTGGAAAATGTAAGGGGTGTAAAAATACTATGTTCCCTAAAAAAACATCGGTAGTAAAATCTACAACAAATAATCACCAACATACAATCAAAGATTTCCTTACATGCAATACCAACAGTGTTATTTATGTTATACAATGTCCTTGTAAGAGACAATATGTGGGAAGAACAAAGAGACAATTAAAGGTCCGTATAGCGGAACATATTTCTAACATAAAAAAAGGTTATGTAAAACATACTTTGTCAAACCATTTTAAACTTAAACACAACCAAGATCCTAGGGGGACTTGTTTTTTCGGCTCTTGAAAAAGTAGAAGCAGACTGGAGGGGTGGAGATCATATAAAAAAAATGTCAAGGACTGAATCACGATTCATCTTTGACTTCAATACTTTATTACCAGCAGGATTAAACACTGAAATTTAAATATATGGATTTTTATAGCTATATTTCAAGGGGGGGGGGGGGGGTCCTTGACCGGGGAGAGACCCGTGAGTATTTAGGCCTCCGGGTCTTCCCCCCGGTGATGGACTCCCTCCTCATCGTCCTCAAAGTCTGAAGCTCCTCCCCGTTTAAATAAATCCACAATAAATTAAAATTAATATTAAATAAATGGAATATCTATCTGTCCTATTTACCCTTAGTGATATATACAACTATTTTATATATATGATTTTATATGTATTTTTATGGACATAGCAACGTTTTACATTTTATACATAATATATGTCTTTTAACATAATATATTTGCTCTATATATTTGTTTCACATTCAAGTGATTTTATATTAAATTGAAATGTCAATATAAGCTTGAGAAGGTTTGATATCGAAATAATATTGAATTAAAATAAAAACGCAATGAAACCGCAACACATAAAAAATTATAACATTAACCGCATAAACATCGTGCGGTATTTGGTAATATCCAATGTCCTTTTATTGTATATTTATTCCCACTAGTATAAATGAACAGTACGAAATGAACAGTACGAAACAGATTAGTAGATGTAGAATAACTAAATAGATTCTATTCTATGAATATGTTGCGGCCACATACACATGCGCGTATATATATAAATATATGGGAACCTTTTAAACATATACTACTATAACTTGTAGTTTGAAAGTGATATACATACATTATATATTTAATTTATTTTTATCTGTTTTATATTGAACTTGTAAGCGATATATTTGCTCTCCTGACTTGAGAAAGAATGCACGTCACTTCCGATTCAAAGTTAATTGATTTAATCCGCACCTGCTTTAGGTGTATAAAAGTTAGTCATTTCCATGGATAGTTTAGCCACTGAAGAAGGAGTCGCAGTTAACTCCGAAACGCGTTTGGTAATTATCCTATGGAACAGAGTACAACACCGGAGGACTGAAAGCGCTAAAGGAAAATAAAGAAGCAAGGGATCGGTGATTTTCTCTATCTTGAAAAAGCAAAGATAAGCCGGAAACCTGTGTATTGGGAGAGTCGGCCTTGTGGCTAAGTCCACTCCTGCAAAATATCTGCTCAAATGCAGAAGGAATACATCATTGAATGACCTCCAACACAGTACGGCCATATAAGAACACTGAAGATCCCGAAGCCGCATCACCTTTACATGCTGTAACCTGTATAACAATTGCTTACCACACGTGGGACGCCACCTGTGACGCAGTAAAAGCCGATATTACTACACTACAAACTGTGAGTACAATAGCTTCGGCTCCTTTTCTATTAACAGGCAGCAACAGTGTAGCACTTACATATGCGCAGCGACTATTGAGTCGCAACAGCTGTAACAATACAAGTGACTATTCAAAAAGACTCTATTTAAACAGCGGACTCATTCCCCACACCCATCTACTGGGGCACTGATTGGGTTAAATAACCCACTTGGAAGGACATTAACTACCATCCAACTAATTTCGGGGCAAATACCAGCAAATCTATTGCAAATATTTATATACATAGAATTATAGATTTGTATGCATATTGTGTTTTATTGTATTTAATAGTTTTTACTATCTTATTATTTTAAAAGTATAATTTTTTATGTATGTTTATTCAACAGTGTATATCACTAAGAAAATAAAATAAAATATTGGTATATTAACTATCCGTGTAGTACTGAATATTGGTGTGCCCTACCATTTTTCCTTTTTGATCCTATTATTACTTTTAGAGGATTGGGTGAATCCTCTCGGTAGGTGCACCCATTTCCACTCTTGACTATACAGGTGAGCCCTCTCTAAATATTTATATATATACTGTGGGGTGCTATACTGCTGTACTGTATAGTGTGGGGGGCTGTATTGTGTAGTTTGGGGTGCTGTATACAGTGAGGTGCTATACTGTAAGGTGTTGTATACTGTGGGCTGCTATACTGCTCTACTATATACTGTGGGGTACTGTATAGTGTGGGGTGCTATACTGCATACTGTGTGGTTCTGTATACTATAAGGTGCTATACTGCATACTGTGGGGTGCTGGGGTGCACTGTAACACTAGGGTGAGCCGAGCCCTGGTCTTCTTCCTGCAGAGCGGTGCCCACTTCCAGCCTGAGCCCAGCTGCCTAGAGCACTGATCCTGAGCCGCTGGAGTCTTCAGAACTGGAAGTATTTACAGTCATTCACTGTACTCTACCAGATGTGTGGATTTTGTGTGTGTGTGTGTTGTAGTGGAGGGTGTGATTGCCTGCTAAGGTGTGGGAAGGCGGGACCCAGGGGGCCCAAGTAAATTTTTGCCCAGGGTTCAATCAATATTAAAGACGGCCCTGTATTTATGTCCCTATAGGGCCCTCAGGATATTGTAACAAAAATCAAACAACGGTCACCTGACCAAAAACTCCTTTTAGGGGTCCTATCTATATGTTAAAACTTTAACCTTTATTATTATTTTTTTAAACGAAAATACTCAGAGAAACCAATACTACAAGGTAATTAAAAAATATCAGGTAGCAGTTACGGGCTAAGTCAGTTAATTTATGTCTTTTTTGGGCCGCTGGTCGCTCTACATTCTATTTAAGAGGTGGTTTACCTCATGGATACTCTGTGGCCATGTATCACCGCAGGTTAGCAGGTGTGTTTTCAATGGTGAATTGTTTGGTGTCCCTATAGCTCCTAGGTATAGGAGTTTCTATTGTAAATAGATGAGATGTATTCCTAGATCCCTATGCGACAGACATCCATCATTCATTCACACATCTCACACGCTGGGAGACCAGGCAGTTTGCACAATATGTATTGAGCTGGACAATGATTGCGACCCTGCTGGTTGTGGATCTTGCCCTAAACTATATACTGTTAATATCAGGTGGGGTAGTGACAATCTACAATTTTTAGACAGGTTGAAGTATAGGGCAAGATCCACAACCAGCAGGGTCGCCATCATTGTCCAGCTCAATACATATTGTGCAAACTGCCTGGTCTCCCAGCGTGTGAGATGTGTGAATGAATGATGGATGTCTGTCGCATAGGGATATAGGAATACATCTCATCCATTCAAGTGAATGGGTCTGCATCCGTGATGCGGGGTGCACATGGCCGGTACACGCATATTGAGGCCAGCTCTTTGTATGAGCCCTAAAACAGGAGACTCTCCACTATCTGCTCGAGGAAGCTGAGTGTTTTAAAATAAAACAAAACCATTATAGGTAGCAATCTGAATGAGGTAGATTGCTACCTTTTTATTCCAGACACTGTTTTTTCGCTTCACAAGGTAGAGTTGAAAAGCCTGATCCGAGAGGTCTAGACTTCCCATGAATTTGTTGTAGTCTGAAACACAGACCAGTTTGTGCTTGTCTGCTGTAGCCCCCCTCGCCCTAACTGCTACTGTAGTGTCTGCAAGCACGGTGATGAGCATATATACATCATCCCTGTCCTTCCACTTCACGCCACTTGGTTGTGGGAATCCTACTCTGTTTATTGCGCACTGTCCCACAAGCCACTGTGTTTGCAGAATGGAGGGCTTTAAAAGGGGGTACATTTGGGGCAGAGTCTGGCAGTGGAGCTAGACACACATGTTTGAGTGAGCTCTGCAGAGGACTAAGTGGTTACAGGCATATTAAAGAGGACCTTTCACTAGAATAAAACATCTAAACTAACTATACAGACGTGTAGAGCGGCGCCCAGGGATCTCCCTGCACTTACTGTTATACCTGGGCGCCTTATTCCGCCATGCCGGCGTCTCATTCTCCCATGCTGTAGCGCTGGCCAATTGCAGCGCTCAGCTCATAGCCTGAGAGAAAAAAAAGCCTCTCAGGCTATGAGCTGAGCGCTACGATTGGCCAGCGCTACAGCATGGGAGAAGGAGACACCGGCAAGTTCCACTGAGTGGAGCCTAACATATGAAGATACCGGAGGCTATACCGGGAGAACGGAGCGGCACCCAGGTATAACAAAAGTGCAGGGAGATCCCTGGGCGCCTGCGCCAATGACGTCTTCTCTTTCGGTGATGTCATCGGCGCAGGCGCACTGAGGGAGTTCTGAGGAGACGAGCCTCCTCATCTCAGAGCGCCTGCGCCGAATGAACAGAGGCGCGCGATTTTTAAAATGCTGACAGGGCCGGCCGGAGGAGGAGATCGCGGCTGGCCCTGTCAATCAACACGATGAGGGGGCGGTTTTTTGCGGCGGCTACCAACAAGTAGACGAGACCTGATTTACATATTATAAAACTTCGTTTTTATAAGAAACGGCTGAATGAAAGTAAGTAACACCATTATATTTTCATATATCACACTATAAGGAATGTAACTAGCCCCCAAAAAAAAATAATGACTTTAGTGGGGTGACAGAAGCCCTTTGGAGAACCTAGAATATGACATATTTTCAGTTGTTTCACACTTTATTGTTATGTATATAATTCCACATGTGTTAATTCATAGTTTTGATGCCTTCAGTGTGAATCTACGATTTTCATAGTCATGAAAATAAAGAAAACTCTTTGAATAAGAAGGTGTGTCCAAACTTTTGGTCTGTACTGTATATATTGTAGGGAGACGCAAGGGTTCGTCATTGGCGGAAGGTACGTGTCACTGAGGTTCCTGGCCTCGGTGAGATAGGAACCAGTTATTTTGTGTGTCAGCCGCAGCTAGTGCTCGCTGACCCAGTTTTTTCTTAGTGTGGCTGAAAAGCCAATCCGGGCCGGTTCTTATTGGGAGCAGCCAAAGAGCAGGGTGGGTGGCTGTTCCCCATGTCCAGGCCAGGACGGGTGTGGAATGAACCTCCAGGTGATAATGGAGCTCTGTGTTTTGGGAGCTGAGGAATTCTACCATACTACAAGGCTGAGAGCTGCATGAGAGCAGCCAGCTGGAAGCCAGGTGCCCTAAAGCCTGTTATGGACTGCCAGGTGACGTGTTTCTTTGAGTTCTGTGGACTTTTGCTTTGTGAATCAGGCCTCATGCACACAACAGTTTATTTTCACGGTCCGCAAAAACGGGGTCCGTAGGTCCGTGATCCGTGACCGTTTTTTCGTCCGTGGGTCTTCCTTGATTTTTGGAGGATCCACGGACATGAAAAAAAAGTCGTTTTGGTGTCCGCCTGGCCGTGCGGAGCTAAACGGATCCGTCCTGAATTACAATGCAAGTCAATGGGGACGGATCCGTTTGACATTGACATAATATGGTGCAATTGCAAACGGATCCGTCCCCATTGACTTTCAATGTAAAGTCAGGAGTCCCTTTACTTTCACACTTGCGTTCATATAATGCAGATGGTGGCTCCGTTCAGAGCGGATCCGTCTGCATTATATTGTTAAAACATTTCTAAGCGTGAAAGTAGCCTCAGACGGATCCGTCCAGACTTTACATTGAAAGTCAATGGGGAACGGATCCGTTTGAAAATTGAGCCACAGTGTGTCATCTTCAAACGGATCCGTCCCCATTGACTTACATTGTAAGTCTGGACGGATCCGCTTGCCTCCGCACGGCCAGGCGGGCACCCGAGCATAACTTGAAGCGCCCCCATCACCATGGGAACGCCTCTATGTTAGAATATACTGTCGGATATGAGCTACATCGTGAAACTCAGATCCGACAGTATATTCTAACACAGAGGCGTTCCCATGGTGATGGGGACGCTTCAGGTTAGACTATACTGAAAAACTGTGTACATGACTGCCCCCTGCTGCCTGGCAGCACCCGATCTCTTACAGGGGGCCGTGATCAGCACAATTAACTCCTCAGGTGCCGCACCTGAAGGGGTTAATTGTACTATCATATCCCCCTGTAAGAGATCAGGGCTGCCAGGCAGCAGGGGGCAGACCAAATCGTTGGTGGCACAGTGTGCGCCACCCATCGCCCCCCCCCCTCCCTCCCTCTATTGTAATAAATCGTTGGTGGCACAGTGTGCGCCCCCCATCGGGCCCCCCCTTCCTCCCTCTATTGTAATAAATCGTTGGTGGCACAGTGTGCGCCCCCCCCCCTCCCTCTATTGTAATAAATCGTTGGTGGCACAGTGTGCGCCCCCCATCGGCCCCCCTCCCTCTATAGCAGTAACAACATTGGTGGCAGCCTCCCATCTCCCCCCCCCCCCCCCCCGATCATTGGTGGCAGCGTAGTTCCGATCAGAGTCCCAGTTTAATTGCTGGGGCTCCGATCGGTAACCATGGCAACCAGGAAGCTACTGCAGCCCTGGTTGCCATGGTTACTTAGCAATAGTACAATAGTAGAAGATTCATACTTACCTGCTTGCTGCTGCGATGTGTGTGACCGGCCGGGAGCTCCTCCTACTGGTAAGTGACAGTTCTTTAGCAATGCGCCGCACAGACCTGTCACTTACCAGTAGGTGGAGCTCCCGGCCGGACACGAACATCGCAGCAGCAAGCAGGTAACTATGAATCTTCGACTATTGTACTATTGCTAAGTAACCATGGCAACCAGGACTGCAGTAGCGTCCTGGTTGCCGTGGTTACCGATCGGAGCCCCAGCGATTAAACTGGGACTCCGATTGGAACTCCGCTGCCACCAATTATGGGGGGGGGGGGAGATGGGAGGCCGCACACTGGCCACCAATGTTGTTACTGCTATAGAGGGAGGGGGGGCCGACGGGGGGCGCACACTGTGCCACCAACGATTTATTACAATAGAGGGAGGAAGGGGGGGGGCCCGATGGGGGGCGCACACTGACCACCAAGCTATTATTACAATAGAGGGAGGGAGGGGGGGCCGCACTGGCCACCAATGATATTCAAACTGGGGGGGGGGGGGTCTGCCCCCTGCTGCCTGGCAGCCCTGAGCTCTTACAGGGGGATATGATAGTACAATTAACCCCTTCAGGTGCCGCACCTGAAGGGGTTAATTGTGCTGATCACGGCCCCCTGTAAGAGATCGGGTGCTGCCAGGCAGCAGGGGGCAGTCTTGTACACAGTTAGTTTGTAGTGTATTCTAACTAGAAGCGTCCCCATCACCATGGGAACGCTTCTGTGTTAGAATATACTGTCGGATATGAGTTTTCACAAAGTGAAAACTTAGATCTGAAAAAGCTTTTATGCAGACGGATCTTCAGATCCGTCTGTATGAAAGCAACCTACGGCCACGGATCACGGACACGGATGCCAATCTTGTGTGCATCCGTGTTCTTTCACGGACCCATTGACTTGAATGGGTCCGTGAACCGTTGTCCGTCAAAAAAATAGGACAGGTCATATTTTTTTGACGGACAGGATACACGGATCACGGCCTCGGCTGCAAAACAGTGCATTTTCCGATTTTTCCACGGACCCATTGAAAGTCAATGGGTCCGCGAAAAAAAAAAAGGAAAACGGCACAACGGCCACGGATGCACACAACGGTCGTGTGCATGAGGCCTGAATATAAGGATTCCTGCAGTGTGAATTAACACCAGGGCCCTGCCTAGTATTGTGTTTTTTCCAGCCTTTTTTTGTGTGAATAAACACTGACTTTTGTTTATCAACCGTGTTCTTGCCTCTGTATTGCGTCCTCTTACCCTTATCCTTACATTAATTGGTGACTTGGAGCGGGCAAGCGCAGTGAGGCTGGTGTGAACTCTGAAATATTTTTGGTTTGTACACGGTTGTATGTCATTTATCAAACCGGCTAGATTCAAACCGGTGTCACGTGACGAAATGGAGGCTGTTATGAAGGCCCTCGTGGAGGCTAACCTGCAGCAACGCGAGGCTAATAAGCAGCAGCAGGAGACCAACCAGTTTCTGGCTTTGTAGACAGCAGGAGCAACCCCAAGCGTACACGATGCCCGGAAAGCAGTACGTACAGCGATCCCTAAAATGACCCCTGCAGACGACGTCGAGACCTACCTGGCGATGTATGAAAAAGTGGCCACCAGCGAAAAGCTGCCCCAAGCCCAGTGGGCTGAGGTTGTCGCTCCTTTTCTGACTTCAGAGTCCCAGCGGGTGTTTTTCGACTTGCCGTACGATCAAGCGGCCGACTACCCAAAGGTAAAGGGGGAGATTTTGGCAAGATTGGGGGTGAATGTGCTGGTCCGGGCTCAGCGGGTGCATCAGTGGGGGTTCAACCCAGCGGAGCCCGTGAGACCCCAGTATTATGACCTGCTTAACCTATTGCAAAAGTGGCTACAACCTGATGTGTTGAGCCCCACTGCTATGTTGGACCGGTTGTTAGCAGGCAGGTTCTGGAGGGCTCTGCCACCCCCTCTCTCCAGCAATGCATTGGCCAGGTCTTTCCAGGTAATGCGCTGGAGATGGTCGACCTGGTGGATCACTATGAGGCTACCCGGAACTTACAGGGGGGTTCTGTTGGGAGGGGGCAGTCAGATCCTGTAACTCTCCACCCTGGACCCAGCAACCAGTGCCCACCAAAACCGCCCGGGATGTAACCCCTGTGGACCCCGCTCCAATAATCTGCTGGCGGTGTCGGGAGCCAGGCCATGTTCGAGCGAACTTTCCACGTCAGGGGGAACCCATGGACACGAACTATGGCTTCCGTCAATCGTTATATGCCAGGAAACTGTGTGCAGTGGGTGCTCCGGAGTCTCTGAACCACATGTGCCAGGTTGAGGTGGGAGACACTTCAGTGGAGGCTCTGACCCTGGTACGCTCCACTGAGTACACCGGCCGTAAGTGAAGTGTGCAGTGATTCTAAGAGTGACGCCTGTCATCTGCATGTCATACGAACTCACAGTATAATTTCCCTACCAAAGCAGACTCCCTATGCGTGTTAGGCCTCATGCACACGGCCGTTGTTTTGGTCCGCATCCGAGCCATTCACTTCAATGGGCCCGCAAAAATGCGGACAGCACTCCGTTCCATTGCCCCGCCCCAAAAAAATATAACATGTCCTATTCTTGTCCGCGCTTTGCGGACAAGAATAGGCAGTTATATGTAAAGGCTGTCCGTGCCGTTCCGCAAATTGTGGAACGCGCACGGACGCCACCCGTGTTTTGCGGATCCGCGATTTGCGGACCGCAAAACACACCACGGTCGTGTGCATGCGGCCTTACTGCAAGGCACAGTGTTTTACACCATTATAAAAGCTCTCTGCAGCCATAAAATCAACTTTTTTTTTTTTACGCGATTCGCTGCGAATAAATTCAGATCTAACAGAATTTTTTCTAAAAGATTCGGCAAACCGGTGAATCGAATTTTTTAAAATTCACTCATCTCTAATTATAGCAATACGCAATTGGAATAACTTAAAGGGAACCTGTCATCAACTTTATGCTGACCTCACTCAGACCACCCTAAAGTAGTGACAGACGCGCTGATTTCAGCTGGTGTGTCACTCATGAGCTAAAAGAAAGTGGTTGCCGAGAACCAGCATCATAATCATTGCAGCCCAGGCCTTGAAAAGAGTCACATCTACCTGAGAAGAGTCATGGTTATTCATAATCTCCTTCTCTCCCCAACCATCTGCTGATGATTGGCAGTTCTCTTCTAGGGAGAAGAGTAAGGAGAGAACTGTCAATCATCAGCAGATGGGCGGGGAGAGCAGGAGATTATGAATAACCAGGACTCTTCTCAGGTAGATGTGACTCTTTTCAAGGCCTGGGAAGCAATGATTAAGATGCTGGTTCTCGGCAACCACTTACTTTTAGCTCATGAGTGACACACCACTGAAATCAGCGCACCTGTCACTACTTTATGCTGTCCACTGTGAGTTCAGCATAAAATTGATGACAGGTTCCCTTTAAATCCTCAACTAGATACCTCCATGGGATATTCTTTCCTATTATGTTTAGCCCTATGGCAAATTAAAACCACTCTGACAAATATGGGCCTCACGGATATTTGGACACGAGATTATACCTTTTACTTAGTAGCTCACTGTTCATATCAATGGTTAGATTACCTATTTGTTCCCCCATGATTGCTGTCACAATGCTCCCAAGAGCCCATAGATAGTCTACTCCTATATGATCTGACCTGTATTTTTGAAGTTTAACCTCACATCCCATCCTAAGCCGCTTTACAAATGGACGCTAAATAAGACTTTGCTGAGTAATCCAGACCATGTCAAAACAATTCTAGATAAACTTGGGGACTGCTTCTTTTATAATGATCTTCCCTCTTTGTCCCTGGGTCTGATCTGGAAGAACCATAAGGCTATGTATGCTACACATCTCAAAAAGAACAGAGGCCAACATATTAGATCTTCAAAAACAGATTTAAGATCTAGAATTACTCTATAAGAGACATCTCTACCTGGACATTTTAGATTGTCTCATTTACGATCAGACATTGAAAATATATTAAATACCCGTACAGCTAAGCTTTATCCTTCTTCCCAGTATCATTATGCTCACGGAGACAAAGCTTTGAAGTTTGTCACAAAAGATTTTCCCATTCTTACGTACATTCAATAAAAAGTCCCTCTTCCGAGGTTTTGATGTGAAATAGCGGCACGCTTTAGTGAGTACAATCACTCCCTTCATAACTTACTCAGCCTTTCTGGGGCTCAAGATATAGAAGTGAGGAGCGGGGATGTTGATGCCTGGCTGGACACACTTCAACTGCCTACCCCAGAGCAAGCTTCGACCTTTCTTCGCTTGTTTTTCCCGCAGAAACTAGAGACCGGTTTTAAATCTAGCAGCCCCCATAACAGCCCAGGTCCAGATGGCCTGTCTTCATTTTATCACAGCGCGTTTTCATCCCTACTACTACCCACATTTTCGACCGTATGCAATGCTGCCTTAATCAACAGCCACTGAACCCCTCAGATGTTGACAGCCTTGATTACTATTACACCGAAAGAGGGAAAGGATCCCTCCTCCTGTGCCAGCTATAGGCCCATTTCATTGCTGAATGCAAAAATGATTGCTATGAGGCTCAAGACTTTCCTTCCTCATCTTATCAACATGGAACAGATGGGCTTTGTGGTTGGCAGGGAAGGAAGGATGAACACAACCCATTTACTCCTTCTTATACAACATGCTCATCAACACTGTATACCCTTAGTCCTTTTTGGCACTAATGCATTTGATTGCATCGATTGGGCATTTATGACTTAAGCATTGCATAAATTTGATTTCCCTTTGCAGTTTGTAGACGCTATTATGACAGTGTATAACAATCACACAAAGTGATGGTGAATGGGACCTTTACCCCTTCCTTCACCATTCCAAATGGGACCCAACAGGGCTGTCCTCTGTCCCCATTGCTCTTTATACTAACGGTAGCGTATGATCTGCTGCACGCAGCAGTTTTCTTCCATCCAATTCTCGGCACATTTGCCAGAATGTGGCCAGATCTCTGCCCGGTCACCATTATATAGAAAATGGTGCAAACAGACCTATGGACATGCCGGAATACAGAGCTGTTACCTGCACGAACAGCCTGCTGGATTGCCACCGCAATTATTATAATGTATAAAAAATTCTCCCATCACTGAACTTCCGGATTTCAATGTTCGCTACACTGCAGATAGGCTTAGTTTAGAAGTGCCTGTGGATACTGGTAATGACTCGCCCTCCCTTCTACCCTTTTGTTTTAGTTTGTTCTGTTACATTATAGTAAGTCTAGTTGCAAACTAGCAGCGGCAATCCGGCAGGATGCGTCGGCATTCCGGCATTGCCAGAAGTTTATAAAGGTCGTCCGGCCCCATTCACTACAGTAGGCAAAATAAGTATTTGATACACTGGCAGTTTTGCAAGTTTTCCCACCTACAAAGAATGGAGAGGTCTCTACAGTTGAAGGTACACTTCAACTGTGAGAGACAGAATAAAAAAATAAATCGCGTTGTATGATTTTTAAATAATCAATTTGCATTTTATTGCATGGAATAAGTATTTGATCACTTACCAACTGGCATGAATTCTGGCTCTAAGAAGCCCTCCTACTCATTACCTGTATTAACTGCACCTGTTTGAACTCATTACCTGTATAAAAGACACCTGTCCCCACACACTCAATCAATCACCCTCCAACCTGTCCACTGTGGCCTAGATCAAAGAGCTGTCTAAGGACACCAGGCACCTGCACAAGGCTAGGATGGGCTACAAGATAATAGGCAAGCAGCTTGGTCAGAAGGCAACAATTGTTCGTGCAATTATTAGAAAATGGAAGAAACACAAGAAACACAATCGTTTTGGAGCCATATCTTTTTCTGCTCCTGGAGCACCTCAAGCCACGCACCATTGGTCTGTGAGCTGAATATGAAGGTCATCACCAGATAAGTATCACACTGGTACATGGGAATAAAAATATGTAAAAGTTTTAATATTATATGTGATCATATATTATATAATATTTATATAATTATTATAATAATTATATAATATAATTATACATGATCATATATTATATAATATTTATATAATTATAATAATTATATAATATATATATATTTAATATTAATTTAATATGTGATCATACACATTAGATCACTGTAATTCATGTCCATTGTACTCATGTAGTCAATTTTGTACTATTCCAACTTGTACAAGTAACCTTTTTAAAAAAAAAACATAAAAAATAAAATAAAATAAAGTTTATATATTAATGGCAATATAAATTCCAGTAGCATCTACTTCAATTCCATCTGAGTCCTCAGGATGCAGATACAGTTGCATACAATGGTGGAGCAGGGAGCATGTGACTGACGGTTCAATCGTTGGACAGACCAGAGCACAGCTGTATTTGGAGATCTGTTCCGGTCTGCCAGAACAACAGTTGCGATGACGTCATTACATCACATATTCCTGAGCTAAACCCTCAGTGGCAAGATGAATGGCGGGACAGGGAGCTGACAGCTCCCTGCTTCACCATCGTATTTAGTGTTGTGGGAACGTGGGCTAGGGCAGTATTCATTTTGGAGGCACATAATGCGGTATTATACTGTGCAGAGGGCACATGTGGAGGCATTATACTGTGCAGAGAGCACATATGGAGGCATACTGTGCAGAGAGCACATAATGCGGTATTATACTGTGCAGAGGGCACATATGGAGGCATTATACTGTGCAGAGAGCACATATGGAGGCATACTGTGCAGAGAGCACATATGGAGGCATACTGTGCAGAGAGCACATAATGCGGTATTATACTGTGCAGAGGGCACATATGGAGGCATTATACTGTGCAGAGAGCACATGTGGAGGCATTATACTGTGCAGAGAGCACATATGGAGGCATACTGTGCAGAGAGCACATAATGCGGTATTATACTGTGCAGAGGGCACATATGGAGGCATTATACTGTGCAGAGAGCACATATGGAGGCATACTGTGCAGAGAGCACATATGGAGGCATACTGTGCAGAGAGCACATATGGAGGCATACTGTGCAGAGAGCACATATGGAGGCATACTGTGCAGAGAGCACATGTGGAGGCATTATACTGTGCAGAGAGCACATATGGAGGCATTGTACTGTGCAGAGAGCACATATGGAGGCATTATACTGTGCAGAGAGCACATATGGAGGCATTGTACTGTGCAGAGAGCACATATGGAGGCATTATACTGTGCAGAGAGCACATGTGGAGGCATTATACTGTGCAGAGAGCACATATGGAGGCATTGTACTGTGCAGAGAGCACATATGGAGGCATTATACTGTGCAGAGAGCACATAATGCGGTATTATACTGTGCAGAGGGCACATATGGAGGCATTATACTGTGCAGAGGGCACATATGGAGGCATTATACTGTGCAGAGAGCACATATGGAGGCATACTGTGCAGAGAGCACATAATGCAGTATTATACTGTGCAGACGGCACATAATGGGGTATTATACTGTGCAGACGGCACATAATGGGGTATTATACTGTGCAGAGAGCACATATGGAGGCATTATACCGTGCAGAGGGCACATAATGTGGTATTATACCGTGCAGAGGGCACATAATGCGGTATTATACTGTGCAGAGAGTACATAATGCGGTATTATACTGTGCAGAGGGCACATAATGCGGTATTATACTGTGCAGACAGCTTATAATGGGGCATTATACTGTGCAGAGAGCACATATGGAGGCATTATACTGTGCAGAGGGCACATAATGCGGTATTATACTGTGCAGACGGCACATAATGGGGTATTATACTGTGCAGAGAGCACATATGGAGGCATTATACTGTGCAGAGGGCACATATGGAGGCATTATACCGTGCAGAAGGCACATAATGTGGTATTATACCGTGCAGAGGGCACATAATGCGGTATTATACTGTGCAGAGAGTACATAATGCGGTATTATACTGTGCAGAGAGTACATAATGCAGTATTATACTGTGCAGAGGGCACATAATGCGGTATTATACTGTGCAGACAGCACATAATGGGGCATTATACTGTGCAGAGAGCATATATGGAGGCATCATACTGTGCAGAGGGCACATAAAGGAACATCATAATTTGTGGGAGCACAAAGGGGGGCATTATAATGCACGTGGGGGCATTTACATCTCAGACATTGGTGGCATATTGCTAGGATATACCATTGATGTCAGATAGGTGTGAGCCCCACCTCTGGGACCCGGTCTTATCTCCTTATTGGGCCCCTGAAGTGAAACAAACTGCACCACACAAGCGCGACCACCCTACATTCACTGCAATGGGATTTTAGAAACCTCATAGAAGTGAATGGAGAAGACATTGTGCATGTGCGGTTTGTTCTTCTTTACTTTGGGGGCCCTGTTCTAAAGTTAGGAGCCATCAGTGCCTGAGATGGGCTAACCCCTTTAATGCGGTATCATACTTTGTGGGGGCATCATATTGCATGGGGACAGATAATGGAGCATTCTACTATGTGGGAGGCACATAAAGGGACATTACTGTGTACTATACAGTATGGGGGTACAGAAAGGGACGTTATACTGTGTGGGGGTACAGAAAGGGACGTTACACAGTGTGGGGGTACAGAAAGGGACGTTACACAGTGTGGGGGTACAGAAAGGGACGTTACACAGTGTGGGGGTACAGAAAGGGACGTTACACAGTGTGGGGGTACAGAAAGGGACGTTACACTGTGTGGGGGTACAGAAAGGGACGTTACACTGTGTGGGGGTACAGAAAGGGACGTTACACTGTGTGGGGGTACAGAAAGGGACGTTACACAGTGTGGGGGTACAGAAAGGGACGTTACACAGTGTGGGGGTACAGAAAGGGACGTTACACAGTGTGGGGGTACAGAAAGGGACGTTATACTATGTGGGGGTACAGACACGGACATTATGCTCTGTGGGGGCATTATACTGTGTGAGATCACATAAATGGGTATTATACTGTGTGGGGGCATACAGTATAATGTAAAATGGAGAAAACACAGTAAAAATTCATTTTATTTTAAAAATGATTGGAAAAAAAAATATTAGAAAAGGCACAGATGTTTAAGTATGAAGAAACCATTGTGTGTCAACACCTGTGCTGAGCCAGGCCCCTAAGGGCACGTCCCCCAAACCACAGTCCCTTTCTTCCTATGTAAACCGGGCCAGTATTTTTTGCTGGGAAAGGTGATTCCCTGTACTTTATTGAGATGAGAGAAATCTGCTTGCTAGGTCCGACTGTGGACAGTATCTGCCGCATCTGAACCCATGGTGGGATGTCCTTATGTTAGAGCTTAGACCTGGTAAATAACATGGCTCTGAATCACTTTCTTCTCTTCTCCAAAGAACATTTCTTTTACTACTTTTACTATTTCTACAGAACCGGATGCTTTGTCACGCGATCACACAGATAGTGACGGAGGTGGTGGGAGACAAATAGTGCGGCAATCCTAGGGCCTCTTTCACACGAGCGTGACGGATTCTCTCAGGGTCTGTTCAGGAGAAAACTGATGGTTTTGCACATAAGTACAGTCAGTTTTGTCAGATTGTGTTCAGGTTTTTTTTTTTGTCCCTCGAGGGTGCAATCAGTTTTTGATGCGTTTTTCACGGGCGTGAAAAAAAACTAAGAATAACAATCTACATCTCCTAGCAACCATCAGTGAAAAACACAGTGGGCCAGATTTATCATTAGCTCAGGTCAGAATAATGGAGTGAAAAAGTCCCAAACTGCGCACAATTTTTTCTGCTCTGCACTATGCTCGCCGGTTTTCTGAAAGTGGGCGTGTTTTCTTATGTAAATGAATCTCTAGACAGATTTACTATTGGGACTATTTAAAAAGTCGCAAAAAAGTCGCAATTTCACTCCAGTGAGGACCATGCTTATCTTATGAGACTTTTTAAAAGAACATGCAACTTTTTCATAAAAATGTGCGACTTTTTCGTAAAGATGTGCGACTTTTGTAAAGCTTCTTACTGACGGATAAACTGCTACCGTCAAACCACATTTATTACAGTTTTAAAGGGTCGATCATAAATCTGACTTGGCTAAAACTGACTTTAGCCATATGTGAAAGTGGAGTGAGCTGTCAGCACAAAGTAAAAAGAATGCTCCAGCACCAGAACAGACGTAATGAAAATTCCCGGTCTTTATTCATCACCAAGATTCAGGTGGACCCAGCAAACAGTGATACTAACACCCACTTGATCCCCAAGATCTACGCGTTTCGAACAATGGTGTTCTTAGTCATGATCTCATGATCATGACTAAGAACTACATTGTTCGAAACGCGTAGATCTTGGGGATTGAGTGGGTGTTAGTATCAGTAAGTCTACTTTCACACTGGTGTTTTGGTTTCCGTTTGTGATATCTCACAAGCGGTCCAAAACGGATTAGTTTTGCCATATTGCATTCTGAATGGATAAGGATCCGCTCAGAATGCATCAGTTTGTCTCCATTCCGCTTTGGAGACTGACACCAAAACGCTGCCTGCAGCGTTTTGGTGTCTGTCTGATGAAACTGAACCAAACTGATCTGTTCTGACACACAATGTAAGTCAATGGGGACGGATCCGTTTTTACTGACACAATATGGCACAATAGAAAACGGATCCGTCCCCCATTGACTTTTAATGGTGTACAAGACAGATCCGTCTTGGCTATGTTACAGATAATACAAACAAATCCGTTCTGAACGGATGGATGCGGTTTTATTATCTGAACGGATGCATTTGTGCAGATCCATGATGGATCCACACCAAATGCGAGTGTGAAAGTAGCCTAACAAAGAATATGGGGACAGTTCTCAGTGTAAATGGAAATATACATCATAGTTGCTGTGAAATACAGACACGTAAAAAAAGCTAATTCCTGCCCCATGTCATACATACAGTGCGTACGGTACCTTGATACACCGTCTCTTCTCCGTGCACACGGCAGAAAGGGGTTCCTTCCTTATGTTATACTCACACAAAGAAATGAAGCAAAGAAAGCAGACAGAAACGTGAAAACTGACTTCCCCTTTTCACATAAAATGTATGACACAGATAACTTCCCTTAATGCAAATAATACATTCTGTTTGCATTAAAGTTTCTATTTTGCTGAAAAGCAATTTTGCGCATGACTTCTGCTGTATACAGGGCGGTTGTCAAGTCCTGCTATAGTCGCTTACCAAAAAACCCTGGGTTTAACCATCGAAAGACACAGAAGCCTAAAAGGGGTATTCCCATCTGGACAGCTATGGGGTACCCTCAGGGGGTGTCATATGTGCCCAATAACTGCCCAGAGGTGCATCCCACACCTAGCTTGAGAACATCTCCTTTGAAAGGAGAGGTGGCCACACATGTTCTGAGTTCTGAAACTGGCCTCTCTGTTTGCAGTGGATGTGAGATGGGGCTCCATTCCTGAGATAATCAAGTGTCCAAGAGGTGGGCCCCCAACCCGGTTCACAGGCATTGTGCTATGCAGAATCTACATGGGTACATAGCCTGCAGGACGGCCAGCTTGCCTGTTTCTAACCCTACTGCTGCACACAGAAGCCTGTAGAAGTCGTGGTGTAAACAGGAACTTCCAGGAATTCGAATTAGGCATGGCAGCCCTTTAATAAACAAAGCCCCAATCATAGAGCAATCTTTTATATGTATTAGGTTTGCTAATAGAAGCACGAACATTACTTTTTGCATCACTAAATGGTACATAAGACTGAAAATAGGTAATAGGGGTTGTATGCTACTTTTTCTCAATATGCAAATTAGGCCTTTCGTGCAATGAGGCTGCCACCATTGCTATCGGTGCACCCAAGTTCCACTTCTTTCTATGGTACCTCTTCCCCCACTGCTTTGATTGACATGGCCTGTTACTGGCAAGGATGGGGATATGGGGAAAGAAAAAGGAAAAAAGAGCGTTAGTGCAAAGAGCCCTTTGGAATAGCAGGGCGCCAGAGGGGGGAGTGGTCTAGAGAGGGTGGAGAGGTAGAACAATGTGGTCAAGTGTGTTAACAGGAGAGGCTGACGGTGGTGGCTCAAAGAGTAGAGAAGCTACTCAATAGTAGCATAGGAAGATAAAGAAAAAAGGGGCTACCATAAAGGCACCGCAGCCCCAGTAGAGCGTTGATTGTGAGTAAGGAAGAAAATAGTAATAAAACTGATAAAATTGGTAACAAATAAAAATGCATTGACAGTAAATAGTGAGAGTCGACTTACTTCAATGAGGAGGAGGTCAAAGGGATAAAGCTCAAGACACCCGATGACTCTGCCTCCCCCGCCAGGATCGCTTGTAGTGATATCAGGGAAAAGCACGGCAGTACCCAAAGGTTACTTCTGGTGATTTCCTTTAATAATCATCACAGGTGGGATCGAATGTGTATAGCTTTATTTTTATCTGACTGCTCCTGAAGAAGGGGTGTTTTATGTACCCCGAAACGCATTGAGCCCACCTGTGATGATTATTAAAGGAAATCGCCAGAAGTAACCTTTGTCATCGATGTCTTGAGCTTTATCCCTTTTAACTCCTCCTCAGTGAAGTAAGTCGACTCTCACTATTTTCTTTCAGTGCATTTTTATTTGTTACCAGTTTTATTACTATTTTCGCCCTTACTCACAATCAGCGCTTTACTGGGGCTGTGGCGCCTTTATAATGGCCCCTTTTTTTCTTTTTCTTTCTAAGGATGGGAATAACGAGAAAAAAAAGAGTGGAATTTGGGTGCAACAAGAGAAACAGTGAGGCCTCATGCCTCGTTCACATTTCCGTGTCAGTGTGACATCCATAAAAAAAAGCGTACTCGTTTCATCCGTGAAGGATCCGTGGTTTGTCTGTGTGTCCGTTTTTACCATCCATGTGTCATTCATAATTCAGTGACGTTGCTCAGCTGAAAATTAATTTCCAAAAAATCTCTTATTAGTCTTCAGTGAAAAACAGACACAACTCGGATGCGTGTCAGTGATTTTCACGGACCCATAGACTTCCATTGGTCTAAATCTCGGATCAAAGTAGTGCATGTCCCCATGATTTTTTTTACTGACCCACAGTCACTAAAAAAAAATACTGAAATGTGAACAGACACATTTAAATCAATGGGAACGCAAAACGCGGACAGCACACGTCAGTGAAAAACTGAAATGTGAACGAGGCCTCTTTGCGCCAAATGTCTAATTTGCATATAAAGAAAAAAACATCATTATTTATTATTAATAATACTTTTTCTTAATATGCAAATTACACATTTGGTGCAAGGAGGACGTCGCTGTAGCGCTTCACTCTGGAACGGAGCCTCAGATATACTAAAGAAAAACTGCGTTTTAATCAGATGAACCACAGCTATGAGTCTACGAAAACAGTTTCATCGGAAGGTCACTGGTGACAGACTCCCTTTAATAGGAAGGTGTGATCCATCACAGTGGGCTGAGTTGTAGTAAAGCATACAGTACCCGTGGCTCTGTTCACTGTGTTACATATCTTCACATACATTGTAAGTACATTCATTGGCATGTCATCATTCATACAGGACAGGATAAGGCCACCATATAATAATAATACACTACTCATGAGGCTTCAGGTACTTCTCCAGCATTAATGATACTTTCACCTGGACAGTTCCTGCACTGCAGAAACCGCACGTTGTAATAGTGATACAAAGTCATTAAGTGCAATCTCGTTTTCCCTGTCCTGTTTCACGGTAGTTTTTAGGGAATACGAATCCGTACACAACATTAATTCGACAAAAAATACGTTTTCTTTGCTGTCTTGTGCATATAAATATGACTTCCATGGCTGTGTGCCGGTTTTGCTTTTGGCAATGGTGTAAATGTTCAACACGTGAAGAGAAGGCTGTAGGAGATCAGGTTCAATGTCTTCCTTCCATCCAATATCCCACCGACGGACTGTGGTCAGTGAAATCCATTTTTCCTCAAACAGCTCTGGGGTCATTGCAATATCGCTGACCAATTTGATTGCAGCAGGAGGCTCTTGAGACGTTTCACAATCCAATGGTGTGTGAAAATCTGTTGTAAAATGAAAACCCAGGAATGTTGAGAAACTTACCGGGTTCAAGACTACTATCATGACCAGGAGATATTTAGCCCAACAACTGTATTCCATAGGTAAGAAAATACTTCTATCCGGGGCATGCTACAATGTTTAGGTAACTACACAAAACCCAGACACACTTACCTTCTACAAGAGATCTGGTAGCTGGGTTGCTCGCAATGGGTAGCTCACGTCTGTCTGAGTTGGCTGTAATCGACTCCCAAAGCTTCTTATCGTATAAAGGAGCTAATGTGTTAAAAAAGGGTACCCAGCTATTAACTGGTTGTTCTGTCCTGTCAACTAGGACTCCCAGTGATGAGTCAGACTTCGGACCACTGAGCACTTTCTTCACCTCATTAATTCCAGAGGATAGAAGTCTATAGTAGAAGAGGCCTCGATCCCGTACAGCCATGTTAGTCTCTTCTTCTGTGAAGACATCATTAATTCAATAATGACTGTACTGTCTATGAACTGTAATGTTATCAGGTTCTAAATGGTACATTTCTGACTATTCATAAAAAAAAAAAAAAAAATGGGGTTGTCCATAATTTATTTTAAAAAAAGTGTGGTAAAACAAAATAACTTATACTCATGTGGTAAATCCCTGCCATTCCTGTGAACCTTCTAGTCTTTGTCAAATTGTTCTGACTACCGCAAACAATCACTGACCTCAGTGGTCTTGTTCCATACCCGCAGGTATCAAAGTTAAGACTAGTAATTGGTTGCAGTGGTCACATACCCATGTTGATGCATCGAAGTAGGGAGCATCAGGGAACCAGGCACAGTTGGAATGGAAGTGGTGTGGGATCCATGAGGTGAGTATGACTCTTTTTCTTGCACAGCTGTCTCAGCAGCTTTACAAATATTTAATTTTCAGCTGAAAACCCCTTATTATTTCAGTTCCTCATATATGCCTTAAGTACTAAATGCTGATTATTCACTCTATGAAATAATATGCGTGGGTGAAAACAGCAGGTAGGTCCACAGCAGCAATATAAACAGGGACATGAGAGTAATTACCTATACAGTAGTAAATTAGACGTCCTAGCATGTCCTGACACTCAGCTGGCCGAGAGAGGAAGAGTCGCAGAAGAGCAGTGAGGAGCTCCATCTTCACCGTTGGAGAGATCTCAGTTTTAACACTATCAGCATAGTCCTCTAAGATATAGGGTGCATTTGGAATGAGTTCTCCATGCATCCCAAGGAGCCATATCAATGCCTGCTTTCCCTAAGGACAGGAAGGAGGCGGTCATGTTGTATGATAAATCTTCATATGCACAGAAACCAAAAAGAAGATGATTACTGTATAATGATGAATCTCTCACCTCATTATCCTGGATGTTCTCTTCACAACCAGGAACTGCCTGGCATACTGAAGCTGTGCACTGTGGGCAGAGCCAAACAAGGTCCCGAAAAGTCTGTATGACAGCTGAAAAGAAGAAACAATGAATTCTAACATTTAACATAACCTCAGTGTGAACCACATCTTTAACTCTTCCTAAAATGTATTCCCAGATGATTGGGGGCGGCCATTTTGTTTACACTGGCCACAGAATACCATACCTATACATCATTCTGATTGTGTGGACACAGGAGCTAACAGGTCTTATTACCCGCAATACAGAAGTATTGCAGCCTAGTATATGAGTGATCAATGGATCCCCTAGGGCAGGCATCCTCAAACTAGGGACCCCCAGCTGTTGTAAAACTACAACTCCCACAATGCCCTGCTGTAGGCTGATACCTGTAGGCTGTTCGGGCATGCTGGGAGTTGTAGTTTTACAACAGCTGGAGGGCCGCAATTTGAGAATGCCTGCCCTAGTGGGTCTAAAAGAAATGCAAAAAATAAAATCATAAAATACTTAAAGGGGTTGTGTCACTTAAGCGGATGGCATTTATCATGTAGAAAAGTTAATACAAGGCACTTACTAATGTATTGCGATTGGCCATGTTGCCTCCTTTGCTGTCTGGATTCATTTTTCCATCACATTATACACAAGCACGGCCACCATTGCTGGATCGCAGGGTGGTAATCATGGAAACAAGCAGTGTATAATGTAATGGAAAAATAAATCCAGCCTGCAAAGGAGGCAATATGGTCAATCACAATACATTAGTGCCTTGTATTGGTCTACATGATAAATGCCATTTGCTGAAGTGAGACAACCTTCTTTTAACAAAAAATATAAAATACACCTAATTGCTACGTCCTCAAAGGGGTATGCCCATCTCAGACATTGATGGCATATCTCCAGAACAGGCAGATGGCATGTGCCACTACCCTCCATTCACCACTATGGGAGTTCTGAAAACAGCCGTGCACATCCTTTCCTGCTCTTTGGGCGCTCCGTTCTGAAGATAGGAGCAGGTCCCAGAGGTGGGGCCTGCACCTATCTGACGCTGATGGCAATATACCATCAATGGCTGAGATGGGCCAACCCCTTTTATGACCCTAACTTTTACATTATCATATTAATTGACCAGCATGGTGAATCTGCTTTGTTTGTTAAGCCCACCTCCCAAAAAAAGGAATAAAATGTGTTCATAAAGTTGTATGTACCCCAGAATGGTACCAATGAAGACCTCAACACATCCTGCAAAAGCAAGAAATCACACAGCTCCTCCGTTGAAAGAAAACTATAAAAAGTTATATGTCTCAGAATATGGCCACACAAAAATGCTTTCATTGTGCAAAAGTAATAAAGCATAAAAAAAATGCATAATTGGTATCATTGTGATCATATTAACATGGTGCCACTGAAACATACAGCTCATCACACAAAAAACAAGCCCTAAAACTGCTACATCAACCAGAAAATAAAAAAGTTAATGGATCTTGGAATGCGATGATGAAAAGACACATGACTGGCTTTTAGGTTCCATTTAGACGTCCGTAGTGCATTGCAAATTGGGGATCCGCAATACACCGGGCGGCACCCCCATAGAAATGCGATTGCGGACAAGAATAAGACATGTTCTATTTTTTTCCGGAGCCGCGGATCGGAAGATAGGGGGAGCGCTCCGGAAATTTGGATGCAGAGAGCACATAGTGTGCTCTCCGCATCCATTCCGTCCCCATAGAGAATGAATGGGTCTGAACCCGTTCCGCGGACCCATTATACGGACGTGTGAATGGAGCCTTACAGGGGTTTTCCAGGAATATTCAACTATTAACTGAAGGCTCCTAGCCTGCATCGCCTATTGAGAGATTCATACTTTCCTTCTCTGGCTCTGCCCACTGGCGCCTGTTCTTCCAAGCTCTGGCTTGTTTCCTTCTGGCCGGCGCAAGTACATGGTCACATGGGCAGCTGCATTCAGCGGTGGCATGTGCCCAATGGAGCACAATCTTTTCATTCAATGCATGCTAGGAGCCTTCAGTTAATTTTTTCTAGAAAACAGGCCTGGTGGTTAAGGAGTTAAAAATAAGTCACTATGTATGGCCTTATCTTTTTGTTGCACATTTGTTTCCTCTCGTTTCCCCATCTGGAAGCTGAGCTGTTAGTCCAGCTTGCTTGTGACATTGATGTATGTGGATATTTGTGGATAGGTATATACAGGGTACATTTACATGTAGCATCCCCTAGTGACAAGGTACTGCACAATATATATATATATATATATATATATATATACACACACATACTCAAGTCCATAAATATTGGGACATCGACACAGTTCTAACATGTTTGGCTCTATACACCACCACAATGGATTTGAAATGAAACAAACAAGATGTGCTTTAACTGCAGACTGTCCGCTTTAATTTGAGGGTATTTACATCCAAATTAGGTGAAAGGTGTAGAATTACAACAGGTTTGCATGTGTGCCTCCCACTTGTTAAGGAACCAAAAGTAATAGGACAGAATAATAATCATAAATCAAACTTTTTAATACTTGGTTGCAAATCCTTTGCAGTCAATTACAGCCTGAAGTCTGGAAAGCATAGACATCACCAGACGCTGGGTTTCATCCCTGGTGATGCTCTGCCAGGTCTCTACTGCAACTGTCTTCAGTTCCTGCTTGTTCTTGGGGCATTTTCCCTTCAGTTTTGTCTTCAGCAAGTGAAATGCATGCTCAATCGGATTCAGGTCAGGTGATTGACTTGGCCATTGCATAACATTCCACTACTTTCCTTTAAAAAACTCTTTGGTTGCTTTTGCAGTATCCTTTGGGTCATTGTCCATCTGCACTGTGAAGCGCCGTCCAATGAGTTCTGAAGCATTTGGCTGAATATGAGCAGATAATATTGCCCGAAACACTTCAGAATTCATCCTGCTGCTTTTGTCAGCAGTCACATCATCAATAAATACAAAAGAACCAGTTCCATTGGCAGCCATACATACCCACGCCAAGACACTACCACCACCATGCTTCACTGATGAGGTGGTATGCTTAGAATCATGAGCAGTTCCTTTCCTTCTCCAAACTCTTCTCTTCCCATCACTCTGGTACAAGTTGATCTTGGACTCATCTGTCCATAGGATGTTGTTCTAGAACTGTGAAGGCTTTCTTAGATGTCATTCGGCAAACTCTAATCTGGCCTTCCTGTTTTTGAGGCTCACCAATGGTTTACATCATCTGGAGAACCCTCTGTATTCACTCTGGTGAAGTCTTCTCTTGATTGTTGACTTTGACACACATACACCTACCTCCTGGAGAGTGTTAATGATCTGGCCAAAAGGGTGTTTTCTTCACCAGGGAAAGAATTCTTCGGTCATCCGCTACAGTTGTTTTCCGTGGTCTTCTGGGTCTTTTGGTGTTGCTGAGCTCACCGGTGCGTTCCTTCTTTTTAAGAATGATCCAAACAATTGTTTCGGCCACACCTAATGCTTTTTCAGCCTAATGATGGCTTGCTTCACTGATAGTGACAGCTCTTTGGATCTCATCTTGGGAGTTGACAGCAACAGATTCCAAATGCAAATAGCACACTTGAAATGAACTCTGGACCTTTTATCTGCTCATTGTAATTGGGATAATGAGGGAATAACACACACCTGGCCATGGAACAGCCGAGAAGCCAATTGTCCCATTACTTTTGGTCCCTTAACAGGTGGGAGGCACATATGCAAACTGTTGTAATTCCTACACCGTTCTCCTGATTTGGATGTAAATACCTTCGCATTAAAGCGGACAGTCTGCAGTTAAAGCACATCTTGTTTGTTTCATTTCAAATCCATTGTGGTGGTGTATAGAGCCAAAAATGTTACAATTGTGTCGATGTCCCAATATTTATGGACCTGGCTGTGTATATATATATATATATATATATAATGTGTGATTATATAAGTAGTGATTATATAAGTAGTGTTGGCACAATCAGTGATACATTGACGAGGTGTCCCAAGGAATGTGCCACTTAGGGGAAGAGGACATGGCCATGATGTATACAGTACAGTCAGGCCAGCCCAGAAAGAGGTTAAAAGTGTTCCTATTCTATTGCCACAAGTGTAAATCCTATAGCTGGTGTTATGGGTGCTGCAGTGTGATGTAAGGTGAAAAATGATTTCTGCAGCGCTAAAGAGGCTCCAGAGCTACTAGGCAAAAAAACTAATATTAAAATTGCAATTATTTAGGTCAGAAAAAGGACATGTTAATGGTAAGTGAAATATATCAAGGCCCCCAGTACAATATTCTCTGAGTGACAAATGATTGACTCAGCGCAATACTCTCTGGGCGTCATATGGATGCTTCTGAACATTTGCACTGTGTACTAGTGTCTCTCCATTGCTGGTGTCAGACAGAATTGTTACTGGAGGAACACTTTAATTTGATGAAACGTTTTCTAAGAGGCCTGGATGCCTTTGTTAAAGGGAATTGGTCACCAAGATAGCACCCCCAACTAGTGACACAGTTCCTGATGAAAACATTGGGTCACTTACTTGAATTGACCTAGCTGTTTGCTAAAACCACTGCTGAGGATCTCGAATGTGAGCCAAGAACTGGAGTCTGATCAAGACATTAAAGGGGCTCGGATTCCTCATATTCACGAGCTCCTGGTTTTCCATTGATTGGTAGCTTTTTTACTATATACAGTGTGACACGGTGAGGGGTTGTGTCTGGCAAGGCAGGTATTTTCCTCCTAGCATGTGCAGCTGGGATGGTTTCCAGCCAGGAGAGGTCAAATACCGGACCGGTGTTTAAGTGCCGGTCTGGGTTTCGGCAGCACCTGGCTGTCCTTAAATAGGCAGCTGGACTCAGCAGAGATGTCTCTGTTTTGGGGATCTGAGGCTTTGTGCTGTGCTGGAGGGCTGAGAGCCGCATGCTGGGGAAACATGGCCCCTTAAAGCCTGCTGTGGACTACTGGAGGCAGAACTGCCAGCAAGGTGACTTGCGTTATATGAACATTCCATTGTGTGTGAACTAACACCAAGACTGCAAAGTTACGTGCTGTTTTGTGCAATTTCCTCAAGTGTGAATAAACACTGACGTTTTGAGTTAAGAACTTGTATTTTGCCTCTGTACTGCGCCCGCTTACTCTATCTGCCAGAGTGAAACCCCACAACAGTATAGGAAGAGAGCTGCCAGCCATCTGTGGGGCAGGGGGACACAATAAATATGACAATTCCTCAGCCCTTGCACTGTTCTTAGCAGGCGCCATCCCTCGATTGCACTGGACCTAATCAATTTTAGCAAAATTACAGCATTTTCATCAGGGTCTCTGTCGCCAGCCTATGCTGCCCTCAGCGCAGTATACAACTGGTGACTGGCAATATTATAAAGTTATATACTAGATAAGGCAGTGTTCTCATCTATGCTGGAGGCTCTGATTCTAACTCCGTCGAAAAACAGTAGAGTATGTTGTGTTGTATTTCCTGATGAAATGGAGGAAACCATGACTGAAACCCAACAGGCTCCTTTCGGTTTTGTGCCCATGGGAGATCCACTGCTGCCAATAGATTTGTACTTCTGATCCTACAACAGATGTGAACCCAGTCTAATGAGAGATGGGTCATCAATCCAGGGATTTAGGCTCCATTCACACGTCCACAAATTGCGGAACGGGTGCGGAAATATTCACTCTCTATGGGGTAGGAATGGATGCGGACAGCAAATAGAACATGTCCTATTCTTGTCCGCTATGGCGGACAAAAATAGGCAGTTCTATGGGGGTGCCGGCCGGGTTTATTGCGGATCGGCAATTTGCGGATCCGCAATGCACTACGGAGGACGTGTGAATGGACCCTATAACTGACAGTTTGGGAGAAATCTGAAGATTATCTTTTTCTTCAAATAATTCAGTTAGACAGCAAAACCTGTTTCCCTGGGCATCTAGGTAAATGCCACAAACAAGCTTCTTATTCACTAGGCAACAAAGGAGAAACTTACCTGAAGTAATATGTTCCTGTTTGTACTCAAGCAACCCAGCTAAGATTTTCACACATTTCTCACTGTACATTCTTGCAATGCGGCCTAAAAAGAATCAGAGGAGTATTTTAGAGGCGCCATCAACATTTCCTTATTTCTGTTCTGTCAGAAGAACAGAAAATGGGAAAAAAATGGCTCGGTTTAATTCCCATTTACATGAATAAGTCATTTTCAGAATCAGCTCCCGGTGTCTTTTACGTCAGGTTTCCATTATATTTTACATGAGAAAAAGTGATGTTTGCTGCTCTTTTTTTTTTTTTTTTACACATGACAAATAATGGAAACATGATGGAAAGGAGTTTTCTATATTTTTTTAACATTGGATAAAAGACCTGTCATTCATTATGTTTAGCACATCCCCCCCACAACACTGATGTCAACAAGTCAAAAGAGGGGAGACAAACCTTTTTAGAAATAAAAATCAGAAAAAATTCACTGTTGTAATATAAACCTTATTTCTCCTGTGCAATGTTCTGCAAGGTACTCTAAAAGCAACAATTAAAGGGAATGTGCTAGCTATAATTTTATCTCCCAGTTAAAACCAGATATTAACACATTTCATGCTATTCTAATTAGTTTTTAGCTTCTGATTGTAGAATTACAATCGATTTATGGGGGCGGCCATCTTGCCTGAGCTGTTCTTAATAGTATTTAGAGATATGTTTTACAGCAGCCACCATGGGTCATAGACACAGCATAGACTCGTTGATTTATAGACATGCTCTGTGACCTGTGCAGAGGTCAGGAGGGAGTAGATAAGCTGTGATATCACCTATTGTGAATAGTGGATCCTGTGTTATCTATATACAGGTGATATCTGCCATTGTAATCCTGCCCGTACGGATAATGAGATCACTTCAGAAAAGTGATCTGTACAGACCAAGAAGTGCCGCCTATTATTAGGCTTATTGGCCAGTGTGAAAAATGCAGGATTTTAGGCTTTTTTAAATAGAGATGTTGACACAGAAAATAAAAATAACAGCAAGAAAAAATCTTTAAAAATATGTTTAACATAAAACTTGATTTAAACAATAGGTCATTTTCTTATGACACATTCCCTTTAATAGTTTCATCACTATGACCAGGGATATGCAGATATGTATAACTATACGGACAATATCTCTGTGATTCAATCTCTGATATACTATATAATATTACATATAGACATATCGTTTTTTTTCTATATAAAATGAAAATAAAAGAAACAGGTGTCACTTCAGCAAGTGGCATATACAGTCCTGATCATTTGTCTCACTCCCATTTCTTCTTGTTGCATGTTGAAGCTCTACTTGGAACCTTGTTAAGATCCAGCCATGCTAAATATGATTTTTAGCCATTTTTCAAGTGGTCTTAAACTTTTGATCAGGACTGTATCATGTAGAGCAGAGGTGCACAACCTGCGGCCCGGGGGCCACATGCGGCCCTTGATACCATTCTGTGCGGCCCCCAACCATCTGGTAACAGACATGTATGCCTATGTCTGGTGGCTGCTCACATGTATTTTTCATGTATTTCTGCCATTAGATGGGAGTCCTGGAAGTGTAGCTAGACATTAATAGTATATAATGTGTGTTCAATATGCCATAAGTGCAATATTTCAGTTGTTTATACATGTCTAAATTTTAATTTCGGCCCTCGTCATTTGTTCAGTCTGGCAATGTGGCCCCCAACCAGGAAACGTTGTGCACCCCTGATGTAGAGAAAGCTAATACAAGCCACTTACTAATGTATTGTGATTGTCCATGTTGTATCCTTTGCTGGCTGGATTCATTTTCCCATCACATTATACACTGCTCGTTTCAATGGTTACAGACCACCCTGCAATCCATCAGTGGTGGTCATGTTTGCAAACTATAGAAAAAAGTACCATCCTCTCTGGTGGCTGGGACTGTGGTAGTGTGTATAGGCTAGTGTTTTCTCATATAGTGTGCAAGAACGACCACCACTGATGGATTGCAGAGTGGTCGTAACCATGCAAACAAGCCGTGTATATTGTGATGGGAAAATGAATCCAGCCAGCAAAGGAGGCAATATGGATAATAACAATACATTAGTAAGTGTTTTGTATTAACTTTCTGTACATGATAAATTATTTTTGCTGAAGTGAGATAATAAACTTCCTAGATAAGGTGAGAAATATTTAAAAGAATGACTAGAGGAAATTCACACTGTGTTTGCTGTATGCATTAGGAAAACTCATAGTTCATACCTCCTTTAAGGGTAGATTTATTAACCGCCTCCGGACCGCCTATTTCAGATGTGCGGTCCAGAGGTGGCAGCCCTGCGCTCAGCGACGCATATACGCGTCATCTCGCGAGGGCCGAGATTTCCTGTGAACGAGCGCACACAGGCGCGCGCGCTCACAGGAACAGAAGGTAAGCGAGTGGATCTCCAGCCTGCCAGCGGCGATCGCTCGCTGGCAGGCTGGAGATGTGATTTTTTTTAACCCCTAACAGGTATATTAGACGCTGTTTTGATAACAGCGTCTAATATACCTGCTACCTGGTCCTCTGGTGGTCCCTTTTGTTTGGATCGACCACCAGAGGACACAGGTAGCTCAGTAAAGTCGCACCAAACACTACACTACACTACACCCCCCCATCACTTATTAACCCCTTATGAACCCCTGATCACCCCATATAAACTCCCTGATCACCCCCCTGTCATTGATCACCCCCCTGTCAGGCTCCGTTCAGACGTCCGTATGATTTTTACGGATCCACGGATACATGGATCGGATCCGCAAAACACATACGGACGTCTGAATGGAGCCTGACAGGGGGGTGATCAATGACAGGCGGGTGATCACCCATATAGATTCCCTGATCACCCCCTTTCATTGATCACCCCCCTGTAAGGCTCCATTCAGACGTCCGTATGATTTTTACGGATCCATGGATCGGATCCGCGAAACACATGCGGACGTCTGAATGGAGCCTTACAGGGGGGGTGATCAATGACAGAGGGGTGATCACCCATATACACTCCCTGATCACCCCCTGTCATTGATCACCCCCCTGTAAGGCTCCATTCAGACGTCCGCATGTGTTTTGCGGATCCGATCCATGTATCCATGGATCCGTAAAAATCATTCGGACGTCTGAATGGAGCCTTACAGGGGGGTGATCAATGACAGGGGGGTGATCACCCATATACACTCCCTGATCACCCCCTGTCATTGATCACCCCCCTGTAAGGCTCCATTCAGACGTCCGCATGTGTTTTGCGGATCCGATCCATGTATCCGTAAAAATCATATGGACGTCTGAATGGAGCCTTACCGGGGGGGTGATCAATGACAGGGGGGTGATCAGGGAGTCTATATGGGTGATCACCCCCCTGTCATTGATCACCCCCCTATCATTGATCACCCTTCCTGTAAGGCTCCATTCAGACATTTTTTTGGCCGAAGTTAGCGGAAATACATATTTTTTTTCTTACTAAGTTTCATATTCCACTAACTTGTGTCAAAAAATAAAATCTCACATGAACTCACCATACCCCTAACGGAATCCAAATGCGTAAACATTTTTAGACATTTATATTCCAGACTTCTTCTCACGCTTTAGGGCCCCTAAAAAGCCAGGGCAGTATAAATACCCCACATGTGACCCCATTTCGGAAAGAAGACACCCCAAGGTATTCCGTGAGGGGCATATTGAGTCCATGAAAGATTGAAATTTTTGTCCTAAGTTAGCGGAAAGTGAGACTTTGTGAGAAAAAAACAAAAAAAAAAATCAATTTCCGCTAAATTATGCAAAAAAAAAAAATTCGATGAACTCGCCAGGCCCCTCATTGAATACCTTGGGGTGTCTTCTTTCCAAAGTGGGGTCACATGTGGGGTATTTATACTGCCCTGGCTTTTTAGGGGCCCGAAAGTGTGAGAAGAAGTCTGGGATCCAAATGTCTAAAAATGCCCTCCTAAAAGGAATTTGGGCACCTTTGCGCATCTAGGCTGCAAAAAAGTGTGACACATGTGGTATCGCCGTACTCAGGAAAAGTTGGGGAATGTGTTTTGGGGTGTCATTTTACATATACCCATGCTGGGTGAGAAAAATATCTTGGTCAAATGCCAACTTTGTACAAAAAAAATGGGAAAAGTTGTCTTTTGCCAAGATATTACTCTCACCTAGCATGGGTATATGTAAAATGACACCCCAAAACACATTCCCCAACTTCTCCCGAGTACGGCGATACCAGATGTGTGACACTTTTTTGCAGCCAAGGTGGGCAAAGGGGCACACATTCCAAAGTGCACCTTTCAGATTTCGCAGGCCATTTTTTACACATTTTGATTGCAAAGTACTTCTCACACATATGGGCCCCTAAATTGCCAGGGCAGTATAACTACCCCACAAGTGACCCCATTTTGGAAAGAAGACACCCCAAGGTATTCCGTGAGGGGCATGGCGAGTTCCTAGAATCTTTTATTTTTTGTCGCAAGTTAGTGTAATATGAGACTTGATAAAAATCATCATTTTCCGCTAACTTGTGACAAAAAATAAAAAGTTCTATGAACTCACTATGCCCATCAGCGAATACCTTAGGGTGTCTACTTTCCGAAATGGGGTCATTTGTGGGGTTTTTCTACTGTCTGGGCATTGAGGAACCTCAGGAAACATGACAGGTGCTCAGAAAGTCAGAGCTGCTTCAAAAAGCGGAAATTCACATTTTTGTACCATTTACCAGTTTGTAAACGCTATAACTTTTACCCAAACATTTTTTTTTTTATCAAAGACATGTAGAACAATAAATTTAACGAAAAATTTATATATGGATGTCGTTTTTTTTGCAAAAATTTACAGCTGAAAGTGAAAAATTTCATTTTTTTGCAAAAAAATCGTTAAATTTCGATTAATAACAAAAAAAAGTTAAAATGTCAGCAGCAATAAAATACCACCAAATGAAAGCTCTATTAGTGAGAAGAAAAGGAGGTAAAATTCATTTGGGTGGTAAGTTGCATGACCGAGCGATAAACGGTGAAAGTAGTGTAGTGCAGAAGTGTAAAAAGTGGCCTGGTCATGAAGGGGGTTTTAGCTAGCGGGGTTGAAGTGGTTAAAACAGGTGTAAAGGAAAACTGGCTTAGTTGCCCACAGCAACCAATAAGATTTCACCTTTCAATTTCCAAAGCAGCTCTGAAAAATGAAATATGGAATCTGATTGGTTGCTATGGGCAACTAAGACAGTTTTCCTCTACACCAGTTTCATAAATCTCCCCCATAATTCCTAGGACCCCACTCACATAACGAAGTCCAAAAGAGCGTCCTGTAGGCCTTTTTTACACTGGTAAACATCAGCATGCATTTTTGGCAGACGTTAAAGGGGTTGTCCGGGTTCAGAGCTGAACCCGGACATACCCTTATTTTCACCCCGGCAGCCCCCCTGAGCCTGGCATCGGAGCATCTCATGCTCCGATGCGCTCCCATGCCCTGCGCTAGATCGCGCAGGGCACAGGCTCTTGTGTTTACAATAACACACTGCCGGGCGGTAACTTCCGCCCAGCAGTGTGTTCGGTGACGTCACCGGCTCTGAGGGGCGGGCTTTAGCTCTGCCCTAGCCGTTTTACTGGCTAGGGCAGAGCCAAATCCCGCCCATCAGTGCCGGTGACGTCACCGGGGTTCCTGTCAGCCCCATAGAGAGCCCCGGTACGTCACCGGAACTCAGAAAAATGCCTTTGCCCTGCGCGATTTAGCGCAGGGCAAAGGAGAGCATCGGAGCATGAACTGCTCCGATGCTCATGTCAGGGGGGCTGCCGGGGTGAAAATGGAGGGATGTCCAGGTTCAGCTCTGAACCTGGACAACCCCTTTAAGCTGCTCTGGCTTAAATACCAGCGCCGTAGTAATACTGCGCGCTGATCGGGCAGGTGAGGGAGCAGCGCCCACCCGATCAGCTGCAGGGGTCCAGCAGTGACTGATAGCCGGACCCCTGCTCTATGCGCCGGCATCGGTGAAAACACTGATGCCGGCGCATTACCCTAAATGTGCCGCGGTCCATGCTGACCGCGGCATGTGCGATGTCCGTGCAGGGAGGGAGCACCCATCGGGTCCCCGCGCTGCTGTGACGGGGACCCGAAGGCTTGGACGGCAACCTGATGCCTTCCTTAGGCATTGTGGCTGCCTTCCCTGTCAGCCTGTGAGATGCAGCCCCCTGGATCTCACAGGCAGGAAGCTGTAAATGTATTACACTGGTAATACACTTACAGCGAATCCATTACAATACGGTAGTATTGTTATGCATTGTACAGGGGATCAGACCCCCAAAAGTTGAAGTCCCAGAGTGGGAAAAAAAAAAAAGTTAAAAAAATTTTATAAAGTTTTTCAAAAAAATTGCAAGTTTCAAGTAAAAAAAAAAAAAGCATCTTTTTCCCAAAATAAAGTAAAAAAAATGCAGAAAATAGGGGAAAAAAAAAAAGAAGAAAAGTAGAAATATTAGGTATTGCCGTGTCCGCATCGACCGGCTCTACAAAAATATCATATAATCCACCCCTTCAGGTGAACGCCATCAAAAAAAAATTAAAATAAAAAACTGTGCCCAAAAAACTTTTTTCTGGACACCCTGCCTCACAAAAAGTGTAATACCAAGTGAACAAAAAGTCTTATGTACCGCAAAATGGTACCAATCAAACCATCATCTCATCCCGCAAAAAAAGAAGCCCCTACCAAAGAGAATCGCCCAAAATATAAAAAAATAATGGCTCTCAGAAAATGGCAACACAAAAACAAGATTTTATTCTGTTCAAAAAGGCTTTCACTGTGTAAAACATAAAAAAAAAAAAATAATAGACACATTGGGTATCGCCGCATCCGTAACAACCTGCTCTATAAAATATCACGTGAGATGGCCCTTTAGGTGAATGCTATAAAGAAAACGATGCCAAAACAGCAATTTTTGGGTCACCTTGCCTTACAAAAAGTGTAGTACCAAGTGATCAAAAATGGTACCAATGAAAACGTCACCTCAAAAAATGAAAACCAATGGCACCCATAAACCAATCCATCAAAATCGGTACTGCAAAAGCCATATGGTGCTCCTTCTATTCTGAATCCTGCCATGAGCCCCCACAGCAGTTTACCACCACATATGGGCTGTTGACGTATTCAGGGGAAAATGGGACACAAATTATGGGGTGCTTTTTCTCTTGTTACCCCCTGTGAAAATAATACATTTGGGGCTAAAGCAATATTTTATTGGAAGAAATGAAACTTTTCATTTTCACAGTCAAGTGTTTCCAAATTCCGTAAAACACTTAGGGGGTCAAAGTGCTCAATACCCCCCTAATATATTCTTTAAGTGGTGTAGTTTCCAAAATGGGGTACATTTTTGAAGGTTTCCACTGTAGGGGTAGATCAGTGTTTCTTCAAATACAAAATGGGGCCTAAAAACCATTATAGCAAAATCTGCCTCCAAAATCCATATGGCTTTGCTTTCCTTCTGACCACTGCTACATGCCCATAAAGCAGTTTAACACCACATATGGGGTATTTCTGTAAACTGCAGAATCAGAGTAATGCATATTGAGGTTTATTTTGCTGTTAACCCTTGCTGTGTTGCAAGAAAAAAATGATTAACATAAAAAAATCTGTGAAATTTTGAATTTCTTGTGGAACACCTCAAGGGTTAACAAAGTTTGTAACATTAGTTTTGAATAATTTGAGGGGTGTAGTTTCTAAAATTGGGTAATTAATGGGTGGTTTCCATTACGTAAGCCCCTCAAAATCACTTTATAACTGAATTGGTGCATAAAAAAATGGTTTTGGAAATGTTGGCAAAAATTTGAAAACTTGCTTCTAAAATTCAAAGCCTTCTAACGTCCTAAAACATAAAATGACATTTACAAAATGATGCCAACATAAAGCAGACATATGGGGAATGTTGATTGATAACTATTTTATGAGGTATTACTATCTGTCTTAAAAAGTAGAGAAATTAAAATTTAGAAAATTGTGAATGTTTCCTAATTTTTGCTAAATTTGGGATTATTTTATAAATAAAGCTGAAATATATCGACTGAAATGTATCGCTATCATGAAGTACAAATGTAATTGAAATCAAGATCAAAAAGATGCATCACACTCACCATCCATGTTCATGTTCACGCTTCTTTATTAGTGATAGCAGAGTTACATGCAGGGGCAGACTCACATGGAGTATAAGTTAACAGCTGTTAACTTATACTCCATGTGAGTCTGCCCCTGCATGTAACTCTGCTATCACTAATAAAGAAGCGTGAACATGAACATGGATGGTGAGTGTGATGCATCTTTTTGATCTTGATTTCAATTATATTCTGCTTAATCTTCGCACCCCGTTTTCCTGGATGGTCGGAGGAGGCCAGGACTGTGTTCCCTGATACCTCTGGTGCAGGACGGTGCCCTCAAAACCTCTCGTTATATATGAAGTACAATGTGTCACGAGAAACAATCTCAGAATGGCTTGGATAAGTAAAAGCGTTCCAAAGTTATTAGCACATATAGTGACGCATGTCAGATTTGCAAAAATCGACCTGGGATTTTTGCAAAAATCGACCTGGCTCGGTAGTGAAAGGGTTAAATGCATCCAGCAGAGGTATACATCAGGAAATGCTCCCAATTGACACCTCTTACAAACACTGCACAGTGTGAATTCAGGCTTATATTTTGGCGCTGAATAGGAAAAATTAAAAGAAACGCACGTGCAGCACATGGCCCATTTAAAGGGGTTCTGCAGTTTGTTTAAACTGATGATCTATCCTCTGAATAGATCATCAGCATCTGACCGGCGGGGGTCCGACACTCGGGACCCCTGCTGATTAGCTGTTTGAGAGGGCAGCGGCGCTACAGGAGCGCCGCGGCATTCTCACTGTTTACCGCTGGCCCAGTTACGTCACAACTAGTATCAACTGGCCTGGGCGGGGCTAAGCTCCATTCAAGTGAACGGAGCTTAGCCGCACCCAGGCCAGTTGATGCTAGTCGTGATGTCACTGGGCCAGCGGTAAACAGTGAGAAGGCCGCGGTACTCCTGGAGTGCTGCTGCCTTCTCAAACAGCTGATCCGTGGGGGTCCCGGGTGTCGTACCCCCGCCGTTCAGATGTTGATGATCTATCATCAGTTAAAACAAACTGCAGAACCCCTTTTAGTTAGCCATTTTTGTCAGTGTATGACTTGTAGAAACCTATAACTAGCTATGTTTTTAGCATATGTCTTCCCAGTATGATTACCTATTGCAAACACCGCCGTATGGGCAAGCTGTGTGGATACATCTGTGCAGCAGACGCGAAGTTCTTCTAAAATGCTGTGTACATTTTCATCGTTGACCAGTTCACACAGGATGTCTATCTTCTGTTTTTTGATGTAATAAGGATCATTGTAAGAACAGAAAAAAATCTTGTAATGGTTGCTAAAAAGTCCTGGCAGGCTACGGAGGATCTCTCTGACATGACACAATGCGGCAAAGCATAGCTCTCGACTCTCAGAGGTACAGGCCGCAAGTAGTGGACCTTTCAGTCGGACAAGGACATCTGACTGGACATGAGGAAACTCTTTAGCTAAAACCAAGAAGAGTTTGGAGGCTCCCATGACCACACAGATGTGAGTGCTCTTCAAATAGTTGTCCAGGATGTTAAGTATATCAAATATCTCCTCTTCACTCCGTGGTTTATAGCGCAGAAGGAATGATAAGACTTCGCTTTGTCCCCACTGATCCAAATCAGCCATCCTAAACAGAAAACTAAAATGAATTGTGCTGTAAATGGAACATTGTGATATAAGTAATTGTGCTGCTCATTGGTTTACTGAAATAAGCTGAGGGTGCTGCCACAGTTTCCATTTTGGAAGTCAAAACCAGAAGTGCATAAAAAATAAATAAATAAAAGAATAAAAGTCGTATCTGTCCTTAAAAGGGTTTTGTGGGATTTCAATATTGTTGGCCTATCCTCAGAATGTAACATGAGATTGGCGCCCCCACGATCAGATGTTTGAGGAGGACGTGTCCTCCTCACAGCTTACAAGTGCAGTCTATTGGATAAAGGCTGTATTTCCTATTGAATGGGACTGAGCTTCACACAGGCCACGTGACCGATGAACATGACGTTAGTGGCCCAGGAAGAGGCCTAAGCCCTCAGACGTGCCGTAGTCTCTTCATACAGCTGATCAGCAGGGGTGCTGGGAGTCAGGCCCCCCACCAATCTCATGTTGATGACCTATCCTGAGCATAGGCCAATAATATAAATATCCTGGAAAATTCCTTTAAAAGTGTTCCAGTTTCAGGGACTTTTTTAACAGGCCCCTGCACCATGTTATACCTGTGGAAAACCATACTCACCTGTGCCAGCTCTCTGGCTTCCTTCAGTGGGCTTTTACTACCTGTCACTGCAGCCATTGACAGGCCTCAGCGGTGATGTATCCCCAAGCAGCACATCACTGTTGGGTTACATGCCGCTTGGGGGCATATTACCACTGACTTCAGTCATTGGCTGCAGCACTGCACAAGTCCCCGTCTGTCAGGAAGTTTACAGGACAGGAACCTGAAGAGAAGACCGCTGAAGGGAGTCAGGGAGCAGGAACTCAGCAGCATTTTCAACAGGAACACAATGGTACTGGAGTCTGTTAAAAAAAAAAATCACAAAAGCTGGACAGCCCTTCTAATATTTTTTGCCTATATGCCTTCACATTTGTTCTGACTCCATGTACACATGCATGCTCAGTTCGGCTGAGTGTGCACGCGTTTTCAATGAAGAGAGGAAAACAAAGATAGGGCATTCAATTTCAACATGCTCAACCTCCATCATATGTCAGGGACCCACATGCCCAAAAGACAGTCGGCTAGTCCAGACGCAGGGTCGGAACAACTTGTCTCTTATGTGTATAGAGATTTTGCAAAGTTACTAACTAAACTAAGTACATGTAGAAACAAATTCATAAATCAAGAATGAACAATATGATACACGATACAGCTAGATAGTGGGTAGCACAGCATTTCAAAACTGCACAAAGAATCTCAAAATGAATGAATTTAACCACCTAACTGTTTCCCGAGTCTAGCTCCGGCAGTGGGAAAAGTAGCTAACTGCTCTGCCCCCAGCTGGGCTCGGGCAGAAAGTGGAGGGGGACGGCTGCTTTAGATGCTGCTATCTCCTGAATGGTAGCAGCTAGAAACATGCAACTGGTCTTGTTTGAAAGCTGACATTCCAGGCAAGAATATACCAGAAGATACAGTAATCAAATCAGTGATATCTTCCCCTGTACTGAACATATTGCTGTCATTCTGGAATGACAGCTTTCAGCCAATACAAAGCCCATATCTCTAGCTGGTACCAAACCAGAGATATGAGCAGTTAAAGCAGCCCGCCCCCGTCTGGATGAGGAGAGGGAGCACATTGCACTGGGAAACCCAGTGTGTGCCTTTTCAGAGACAAGTTTCATATAAGTAATAGACTACACCACTAGAAATGCTAAAAGACTGGTCAATGTATTCCAGACCTCGTTAGTAGTAGTAGTAGTATGAACTCAACTTTCTATCAGCATAATTTAAAAACTGCAAGAAATATCTACCTGTTCAGCAGATGATGGGCAATGGGCTTGTTGATAACAACTCCACCTTCCCTTCTCAACATTTCTTCAAGAGCCCGTAAACAGTTGACTAATACAATAGGGTCAGGGTCTCGCAGTAGACTGTATAATTCATTTACAATAGCTCCATCTGAGAAAAGGTTACACACAGTTTAGCATATATAGATGTGCTTTATTACTCCAAAAGTGAAAGTGTTTTATGAGAACAATAGGTTTAAATCGTGTGCACACTTTCTACATATGTATCTGAAGAATTGGAAATAGAATCTGGCTGGGCAATTTCTTCATTCGCTTGTTTTCCCTGACAAGCTTGTGGACAAATAAGTTGTGAGCTCAGCGGGATGATCTTTGTGGAGCATGCTCTCATTCCGCCTCCTATTTTCAATGCTCACATTTATATTATTGCCTACTCAGTGAATCTTGGGAGAAAATGCAGCCCCAAAGTCTCCCCAGGAACATGTAGCTAGGTTTGTGTGACTAGTAAGGATCTGCACTAACCAAGATGCCTCCGCAGTGGTCAGGAGTAGGTTAGCAAGAAGCAGGATAGAGGCGGATACATGAAGAATCAGACTACATTAATGCCTCATTCACACATCAGTGTGTTGATCAGTGATTTCCATCAGTGATTTTAAGCCAAAACCAGGTGCGGCTCTAAACACAGAACAGGAGCAGATCTTTCCCTTATACCTTATGTCTGTGGAGGCTCTAATCCTGGTTTTGGCTCATGATCACTGATGGAAATCACTGACCAAAACACTGATGTGTGAATGAGGCTTAAAGGGGTTGTCTCATCATGGACAATGGGGGCATATCGCTAGGATACGCCCCTATTGTCTTATAGGTGTGGGTCTTACCGCCGGACCCGCACCTATATCGAGAACGGAGCCCCGCAAGTGAAGGAGGGAGCACTGTGCATGTGCAGCCGCCCTCCATTCATTTTCTATGGGGCCGGCGAAAATAGCTGAGCGCTAGCTCGGCTATTTCGTTGGCCCCATAGAAATGAATGGGAGCGGGGGCCGCGCATGCGTGGTACGCTCCCATTCACTTCTATGGAGAGCCGGCTTAGTAGTGGCCGGACCGGAGTCCTCCAGCCTCCACCTTGCGGGGCTTTGTTCTCGATATAGCTGCGGGTCACAGCAGTGGGACCCGCACCTATCAAACAATGGGGGCATATCCTAGCAATATGCCCCCATTGTCCATGATGAGACAACCCCTTTAACCTTGTGACATTTCTGGACATGAGGGGCTTCACTGGCTTTACAGAGGCTGGCTACTGGGGTCTCTCTTCATGATAAGTTGGTTTGTTCATTTCCACTGCTGGTTGTTATTTTAAATAATAGTATTTTTTGTGCTTACCTGTAAAATCCTTTTCTCGCTGAGTTCATTGGGGGACACAGAAGACCATGGGTATAGCTGCTGCCACTAGGAAGCGACACTAAGCAAAAAAAGTGTTAGCTCCTCCCCTCAGCTATATCCCTCCTGCAGACACTGAGCTAATTAGTTTGTACAAAAGCAGTAGGCGCAGCCAGGAGAAGCAAACAGAAAACAATTAAAAGTATGAAAGGCGAAGATGGGTCAAAATCAAGAACCGGAGGGACCCATCAAGGAGCGCCAGCAATTGACTTACGGGGTGGGTTCTGTGTCCCCCAATGAACTCAGCGAGAAAATAATTTTACAGGTAAGCACAAAAAAATCCTATTTTCTCGCTCGTATCATTGGGGACAGAAAACCATGGGACATTGAAGAGTAGTAACATGGGGAGGGAACAAGAAAAGAACGAATCCAAGGCTGGTCATAATGCCCCGCACAAAAATGCAGGGGAGAACACGCCCGGAACACTGAAGAATCATTCCCAGGAAGGCCAGCCAGAGAGCGGCGGAACACGCAGAGGCTCCGGCTGGGCAGAAGAAGAACAGTCCAGGGAATATAAGTCACGGCTTAGGAGACTGCAGAAGATACAGGAGAGAGAGACCTAGCCTGGATTCAGAAGACTTCTGAGGAAGTGATATCCATGGGTCAGAACCACAGGAAAAAAACACAGTAGAGCCATCAACAGACACAACATGGTGTGAGAAGAAAAAAGGGAACCACTAAGTGGAAAACTGATTGGAAGAAGATGAACTAAAAATGACATCTGAATATCAAGGGACAGAGAAGTGCAGATGTGACAAAAATGCTGCCTTCCTCAGGGGACGAAGTAGGGGTGCCAGAAGGCAAGGCCCCAAAACCATAACAGGCTGCCAGAAGAGAAAACCACTCCAGCGGGACCATGACAAACAAGGCAGGGCTAGAGAACCTGGACAACAGGCATGAAAATGGCCCACAAGAAAAAGTTATTGAGGGAGTAAAGAAAGTCAATGGGAACAAGGCAGTAAAACTGAACCAAACCACAAAAAAGGAGGGGAGTAACCTGGCAGAAAAAAGTGTCCTCTGGAAGTAAAAACTTCCGCTTCAGACCTACAGCCAAGGGGTTTGCTGCCCAAGTATGTTCCCCAAGGGGAACGCCAATGTGATAAGTAGAGGTAGGTAGAGGAGGACCTTAAATTCCAGAACAAGAGAGGAGAGAAGCGTTCAGATACGCCATGGAAAGCTGCCTGAACTGGCAGACCTAACCAGAAGCTAAAGAAAAAAAACACCTAGGCCAAAGGGATGAAAATATGAAGGTTGTGTAAACTCATGAAACACTGTTGACCGCCACTGCGAAACCCTGCCTAAAGAAGAAAAGAATGGGGTTGTTGAGGACTAAAAACGGACCGCACAAAACGGACCGAAAGGAACCAGAGATGGCATAAACACTGCGCCAGGAAGGGAGTTTGAACACCGAATGCCACAAGTCCCAGAAAAAAAATGAGTACCAGAACCAATACCACCCACGCAGGCACTCTACAGCAGAAAGGGGGCATACGAGAACTCAATGGCTACGGAAACTGGCCGAGTAGGCAGAAACAGTATCTGGTGAAAGTGCAACTACTCGCCCTGTGGAAGGGGAGAAGTAGAGGAGGCTGATGCGGCTCAGTAGGGAACCAGCATTTAGGGGTGACAACAAGGACAGTACGACCGCTAGAACCAGGAAGGGGAGCTATGGAAACAATTCACATATGCAAACTGAATAAGTGCATACCGAAAACTACAAGGAGGAAACGTTGATGCTGTCACCGTAGAAGATTGTAGAAGCAATGCACTACATGTGAAGGGAAGAAGGCGCAAAGCCAGCGCCATATAAATCGGCAGGTTATACCATGCACAGAAAACCGCACTAATACCCACGAGTAGTGAGCAAACCCACCAGCTGCAGAATGTCATGGTATGGTCAGATGACAGCACTATAGGGAATAAGAGTACCTGTCAGCCACCATACATATAAGGCCTGGAGGATGTATCGCACCCGGTGATGGCAGAACATGGAGCACAATGCCACCTGTGAGAAGGAAATGTAGGCACAATCACAGCTACAACAAGCGAGAAGGTTCCACCCCTAGAAAGAGGAATAGTGTGCAGATACCACACAAAACACCAGGGCCGATACTCCACATGGAGAAAGGGGATACGGTAAAAACGATAAACACAAATACTCCCCCTGGGACGGAGTCACACAGTAGTAGCCTCGGAACAGGAGTAGCCATAAAATCTATGGCCAGTTCAAGGCTGCCCAACTATGGTCTCTAGGGCCAGAGGAGAGGCTCTCCCTGAGAATGAGGCCAAACAGCAGTAGTCACAAAGAAAATGGTGCTAGTGCAATCCTCCACTTGAGAAGGAAGGAAACTGGCAAACAGTGCAGACGTTCCACCTACTGACAGAGAATGGACGCCTAGCGTGTTGAGTCAACAGCCTGTCAGCTACAGTCCTACCTGGAAGACAGAGGCTGCCATGTAGGTGCCCGACACCAATCCAATCCAAACAATGACTACCTGCGGAAGGGGATAGTGTGGTGTACTCACAGTATCCAGTAGTAGAGCCAAAATACTACCTATGACGGGGGATAAGACGACTTTAGGGACCGAGTCTAACAATAGGCCATCCATGGAACAGGATGCAATGCAACAAGGAAGAGAGTAGTCGCGGTAGTCAACGTCAAAGCGATTAGTCCACCTAAGAAAGACGGAAAATGCAATAGGATGGACAGCTTCCAGAGGTAGGGAATCACTCCGCTGATGGAAAGAGGGGAACCCGACAAGATGTACCGGGTCCACTGGTAGTGTAAGCACTACTAGTTGTGCAACTACTTCGCCAATGGAAGGAGGGTAATGCTACAAGATCTACAGTATGCAATTGTGGTGCAAATCCACCTATAGAAGGCGGAAATCCGAAAAGACAGATGATAACCAGTACTAGTGCAATTACTCCACCTGCAGAGAGGGTAATGCAACATGACGTATGGTATCTGGTGGAAATGCAGTTATCTTGCCTAATGAAGGAGGGTAATGCGATAGTCTGTATAGGAACCAGGGGTAGTGCAACTACTCTATGGAAAGAGGGTAATACCACAAAATGTACAGTATCCGGAGTAAGTGCAAATACTCCTACTATGGAAGGACAGGAATGCTAGCGGAAGTATAGGATCCAGTGATAGTGCAACTATGGGTAATGCTACAGGACATCCGGTATCCAGTGGTGGTGTAAACAGTCCGCCTATGGAAAGAGGACAACGCTAGAGAGTGATAATATAGAATGAATAGAATCGAGAGGCAAGTGCTAACACTCCATCAATTGAAAAAGGAGGGTAATGTTACAGGCTGAGCGGAACTCAATGGAAGTGCAAGTACTCCGCCCATGGAAGGAGGGTAAAGCTACAGGCTGTGCCGTATCCAATGGTAGTGTCATTACCCCACCTACGGAAGGAGGGTAATTCTACAGGTTGCACAGAATCCAGTGGTGGAGTATTACGGTGGGGTAAAGTGGTACGGACTGTACGGTACCCAATGGAAGTGCTATTACCCTGCATATGGAAGAAGGGTAAAGCTACACGCTGTACAGTACCCAGTGGAAGTGCAATTACTCCGCCTATGGAAGGATGGTAATGCGATAGGCTGTACAGTATCCAGTGGTAGAGCCATTACGCTGTCTATGGAATGTAGGAAGGCGCAGGGGTCCGTCATTGACGGAAGGTACGTGTCACCGAGGTTCCTGGCCTCGGTGAGATAAGAACCGGAAATTTTGTGTGTCAGCGGCAGCTAGTGCTCGCTGACACTGTTTTACTTAGTGTGGCTGTAAAGCCAATCCGGGCCGGTTCTTATTGGGAACAGCCAAAGAACAGGGTGGCTGGCTGTTCCCCACGTCCAGGCCAGGTTTTGGGCTGGGGTTTAAAAGCCCAGCCAGCAGCTCAGCTAGGTGTGGTATGTTCTTCCAAGTGAAAGTGGAGTCTGGGTTTCTGGGAGCCGCATGAGAGCCGCCAGCTGGAAGCCAGGCGCCCTAAAGCCTGCTGTGGATTGCCAGGTGACATGTTTTTTGAGTTCTGTGGACATTTGCTATGTAAAATAGCACAAGGAATTCCTGCAGTGTGAATTAACACCAGGACTCTGCAAAGTGTTTGTGTTACTTTTTTCCTTTCGTGTGAATAAACACTGAACTTTTTGCTTTACTACCGTGTTCTTGCCTCAGTACTGCGACCGCTTACCCTGCCTACCAGAGCAAATACCTACAGAAAGGAAGACAAGGCTATGGGCTGTACAGTATCCAGTGGTAGTGCATGTACTCCGCCTATGAAGGAAGGGTAATAGCACAGGCAGTACAGCATCCAGTGGTAGTGCATGTACTCCGCCTATGAAGGAAGGGTAATAGCACAGGCAGTACAGCATCCAGTGCAAGTGCAATGACTCCGCCTATGGAAGGAGGGTAATGCTACAGGCAGTACAGCGTCCAGTGTAAGTGCAATTACTCCGCCTATGGAAGGAGGGTAATGCTACAGGCTGAATGGTATCCAGTGCAAGGGCAATTACTCCGCCTATGGAAGGAGGGTAATGCTACAGGCTGTACAGTGTCCAATGCAAGTGCAATTACTCCACCTATGGAAGGAGGGTAATGCTACAGGCAGTACAGCGTCCAGTGTAAGTGCAATTACTCCGCCTATGGAAGGAGGGTAATGCTACAGGCTGTACGGTATCCAGTGTAAGTGCAATTACTCCGCCTATGGAAGGAGGGTAATGCTACAGGCAGTACAGCGTCCAGTGTAAGTGCAATTACTCCGCCTATGGAAGGAGGGTAATGCTACAGGCTGAATGGTATCCAGTGCAAGGGCAATTACTCCGCCTATGGAAGGAGGGTAATGCTACAGGCTGTACAGTGTCCAATGCAAGTGCAATTACTCCACCTATGGAAGGAGGGTAATGCTACAGGCAGTACAGCGTCCAGTGTAAGTGCAATTACTCCGCCTATGGAAGGAGGGTAATGCTACAGGCTGTACGGTATCCAGTGTAAGTGCAATTACTCCGCCTATGGAAGGAGGGTAATGCTACAGGCTGTACAGTGTCTAATGCAAGTGCAATTACTCCGCCTATGGAAGGAGGGTAATGCTACAGGCTGTACAGTGTCCGGTGCAAGTGAAATTACTCCACCTATGAAAGGAGGGTAATGCTACAGGATGTACGGTATCCAGCGCAAGTGCAATTACTCCACCTATGGAAGGAGGGTAATGCTACAGGCTGTACAGTGTCCAATGCAAGTGCAATTACTCCACCTATGGAAGGAGGGTAATGCTACAGGCTGTACGGTATCCAGTGTAAGTGCAATTACTCCGCCTATGGAAGGAGGGTAATGCTACAGGCTGTACAGTGTCCGGTGCAAGTGAAATTACTCCACCTATGAAAGGAGGGTAATGCTATAGGATGTACGGTATCCAGCGCAAGTGCAATTACTCCACCTATGGAAGGAGGGTAATGCTACAGGCTGTACAGCATCCAGTAGTAAGCGCACATATTCCACCTAAGGAAGGAGGGGAATGTGACAGGACCTACAGAATCCAGTAGTAGTGAAACGACTTTGCCTAAGGAACTACAGGGAATGCGGTATTCAGCGATAGTGCAAAACTGCCACTTATGGAAGGAAAGTAGCGCTACCGGACATATGTTTCCAGCGGTAGTGCAACCATCCAGCTGTAGAGGTAACTAGGTCCAGAACAGGACCAGATAGCTCCAAGGGTTAATAATATATATAGTTTTTAATTACATACAGATCAAATCTAAACCCCCAGCTGTCTCGAGTACAGTAAGCATTTTGCCCAGCGCAGTAGAATTGAAAGCAAGGAAAAGGTTAAGCCCAGGGGGCGGAGCTTATTGGCTGCTGGTGGAAGGAAGAAATGGAAATTTCGCGCTCTGATAGAACAGTACCCGCCCCCAAAACTGTTTTGAAGATAAGGCCTATGTAGGGCACAGAGCCGGGGCCTCGCGTACAGGGGGACTTCCGGTTGGGGCAGTAACGCAGGGAGGGAGCAGGAGAGCAAACCTGCGACATACCCCAGCCGGACAATAAGCCGCCGGGAGCTAGGGAACTGCCACAGTAGCTGGATGGGGGGGTAGGCCGCAGAGAAGCTGGGGCCTCGATTACCAGCAGCCCTGGCGGAAGACATGGACCGGAACGCTGGGAATAAGCAGAAGGTGGCCTTACATGATGTCTAACCTCCCCCCCCCCCCATACCCGCCCGCCGGGGGAGGGACGCCTGCCGAAACTGAGGCCTCAGGGGAAGGTAAGCAGGCCTCCAAGGGTAATATTCAAAATGGGAAAACCTGAGAAGGGGGAGGGAGGAGGAATGGGGCTTTGGGGACTGAGAGAATACTCACCCATCTGGCGTTTTCTGCCCCCCTGGCTCCAGCCGGGTCACCAACTTCGGTGTGTTACCCCTTGGTGAGGGTAGCTACAGCGGTAACAGAGGGGACTTAGCGGAGGCCGGACCTGGTGACCCGAAAGCTGGCGGGATACAGAGGCTTTAGGAACCTCTGGTCCTCCTTGCCTTCTGGAGACCGGGAACGAGCAGCGGGCTTGGGGACCCCCTGGACTCTCGTCTCTTGGGTGGTAACGCAGGCAGCTTGGAGACTGCCAGCAGCCCAGCTAAAGGAAAGAAAAAGAGAAAAATGAAAAAAGCAGCAGACCTACAAAGCAGGGAGGTCTACTTCCTACGGACACTAAGATAAAACTGATTAGCTCTGTGTCTGCAGGAGGGGTATAGCTGAGGGGAGGAGCTAACACTTTTTTTTGCTTAGTGTCGCCTCCTAGTGGAAGCAGCTATACCCATGGTCTTCTGTGTCCCACAATGGTACGAGCGGACAGATTTGAGCAAGTAGGGGCAGGTCCTTGACTCTGTAGGCATGCTCCTTGATTACATAAAGCTCACAGGTCATCAGGTTTCTGTTCCTGTCTCTCATGGCACACACTGCCTCTGCAAAGTAAGCCCTCAGGCTTTTATTCTGTGGCCTCTTTGCTGGACATATACTAAGAAGCACAGTCCAGCTTGGGAATGATAGATACAGTATGTCCAGAGAGGTAACCAGAGGATGAAAGTCACAATGACTTTGCAGAGGCAGTGTGAGCAGTAAGAGACAGGAATGAATAAGATGATAGTGATGATCTATCAAGTTCCACGTGAATGGGGCCATGTGTGGAACATGACAGGCAGGGACAATGTAGTGTGATGCAGAAGGCCTGGGAGCTATGGTACATCAAGGAGCAGATCTCTTCACAATTATCATTGGGGGGAGATTAAAAAAAATCCTGGACAACCCCTTTAAAATACTCTGGTCAGGGAAGTTTTCCTGTTTTGTGAGCATGAAGAACTGATTAATCGACACTCATGCCGTACCAATTTCCACATCCGATTGTTGCCGATACATTTTGGCACATCCCAGGACTGCCACTCTCCTTACATAGGATGCTTTGTCTCGCAGTCCATTCTGAACAGGCTGTTGTATGTACTCCTGGATACCTGGCATTCTGAGTGAGGACAAATAAACAAGGTAAAAAAGAAGTCACAAAATACAACACAAATCTCTCTGATGTGTTTAGTGGGGTAGACGCTGAATGAGAATGCTTATATTTGGACTTCAGTAAGATATCTGTTGTAGAATTTTTGATGCTTCCTCCTTTACAGCTTAAAGGGGTTCTCAGGGAATAAAGAAAATTAAAATACTTAAATATTACTTTGTTAAGTTTATTCCCAAAAACCTTTCATTCGTTATATGGCTCGTTTTGTCATGGGAGAACCATCAGGAGAAATAAAATAGCCACCGTCATATTAGTACACACAAAACCTGTCCTAATCACAGGAGGACAAGTTACTTCACAACACTGAGCTAAAGAGCTGCCTCAGCCTTCTCTCTGCTCTGCTTGTCAGTGATTGATAGGATGGCGGCCTGATGATTGCTCCCCAGACAAATAGAGCCAGTAGAACTAATGAAAGGTATTTGGGATTATATTTTAATAAAAGTACCGATAATATTTACCGTAAGTAATTTCAGAGTCCCCTGCACATGAATATTTTTGCTTTATGAAAGCAGTATTCCAGAAGTTGTCACACTGAACAGGATGCATCCAAGTGCTGAAGTGACAAGAACTTAACAACTCATTTAACTCCTGCATATTACTAAAGCCCCCAAAACCTTTTCCTTCTAAGGTAGATCTGGTGATCCTGTCTATGATTCAGACAGTGTAAACTTAGACTAGACAGACTAAGGGTACTCTCACACTTGCGGCAGAGGATTCCGGCAGGAAGTTCTGTCGCCGGAACTGCCTGCCGGATCCGTCAAAACATATGCCAACTGATGGCATTTGTCAGATGGATCAGGATCCTGATCCGTCTGACAAATGCATTGAAATGCTGGATCCGTCTCTCCCGTGTGTCATCTGGAAAAACGGATCCGGAATTTTTTTTTTATATATATTTTTTTTAGCGTTCTGAGCATGTGCAGACCGCAAAAACTGATCTGTTCTGCTGGAACACTAGGGGCCGGATCCGGAATTAATGCATTTCAATGGGAAAAAATGCTGGATCCGGCATTCAGGCAAGTGTTCTGGAATTTTGGACGGAGATAAAACCGCAGCAAGCTGCGGTATTATCTCTATCCTGAAAAGGCAAAAAGACTGACCTGAAGTCATCCTTATGCATCCTGAACGGATTTGCTCTCCATTCAGAATGCATGGGGATAAAACTAATCAGTTCTTTTCCGGTATTGAGCCCCTAGGACGGAACTCAATGCCGGAAAAGAATGGCGCTAGTGTGAAAGTATCCTAAAGAGGAGCCAAATGTATCACAGTGGCTGATGCTGGATAAAAAATTCAGTGCCTCTTTAAAGGGAACCTGTGACCTTTACTATGCTAACCTCGCTGAGGGCAGTAGAGCACAGTGACAGATCTGCAGATTTCAGTGGGCTGTCACTTCTGCGCTATTACAGTACTGACAAGGCGAACTTTGCACTGCGTGCCAGCGAGACGATGGGTTTGATGAGACTTGTGTCCCCACCCTACTGCCAGGTTTCTTTCCCATGCCTAACATGAGAGAAACCTGTCAGTCATGGGCAGGAGGGTGAGGCCACAAGTCTCCGACTCATCTCTCTCGCAGAAAATTTGCCTATTTTGATTAGTAAATCTACCCCCAGAATCTTAGCATGTGAGAAAAAATACATCTTTCACATTCAAACTCATTTTTTTCAACATGCAAAGAAACCTGGAGCTGCCACAGCACCCAAGTTAATGGGGCAAGACCCCTGATGATGTCAGATCTGTTCTGGGGGTCTTTAGATCAAGCAGCTGTCACATGACAGCTGTTCCAGAACAAATACCAGCAATATTATCAAAATCGTAAAAAATGTTTTTTTTATAATATTAACTGTACAGCAGCAGCCCAGGGAACCAGGCATTCCAAGTTGGACTGTGTACAGAAAAACTCCTACCCCACGACTTCCAGTGCAGACACTATACTGATTTAATCTGCATATAGTACTGACCTGAGGTTGCACATACTCCGCAGGGCCAATCCTCTCACCATAGGGTTGGGGTCCGAGCAGTCCTTACATAGAGTGTTGATTGTTAATAGAGCCAAATCGGGTTTTTGAGGGGCATAGGTGCACATGTATAAGTAAACCAGTTTCTTCTGCACAATATCTACAGTAGCACTGGCTTTAACCATCTCCATAAAGACGCTGGATACATCAAGTCCATGGGTCATGTGCCTTCAAGAAAGAACACCACACGGTTTCATAAGTGCAATCCAACATATGAATCATGCAGATTAGCAGGGGTCTATGGAGACTTCCCTCAGCCAGACAAGACAATTCACCCTTGCTTTGCACCAGTAAGCTTGATCACACTTTTATTTATGACTTCCCACATATTGAGTTCTTCTAGCTTTCACACTGGCGGACATTTCCCCTTTTCTATACTTTTTAGCTTTGCAGAACAAGCCTAGATGGCGGCACTATACAGAACATACAGAAAAGGCTCTGGATGCTTTTCCCCCGTCACGGCCTGGTCTCTCGGGTACGGGGCTCTACACCATCACTTTCTGGAGACTGTAATAGCTGATTCACACAACAGTGCTCGGTCCGGGAAACACGGTCCTCGTGTAGGCCACATCCCCCCGACTTGTCTGTGAGTATAGTACAATAGACCCACTATGATGCAGTCAGTCCAGGACACGCAGCCGACACATGGCCCTAATAGTCTGAGATTTATGGGGAGGGGGCGGCACACCATCCCGTCCTGGAGACTGTAATCGATTATAACATTTCTCTGACGGCTCGTATTCATTGTGGCTGTATAGTCTACACAGATAACGCAGGAAAGAAGTGTGTGCTGTCAGTACTGCAGCCTGAAGGGAGGGGCTGGAAACTAAAAACCTACACCTTCCATAGAAGTAAATCTACTTACTGACAATAAAATGTCATTTCAGTTATCAGGTTCCACAGTCACTCACTGACGAGACAACCACTTCTGCTGACTGGTGAGCGCCATCTAGGGGCAACAGATTTGCTTGCAAGCTAAACTACATTGAATCCGTGACCCAGCTATCTGTTGTCAGTCCATGCTGCCCTGTGTAATGGAAACATCTATAAAATACTGTGCCATTTGGCTAAAATACTGTGCCATTTGGCTAATGGAAATAATAAAAGAATCCATAGGGCACATAGTTTAGGACTACAATATATACAGAATGCTCCACCTGCCTGCATGCACCGCAAGGATGTCAGTTCCTGTGAGGAGGGGGGCGCTCCCCTCATGAATACACTAGACTTAAAGGGGTTCTCTGGGCTTTTAATATTGATGACCTAGAACCCCTTTAAAGGCTATGTACACCTTTAGGAGTAAATTTTTTTATGATTGCATTTAATTAACTTTTGGCTAAAAATCACATTTTCAATTGGCATTTATTAAAAATATTGAGCTGTTCAGTCACAAAGGGTTAATGGTTTTTCTAAGGGCTCATTCACATGGCCGTGTGAACGGATCCGCACCCGTTCCGCAATTTTGCGGAAGGTCTGCGGATCCATTCATTTCTATGGGCCCTCAAAAGATGCGGACAACAAGCATCGTTTATTCCGTAAGGCGGCTCCGCAGAAAAGATAGAACACGAGTGCGGACAAGAATAGGCATTTTCTATTATGGCTGCAGCCATGTGCGGTCCACAAATTGCGGAACACACATGGCCGGTATCCGTGCTTTGCGGATCCACAAAGCACTACGGCCGTCAGAATGGGCCTGTGACTGGTACTTTCAGTTTCATTTTGTGCCAGTCATCTAATAACCTTTATCTCTAAACTACTAAGAGGTCCTAAACATTTATTTAAGATACATTCTTATTGGTAAGATAGGGACTGAGATGTCAGAGAGCAGAGATAAGGAGCCCCTCTGCTCCCTAGATTGACGGAAAAGACAAAAAATCCACAGGCAGCTAGTAGAGCATGTCAGCTCTGTACACAAAAAAGGATTCCATATGGTTAATAAAGACCAATTGTAAAAAATCGTTTTTAGCTCAAAATAAGTATAATGCAATAATAATAGGGCTGCAGCTAACGATTATTTGAATAATCGATTAGTTGTCGATAATTTCCTCAATTAATCGGGAAAAAACACCATAATGACAAAAAAAGGGGTTTATATGATTTTACTTGAAAAATTATGTTCAAAGGCCATATTAAAAAAAAATTGTGAATGGCACTGTTATGGGGGATCTGTGGATGGCACTGTTATGGGGGATCTGTGGATGGCACTGTTATGGGGGATCTGTGGATGGCACTGTTATGGGGGGATATGTGGATAGCGCTGTTATGGAGGGGATCTGTGGATGGCGCTATCTGAGGTGTTCATAGTAAGGCTACTTTTACACCTGCGTTTGATCGGATCCGTTCTGAACGGATCCGCTCATATTAATGCAGACGGTGGCTCCGTTCAGAACGGATCCGTCTGCATTAGAACTTAGAAAAATTTTCTAAGTGTGAAAGTAGCCTGAGCGGATCCGTTCAGACTTTACATTGAAAGTCAATGGGGGACGGATCCGCTTGAAGATTGAGCCATATGGTGTCATCTTCAAGCGGATCCGTCCCCATTGACTTCCATTATAAGTCGGAACGGATCCGCTCGCCTCCGCACGGCCAGGCGGACACCCGAACGCTGCTTGCAGCGTTCAGGTGTCCGCTCACTGAGCGGAGCGGAGGCTGAGCGCTGGCAGGCGGATGCATTCTCAGTGGATCCGCCTCCACTGAGAATGCATTAGGGCCAGACGGCTGCGTTCAGGGCCACTTGTGAGCCCCTTCAAACGGAGCTCACGAGCGGACACCTGAACGCAGGTGTCAAAGGAGCCTAAGGAGAGTCAAAACACTCAAACATCATTGGTGATTATATCGGTTGTTTAAAAATAAGTAGACCATGGTATCAGAACTATGAAGATCAGCGAAATTCATCACATAGTACTCGAAATATGGGTAGACAGGGAAACGCAAAATGACAATATATGGAGCAAAGAGAGGTCTGTTATTCAGATATTCTAATGTGCTAATGTCAGCTAAACCTAACTAGACTATTCCTACTGTTATCTATGCCCCCGTTACGCCAGAAATGTAACTTTTATAATATGCTAATTAGCCTCTAGAGGCTCCGTTCTCCCACCTTTGTCGCCTCCCTCCAAGTCCTGATTGACAGGGCCAGGCAGCGCTCGCATCTGTCTGCCAGCCCTGTGCTCTGGTGAAATCTCGCGCCATTCAGCATTCGGCGCAGGCACGGTGAGGAAGCTGGCAGCCTGCGAGCGTCTTTCCCTCACTGATGTAGCCAGCCCATTTATTACTCTCTTCCGCGAAAACAACCTCCCGTTCCCACCAGCCCAGGTAGAGGTTGGCAAAAGTAGGGTGCACAAGTGCCTCAGTCTTCGATCTGGATAGATTGGATTTAGCTATCCCCTGATCTTCCATTACTCTTAACTGATCCGTCATTGGGTATTATCCCCCATTGGTGGATTTTTTGTGGATGGGAGCCTGAGACCTGAAAATTGTCCTTAACCCATATTCCCCCCCCCCCCCCCCCCTCCATCAAGTCCGCCAGAAGGCGTACATCAGGTAGTGCATCGATATCAATCCCTAGTTCTGCACATTGTTGCCCATGTGTGGCAAAAAACTTTTACCACTTGAGTTTCCTCACAAAGAGGGACAAATCTTTAACCCATTCAAAGAGGTCTAATGCACATGTGGGAACAAATGAAAGGCTTTTTTAAGGAGCTGAATTTCCGCTAGGTTGAGGGGTCTATCAGAGAGATTGATGATTTATAATTCGTCAGTCTCCCTGTCCTTGTATAATTGTGGACCCCTTATTGATTCTTTCTGTCCCTTAGTGCATAGGTGGCCGTTGTTGGTGGTGTCCCTAAAAAAACACCTCTATAGCGGGGTCTCCTACTTCTACTCCCTCTACCTCTTGTCCTACCCCTAAAGGATGAAAAAATGGGGAATTGTGTAACAGGATTGGTTCCTCCCTCGGACTCAGTTTCACCTTCCGAGGATGAGAGTTCAGTCTACACCTCTAAAATCTTAGTGGTCTTTGCCCCAAATTCAAGTATACGGCCCTCTCTAAAGTCTGCAGTATCCCTTCCGGCTGCTGGTCATGCCCCCTCCTGCCATTACCACACGCCTTTCAGAAAAGTGGCAAGGGTGGAGTAAAACTGGGAGATGCAACAATATTTTAAAAAGTTATAACACCAATTTTAGGGGCCGGGAGATGATAAATCTCCCCTAAAGTGCCCTTAAGTATAAGGCATTGTGCTCCCAGCCACAGAGTCTTCAACCACAAGTTACCGTAACTTGTAACTTCTTATTTCTGTTGCAATATGAACAGTAAAATGTCTTCCTGAATGAAGCAACACTTCTGCCAAGGCGAGTGGTGTGGTGACTGTGTCTGTCTTGCCGGCTTCTAGATGTTTGGGAGGAATGCTATGCTTCTTCAAGCATTGGGGGACCTCTAAATTTAAGGGGGTTATTATTCAGGGGATATAGATGCTTAATGCCTAAAATCAATTCAGTAATAGGTCAAAACCTGAGGCATGTAGTCACGTTGTCTCTTCAATACCCAAAAATGTCTCCAATGTCCAAACATTTTTATCAACCTGAATATTCACTAACTGTACAATAAGCGACAAGTCACAGGCAGTGGCGTCTTCTTACCGGATCACCTTGTGGATGACATTCCTGTATCTCAATCTGTCTCCTTGGATGTGAGGATTAGAAAGTGCTTTCTTCAGCTCCCTCACAGCATCTTCAGACCCCAGGTATGGCATTGTGAACACAGTCCTGGTCCACGATCTAGAGGGCAGGAGAATACATGAAATGTATTAATGAATAATGAAAACTGTAAGGGTCCTGCTAAATCACGCAGGGCAAAGGCATTTTTAGGAGTTGCAGTGATGTACCGGGCTCTCCATGGGGCTGTTAGGAAGCCTGGTGACGTCACCGGCACTGATGGTTGGGCTTTAGTGCTGCCGTAACCAGTAAATCAGCTAGGGCAGCGCTAAAGCCCGCCCATCAGAGCCGATGACGTCACCGAACACACTGCCGGGCGGAAGCTTCTGCCCAGTAGTGTGTTATGATAAACAAAAGAGCCTGTGTCCTGCGCGATTTAGCGCAGGGCAAGGGAGCGCATCGGAGCATGAAATGCTCCGATGCTAGCCTCAGGAGGGCTGCCTGGGTGAAAATAAGGGTATGTCTGGGATCAGCTCTGAACCTGGACAACCCCTTTAAGGAAAGATGCATGCAATTCCATTTCTTTGACCATGTCAAAAGTCAATTATCTCAAATAAAATGACATCCCCTTCTGGTTGGATGTGATTTAGCCAGTACATGGCCTCTCCCCGTACATAGTATGAAGAATAATATGGAATATACTACTAGATGGACTTCTTTCTCAAAACGATCAATGTCATCAGCCCGGCAGGAGGTGAGGGATCGCTAGACGCTGCTGGCTAAGCTGTGCCACAGTTGTTGTACAGGAGGATGCTGTAGGTGCTCTGTCCTGGAACAAAGTCACTAACTTGGTGACAAATATATGTAGCTCTGCCAGTCTTAGGCATCATGCACACGTATTTTGCGGATCCGTGATTCCGTTTTTCTGTTCGTTGTGCACCGGTAGTTATTCCACATTTGTTCCGCATGGCCACAAAAACATCCATTTTACTTCTGGATGCATAATTGTCATTGGCATTCTGTGACATTTCACAATGACGGATCCGCAAAAAACAGATGACACACGGGTACCATCTGTGAGGCATCAGTTTGTTTTTTGTTTGTTTTTTGCAGACCCATTGAACTCAATAGGACCACGGGCATTTTGCGGGGGAAGAGTAGGACCTGCTCCATTTTTTTGCAGGGCCACGGAACGGACATACGGTTGCGGACAGCGCAAGGTGTGAAAAAATGTCACTGTTTTGCCACCTCTAAATGCCCAAAAAGCAAAGCAGGAAGGATAAATTCCCCCTGAGTTTGTGAATGATCACTACCACATCTGCTGCATTTAACTTCAGTATGTTTCTATTTCAACCACCTTCATCTTTGTAAATGCAAACCATGTGTTTTAAAGTGGACTTGAGCTTTAAAAAAAACTTTTGATATATCATAGAGATGTATCAAAAGATTTGATTGGTGGGGGTCTGCGTGCTGAGACCCCTGAGATAAGATAGAAGCACTCACTCCCCTCACCGCTGAAAAGGGGCTCAATAGAAAGTCTATGAACCAATCTCTAGCAACAAGGAGCAAATGGTGGTGGGGGTCTCAGCACCCATACTCCAATCACTCAAAACCTCCCATCTTTATGAGGCATCAAAAGTGTTTTATTTTTAAGTACAGGTCCACTTTGAGCAATGGATGCAAATATAAGGAAACAGATATGTGCATACATCGGGAATCCCTCTGAGAATCATCTGAATGCTAAAGCGTGCAAATAGGTCAGAGACTGACAAAAATAAAAAGCGTTAGCACAGATGTCAACCTGGGGGAGCCCTTTACAGGGTGATAGCTGAGCTGCCGTCATAGCAAAAATAGGGTGTGGCCCTTTTAAGGGATGTGTCTTATAGGAAAGGGGCACAGATATCGTACAGCTGGTGCGGTGAATCATGCACACGAGCATGTGTACCCCGTGCTGCGAACCGCTATTTGCACAGGCACCATCTGTATGCACGCCATTTGCGGGATCGCGATCAGCAAGAGATGGTCCAAAAAAATAGGACATGTTCTATTTTTTGTGAGGACCGAAATCCCACAGAAGCGTTTCGTAGTGCTTCCGATCTATGGCTCTGCACCACTCCGTATCTTTAGAATTGCAGACCCATTCAATACGGGCGTGGAGCACACCTGCTCGTGTGCATGAGCCTTTGGGCCTCATTTACAAGGTCAATGTTAGGTCAGTGATTTCCAGTGATTGTAAGTGAAGCGGAGCCTCCACAGACATAAGGCCTAAGGGCCGTTTCACACGAGCGGATGCCGTGCGTGGCATCCGCTCCGTGAAAGAGTGCCAAGACCCGCTGCAGACTGCAGAGGCACGGAGTATTAACATGACTGCTAATGCTCCGTGCCTCTCTGTGATCGCTTTACTACGAAATCACAGTTGTCACTGTGATTTCGTAGTAAAGCGATCACAGAGAGGCACGGAGCATTAGCAGTCATGTTAATACTCCGTGCCTCTGCAGTCTGCAGCGGGTCTTGGCACTCTTTCACGGAGCGGATGCCACGCACGGCATCCGCTCGTGTGAAACGGCCCTAAGGGAAAGACCTGCGCCTGTTCGGTGTTTACAGCCGCACCTGGTTTTGGCTCAAAATCACTGATGGAGATCACTGACCGAACACTGACTGTATGAAAGCGGCCATTCACACGTCCGTATGTGTATTGCGGATCCGCAAAACATGGACACTGGAAATGTGCGTTCCGCATTTTGCGGACCGCACATCGCCGGCACTTTCATCGAAAATGCCTTTTCTTGTCCACAATTGCGGACAAGAATAGGACATGTTCCATTTTTTTGCAGCATGGAAGTAAATGAAAATGATTGGGTCCGCACCTGTTCTGCAAAATTGCGGAACAGATGCGTACCCATTTTGCAGACGTGTGACTGGACCCTAAGGGCTCATTGACAAGTCAGTGTTCTACGTACATGTGCTGTACGAGTTCTCCATGGACAGCACACGTACCCATTCATTTTAATGGGTGTATTCACACATCCATGTTTTAGCACGGTCCTGTGGGTCCGTGTTTTTAGCACGGATGCATGCTCTATTTTGTCTATTTCACGGATCCATCATGACTATTATAGTCTATGCATTAGCATTGGAGTGTATGAGGAATACACTACAGTACATTTACTAATGGACTTTTAGGTGTAAAAAGTGTCGCAAGTCCCCTTTTCTGTCTGGCCGTGTGACACAATTTTATGGCACACGGACGTCTTTGCGCCAGTTAGGCATGACAGGGGAGGAGGGGAGCCGATGCTGGGACTCCAGCCACAGCAAATTTACTTAGATTTGCACCTGGAAACTACGCCAGAGCCTGGCTGGCGTAGTTTTTACTCCAGACGCACGGACTTGCACAGATGCACCAATTTTAAATGCCTGGTCACTGATGAAAATTTACGTTGGGCAGTTAGGAAAGAGTTAAAGGATGATGATGCAAACCAAAGCTTTTTCTTTATTTTTTTTAACTTCCTGGCCACACTTTTTTTTTGTTACAAAAATATAACTGAAAAATATTTAACCCCCAAAAAAACATCTAAACACTACCCCTGTATCCTGAAGAAGTACTATACCTGCAGATACTCAAACAACCGATCCTGGCAAAGTGGGAGTGGCCTTTTCATTGGGCGTGTCTAAGCGGGGTGCACACCTCGTCATAAATGAGACAGCAGCACAGAGGAGAAAACTAAGACCGGCTTAAAAAGTCAATGCGCCCCACAGTGTATGGGCTCCTGGGAATTCTAGGTAAAGTGACGCTGAGACAGGTGGTGCTGAAAAGTAGTACTTTGGTATGGTTTGGGTTTTTTCGCAGATTCCACATCCAAAAACTGCACCTAAAACACCTGCAATTCATCCCCATTGAATTCAGTGCTTGTTAAAGGGAACCTGCCATCAACTTTATGCTGACTGTACGGAGGGCAGTATAAAATAGTGACAGAAATGCTGATTTTAGCGGTATGTCACACAACAGCTAAAAGTAAGTGGTTGCCGAGAACCAACATCACAAACATTGCAGCCCAGGCCTGGAAAAGAGTCACGGCCAACTGAGAAGAGTCCTGGTTATTCATATCTCCTGCCCACCTGCTGATGACTGACAGTCTTCTACCTAGTTTTCTCCCTTTCTCCCTAGGAGAGAACTGCCAATCATCAGCAGATGGTGAGAGAGCAGGAGATTATGGATAACCTGGACTCTTCTCAGGTAGATGTGACTCTTCTCAAGGCCTGCAATGATTATGATGCTGGTTCTCAGCAACCACTTACATTTATCTCATGAGTGACACACCGCTGACATCAGCATTTCTGCCCTCAGTGAGGTCCGCATAAAGTTGATGACAGGTTCCTTTTAAGTCATATGGAGCTTTTTTTTAAAAAAAAAACAGCGCTGAGGATGACGTCCATTCTTGATTCAGAATTTAGGTCCAGAGTTTCCGATGAAACGGGAAAGATGAAAAACCGCATAAAAAAACTAAGACGTGTGAAAAATTGCTTCATAGCAAAAACTGCATCCTAAAACACCAGGAGGATTCTTGATGCGGATTTCATATCAGGTGTTTTCACCACAGAACAGAAAAAAAACTCTTTAGGAAAGTGCTGCATTTTCAGGGGCTGTGGAGCTTTTTCTTTTTGAGGGGGTTCTGTGTGGTCCCGTGTGTTAGTATTAGGCCTCTTCCACACGAGCGAGTTTTCCGCGAGGGTGCAATGAGTGACGTGAACGCATAGCGCCCGCACTGAATCCTGACCTATTCATTTCAATGGGTCTGCGTACATGAGCGTTGTTTTTCACGCATCAGTTCTGCATTGCGTGAAAAACGTTGCTTGTTCTATATTCTGCGTTTTTCACGCAGCCCTGGCCCCATAGAAGTGAATAGGGCTGCGTGAAAAACGCACTGCATCCGCAAGCAAGTGCGGGTGTGATGTGTTTTTCACTGATGGTTGCTAAGAGATGTTGTTTGTAAACCTTCAGTTTTTTATCACGTGCGCGAAAAACACATCAAAACGCATTGCACTCGCAGACAAAACTGACTGAACTTGCTTGCAAAATAGATCTTCTATCTTCATTCAGCAGGACCTGCGCTGATGTCACCATGTGGTGAGCGTGATGATGTCAGCGCAGGTCCTGCAGGAAGAAGACGATAGCGGCTGCACGATCAAGTGGATGAGGTGAGTTATGTTTTTATTATTTTTTAACCCTTAATGGACATTTTACTTAGCATTCTGTATTAAAGAATGCTATTATTTTCCTTTATAACCATGTTATAAGGGAAAATAATAAAATCTACAGAACACCTGACCCAAACCCGAACTTCAGTGAAGAAGTCTGTGTTCGGGTCTGGCTACCACAGTCAGTTTTTTATCACGCGCGTGCAAAACGCATTTAAACGCTATGCACTCGCGCAGAAAAAACTGAACAACACAATCGCAGACAAAACTGACTGAAATTGCGTGCGCACTTGCGCAGGTTTCCCGCAACGCATCCGGGCAAAATCTGTGACGCCCCGTGTGCAAGGTGCCTTAGGGGTGTTGGGACGGTGGACAAGGGATCTAAGTTTCTCCTAGGCACCCATACATTCTAGCCACAACCCCAAGGGCTCTCCCAAGTTGACATCTCTACACTGTCATTTCAATGCTACGTGTGAACAGAGCCTTCTAATGCGATTGCACTAAAACCTGCAGATAAAACTTTCCTCTAGTTTTAAAAAAAAAATCTGCCCCAAATGAGCACATCGATAAATTTGTACTACTTTACGCATTTCTGTTTGGCTTCCCGTGTGGAACAGAACGGGTGTTCTTTCCGCCATAAAGAACTGAACCCATTCCACATCCACAGTATAGAAATTGTCCCTTAAAGAGTTAACACTTGGCGGAAACAGCCGCCCAGTAAGCCCCGCCCTGCCCACCTCAACCTCACAGGGGGGGAAGGAAGAAACACGGAAATGGGTTGGAATAGCGGCAGAAAGACGTTCTTCTTACCGAGGATGGGCAATCTACCGGCATAGTCGTTACACTTCCGGGTTGGTAAGACAGAAGCAGCAGAACACTGCTAACATTGACCCAGAGTGGGACTGCGCATGCGTGAAGAATTTCTCGCGCGGGCTATGAGCAGAGCTATGGCTTGAAACTTCTCCACACCCAGTCTGAGGGCGGCAGGATGTATGTTATTATACGGGCTGCATGGTACCCAGGTATCTTATTACTAGCGACATGTGTCAAAACTTATTCACAAAGTGCATGTAACCAATAAGATGGCAGCTGTTTGGAGAGTTGGAACATGAAAGGCGAGACCTGATTGGTTGCTGGCAGTATAGGGGCATCAAGGACTGCATGAAGGCACATGACTTTACTGTTCCTGTGGCTTTCACCATAAGGGTAAGTTCACACCTCTCTGATTTACATATTGCATATGCATCAATTATGTACTACAGAACTTTGAAGCTGACGCTCAAATAATGGGCGACGGATGCGCCCAAGGGTGAGCCCCTTGGTGCCAATCGTGTCCCCACCACGTTAACAGGGCCAGGCAGTAGATATAACTGCTCCTGATCATCAGCCCTGCACTGCCGTGAGATTTCAGGGGCAGGCACAGTTATATCTACAATGCCTGCCCTGTCAAAGTGGTGGGGGTGTGGCCGGCAGGAAAAGGAGCGGAGCCTCTGGGTGCAATGGCCACTCCCTCGCTGCACCAAGGGGCTCCTTAACATAGAATACAAAGTGTCATTTCTCTGAATAGAGGGCACAAACTGTACTGGAATGAGCGGAGAAGCACCATACAGGGAGAAGGTTTCATTGGAAGGTATGTGGTGACAGGTTCCCTTTAAATGCAATTCTGCACCAGAAATCCAAGACCTTTGTGCTGGATTTTTTTCCCCATAACCCCCGTTGTAGTGAATGGGAGCAACGCAGACTGGGTAGCACCGTAAGCTGTGCGGTTTCTGTAACTCGGCGTAGCTTGTTCTGCTGGCCATACACTATAATGAGAGAGTCTGACCACCGGACCCACACAGATCTGAGGTGGAGCAGCATTGCTCTAGTAATAACGCCATCCAAGCTGCGGCCAGCCCCATAATCGTAAAGTAATGCCCTGTCCTTCCCATATGTACTCCATCCTTTATAGGCTGGAAACGCACATCACTAGTGTTGAGCGAACTTGTGTTTTAAGCTCGGCGTCCAAAGTTCGGGTTATTGAAGAATCCGGTTATGTAATCCTCTACCACGGACCATAATGGAATTCGGAATCTATAACTGGATTCTTTGATAGGCCGAACCCAAACATTGGACGCCAAACTTTGAACACAAGTTAGCTAAACACTACATATCACCTTTTTCAGCTTTTTTTTTTAAATTAAAGCCAGAAATGGATCCTTTATATATTTCCCCTCACACTGTGACATCCTAATAGCGGGAGTCTGCAAAAATGCTTGTACATGCCCTCATAATCCCCCGCCTAGACTACTGCAACATCCTCCCATCAATCCTTAACCTACTGCCCAACTAATCCACCCCCCCCCCCCCCCCCGTTACTCCAAAACACATACTATGACATACAAAGCCACCCACAACCTGTCCCCTCCATACTCTCCCTCTCCTTCCACAATCGTCTCCAGCCTACAACCAGTGACCCTGCTGCTGCCATACCACCGTATGACCAGCTTTACTGTCACTGTAGATTGTGGGCCCTTGCTCCTTCTGTACTAGTTTGTATTATGTCTGTATACCCTTTTTTATATGTACAGCGCCACGGCTCGAATGGTGCCATAATAATAATAGAGCATATTGATCAGTTGTCCAGTTGGGATTACACCTTTAAGATAAATAACGACTCGGGCATAATTGGGGAGGTTATTTAGAATGCCAGTAGTAACCAGTCAAGTCAAACAAATGATTGGTTTTCAGATCAAAAGGATTTGGGGTTGGAATGTGCAGGTGACGCTGAATAGCTTGGTATTAATAGGACTATTACATGTCTATTGTCTGTCTGTTCCAGAGCGTTGTTAGCTACCTGGAGGCTGATAATGAATGGGACGCTTCTTCCCAACACGCCCATCGCTGTGGATTTCTGGCAGATCCGAAAATGCAGTCACATCCGGCTCTTTTTTCTCTCTCACATGCATAGTGACCATACGATGGGTTTGTCTTCCACGTGGAAAAATCCACTCTACTGTTCACCGGTCACAGCCAAGGTCCTTAAACATAAGTTACAGGTATTGGATTGACGTGTTCTAGAATTAAAGGGGCATTCCAGTCCTCAGGGTAGGTCATCGATTTCAGGATGGTGGGGGTCAACCCCAGCCGATCAGCAAGGGGCCACATTGCTCGTGCGAGCACTGCATCCTCTTCATTGTTTACCTGCACGCCGTCCACATTGTAGTGCTGCAGGGTAATTACATCTTTTTATCTCATTCACTGCAAACGGCTGGTGTAAGAATTATCAGCCTAGAGTCCCAGGATCATCTCATGATGTAACATGTTTAAAGGGAGTCTGTCAGCAGATTTACCCCTTTTTAACAGTTGCCATACCGCTGTAGCCGCAAAACAGATGATTAACACAGTACCTTTATATGCTTGGGTGGACTTTTAAATATGCCAAAAACGAACTTTGATGAGGGCTCGCAAGTGCCCAGGGCGGAGTCCACCGTGTTGGAGCCCAGGCAGCTCTGCCTCTTCGGCTCTTATCCCCGCCCAGCCTCCTCCTCTGCTCGCCTATCTGTTGTCTCTCCCCCTCAGCGAGATCCCGCGCCGACGCGATGACTTCCTTGGCCGGGGCATGCGCATAAGCTACTGCGATGCCGTGTCAGCAATGGGCATGGCGGTGCGCATGCCCCGGCCAAGGAAGTTATCGCATAGGCGCGGGATCTCGCTGAGGGGGAAAGACAACAGATAGGCGAGCAGAGGAGGAGGCTGGGCGGGGATAAGAGCCAAAGAGGCGGAGCTGCCTGGGCTCCAACACGGTGGACTCCGCCCTGGGCACTTGCGAGCCCTCATCAAAGTTCGTTTTTGGCATATTTAAAAGTCCACCAAAGCATATAAAGGTACTGTGTTAATCATCTGTTTTGCGGCTACAGCGGTATGGCAACTGTTAAAAAGGGGTAAATCTGCTGACAGACTCCCTTTAAAAAGGTTTTCCGACATTTTGATACTAATGACCTATCCTCAGGATAGACAAAGAAATAAAGATGGCTCCGGCAGCATCTCGCATCATCCAGTATTTTTAGTGCAACCGCAAGACAAATACAACAGCAACGTTTCGGCTGAAATTCAGCCTTTGTCAAGCCTAATGACATCAACATCAATAGGTGTATATATACCCCACATAAAAGACACGCCCCTTCAAATCATCAATATAAATCACCAATCATTAAAACACTTCTATCCATGTATTCATTACCTTGCACCTGGCTGCAGACTTACTATAACCATGCTGTACATGTCGGCGTTGTCTCATGTGAAGTGCGCAGCCGCGCACAGCTGCACTTACTAAACCGGATGTATCCATCGTATCCACGGCAACTGACGGCGCTCGTTCCTGTGGCCAATCGGCCATCTCCAGATGCGCATGACACCAGTAATCACGCGTCAGGTCCACAGACATCATCCAAACGCGCACTTGCGCGTCGGATGATCGCATCACGTGGGCGCTCACGTGCGGTGTCAATACAGTGCAACGTTAGTGCCATGGTAACGTGAACGCATCCGCAGGAAATCTTCCTGTAGCTCGGGTAAGGTAAATCAACTAGCTAATAATCGCATGGGACAATTCCGATCCATCTCAATACCAATAATCGCATACTCAGCATGGCCATATAGTCTGCAAAAGATAACACAATACATCATATAACCCAACCCCGATTGTAGTAGGGAAGAAGGTACATAATTCAACACAAATAATGTGCATCTATATGATATATTATGGATGTATTCTATAAAACCACAGAGTTATAACATGTCAATGAATTAATGAATATCTGATTACCCCCATACATTAGGGGATAGATCCTCAAGGGTTATTTTTCACATATTAATAAAAACTTGATGAATTTCATGTGCACTTGAATTCTGGAGTCCAGGACCTGCAGTTCACTGTGACACATTCGGTGCGTGAGCTGCAGTTCCTTGACGTCCGAATTCTTGTACAGGAGGGAAAGATCAAAACAGATCGCTTCCAAAAACCCACAGATAAAAATACCTTATTGATGTATGACAGCAGTCATCCTCAGAATATGGTGAACTCCCTACCATGGAGTCAATTACCTAGGGCACGGCACATTGTATCGGATGATACTCAGTTTGAACATAGAGTTGATGAAATGAGCAATAAGTTCAGCAATAGAGGATACCCTAAAAAATTGATTAAACGCACTAAACAGAAAATTGTGTCCACCGAACGTAGTTCCACCTTTATAAGGAAGCTCCAGAAGCATGATACCCCTCGGATTCCCTTTGTGTCCTTCTTTGGGGGTGATAGCGGTAATATTGCTACCATCCTTAGACAAGAATGGCAGATCTTACAGAAAGGATTGCCTAATGTCATTGAATTCACAGTTCCCCCAATGATGGCCTACAAACGAAGTCCTAATTTGCGAGACAGAATTGTAAAAGCAGATATAGGGGGCAAAGATATGGAGAGACAGAAGAGGTTGGCACCTTTGAAGGGTGGCAATTTCCCTTGCCTCTCATGCTGCAACTGTAGTGGCATCATGAGAGGCGACGGTTTTGCGCACCCATATAGTGGCAAACTGTTTAAAATCAGAGGACATTACACATGTATGTGGTATACATGATACAGTGCCCGTGCAGTTATATATATATATATATATATACGTATATATATACGTGGGGGAGACCACGATGGAATTGAGAGAGAGAATCAATAAACACAAAAGTACAATAAGAAAGGGTGCACTAGATAAACCGGTTGCAAAACATTTTATTGAACATAATCATTCTATAAATCAATTAAGATTTCGTGCTATTGATAGTGTAGGATATTTGAGACGGGGTGGGGACAGAAAGAGAATCCTGAGAAGAAAGGAACTACAATGGATTCATATTCTTAGGTCTCTTCAACCATTTGGCCTGAATATAGAATTTAATGTCACTTCCATTGACTAGGGTGAGAAACTTTTTTGTCCTCTAGGTATCGGGACATCTTGTTTTTATTAATATGTGAAAAATAACCCTTGAGGATCTATCCCCTAATGTATGGGGGTAATCAGATATTCATTAATTCATTGACATGTTATAACTCTGTGGTTTTATAGAATACATCCATAATATATCATATAGATGCACATTATTTGTGTTGAATTATGTACCTTCTTCCCTACTACAATCGGGGTTGGGTTATATGATGTATTGTGTTATCTTTTGCAGACTATATGGCCATGCTGAGTATGCGATTATTGGTATTGAGATGGATCGGAATTGTCCCATGCGATTATTAGCTAGTTGATTTACCTTACCCGAGCTACAGGAAGATTTCCTGCGGATGCGTCCACGTTACCATGGCACTAACGTTGCGCTGTATTGACACCGCATGTGAGCGCCCACGTGATGCGATCATCCGTCTCGCAAGTGCGCGTTTGGATGACGTCTGTGGACCTGACGCGTGATTACTGGTGTCGTGCGCATCTGGAGATTGACGATTGGCCACAGGAACGAGCGCCGTCAGTTGCCGTGGATACGATGGATACATCCGGTTTAGTAAGTGCAGCTGTGCGCGGCATGTACAGCATGGTTATAGTAAGTCTGCAGCCAGGTGCAAGGTAATGAATACATGGATAGAAGTGTTTTAATGATTGGTGATTTGAAGGGGTGTGTCTTTTATGTGGGGTATATATACACCTATTGATGTTGATGTTATTAGGCTTGACAAAGGCTGAATTTTAGCCGAAACGTTGCTGTTGTATTTGTCTTGAGGTCGCAATAAAAATACTGGATGATGTGAGATGCTGCCGGAGCCATCTTTATTTCTTTGTTCATCATATGGCCTGTTGGATCAAGGGCCAACGGCGAGGCTGCTGCATTGAATACACACATCGATGAAAGACCGCATAGTGCTGCTTCTACTTATATTTTATTACTATCCTCAGGATAGGTCATCAGTATCTGATCGGTTAGAGTACAACATCCGGAACCTCCGCCAATCCCCTATTTTGAGAACGCTGCTGCCATCTTACAGCTCACCAAGCACAGCGTTGTACATTGTATGGTGGCTGTGCTTAGTATTGCGCTCAGCCCCATTCACTTCTATGGGGCTGAGCTGCTCCTAGGCCACGTGACGTCACTGGCCTAGGAAAAGCTGAGCGAAAACCGTGGCGCTCACAGGCTACCTTCTCAAACATCTGATCGGTGGGGTTCCCGGGTGTCGGGCCTCCACTGATCAGATACTGATGACCTATCCTGAGGATAAGTCATCAGTAGTGTTTAGCGCAGCGACCTTTGGATGCTTCATCCGAAGCCGCTTTTGTTCAAAACTTCGGAATAATCCTGTACAGAGATTCGAATTAGAATGTATGGGCTCCGATGAGCCAAAGTTAGTTATTCACAAAGTTGCGCGTGACTTTGTTGAATAACTTCGGTAATTGATTTTTAAAGTGGAAAACCATTCTAAAACTTGAAACCAAACTCGACTTTTGTTTCCTACTAGTACCTCGGAACCAAAGCAGAGTTTGGTTTCAAGTTTTAGAATGGTTTTCCACTTTAAAAATCAATTACCGAAGTTATTCAACAAAGTCACGCGCAACTTTGTGAATAACTAACTTTGGCTCATCGGAGCCCATACATTCTAATGCTGTACAGAGACGAAACTCTGTACAGTATTAATCTAAAGTTTTGAATGAAGCGACTTTCAATGAAGCATCCGGTACCACTTGGAACTGAACCAGAGTTCGGGAAATGTTTTTTTTTACTGTAGAAATTGATTATGAAGTTATTGTGCGAAGTCTCGCGACTTCTGCTCATAGGAGCCAATACATTCTTATACTGTACGGAGCGCTCGCTCCGTACAGTATTCCCAGTATTATGCGAATCGACTTCAGATATTTCATCCCTACTAGGCATCAGTATGAAAGTCTCAGAAAACCCCTTTAAGTTGTGACACAGGCACTAAAAAAAACAGCCTTTCGAAGATGCCCACAGAGGGTCATACAGTGGGGAACCCTTGCGCCAAGGCCACATGGAATCTGCAGCGGAATACAGTACCGGGCACATGGATAAGATTTTAACAAATCTCATCCACTTGCTGCTGGAACATTTTTTTACATAGAAATTGGCCTACGGTACAGATATTTATTTTTTATATATAGTTGTTTTTTTTTTTTCAAACCACCACATGTCATTTTCTTCTGCTGATGTCCACCACTGATTCCACCCCTTAATGTAGTGGGGTGAAATCTGCAGTGATTAACATGCGGATTGAGGCTGCGTGTATGAGAGATTCTGAAATATCCATATCTCCCATAGACCATGCACATTTACCAGGTATGGATGCTTCTACCCTGGAAGGTGTAGAATACTCTGAACATGTAATTGTATTTGTAGGCCTCACCAATAATCTGTTTTCACTCTTAGGTAAAGAGTAAATGGATCAATCCATTGGAAGTTGGAGTATGCCACATGCTGCCTCTGGATGACTGTGGGATTGAAACAGTAGCTGTGACTCTAATAGATGCCAACCACTGCCCTGGTTCTGTCATGTTCCTGTTTGAGGGATATTTTGGTACTGTTCTGCATACAGGTAAATTCATGAGGGTGTTTTCTTTAAAGGGAACCTGTCATCAGCCCCCCCCCCCCCCCTCCAAACCATCACCCACCTGTTATCTATTACGGTGATAGGGCTACATTAAGGATTTTCAATCTTCTGGTCAATTCTATCTAATGGAAAAAAGAACTGTGTTGCAGTCAGATAACAACCCCCACCAAATCTCCTTCATTAGATTGATGTCCCACAGACAGGGTGCACAATCACACACCTCCTAAATCAGCATTTGGCTTGTTCACATTCAAGTACTGAACTCTCCTCAACTGCAGATATGCTGCATGTCTCTTTAGGAGGTTTGTGACTGGTCTGTGGGACATCAATCAAGGCAGGGGGACTACCTAGCCTGACTCCTTGAGAGAGCAGCTCCACCTCCATGACTCCTTACTGGTATAAGAATGCAACGAAAATCCTTGTAAACCTGTCACCATAACGGCTAGAGGGGGCTAAATCCTGATGACAGCTTCCCTTTAACCACTTGAATTCTGGCTAAGGGTACTTTCACGCTAGCGTTTTTCTTTTCCGGTATTGAGTTCCGTCACAGGGGCTCAATACCGGGAAAAAAACTCATCCTAATACAGCCCCTCTTATGTTTTTTGCATATCGCAGCATGCTGTATTTTTCTCTCTGGACAAAAATCCTGAACACTTGCCGGCATTAATCTCCATTGAAATGTATTAGTGCATTAAACTTGCCGCATTGCCGGATCCGTGCATGCGAAGACTTTTAAATCTGTGAAAAAAATTAAATACCGAATCCGTTTTTTCTGGATGACACCGGAGAGACAGATCCGTCTGACAAATGCCATCCGTTTGCATCCGGATTGCCGGACCCGGCAGGCAGTCCGGCTACGGAACCTCCTTCCGGAATCCTCTGCCAAAAGTGTGAAAGTAGCCTAAACTTAAAAACTTTTTTCAAATTGCAAAATTAATTTCACAAAGGATGCATTATATCGTAGCAATAAATAGATGCGGCGTATGTGGATATATAAATGTCCCAGGCCCATATTCTTTTAGAAATAAAACTGTCCATGGATTGTGTGTGGGTGGATGAACTCGGCCTTATTCACTTGAATGTGGATGGGCTGCAATACCAGGCACAACCCATGAACAGGAGGGGCGCTGTTCGTGGAAAAAAAAGTCCCTTTTTTCATACTTTATGGAACCCTGATATTTACAGTGAAATCTACAATATAGCTGTAATAAGCGAATGCAGCCTTTCTTTCTATATGGTGCGTTATTTTATCTCCTATATATCTCCTATTGACAGGATAGGTGATGTATGTATGGTCCCTAGACATCCCCCATTCACTGGAACATGGGTTGGGAGTTTCAATGGAGCAGCGGGGTATGAATATTCACCATTCTGCATTCAATGCTGTACTCGACTGGTTCTGCCAATTCTATAGACGTCAACAAGACTTCCTATATGAAGGAACAGGGCACCTGCTCGACCACCGCCCTATTCAGACTGCCACGACTTGGGAGCCCCATTCTAGCGATCTGTGGCAGAAAGGGTTGTTTCGATACCAAAATTTGGATTCTGTTTCGATACCTTAAAAAAGTATTGCGAAACTCGATACCACGCAAAAAAAATAAAACGCAAAAAAAAGCCGCGTGCATTCCGCATTTTATAGAACGGCCGGCCCATAATAGAACAGTCTGATCCTATTTTTTGGGGGGACAAGGTGACTAAAATGTCTAATCGCGCAGTTTTTATTTTTATTTTTTTCTGTTACGGCGCTCACCGCATAGGACATTTTTTCTAAATAGATTTTTATAGTTTGGACTTTTCAGACGTGGAGATATGTATGTATATTTATTTATTGTTTATATATTTGATATTTAAAATTGGGAAAGGGGGGGGCGTGGCTAGGCTGCCGAAGGAGATGGCTGCTTGAGTGAGGAGCTCCTGCACCTCAGCGACTGTAATCTTGCCAGCCCGTCTTCACCCAGCATACAGCAGCATTTGCCGACTCCCTCAGATGCACTACTCCCCCGCCGACACTATGGGGAAGTCCAGAAAGAACCTGCAGAAACTGCAGGATGGAAACTTGGAGAGCTATTTTGAATGGGGGCGATTCAAAGATGGCGCTGATGGAGCTGACAAGGCAGCGCTGGGATCCCCTATCAGCGCGATGTCGCCAGCGCTTACAGCCCGCTCTCCCTCCCCACCGGACGTTTCTGGCAGCACTAACCTGCTGCATGTGTCGCCTCCGTCGCTCCCGCCGACTCCAGAAGAGGCCAGAGCTCCAAGGCAGACGCAGCAAGGGATCCAAGATGGCGCCCGTCTTATGGCGCAGCGGGAACAGCCGCCCAGCATACAACATACCCGGCCGCATATCGGATGTACCGGAGGCCATCCACAGCTGAGTGAGTACACCTCTCACAATATTCCACCCCTGGATCCCTTCCAAATGCTTCCCACCTCAGATAAGCCTGTTACTGAGGACTCTCTTAAAGCCATGTTACTAGCCCTGAAATCCTCCCTGCAGACAGACATAGCTGGACTGATTAACCCTCTCTCTGCCAGATTGCAGACCACTGAGGACAAGGTGCAGCATGTGGAGGTGAAAATGGCTGAATTTGCAGCGTCACAAAATGCTATTATTGATGCCCACAATGCTATGGCTGATGAGTTGGAAGCTGTCAAGTTGAAAATGGCGGATCTGGAAGACCGTTCCCGACGAAATAATGTGAAATTCAGGGGTATTCCTGAGGATGTTGCCCCCCAGGAACTGCAAACTTACCTGAAAGGGTTGATAAGGGCACTATTACCACAGATCCCAATCCCTGATATGATCATTGACAGGGCCCATAGACTTCCTAAACCCCCTCACCTGGATCCTGATGTTCCACGTGATACTCTGGCGCGTATCCATTTCTTTCATACTAAAGAGGCACTCATGATGGCAGCACGGAATACGCCTTCGCTACCTACTCCGTATCAGAAGATCAAACTCTTCACGGACCTCTCTATGATCACTCTCAGCCGGCGCAGAGCACTACAACCTATTACTAGTGCCCTCAGGGATAATGACTTCCCTTACAAATGGGGTTACCCACTAAAAATCCTTATTCGCAGAAACGGACAGACGCACGCCATCAAGACCCTGGAAGAAGGGAAGCGACTACTCCATCTCTGGCAGATCCCATTGTCCTCCAGTAATGTGGACGCAGACATTGCTACTGTAGTTCCTGCTACCTCACGCACGTCTGAAGGCTGATGCCCTGAGTGTCTCCCCTATGCCTGGCAGCCAGGAATTGGGAATTACCGGTGTGGTGGTACATTGTTCTGTCTATCATGCTGTGACTCCTTCTATGCTACCTTATCTGGGCGTTGGAACAGGACTTTCCATGTTGGGTGCAGGTCCTCTGTCACCGTTTAGTTTAATTTTTGATTTATTTCAATTCTAGCATTGAACTTTCGCCCTTTCTCTGCCTAGACGGTTGTGTCCGTCCTGTTCAATTCTTACAAAGTCTCAGGCGGTTAACTTCGCTTTAATTGTTTGTCTGTTTGATTGTTGTCCTTTCCTCCCTGCCATTCTCCTCCCCCCTCTTCCCCCCATTGCCTTAGTGCTTGACACTTTGCCTTATTGATCTTGAAGCATATCGTTGTATTCCCTTACTTAGCTGTTCCCTTTGACATTATGGGTCTCAAAATTATGTCCCTCAATGTTAAGGGCCTCAACTGCCCTCAGAAGAGGTCTTATATGTGGAAGGAAGCTCTGACGGCTAACGTTGATGTTTTGTGTATACAGGAGACTCATTTACTGAAAGCAGACGCTGATAGAATACACCACCGCCTGTTTCCTGCGGTCCTACATTCACACTGTGACAAGAAGAAGAGAGGTACGCTGATCGCAGTCAAAAACACTGTTGCCTATACCCTGATTAAGTCTAGAACAGACCCGCAAGGTCGTTATGTTATTCTAGTTTGCTCTATTAACAGCATTACGTACACTATAGTTAACTTATACGCCCCTAACTCTCACCAGTTGGTTTTTTTACGTAAACTTATGCGCAATGTGAATAAACTCAAACAGGGGAAGGTAATCCTCTGCGGAGATTTCAACACCGTCTTACACCCCACTATTGACTCCTCTTCTCCTACCAGGCGACCAGATGCAGGGGTTGCCTCCTTCTTGCATTCTGAGGGCCTTACGGATGTGTGGAGAGCGCAACATAGCCTCGAAAAAGATTTTACCTTTTTCTCCCCAATACATGTGTCCTACTCGCGAATAGATATGTTTATGGTAGATCACACTGCTCTGCTTCATACAATTTCCACTGACATAGGCCTTATTAAGTGGTCAGATCATGCCCCGATTACCATTACCCTTGAGGAGCAGTTTCAATCGACCAGACCCCCTATCTGGAGAAATAATACATTTCTCTTTAACAACCCAAAATATGTGTCGGAGCTCTCTACGCAGTTGAATGAGTATTTTCAGTTTAATGACGGCTCGGTTTCGAACAAGTTTATATTGTGGCAGGCCCACAAAGCATACATGCGAGGATCGTTGATTAAACTTAATTCTACTGTGAGAAAGCTCAGAGAACGAGACATTACCCAAGCCCTAGAATACATTGCCAACTTAGAGGCCACAAATAAACCCGCTCCTACCTCTCAATGCTCTGCTGCGCTTCGGGACGCGCGTAATAGGCTTAGTAGCCTACTCTCCCAAAATTACCAAAAATCACTCCTACGGCTCCGCTCCAAATACTACTCCCAGAGCAATAAAGCAGGTAGGCTTTTGGCGCAACAACTAAAAACCCAACAGGCAAAGTCTAAAATATCGCACTTGATCCACCCTATAAATAAAGCAAAACTGATAGACCCCCGCGAGATTGCCAACCAATTTAAATTGTATTATCAATCTCTTTATAATCTTAAAGATAGCACTCCTCTTCCTGACAATTACTCTGTCTTGGTGGAGAATTTTCTCTCGCAAGCGGCTCTCCCTACTCTCACTCAGGCGCAATTGCAGTCCCTTAATGCATCATTCTCACTTACGGAAATTCAAAAGGTTGTTATGTCTCTCAAGCTGGGTAAATCCCCGGGTCCTGATGGACTCTCTAATGAATACTACCGCCACTTTCAGCATATCCTTGCTCCTTACATGCACGAGATGTTTAAATTAGTGCAGGATGGACACTCTTTTCCCTCGGACATGCTAGAAGCCCTAATAGTCACTATCCCAAAGCCTGGTAAAGTGCCTGATGTACCCCAGAATTTCCGCCCAATTTCATTGCTTAATTCTGACGTAAAAATCTTTGCCAAGTTGATCGCCAATAGATTAGCTCCTCTTCTCCCTTCCCTGATCCACCCTGACCAAACGGGGTTTGTGTCTGGTCGGCAGGCGTCTGACAACACTAGACGGATTGTAGACTTATTCAATTATGCAGAGTTGCATAACCTCCCAATGCTGGCGATCACATTAGATGCAGAAAAAGCATTTGATCGCTTGCATTGGGACCACACATTCTCTACACTCCGTCGAATGGGATTCTCAGGACCAATATTACAGACTATTCATAGCCTATATTCTTCTCCATCGGCGAAGGTATGGGTTAATGGAGTGGTGTCAGATCCATTTAGTATTACTAACGGATCCAGACAGGGTTGCCCCCTATCGCCTCTATTGTTCGTGTTGGCACTGGAACCCTTGGCGCAATCTGTTAGGAATTCACCATTAATAGCTGGAATGGAAATAGGTAACAAGTCCCACAAAATTACGCTATACGCAGATGACATTATTCTCACGTTGACTGACCCCAGCAACTCAATAGACGCTGCCCTTTCCATGATTGCAGAGTATGGGTCCCTTTCATATTATAAAATTAACAATGCCAAATCTCAAGCTCTCCCTATTAATATGCCGCTAGCGGAGGTGGCCTCCTTGAGATCCTCTCATGATTTGGACTGGCAAACGTCAGAGCTCCCGTATTTGGGAGTAAAGATTACCTCTCCTTGCTCTCTACTGTACAGTAGGAACTACCTTCCTCTCCTAGATACCATGATGGGCGATCTCAACAGCTTCTCTATGAAAGCATTGTCCTGGGTGGGTAGAGTGGCATCATTTCAAATGATGACCCTTCCTAAGTTTATTTACATATTTAGAGCTCTCCCAATCCCGATCCCTATGACATTTTTTAAGAAAGCACAGTTAAACTTGGGTAAATACGTATGGGGTCCAACCAAACCCAGAGTAGCGAGGGCATTACTTTCTAAGAAAAAACACGCTGGCGGATTAGGCCTCCCTGATATTAGGGACTACTTTCGAGCGATAGCGCTTTCCTTTGGCCGGGAATGGTGGATCCCTGATGATACAAAGGCCTGGATTCAGATTGAATCATCCACTATAAAGCACGCTTCCTTGAAAGATTACTTAATTCATCAACTGTGGAACCCGTCCCAGTCGCGCAGGAATCTGCTCACGGTACAGCATGTTTGTAACCTATGGTCCACGATTCATACTGTTCAGAAAGACACGACATCTACCCTCTTAACTCACGCCACTATGAGAACACTGGAATTAACCATTCCTGACATTAATTTGACAAATTGGCGAGAAAAAGGGATTACTTCTGTATCGCAAATTTTGTCAGACGGATGTCTTCTCCCCTTTGCTTCTATCCACCGTTTATTCGCATTGCCGCATACTGAATTCTATAATTTCCTTAGAATTAGACACTTTATTGCGCAGATTACGCAGAATCCACCCTCAATAAATTCCGACATCCTGAGATTATTCCAGTTCCCGCTCCTTTTTAAAAAACATACCACGCGCTATATATATGATGTTCTAGGGGACAAAGCCACTTTTGCCAAAACCTTGCCTATCCAAAAATGGGAAGCTGAACTGGGGAAGTCATTTCCTGGTGAAGATTGGGCACAAGCTATTGGATTTCTGGTTTCTAATTTCAAATGCGTTACCCACTACGAAGCGGGGTTGAAAACCCTATTACACTGGTATTTCACCCCACAGAGGCTACACACAATCTATCCTTCGTCCTCCCCCAATTGCTGGAGAGGATGCGGTGCTAGAGGTTCTCTACTCCATATCCTTTGGGCATGCCCCGTAATTACCCCTTACTGGCGCAGTGTTTTTGACCTGATCTCTAGGGTACTAGCTCAGGCAGTGGATCCTAGCCCTGAGTTGGCTCTCTTGTTCTTGGGCATACACACCATCCCCTTGGATGGTAGGAACTTGGTTGGTCACGTCCTACTTAGCGCTAAACTGATTGTTACACGTTATTGGAAGCAATCCATTTCACCGACTATAGCAGAGGTTATACAGGAGATTAACAAGTCATGTAGATATGAGAGTTTACTGCCTCCCACGGTTATCTCCCTTAAATCCAGGATTCTCACTTGGGATCTATGGTTCCATAACTCCAACTATTCCCCCTGAATAACCAAGACGTTCCTGCACTGAGAGGGAAGACAGTGAGGTACGCCTAGTGGATACAGGTCTCTCGAACCTGGGTAGACTACGTTAGGGCTCATCCCAAACCCCTTCTTTCCTCCCTTCTTTTCCTCCCCCCCTTACCCCTCAATGTTATGGTCTATGTGTTACAGACCTCACCAGATATGCAATTTGTACTTGTATACTATTGTATTATGAGCAAGCCTACTGCGTAGGCACGTATTGTTATACTTTGGAGTAATGCAAATTTTGGCTCATCTTGCCAAGTTACAGAAAATGCCAATAAAAACGATTTCTTCTAAAATTGGGAAAGGGGGTGATTTAGACTTAATATTTAGATGATTTTTTATTTTTTTTTTACTTTTTATTTAATAACTATTTCCCCCTTAGGGGCTAGAACCTGGGATCGTTTAATACCTTGTCCTATTCACCCTGATAGAGCTATATTAGGGTGAATAGGATCTTGCACTCTCCCTGCTGCCCTGTGCATAGTACACACAGCAGCAGGGAGATTACCATGGCTTCAGTAGCATCCTGGCTGCCATGGTAACCGATCGGAGTCCCAGGATTACACTGCTGGGGCGCTGATCGGAACTGCCACCAATGGGGAGGGGACCCTGTGGCCACTGCCACCAATGATTTTAATACTGGTGGGGAGGGCGAACTGCGCCACCAATGATTTTAATACTGGTGGGGAGGGCGAACTGCGCCACCAATGATTTTAATACTGGTGGGGAGGGTGAATTGCGCCACCAATGATTTTAATACTGGTGGGGAGGGCGAACTGCGCCACCAATGATAATATAATTAACATTTACTTTAATTGGTGGCGCAATGCGCCCGCCCCTCTCTCCTCATTGGTGGCAGCGGCACAGGGGGGAGGGAGAGAATGCTTCCTTCTCCCCTGTGCTGCTGAGGAGAACATGGAGCATGCTGAGAGCAGTGCCCTCATTGTTCTCTGATACTAGACTGCGCAAAAGCAAGCCTAGTATCGAAAAAAGGCAAATCCTGGTACCCAATCGATACTTTTGCCTGGTATCGACCTCGATATCGAAAATTCTAAACCTGAAACAACCCTAGTGGCAGACCAGGTGGTTGGGGTCCCAGTGATTTTCTTTATTACCTAGTTAAATGACTTGCCGTATAGAAACTAAGGAGGTTATTTATCAAGCTGGTGTCAAGTAGAACTGGCTTAATTGCCCATAGCATCCAATCACATTCCATCTTTCATTTTGGACATCTCCTTTGGAAAATGAAAGGAGGAATCTGGTTGCTATGGGCAACTAAGCCAGTTTTACTTTACACCACTACGATAAATGACCTATTAAGGGTGCATACTCCCACCACAGTTGTTATTGGGGATTTGTGACTATTTTTGCAATGCTATAACTCTTTAATGCGCCTTTACAGGAGTATTCCTTTTGATATTTATGGCATATCGACAGGATATGGTATTGTCCACTCATCGGCTCGAAAGTCACATACAAGTCGATATCTATAAATAATGATTACCTGCTATTTATTTGCACCAGTGCTTGGTTTTGGGCAGCTTATTAGCTCGTGTCCATTGGAGGGAGGTTGTGATCAGTGACTACAGTTTAGCTACGATTTCTACAGGGAGTCCGAACTGGTCTGAGACCCCCTCTCCCATCACTGGTTCAGCTCCTGCTTCGTCCTCCATCTTCCTGTAGCTCTGCCTCTTCTGATTGGTTGCTGTGTATAAACACAAGTCTATCATTGTTAGCTTATGTGCGCAAGGATGAGATTTGCTCCTACTCTGCATCGCTTACACCACGTGTCGCCGTTCCCTTGTAGAGTACAGACTTCTATGTGATCAGGGAAAAAAGTCACAGGAAACTAATAAATGAACCTTAGGGCTCATGCACACAAACGTATTTTTTGTCTGTTTGTTCCTTTTTATTTTTTTTGCGGCCAATGAGTGTGCATTCCATGGCCGCTCTGCAAAAAAAAATAAAAAATCATGTCCTATTACTGTCCGTATAACACAAGGATAGGACTGTTCTATTAGGGGCCGGCTGTTCTGGAAAAGGCGGACTGCACGCGGCTGGTTTCCATGTTTTGCAGACCGGAAAACAACATTTGTGTGCATGAGCCCCCTAGTAAGGCAGCGCCTGGAGGGTCATTTTAAAGAGTTGTCTCGCTTCAGCAAATAGCATTTATCATGTATACTAATGTATTGTGATTCTCCATATTGCCTTTGCTGGCTTAATTCATTTTTCCATCACATTATACACCGCTCGTTTCCATGGTTACAACCACCCTGCAATCCAGCAGTGGGGGTCGTGCTCGCACACTATAGGAAATGGTGTCAGCCTCTCTGGTATCTGGATTGTAGGAGCGCACATAGGCCAGTGCTTTTTCCTATAGTGTGCGAGCACGGCCACTGATGCTGAATTGCAGGGTGGCCGTAACCATGGAAACGAGCAGTGTATAATGTGATGGAAAAATGCATCCAGCCAGCAAAGGAAGCAATATGGACAATCGCAATACATTAGTAAGGGGCTTGTATTTAGTTCCTCTACATAATAAATGCTACTTGCTGAAGTGACACAGCCCCTTTAACATCTACATGTGGAAAACTTGATATAAATCTCTTTACAAATAGTTGGAGGTTTGTAGCACATTGCTTAGCAGCTGGCTTGTTCTTCAGGTGACCGTCTTCTCTTTCACTGTAGGTGATTTTCGATATGACCCCTGTATGCTCTCATGTCCTCCACTGAGAAACCTAAAGGTTGATGTTCTGTATTTGGACAACACAAATTGTGATCCTGAACAGAGCTTACCCTCTCGACAAGAAGCAACTGAGCAAATCGAGGAGTTAATAGAAAAGCACCCGTACCATAACATAGTGATTGGTAAGTTGTTCAGCCTCGCTGCTTACGCCTGTGGGTAATTTATCTGGATGGTATATTATTGTCAAACTTTGTTAGCTCAAGATTTGGGATTTTAAGTTAGATTCTAAGGGGGTCATTTATCAAACTGGTGTAAAGTAGAACTGGTTTAGTTGCCCATAGCAACCAATCAGATTCCACCTTTTATTTTGAACAGAAAAGTTGCAAAACCCCAGACCTTTTTTTAGTTGCCACTGTCATTTTTATACCGCCCTCGCCATTTTTTACACTGGCACATTCATCATTATTTAGAGCAGAAGGTGGCATAAATAGTGAGTGACATCTACGGCACCTCCAAGCTGCTGTAGATTTCATTCTGGCGCATGGACTGCTGGTGGAGGCATGCAATTTATGACACGGACATCTAGATTAATCAGGGCCCAAGTTTTTATTAATTTTCCATGTCCCTAACCATATTTAACCTCTTCAGGACACATGACGTACCGGTACCTCATGTATAGTTTCGATCACCGGCGGGCAGTCATCAGAACCCAGTGCCTGCTCAAATCATCGGAATCATTCCAGAAGTATTGGAATGCATTGTAAAGGGATTAGACCCCCAAAAGTTGAACAAAAAATAAAGCGAAAAAATAAAGTTCCAAGTAAAAATAAACAAAAACGTAATTTTCCCCAAATAAAGTAAAAAAAAAATTGGTAAAAAATAGGAGGGGGGAGGGAGAGTATACATATTAGGTATCGCCGCGTCTGTATCAACCGGCTCTATAAACATATCACATGACCTAACCCCTCAGATGAACACCGTAAAAAATAAAAACTGTGCTAAATAAACAATTTTTTTTTTGTCACAAAAAGTACAACAGCAAGCGATGAAAAAGGCGCTTGCCCACCTAAATAGTACTAACAGTCACCTCATCCCACAAAAAATGAGCCCCTACCTGAGACAATCGTCCAAAAAATTAAAAAAAATCTATGGCTCAGAATATGGAGACACTAAAACATCATTATTATTTTTTTTTTGTTTTAAAAAAGCTGTTATTGTGTAAAACTTACATAAATAAAAAAAAGTATACATATTGGGTATCGCCGCATCTGTATCGACCGGCTCAATAAAAATATCACATGAATCATCTCATCCCACAAAAATCATACCCTACCTAAGGTAATCGCTCAAAAACTGAAAAAAATTATGGCTCTCAGACTATGGAAACACTAAAACATGATTTTTTATTTTTTTTTGTTTCAAAAAATAAATCATTGTGTAAAACTTACATAAATAAACAAAAGTATACATATAAGGTATCGCTGTGTCCGTGACAACCTGGTCTATAAAAATACCACATAATCTAACCTGTCGGATGAATGTTGTAAATAACAACAAAAAAAACTGTGCCAAAACAGCTAATTTTTGTTACCTTGCCTCACAAAGGCTACTTTCACACTAGCGTTCGATCGGATCCGTTCTGAACGGATCCGATCATAATAATGCAGACGGAGGCTCCGTTCAGAACGGATCCGTCTGCATTATTTTTAGCATATAACAGCTAAGTGTGAAAATAGCCTCGTACGGATCCGTCCAGACTTTCAATGTAAAGTCAATGGGGGACGGATCCGCCTGAAGATTGAGCCATATTGTGGCATCTTCAAACGGATCCGTCCCCATTGACTTACATTGTAAGTCTGGACGGATCCGCACGCCTCCGCATGGCCAGGCGTTCAGCTGTCCGTGCGGAGGCGAGCGGAGCGGAGGCTGAACGCCGCCAGACTGATGCAGTCTGAGCGGATCCGCTCCATTCAGACTGCATCAGGGCTGGACGGCTGCGTTCGGGTCCGCTCGTGAGCTCCTTCAAACGGAGCTCACGAGCGGACCGACGAACGCTAGTGTGAAAGTAGCCAAAAAGTGTAATGTAGGGCAACCAAAAATCATATGTACCCTAAACTAGTACCAACAAAACTTCCACCCTATCCCATGGTTTCTAAAATGGGGTCACTTTTTTGGAGTTTCTACTCTAGGGGTGCATCAGGGGGGCTTCAAATGGGATATGGTGTCAAAAAAAACAGTCCAGCAAAATCTGCCTTCCAAAAACCATATGGCATTCCTTTCCTTCTGCGCCCTGCCGTGTGCCCGTACAGTAGTTTACGACCACATATGGGGTGTTTCTGTAAACTACAGAATCAGGGCCATAAATATTGAGTTTTGTTTGGCTGTTAACCCTTGCTTTGTAACTGGAAAAAAATTATTAAAATGGAAAATATTCCAAAAAAGTAAAATCTTGAAATTGTATCTCTATTTTCCATTAATTCTTGTGGAACACCTAAAGGGTTAACAACGTTTGTAAAATCAGTTTTGAATACCTTGAGGGGTGTAGTTTCTAGAATAGGGTAATTTTTAGGTGGTTTCTATTATGTAAGCCTTGAAAAGTGACTTCAGACCTGAACTGGTCCCTAAAAATTGGGTTTTTGAAAATTTTGAAGATTTGCTTCTAAACTTCTAAGCCTTGTAACATCCTCAAAAAATAAAATATCATTCCCAAAATGATCCAAACATAAAGTAGACATATGGGGAATGTAAAGTAATAACTTTTTTTGGAGGTATTACTATGTATTATAGAAGTAGAGAAATTTTAAACTTGGAAATGTGAAATTTTTTAAACATTTTTGGTATTTTTTTTTATAAATAAAAATCTATTTTTTTTTACTTCATTTTACCAGTGTCATAAAGTACAATATGTGACGAAGAAACAATCTCAGAATGGCCTGGATAAGTCAAAGCGTTTTAAAGTTATCACCACTTAAAGTGACACTGGTCAGATTTGAAAAAAATGGCCTGGTCCTTAAGGTGAAATAAGGCTGTGTCCTAAAGGGGTTAAAGGGGTTCTCCAGGATTTACATGTTGACAACTTATCCTCTTGAAAGGTTATCAATATGAGATCAGCTGTACGCAGAGACGGATGCGTTCTGTGAACACGTATTCCTCTTCCTAGGCCATGTAACACCACGTTCATTGGTCACATGGTAAAATACCAAGCACAGCCGCTATACAATGTACGACACTGTGGCGCTCACAGCAGCACTTCGGCTTCTTCAAACAGCTGATCGCTGGGTGTCAGACCCTGGCAGTCATATATTAATGACCTGTTCTGAGGATAGGTCAATAATATGTAAATCCTGGAGAACCCCTTTAAAAACAACTCCGACAATCCTGCAGTTTTCAAAGTGCCCACTAATCCTGTAAATAGGTGCCACTTCTTCTTCACTTATCCCTTTTCAGCAGTCCTCTCATTATCAGAGTTAGATAGGCAATATCTGTCATTGTAACCCTATCTATCTAAAACAAAGGATCCACCATTTACAATTAGTGATGGTCACAACTTATCTACTCCCTCTTGACCCTTGCACAGGTCACAAAGCATGCCTAGAAAACTCTCCTAGGGAAATCAATGAGGTTGTCTCCTGTCCATTGTATGGCCCATGGTAGCTGCTGTCTCTAAATGCTATTAATGCTTTGTATTCCCTTCGTCCTAAGACAGCACCAGGAAAGGAGGATCCACCTCCCAGGACAGGAAATCCACAGGTATAAATCTTCAGATGGCCCTCCTCCTCAGTGGTTTCCTGTCCTAGCGTCAACGGTTATTCTAAGCTGAATGTACCTGTACTCGTCTTATCGCAAAAGATAAGCAGCTTAATGCTGGGGAAGTACCAGGTTGGGAATCCCTGGTTCAGTTGACTATGCTTTCCTTTGCACGCAAAGTCCTTCAGGTTGTGGGCCCCCCCTAATTTTTCACTCTCTGGGATATCTCCTGGTGTTGTCATAGGACGAAGGGATAAATGATCATTACATACTGGTAATGTTGTTTTCCGGAGTCCATGACAGCACCACTTTAATTCCACCAGAACCCCCCCCCTGTTTCCTTTCCACCTTACTTTTCCATTCTGTTCTTTTTGGTGTTTGATCCTGCATCACTGGGTGTCTAGTAAAAAAAAAAAAAAAAAAAAAAATATATATAATACTAAACTCGGATAATGACCGCAACCATGAGATGGAGCTGGTCCGGGTCCGGATGTACTGAAGATGTCTCTTGTCTTGTCTATAAAAACCACTGAGGAGGAGGAGGGGCGTCTGAAGATTTATACCTATGGGTTTCCTGTCCTGGGAGGTGGCTCCCTCTCTCCTGGTGCTGTCATGGACTCCGGAAAACAACATTACCGGTATGTAATGATCATTTTTTATCCCTAAGGAAATTCACATGGAGGAAGAAAAGAGCAGTTTATACAACAACCCACATGAAGGGTATGGTGGCCCTTGTGGAGGTCCACCTAGTAAGGAAGTGCTATATATGCAGCATGGCTCTTCTCCATTCTGCCTTCTAGCGAAGAGCGATTTTTCATAAAATATTGAAGCAAATAAATGTATTTTTAATTATTTATAACTTTTGTTGTAGCTTACCTAGCGCTTTTTTAATATTGCAGGCCTGTACAGTATAGGAAAAGAATCTCTGTTGGTGGACTTGGCAAAAACATTTCAGTCTTGGATTGTGGTAAGTCCCCAAAGACTGGAACTGCTCACTCTTCTAGAAACTGAAGATGTTTTTTCAGCATCTAACGTGGATGGCAGGATTCGTGTAGTGGAGCAGTCTGAAGTGAATTACTGTAACATGGAGAAATGGAATTCTTATCATCCAACCATAGCCATTCTTCCAACCAGCCGGAAAATAAAGGTCAGGCACAAAGATATCCACGTGGTTCCGTATTCTGACCACTCTTCGTACGACGAACTTATCGAATTTGTTTCTCGATTAAGACCCTCTTCCATTATCCCAGTCGTTAAAAAAAAACAATGCATATCTCATTTCATGTCCCAATTCAATCGATACTTGAGTTCCGAGAAAGCAAACCATCGCATAAAAATACCAGATTCTGTTAAATCACTAATGAGAAGTCAGAATGTATCCAGTCAAGATGGCACGCTAAAGCTCAAAGTTTCTAGGACACAAATTCCTCGAGGAGTTGAGTTTGAGCCCATTGAAAATTTACAATGTATTGCCGACCTTAATGGGTCCAGTGACAACTTGGAGACATTGCACTCAGTAAAGCAGAAGATTAACTTAAAAGAGGAAAGCAATGCTGACCATTGTAACGTGAGTCCACAATGTAGGAGAGCACCAGTACCACTGACGGAGTCAACTGTTCTTGTGGCTCCCACAGAGGACAAGGCATTTACATCTCCAAATTCTACAATCTGTGAAATCTCTCAGAATGAGTTTGAGATGCCTTCAGCAATCTTATCCCCTAAAGACTCATCTATTTTATGTGAAGAGATAAGTCAAATTATTCATCTTAATGTGAATGCCTCTACAGACCAAACATATCAAGCATTTTCTTACACAAAGAATGACCGTCTTTCAATTTTGCCCTGTAAGAGGCGGAAACCACTTGATTCAAGAAACTTTTATCACCAAGTAGAAAGATATTTGAGAAGCAGCAGAGCATCCTCATGCAAGTACACTGCAATAGCCCCAGGACCAGATACGAAGTAACTCTATCATAAATTAATGTGATGAAGTCCATTCGGGTCAGGGGAGTCGTGGTTGGCCCACGAAATGCGGCTGACACCTGGATCATGGTCGTATGCACGAGCGCTTATTAACAGATTGCCCACCTTTCACATTGTATCGCCCAGCTACCTAACTGCTCCTCTCAACAACTGCGAAGGCTTGGACAGAACAATGGTGTTCGGAGGCATTCAGAGTAGAGGATCGGGAGTCGGTCTCGCCACTGTACCAAATAATAGTGTTGGCTGCCAGAACGGAACGGGGAGATCGATCGAAAATGATCAGTGGACCAGTGGGAATTGTGACATGTAAGCCACGTTGATTTCCAAAATTGCTCTCAGGTCCTCCTGAAACTATAACCTTATGCCCATACCCTTTTAAACTTCAGATCACCGGTCATAGTCTAAACAGATGAATTGTCTTTTTAACAGTTTGGAGAAGATTTTTGCACATTTTTATATTGTTGAATATTTTGTATCTGTGTTGGTCTGTGAATGTAAAATCTGTTTTTATGTAACAGTGGGTTGAGTTGTAACTACAGTAAGGCTCCTTTCACATCACAGTTTCTCCTTTCCGTTCTCCGGCTCCATTGAGGAGCAGGACAACTGAAAGGACAGATTCTGCAGATAACTGAGACCTAACTGAGCATAACGGAGCCTAATGCAGGTGCTGCCACCTCCAGTACCAGCAAAATGGCTGAGATTTTAGCAAATCTAATCCACGCGCTTCTGAAAAAATTTGCAATGTGAATGGAGTAGATTGTAAATCTGCAGCATGTCAGTTTATGAGGCAGATCTCACTCTTTGCAATAAAGAGAGTGAAATCTTTGAATTCAGCAACAAAATCTGGAATTACAGCACATATTCTGCAGAAGTTTGTGCTGTGGAGAATCTAAGTAGACCCATCCTGTGTGAACATACTCCATCAGAGCTGGGGACTATTCTGCATGCTTCTGAAAAAAGCACTCTACTGTTTAAAGGGAATCTGTCTCCAAAGATCCCCCTACCCAACGGATTGCATAGACACATAGCTGTGGTTCACCTGATAAAAGCTCTGTTTTCTCTTTTCATGATCTGAGGCTCCATTCTTGAGTTATCTTTTTTTATTAATATGCAAATTAGGCCTTTGGTGCAATGAAGGTGTCACTGTTGCACCCCAGCTCCTCTCATTTGTGACCAGCACCTCCCTGACTGCTTGAATGGACAGTGCAGTGACAAAGCAGTGCGGGGTGGCGATGCCTTTGGTGCACCAAAGGCCTAATTAGCCTGTTCAGAAAAAGGATAACTCTGGAACGGAGCCTTGGATTGACAAAAGGAAAACAGCCTTTTAATCAGGTGACCCACAGCTATATGTCTATGCAAACCGTTTGATAGGGAGGTCGCTGGACAGATTCCCTTTTTTATGTGTATTTTTTATTTTATTTTTTATACAACAATTTTCCAAGGGAATTATTTTAGTTGTGATTCTTCTGTGTTGTCACTTTTATCAATAATTATTAAAATACTATATTAAATAAAAAATTTATTCTTGTTCCAGCTTTTTTTTTCTAACAAGGGTATATCACATGTCAGAAAACAGAAGACTCATTGACAGATCGCTTACATAGACATATGGCATTGGTCGGTTACAGACAATGAGGTCAGGGATACAGTTATAGTAAATAACTCGGACTGAACATTTACAGATAAACAAGAAAACTGATAGTCATGGGGAGGTATAGGCAAATTAAATAAGAAACCGATAGGAGGATCCAGGGATTCAACTCAATCTCCAGCAGTGTCGGGGCTAATAGCCTAGCGGCAGCAAGTGCGGTTAAGAAAAAAAAAAAAGTGGTGCTTTATGAGCATTCACCCCTCTAATAACAAAAGCCAGTAGGGCAATTTCAGGTGAACAAAGTTTGGCATATTTATTTGATTGCTCAGCTGAAAAATTTCTGTCCGGCATGACCACCATACATGAAAGAATGTGCCTCTTTATCGCCAACAGGTATCTGATGTGTTGGAACCAAACAAGGTCTTGTCGGGAGTACGGTACCATCGCATCAGGACTTTATAACTGTTTTTCTCACCCATATTCATTGGGGGACACAGGAAATGTGATTATAGCTATGTCCTCTAGGAGGCGTTGACACTAGTAAAAGCTGTTAGCCCCTCCCCTGGCAGCTATACCCCCTCCAGCCTGGAGAGAGAGCTTCAGTTTTTTCTAGTGTCAATAGGAGGCAAGACCTCCATGCTTTGCAGGGAAGCTCCTTTATTTTAGTTTATTTTCTCTTCTTTTAGGTGGGAAACAGTAGTCGCCTCACCTCCCGGGGGGAGCACGCCAGCGTTGGTTCACTACGCTGCCTCCTCCCCCCACAAGAAGACAAGGTGGACCAGGGCAGCCTCGCTCCCTGCATCCCACCAGCCAAGGGGTCACCTGTCCAAGTCCCTCCTCCAGCTTCCTGCCTCTACCAGTGCCAGTAGCTGAAGGGGTGACCCTGCTGGACCAGAGGAAGGGTGAAGATGGCGGCTGGACAGATAAGTAGATGCCTGCTAGCAAGCAGGGGGTCACAATGGGGGGTGATTCCAGCAATGCAGGGGTTAATGGACGCGCGCGCATCGCAGTGGCTCTCTGGAGGGATGCAGGACCTGAGGGGGCAGGGCCTATTCTTCCCGCCTCTGCGTTCAACCAGTTCTCTCCGGACTTTCTCTGTCGGCCTGGTCCTGGTAAGAGCTGTTGCTCATCTCCTCAGGTCACTGTATCCCTCCAGCCTCAGATATCTTCGTTTTTTCACTATGCTGTTCACTATGCCTGCTCTATATGTCAGGTTAAATTCCCTTGCGGGCAACAGGATTCTGTCTGCACTGCTTGTCAGACGCTCAGGCAGGCTGCCCCCCCCCCCCCCCTTCAGCCCATACCGCTGATCCCCCTCTGGCATCTGAGTTACCCGACTGGGCCAAAACGCTATCTCAGGCGGTGGAAAACCTTGCTCAAATCTCCCAATCCACCCCATCTATAGTGGGTCGCTTGGTTGAGAATCCGCCAACGGCGCAGGCTGCGCCTCCCTCAGATGCGCCCTCCAGAGCTTCTGGCTTGGGCAACACCCCCTCCACTAGGTCACTTCCCCCTGGTGATTCCGTCAGCGCACGGCATTCACAAAAGCGTCCCAGAATACACCATGTTTCTTCCTCTGACTCATCTCCCTCTCCACCACGTGTACGGACTCATTCAGGTTTTTCTTCTCCTGGAGACGAGGAGTCTGACAGTGAGGTTGAGTATTTGGATTTGGATGCGGAGCAGCCTTCTAAGTTGGCCTCCACTGTGGATAGCCTCATTGCTGCCACTTTCCGGATGCAGGATGATTCCCCCCCCCCCCCCCCACACACACATTGACCAGCAGGGGGTGTCCTTCTTCCGTCTGAAACAGGCCTCAAAGGTATTTCCTCGCCATAAAGATTTTTCGGTAGTGGTTTCCCAGGCTTGGGATCACCCAGACATGCGTTTTTCCGCCCCAAAAAAACTGAACGTCCTATATCCTTCGGACTGCGTTTTCACGTGGACATCCCCTCCTAAGGTGGACCCACCTGTAGCTGTAGCCTCCTCCTCTTCCAGGACATCTGGCGGGCCCACGTGTCCGACGCTTGGGCGCTCAAGATTGTGTCCTCGGGATACCTGATCGAGTTCCTGTCTCTTCCCCCAGACAGGTTCTTTCAATCCCGTCTTCCACGGGACCCCGAGCGTGCAGCTGCCTTCTCCCAGGCCATTCAGTTCCTCCTGGATCTGGCAACTGCGTCTCGGGTCTTCACAAAGATTCTGGCCCCTCTTTTCGCCCTGCTCCGTTCCAGAGGCATCTTCCTTATGCCTTACCTGGACGACATTCTCATCAAGGCCTCCTCCTTTGCTCCGGCATCAAACAACATTCAGATCATGCTGGAAGCCCTGGCTCGTTTCGGGTGGTTGGTCAACCTGCAGAAGTTATCTGACGCCGTCCAGACAATTGGTCTTCCTGGGTATGCTTTTGGACACAGATGCGGCACGGATTTGCCTTCCCCCGGACAAGCGACTGGCCTTGCACCATTCCGTGAGGATTCTTCTCGACTGCAGACTTCCATACATTCGACTCTGCATGAGGACATTAGGGAAGATGGTCCCCTGTTTCGAGGCGATTCCCTTTGCCCAGTTCCACTCTCGCACGTTCCAGAGAGCGATCCTGTCCTCCTGGGACAAATCTTCAGAGAGCCTGGACCATCTCATTTGTCTCTCCCCTCAGGTACGGTCATCCCTTTGTTGGTGGCTGACTATTCCGGTTCTAGGAAGGTCCTTCCTTCTGGTCTCCTGGACGGTTGTTACCACCGACGCCAGTCTACTGGGTTGGGGAGGGGTGTTCCCTCCCAGACAGTCCAAGGCACATGGTCTCGGTCGGAGTCCTAGCTCCCGATCAATGTCCTGGAACTCAGGGCGATTCTTCTGTCCCTCCGGCACTGGATCCACCTCCTGAAGGGTTGCCCAGTCACAGTCCAGTCAGACACCGCCACGGCTGTGGTGTACATCAACCACTAGGGGGGAACATGCAGCCTCGCAGTGATGCAGGAGTCTGCCGAGATCTTACAATGGGTGGAGGCCCATGTACCGGCAATTTCAGCAATCTACATCCCAGGTGTGGAGAACTGGACTGCTGACTTCCTCAGCAGGACCACGATAGATCCGGGTGAGTGGTCCCTTCACCCGGAAGTATTTGAGGCGATCTGTCTCCGTTGGGGTTGCCCTGACGTGGACTTGATGGCCTTGATCGGAAGCTTCCCATCTTACTTTCCCATGCAAGAGATCCGGAAGCTTGCGGCGTAGACGTCCTGATCTCCTCTTGGCAGGGGTTCTCCCTCCTCTGTGTGTTTTCCCCCCTTCCCCCTCCTGCCCAGGGTTCTACGGAAAATCAGGATGGAGGGCTTTCCGACGATCCTGTGGATAGCCCCAGATTGGCCCCGTCGTGCATGATATGCCGACCTCGTTCTTCTGGGAGACGTTCCTTGGTCAATGCCGCTCAGAGACGACCTGCTTTCGCAGGGACCGGTCTTCCATCAGCATTTAAGGTCTCTTCGTTTGACGGCGTGGCCATTGAAACCGCCATTCTAAAGCGCTACTTGGTCCTCCTTTACATACATTCACAAAATTTTACCAGGTGCATACTTATGCATCGGCGGAGTGTTGCTTTGGGCCGCATGGTCTTGCAGGCGGCAGTTTCCTAGATGCCTGCAGGGACGCTTGTTTCCATGGGGCTGTGGTTTTTCCCTCCCTGTGGACTGCTTTTGGACGTCCTACGGTTCCTGTGTCCCCCAATGAATATGGGCGAGAAAAGGAGATTTTTGTATAACTTACCAGTAAAATCTCTTTCTTGCTCTTCATTGGGGGACACAGCACCCACCTAGTATTGTTGTTCAACTACAGTTGTGGCTGTTCTGGTTAGAACCCCGTTGGGTTTTTGTCATGGGTTTTTTGTCCCATGTTTTTTTTTTTTTGTTTTTTGTTTTTTTTTTTTGGGTTGGCTTCTCCTACTGCTTGTACACAAACTGAAGCTCTCTCCAGGCTGGAGGGGGTATAGCTGCCAGGGGAGAAGCTAACCGCTTTTACTAGTGTCAACGCCTCCTAGAGGACATGGCTATACCCACGGTTCCGGTGTCCCCAAATGAAAAGCGAAAAGAGCTTTTACTGGTAAGTTATACAAAAATCTCCTTTCTTGGGTGCGAATGCATCTAGAAAGTTTGAGGAATGATGAAAACTTGTCGGTATCGGAAGGGGAGAATTCCTTTTCCAAATCCTTCTCCCTCAGACCTACACTAGTTGGCTTGACATCATAGGGGGAAGTCCTAAGTATCTTAGAGATTGTAGATATGACCTTGGTCGGATATAGAGAGCACACTATCATTTTGTCAAATCAAGAAAGTGTGGTCTGATAGTGTGCAGCCTTAGGCTACTTTCACACTAGCGTTTGATCGGATCCGTTCTGAACGGATCCGATCATATTAATGCAGACGGATGCTCCGTTCAGTACGGATCCGTCTGCATTAATAACTTAGAAAAAAATCTAAGTGTGAAAGCAGCCTGAGCGGATCCGTTCAGACTTTCAATGTAAAGTCAATGGGGGACGGATCCGCTTGAAGATTTAGCCATATGGTGACATCTTCAAGCGGATCCGTTCCCATTGACTTACATTGTAAGTCTGAACGGATCCGCTCGCCTCCGCACGGCCAGGCGGACAGCTGAACGCTGCAAGCAGCGTTCAGCTGTCCGCCTGTCCGTGCGGAGGCGAGCGGAGCGGAGGCTGAACGCCGCCAGACTGATGCAGTCTGAGCGGATCCGCTCCATTCAGACTGCATCAGGGCTGGACGGAGGCGTTCGGGTCCGCTCGTGAGCTCCTTCAAACGGAGCTCACGAGCGGACCGACGAGCGCAAGTGTGAAAGGAGCCTTAGTAAGATGGAGGGCTTCTTTTTTGAGAAAGTGTAGAAGCAGAGTATTGGAAGTAGATATATTAAGCTTTACTCTGAAGATCAAGGTCAGAACATACCACATCCATTCTTGTGCAATATACTGGTTGAGGAAGGAATGAGATCTGGGCTGCTATCTCTCAACTCCATAGAAGCAAAGACCATGATGTTCTTTAAAAAGAGGGACAGGACCCCTTGGTTGGCCAAGAACCACCCCTAGTGTAGAGCGTATCAAAGGATTAGGTATAGCTGTAAGAGACGGGAGAAGCCTATCGGCCAACAACGGGGCCCTGAGGGAGCAAGGGAAGAGAGTATTGTCAAAAATGAGCCGGGTTTTATGAAGGTAAGCTCGGAGCAAGTCATCTACTCTGCAAAGGTGAATGGCTCTCGTATACATCTCTGAATCCGGTAAACCTATACATAGCACATTGTCTTATGTGAAACTAAGAGAAGGTACATCTAGGCACAGTGGGGATCATTTATTGAGACTCCCTATGCTCGTTTTTGGCATAAAAAAGATGCACACTCCCTTTTTGCTAATTTTTAAATGCGTCTAAATTTAGGCTGCCCTCAACACTGGGGAGTGAAGGGGGTGTGGCCATAAGCCCTGGCAAATTCACTAACATTTGTGCCAGTTTCCAGGCGTAACTGATTATTAATCTACTCCACCCAGGGGCAGGAGTAGTGATGCTTAATTTATGATGAGGCCTGCACCTGGATATAAATTGAGCGCATCCTCCGACAGCGCAGGGGATGTCAAAGACCGAAGTAAAGTGGCGGTCCTTGATAAATGACCCCCAGTGTGTCCAGGCTGGACTGCATTCAGCCTTGGACCTGCCTGACCCTAGGTATACATTATATTGTATATACATGTATCGGATGACAGTAGTGCTATAATATATGAAGGTTAAATCATGAGGTGAAAAACATTGCATATAACGATCATGACGGTTATTAGGCTTGGGCTCCTTGGTAACATTTGATCACCCTTGAGCCATGGTAAAATCACTGCAATTCTTTGTTCTCAATGAACACTTGTTTGAATTCTTGTAATTGTCATGTAGCATTTCCCTTCTAAACCTTAGGGCCTTTTTCACACGAGCATGTACGGATTAGGTCCGGATGCGTCCCGGTGCATTGCGGCAAACCCGTGCGAGTAGGTACACAATTGCAGTCAGTTTTGACTGCGATTGCGTTCTGTTCAGTTTTTATCGCGCGGGTGCAATGCGTTTTGCACGCGCGTGATAAAAAACTGAATGTGGTACCCAGACCCGAACTTCTTCACAGAAGTTTGGGTTCAAGGTTGTGTAGATTGTATTATTTTCCCTTATAACATGGTTATAAGGGAAAATAATAGCATTCTGACTACAGAATGCATAGTACAATAGGGCTGGAGGGGTTAAAAAAAAAAAAAAAAAAAAAAATTTAACTCGCCTTAATCCACTTGTTCGCGCAGTCAGCATCTCTTCTGTCTTTTTCTGTGAGGAATAGGACCTTTTGAAGATGTCACTACGCTCATCACATGGTCCGTCACATGATCCATCACCATGGTGATGGATCATGTGATGAGTGTAGTGACGTCATCAAAGGTCCTTTTCCTCACAGATGAAGACAGAAGAGATGCCGGCTGCGCAAACAAGTGGATTAAGGTGAGTTAAAATATTATTTTTTTCTTAACCCCTCCAGCCCTATTTTTTACCATGCATTATGTATTCAGAATGCTATTATTTTCCCTTATAACCATGTTATAAGGGAAAATAATAATGATCGGGTCCCCATCCTGATTGTCACCTAGCAACCGTGCGTGAAAATCGCACCACATACGCACAAAGAGGAGCATGCTGCGATACGTGAAAATCACCGCTCGTGTGCACAGCCCCATAGAAATTAATGGGTCTGCATTCAGTGTGGGTGCAATGCGTTCACCTCACGCATTGCACCCGCGTGGAAATCTCACCCATGTGAAAGGGGCCTAAGGGTACATGCTAACGGTGCATATAACAGTGCGTATACCCTGAGCCAGATGGTTATTTTTCATTTTATAAACTGCATGGAATGTGGTCATGGACAACAAAGTCCCTTCATCTCCTGTAACACGTCGGTAATACACATGGTCACTAGATGGCAGTATTTACAACCCTGATGTACTCACATCTGTATCTGTCTATACAGACTGGTGCTTATCAGCATTTGGAACAGCGAGATAATCAGCATTTTCAATATAGGTTACAGAAATGTGCAGACACCCTTCTGTCGACCGCCTGGTTATGATTTGCCTCAGGTTCAGATTGTTTGCCTTTAGTTTGTGTTGTAATTTGGGCATTTAAAATATTTTTGGTTCCACCCAATCTATTTAATCAAATATATGTAAGAGTAAGGTTATACTAAAATATTACACTAAAGACCATACAGTGAATCCAGTACTGATCACAAGCATTTAGAGGCGCTATGAAGAGTGGCTCATAGGAGAGCCTTCTCTGATTTACTGATGTATTCCTCCTTGGATTGTTTCTCTGATTTACTAATTCTCTGCCCACACATTTTTGGCCATCAATGGCAAACAGTAGAGTTGAGCAAAGTGACCTTCGGAATAATACTGTATGGAGATTCGTCTCCTTACAGTATTAGAATGTATGGGCTCCAATGAGCCCAAGCCAGTTATTCAAGAAGCAGCACGTGACTTTGTTGAATAACTTCGGTAGTTGATGTTTTAAAGTGGAATACCCCTTTAAAAGTTTGGTTTTGGTTCTGAGGTACTAGTTGGAACCGAAGCAGAGTTCGGTTTCAAGTTTTAAAGTGCGTTTTTGTTTTTTCCCTGTCCGGTTTTCCATAGTTCTAACTTTTTTATTTTTCCATTCACACAGCCTGATAAGGGCTTATTTTGTGCGAGACAAATTGTACTTTCTAATGGCACCATTTACGGATGCATACCATGTAATAGAAAACAGAAAAAATTCCAAATGGGATAGAATTGGGAAAAACGCAATTCTGATAAAGGTTTTTATTTTTTCACACTGTGGTAAAATTGACCTATTATCTTTATTGTCCAGGTCAGTACTGTTACAATGATACCACACTTGTATAATTGTTCTTGCATTTTAATGCTGGGAATTTTTTTTTTATCTTTTGAGAGGGAGAAGAAAAAAAAAATTCTAACTATATTCTAAAGCCTATAACTTTTTTGTAGTTATGTGTGCGGGTCTGTGTGAGGGCTAATTTTTTGCAGAACGATCGGTTCTTTTCAGTGACACCAATTTAAAGTGTGTGCGACTTTTTGATAACTTTTTTTATAAATTAAAATTTATGGGTAGTTGAAGTGACAAAAAATGGTAAATTGGCTGTTTTCATTTTTTTTTTACCATTACACTATTTGCCATATGCCATTAATATTATAATATTTTAATTGTATGGGCAATTTCGCACACGATGATTCCCATGATGTACATATACAGTAGAGGTCCTTAAGGGGTTAAAAAAACAACTACCGAAGTTATTCAGTGACGTGCGATTTTGCGAACAACTTATTTCAGCCCGGAGCCCATACATTCTAATACTGTATGGAGACCGTAGTGTTCAGTGCTGAAATCAGATTCTGCCTTGAATTAATGACAGTACATCAGAGTTCACAGGAGGGCTGTAGAGCACTGACTGCTGTCATGCAGTATCAGAGACAAACAGGACCAACACTAGATGTCATGGTGTGAGGCTCCATTAGCTACCATGCCTGTTTCTGTCTGATATTTGAGGGAACACTGACCAGCCTTCAGTATGTCCAGGACATTGTGGAACCAGTCCAACAACCAAGCCATCATGCATAGCGTGGAGACACAGAACCAGCACTAGATGTCATGGTGTGGAGAGCCATTAGCTACCATGCCTGTTCCCATTTGCTATCCTAGGGAACATTAACCAGCGTTCAGCATGTCCAGGATATTATAGAACCAGTCCTACTGTGTTCTTCGACTCAATTAGGAGACACTGTGTTCCAACAAGATAACACCTGCCCACATACTACACAAAGTGCTCTTCAGAATATCCAGCAGATTCCCTGGCCAGCTCAATCGCCAGATCTCTACCCTATTGAGAATGTCTGGGACTAGATAGGGTGATGGATCTCCCATGCACAGCAGCAAACAGCCACCTTATATGAACAGCTTGGAATGACATATCACAGAATGATCTCCAGTATCTGTATGACCATTACCATGCCAAAATGGCAGCCTGTATCACTGCGAGGGGAGATGCCACCTAATAATGTGACCCTGTCTCAACATAGAACCTGCTGCAGGACCCAAAATAAAAGGTTGCATTGGTTGTGTGATCACTGACTAAGTACCACTAGCAGATTATATTTTGTCAGTCTCAACTCCATTAACCCGTAGAGGACTCGCGCCGTACATGTACGGCGCAGATGTCCATGACTTAAGGTCTGGCAGTCACTGATAGCCTAACCCCTGCTGCATGCGCTGGCATCGGTGAAATCACCGATGCCGGCGCATTAATCCTTGATGTGTTGCGGTCAGCGTTGACCGCGGCACATGCGATGTCCTCGAGGGAATCGGAGCTGCCTTTGGGTCCCCGTGCTGCTGTGACGGGGACCCGATTGCATGGAAGGCAACGTGATGCTCAGATCAACATCAGGGGTGCTGCCTGGGTGAAAATAAGGGTATGTCCGGGTTCAGCTCTGAACCCAGACAACCCCTTTAAGTCGCATGAGACTTCACTGAATGAATTTGGTATTTATGTCTACATCTTTAAAAACATTTAATATTTGGAAGTGTCCATAATGCAATGCTGTGCCCTGTACACACATCTGCAGAACATCGCTCCATCCTCCCTACCTCCTGACAGATACATAGTGACATCCTGCAGATTATTACACCACTGACCCCTCTGAATATTTATCTGAATCTATCTGGAGCACTAACAGCTCTGGAGTATAATACAGACAAAACCCATAAAACTGTGGCATAATTGCGTTTATTTTATTTATTTCAGCCCATTTGGAATTCTTTTTCCCGTTACCCACTATATTTATATAGTAGCATTAAAAAAAGGACAATTTATACTGCAAAAAACAAGCCCTCATAGAGTTATGTAAATGGGAAAATAAAAAAGTTAGTCCGGGAAAGAAAAACAAAAACGCAAAATTGAAAAAAACAGTATCTAAGGAGTTAAGATTCCAGTGGGCAGTCTTATCAGTGGTTGATAGCCTTCCCTGTGTGCATGCAGAGAAAGTTGTCAGTAACCGAGTAGGACTCTTAAGTCCAGACATAGAGTTGAGCGAACTTGCCTTTTGGCAGGTTTGAGTTCGGGTTCAGGGTTTAAGTGAATTACGTAATGGCAGCTCCAGCAATTCATATAACCCTTAAAATTAATAAACTTTAATTATATATCCTTAAAATAAATGGATTAATAGACACACAGAACAATAATCACTGAGGGTCAACTCAGATAATTCCACAGCAGGCAACTATAAAGTTCCGGTCACGTGTTTCCAGTAAGTGGAACGCAATGGACCGCAGATACATGATCTTATCGAAAGGACAGTTTGTCTAGGTAATAGAGGTACAAGTTGACAAACTTGGCCAGATGGAATATCCTGACCTAACCTTATTTGAAAATACAAATAACCGCCTTTATAAGCGGAGGAAAAGCACTAGGGGCAATATATACATAAGGGTGATATCTAGATCAGAAATGACCAATCTAAATAGTGTATGGGGGGGGATCCTCAAATAAAGTTATGAGGTACAGTGATTAGTAGAACCATAGTCTTATACTGTCCACAGACACCTTCCTTAGATTATAGAGGGTGTCACACGTAGCAATGAAATGGTCAAATTCATTGATCTTAATAAAATTCTATTATAAGATGCTTCCCGCATCTGGCCAGTTAGGGGATACTAAATTTTACAGTGGGCCCGGCCATGTCAGACAGAGACAGGGCACCGACTGCCTTTATTAATTTCAGAGAAAACAATAGAAAGTCAATCGCTTATTAATCCCGCGGGAGGATTGAACCTTTTTAACCCCTACCACTGTGTTAGGGCTGTTGTAGGATCTTATCAGTCCAGGTTCGAGAACAGGGAGTCCCCACCATCAGGGGTCATCCCTGGGCTGAGCAGTAGACCAGGGTGAGTTAATAGGGATAGTTCTCCCCACTTTCTGGATATCTTTATAGTGGAATTATCTGAGTTGACCCTCAGTGATTATTGTTCTGTGTGTCTATTAATCCATTTATTTTAAGGATATATAATTAAAGTTTATTAATTTTAAGGGTTATATGAATTGCTGGAGCTGGATGTATGTTTACTAACCCGAATTGACATTCTGGACAAAGCTGCTAGACTAGGATTGAATTACGTAATGGATTCCGTTCTCACGGAATCCATAATGTAATTCAATGCCGGCATGCCAAAAGGAACAGAATCCATGATGTGATTCACTTAAACCCCGAACCTGAACTGGAATATGTCAAAAGGCAAGTTCGCTCAACTCTACCCAGAAACATCAATAAGTTACAAGTTCTACTGGATCTTTGCCCACAAAATACTATATATTGATCTGCTCAGCTCCTTCTGCCCTATAAGATGCTGCCTGCAGATTACACTGGATCTTCATTGTCACAATGAGACACATGGATTGTATCTGCATGTGTCATATCTACAGTTTGAGCACTTTTTTTTTTTTAAATCACTTCTTTTCTAACTCAACTAAATAACTTTATGAAGGAAAGAATTATGTAGCAGTCCAAGGTTGACCAATCCCAGTAGTGTCTGTACGTAATTTCTAATGTGTGCCACAGGATCCAACTGGTTGGAAAAGACAGTCAACCGTCATCAGTGAAGATCCTGGTTACAATGTCACCAAAATGATGTGTCCCTGTCCGATAACACAGAGAGGCTCCTTGCAGCAGCCCCAGTGACGTCTGTTCCCAGGGAGGGTTGTATGGCTGGAGGCCTGTAATATGCATCCTGGAGACAGCTGCCCACCATGTCAGTCTTAATTCATCTCCTAGGATTCCTCCTGAGCTCAGGATGATGGAAAAGTGGGACACCATACCATAAGGACTGCTGGACAACCTTGAAGTCAATGTGCCGTCTGTACTGCATTCTACACGCTGAGGATAATCACCATCTGAAATCAATGCTACAGGGCAGGGTAGACCTTATTGCTTTTGATTATTCTGACCAAAGTGGTGAAGCTACAGGTAACCAGACCAACTTTACAGAGAGTTACACCATCTTTTTTTGTCAATAAATGGTAGTATCTGTACACTGTGTGGTCACTTTTATTTGTAGGGCATCTGATCATTACAATACGCTTCAGTCGTTTTGGACAATGTCTGCAATAGTCGGAACTTGATACAACTATTACAGTAGTTCAATTACAGAACAGTATCTTAGAATTTCATTAGAATGAAGAAAAAAAAGGCTTAAAAAAAAGCCATGTTAGGAGCATTACTTCTGCAATAATTATTATTCTGTGGTCATCTTCCATGGCAGCTCACCCTGTATAGTGCATTGCCATTAGAGATTTTTTGTTTTTACCCCTTCCTCAACACCATAAGGGAAAATCCGCTAAGGGTGGAAATGGGGCTCACCCCATACACTGTCCCCCCACTCCCACCCCATACATTGATTGAGAAAAGTAATATTATTTTGCCTAGTGCTGGGAGCCCTAGTCCCATATATCGATCACATTAATAATTATATTTACAGACTGACCTGGTGCCAACACCTTTTCTCCTGTCTGAGCTCCTCTGAAATATCAAGAACTTCATATCATTAGATAAGTTGTAGGTACATTGCAGAATGACCTTAAAGGAAATATGTAATGAGAAAATGACCTATTGTTTAAATCATGTTTTGTATGTTAAACATTTTAGAATTTTTGATGATTTTTTGGAGAAAAAAAAATGTCCACAGTTTGTTCATCCTGACTTCTACGCAGGTCACAGAGCATGTCTAGAAAAATCTCCCATAAAAGTCAATGAGGTTCTCTCCTGTCTATTGTGTCTATGGCCCATGTGACTGCTCTCCTATTTTTAGGCCTGGTAGCCAGTGCAAAAACTAGGGGGTCAATTATCAAACTGGTGTAAGGTAGAACTGACTTATTTGCCTATAGCAACCAATCAGATTCCTCCTTTCATTTTCCTGAGGAGCTGTCTTAAATGAAAGGAGGGATCTGATTGGTGGTTATGGGCAACTAAGCCAGTTCTACACCAGTTGTATAAATGACCCCCTAGGATTTTATGATATTTTTGAATATTGATATTGACATGGAAAATTTTTTAAAAAAATGTTTGACATAAAAACTTGATTTAAACAATAGGTCAAATTCTGATGACAGATTACCTTTAACTAATAATGCTGGCAAGGGTCTCCTGTTAAAAAGTATCTGCAGAGTACCCCTGATAAACAGTACTTGCCGAGTGTTCCTGCCAAACAGTACCTGCCGAGTGGCCCCGACAAACAGTTCTTGCAGAGTACCCCTGATAAACAGTACGTGCAGGGTTGTATGTGTAGTACTTGCCAATACCAGTGCATTTCAACTAATTAGAATATCATTGAAAAGTGAATTTATTTCAGTGATATAATATAAAAAGTTATATATATGGTAATTGCACGCAGAGTGATTTTATTTCAAGTATTTATTTTGTTAATGTTGATGATTATGGCTTACAGCTAATGAAACCCAAAAAGTTAGTATGTCAGAGAATTTGAATTGTTAGTATCTCAGAAAAATGTCACTCTAGTGCTATGTATCCGGCAAGCTATTCTGCAAACTTGAACTGCTGTCTGGCCCCATTAACTATAATGAGGACCGGCTGAGATACAGCTACAACCCGGCAAATATGCCGAGAATCAGCCAGAAGAAAAACGCTGTGCGCATGTTACGGCTGATTCTCTGCCTGTCCCCTTTATAGTTAATGGGCCTGGATTGAGACGTTCAATCTTCCAGCAGTAAAGGAACGCAGAGAACCAGCAGGCTGTTCCTTGCCGATGCAGCCTGCTGGATACATAGCACTAGTGTGAAACTAGCCTAAACCTTTAAATGGTCCCTGTTGTTCAGAAGACAGCCATTGACATCCTCCACAAGCCGGCTGTTCACAGAGTGCTGTACCAAAGCATATTAACCCCTTTCCGTCACCCTAACATAAAATTATGTCGGTGGTGGGAGTTTAAAGATGGCGCTCGATCGCAAGTGCAGTGGGCGCCATAGCCACCGGCTGCCTGCTGTTTTAAACAGCAGGCACCTGGGACTAATGTATGCGCTCGATAATAATGTTGTAATTATACTGACCTGGAGAATTAATGAAACAGGTAAGTTTTACTACATAGGAAACACTGTAAAAAGTTTCACCCCATTTGCAATTTTTTACCGCTTCTCACTACAGTTCTAATATGGCTAGGTGAATGGAAAAATACAAAAGTTATGGCTTTAGGAAGACTGGGAGTAAAAAAACGAAAAAGAAAAAACTGAAAATTTACCAGTCCTGAAAAGGTTAATGGAAAGTTGAGTGGAAGGAAAAAGTGTGGTAGAAAAAGGTGCACAAGCAACAGGGATAGCCACAGCCTCAGAAGGATTGTCAAGAAAAGGCCATTCAAGAATTTGGGTGAGATTCACAAGGAGTGGACTGCGGCTGGAGTGCTTCAAAAGCCACCACACACATATGTATCCAGGTTATGGCCTACAACTGTCGTATTCCTTGTGTCAAGCCACTCATGACCCAGACACAATGTCAGAGGCGTCTTACCTGGGCTAATTAGTAAAAAGGACTGGACTGTGGTCCAAAATCCTATTTTCTAATGAAAGTACATTTTGCGGAGTCTGGAGGAAGAGTGGAGAGGCCCACAAACCAAGCTTGAGCCGAAACGTTGCGTCCACATGGGTGAATAAATCTTTTGCTATTTTTATTTTATCAGAGTGCTGCTGATTTTGTTTTTGTTTTGTTTAACTGGACTATAGTCCTAGTCTTTTAGGCTTGCACCTCTGTTACTATTTTCAGTCATTTTTACCCAGTGCTGCCATGTTTTTCAGTTTTACTAAATGTAAGCCAGCTAGGAAACTGGCTTACATTTAGAAGCGGCGCTGGGTGCGCCGAAGTTATGTAGGGGCCGACACATCTACATAACTTTGTCAATCCACCACTAAAGCAGGGGCTTTATTAAGAACGGTGTCTAAGGCTACTTTCACACCTGCGTTAGGTGCGGATCCGTCTGGTATCTGCACAGACGGATCTGCACCTATAATGCAAATGCTTGTATCCGTTCAAAACGGATCCATTTGCATTACCATTCGTTTGCATGATAATGCAAACGGATCCGTTTTGACTTATATTGAAAGTCAATGGGAGGCGGATCCGTTTTCAATTGCACCATAGTGTGTCAGTAAAAACGGATCCGTCCCCATTGACTTACATTGTAAGTCAGGACGGATCCGTTTGGCTCAGTTTCATCAGACGGACATCAAAACGCTGCAAGCAGCGTTTTGGTGTCCGCCTCCAGAGCGGAATGGAGGCTGAACGGAGCCAAACTGATGCATTCTGAATGGATCCTTATCCATTTAGAATGCATTGGGGCTGAACTGATCCGTTTTGTGCCGCTTGTGAGAGCCTTGAAATGGATCTCACAGGCGGACCCAGAAACGGCAGTGTGAAAGTAGCCTAAAACGCTGGTCTTAATAAATGACCCCCAAGTTGCTTGAGCTCTAGTGTGAAGTTTCCACAGTCAGTGCTGGCTTGGGGAGCCACGTCATCTGCTGGTGTTGGTCCATTGTGTTATATCAAGTCCAAAGTCAGCACAGCCATCTACCAGGACGTTTTAGATCACTTCATGCTTCCCTCTGCTGATAAGCTTCACAGAGATGCTAATTTTATTTTCTAGCAGGACTTGGCGCTCACTGCCAAAATTACCAATACCTAGTTTAATAACCATGGTTGCACTGTGTTGATTGGCCAGAAAACTCTCCTGACCTCAACCCCATAGAGAATCTATGGGGTATTGTCAAGAGAAAGATGAGAGGCACCAGGCCCAACAATGCAGACGAGCTGAAGGCCGCTATCAAAGTAACCTGGTCTTCCATAACACGTCAGCATTGCCACAGGCTGATCGCCCCCATGCCACGCCGTGTCGATGCAGTAATTCATGCGAAAGGAGCCCAGACCAAGTATTGAGTGCATATACTGTGCATACTTTCTGTAGGCCAACATTTATGTATTAAAAATAATTTTTTTAATTGGTCTGTATAATATTCAAATTTTGGGAGACACTGACTTTTGGGTTTTCATTAGCTGTAAACCATAATCATCAAAATCTAAAGAAATAAACACTTAAAATACATCACTCTGTGTGTAATGTATCTATATGATATGAGTTTCACTTTTTCAAGTTACTGAAATAAATTTACTTTTTGATATATTCTAGTTTATAGAGATGCACCAGTATAACAACTGCTCTTTCCAATACTATATATATCAATATATACCAACCATATACATATCAAAAGTACACTCTTGATATACTCTGGTCCATAGACATCTTTGGGGACATCTAGCATATAAAGTGTTGTGAACCTAGCCTAATTGTGTTGGAACGTGTTCAATATCATGTCTTTTTCACAATTACGGTATTTCTAAAAAGGGTATTTACTAACCCCCCTCATCTCCAAGCTAGTGTAACACCTTCTTTCTGTTATTCCCCATCTAAATGAGCAGGACAGTGGCAGGTACAGACATCGTTCTATTCATTGTGAGGTGGGGTCCCCAGTATTAGAGGAGCCTGTATTGTAGTAACATGCTCACTTTTAAGTAATGACTCGGAAAGAATTATATTGGATGCTAGCATGTGTAACAACTTGTAAAACGAGTCAGCGGTGACAGATGTCTGAGCATTATCCTAGTGACATGAGTGGCTTGGTGGGCTGTGCCGATTTACTGTACTAACAGGTGCTGTCTTGCATGGTTCAGAATATACAACATACACTAAAATGATAGCCTATATCCCAAGGCGAATAGTGATAGATTATTGTAAACCTGAAGCTGCCAGGTTTTCCTGTATCTTAATTCCATTTTGTAGCCTATAATTAAAATGTTTTCACAATACAATAACCCAATATCTGTGGTGGCCATAATGATGAGCTATCCCTCCTGATCTTCCCATAAAGATGTATGCTCAGACAAAAATGTGTATGTAGTGAATGGGGAGAGGAGAGGAAGTCTCTTCCAGACACCTCTGGCAGTGGCTTATCTCCTGAGAACAAAAGGATCGGGCAGTTAAAATCCAACACGCCCAATCCTTATCTCCTCCAAGATAAAGAGACCACCATACACATTAGCAGATAGTCCGAACCCGCCAAATTTGCCACCCCTTGCAATAAACTATTACATGGGCCGGTGCCAGGCCAATAACAAGCACTGAACAAGTTGATGAAACTCCTTTAAGGAGCCTTTTACACAGTCCAATACAAGTGAAAGGTGGGCGAACAATCATTCTTATGACAATTACCCCCCCCCCCCATTCACTTTGCTTATTGCTGGCAGCTGTTTTCCAGCAAATTATGATTTTTGGTGCCACGCATCTTTCATATATCTCTTCAGGTACATAAGGAGATATGTTGATAGAAATGTATATCAATCCAATGCGAATAACAGAATTGAGAATGAGGCTAAATATGCCTCAAAATCCCCTTTGGGGAGTGGGGTCCCTTGGTCTTCCATACTTCAACAGTCTGATGGATATACAATTTTTTATATGTTGTCCCTAATAAAATTATTTGTAATAAACTTTATTAATCAATTTTCTATTTTTATGACAATTTTACTTCCCTAAAGCGCACCATTCACTGTGCGCTTAAAACTCGGTTTTCTGTACAACGCTGACAGCTCAGCGGTGTACGGAGTATGGAGTACACATTTTATAAATGGGGCCACAGTGCTGTGACCCTGAGAGGATTACTAACTCCTGGCATAGCACATGGGTACCCTGTACCCATGTACAATGCCAGGATTAACAGAGGGGAGCGGACTGCATGTCCACTCTTAGCTTAGCGGAGCAGGCACAGGCAGGAGCCCGCTCTGCTCAGCTAATCCTGGCATAGTACATGGGTGCAGGGTACCCATGTGCTATGACAGGAGTTAGTAATCCTCCGGGGAGCACGGCAGGAGCAGCAATATGCACTCCTGCCCGTACTTACTGCGCTGTGGCCCCATTTATAAGATCCGTACTCCGTACCCCACTAAGCTGTCAGCAGTGTACAGACCAGGGAATGGTGCACTTTAGGGAAGTAAAAGTGTCATGGAAATTGATTAATAAAGTATATTGCAAATAGTTTTATTAGGGCATTAGGGACATCATATTAAAAATTGTAGCAAAGGTTTAGTTATTCTTTAAGGAAAACTCAATGTATTAATATATGTAGGCATAGACTGTATATCAATAGGTAATGACCAGGATTGTCAGCAGGAACAGGCCCATAAATAATCAGAGACAATTTAGCTAATAGCACTTTGGAGGTAGAGTATAGAACGAGCGCTGTGGAATAACAGCGTGGGTAGCTGCACGCTATAAGGAAGGCGCTAAAGTGAGCTGGTGTCCGAGGGTTTAAATGCGGGCCGTGCTTGCTTCCCGTGTGAGCGCGCATGTGCCCTCATGACTGTGCGTTCCACCGGCCAGCCTCATTCTCAATTCTGTTATTCGCATTGGATTGATCTACATTTCTATCAACATATCTCCTTCTGTACCTGACAAGATATATAGAGAAATCCTACATTTATCCTGTATTTACCTATATGATTAGATTTTTGTATTATGGCCTTTCGTTGATACTTTTTTGATTAAAATTAGGGATGAGCGAATCAACTTTGGATAAAACATTCGAAGTCGATTTGCATAATACTTTGAATACTGCACGGAGCGAGCACTCGGTACAGTATTAGAATGTATTGGCTCAGATGAGCCGAAGTTATTACTTTGCGAAGTCTCGTGAGAAATTCATTTCTACTGTAAAAAAACAAAAAACATTTCTCGAACTCTAGTTCGGTTCCAAGTGGTAACTTCGGCTTATCTGAGCCAATACATTTTAATACTGTACAGAGCGCTCTAATTATAATCTAATTTACCTATATTGTTTAAAGGGAGTCTGTCACCACATTTCAGCATGTTAGACCGTTAAAATAGGGTTATGTGATCCACCCAGAACACAAAAACGGTACCTTTGTGGTAGAAAACGGACTTTTCTTTTTGCCGAAAATGAACTTATAAGATTATGTTCTGAGCCCTCTCAAGTGCCCAGGGCGGTCTCTCAATCCTCGGAGCCCCAGGCAGGCATCTCCTAAGCGGCTCATAACCCCGCCCTCCGTGCGCCTCTGCCAGCCCGTTTACTCCCCTCCCCTGTCCTTTTCCACTGCGGCTGTGCGGTCCAAATCGTAGCGGGCGCATGCGCAATGCGATGCCCGCTCCTGGCAGGGCATTGCAATACCTACTGCGCATGCGCCCGCTACGATTTGGACCGCACAGCAGCAGTGGAAAAGGACAGGGGAGGGGAGTAAACGGGCGGGCAGAGGCGCACGGAGGGCGGGGTTATGAGCCGTTTAGGAGGTGCCTGCCTGGGGCTCCGAGGATTGAGAGACCGCCCTGGGCACTTGAGAGGGCTCAGAACATAATCTTATAAGTTCATTTTCGGCAAAAAGAAAAGTCCGTTTTCTACAACAAAGGTACAGTTTTTATGTTCTGGGTGGATCATATAACCCTATTTTAACGGTCTAACATGCTAGAATGTGGTGACAAACTCCCTTTAAATCTTGTGTTATGTCTTACTACTAGATTGTACATTTCACAGGAGAGATGATATCTACTGTGCAAAATTAAAATGTAATTTCATTATTATTGTTTATTTGCTGTAGTCTGAAGAAGGCCAGTTAGGCCGAAACGTCACTGTTACAGCCATTGACAAATAAAAGTCACTGTGAATTGCATCAAGATCTTTGTGCTGAAGTTCATTTATTCATTGATGACGGGGTGGGAACCCTACTTTCAGCACTACAGCAGAGTGCGACAAGGATGTATTAGTTCAAACAACAGTCACGGACAAAATAACGTACCCTAAACATAAGATCATGCATGCGCTAAATGACTGCATATGTTTCCTAACTGTATCACAGCCACATCACAACTGCACTGTGTGGTCGTACCCTGAGGATAGATCATCAATATGTAAGTCCCAGGAAAACAAAGTCCTTTAAAGTTTACTGACGTTAGGTTTTTGTTGCATGTTTTGACATTCCGCAGAGGCATCCTATGCAATTTCATATTTATAGATACTGTCAGACAACCTGGAGCTTCTGTCCTCAGGATGAAAATATAATCAAAGTGTTTGGATTATTCCTGTCTGATACAAATTATGTTGCATCTCTCTTTGTATTACCAAGGGGATGCTGCACGATTTATGGCTGTTTTATAGTAAAGGTAATTGCTCAACTGTTCTCTGCTCTAGCTGAAAATTGATTTGTTCGTCAGTTATTTTTATAATCAGAAGTGGGATAGACATTGTTTGAGCTGTAAATTCTGATGTTCATCCTTTAGCTTCAACCAAAGGATTAACCAAAGGATTATGAAAGAGAAAGACACATTTTCACCTACTACACCTGCATGGAAAAAGGTGGTATTAAAGGGGTTCCAGTTTAGAAAACCCATTTTCATTTAATTAGTTAGGAAACTCCCTGTTAATAGAGGAAGGGGGTTCATGATACCCATTTCTTGCATATAGGATGCGGGGATTACAAAGATCTGCCCTGCTCTACATTACACAAACATACTAATGGTTTGACTGGGCATTACTACAAAGTACGGATTGCTCAAAGTGAATAAAAAAACTTTTCCAATAATGATGACTTTTCTTCAGTTGTTTGAAGTGGCTGAAGTCCTCAGATAAGCGCTGCAGCCACTAATTATGTAATTTGCTGTTCAACAATATTATTTGACCATTGTTATGGCAGTGAATGTGGAACCACTGTGGCATTATCCTAGCAGCCCCTTGTTTTTCACCCTTTAACCCCTATAACAAGGATATAGACTTCGCTGCAGGAGAACTACCAGGCTACTACCTCCTGGAGTAGTCTCTGTATAGGGGTCAGAGACAACGGTGCAGAATACCAAGGTTGTTAGGCAAAATAGCAGTCAGGGACAGGCCGAGGTCATGGCAGGTCATTTGCTATTGTCACGGCCTTTGGTTTGCGCTGTGACACTGTTGCCACACTTGCGGTTGCCCGCGGCAACGTGTTGCTGTGAGAGCATGCGGTGGCAGTGTCCCGGCCTTCTGGGTGATTGCCATGACATGGTTGCCATGCATGCTGTTGCCGATAGTAACGTGTGGGTTGGTATGCTTGTGTGTGCACTTCCCCTTTAAGTGGCTTCCTTCCTCTGTCTGGTGTTGGAAGGGTTAACTGGTGTTGTCACGGTGGGGAGTGGGGGAAACCCCCCACCGTGCGGTGTCAAAGGGTAAAAGAGTATCAGCCTGGCCAAAAGGAGTAATAAGGGAGCAGGTCACCTCCTACAGCATCCCTAATCTTCTCCCTGACTCCTCACCATATGAGTGGACCCCGATGGTAGGACGGCTCATACACTGGATTCCTAGAGACCCTGAGTCGCCCTGGTAACCCCTCACCAAGGAGCAGGGAAGAGACTACCTGTTCCTCCCAGTCATGGAGGAACAGGAGTCTCTATCTGAGGCCAGGCTGCAAGGAGGGGGGAACACATACAGCATATGGAGTTGGCAGGTAAGCGAAACCCATAACACACTTACCTGCCACAGACAGACTGACTGGAACCCGTGCACAAGTGCTGCTGTCCACACCAACATTTAAGCACACAGCACAAACTACAATCACACAGGAACCCAGGACACCCATAGCTGCAATAAACATGAGACAGGGAAATGTCTAGCAAACATGCTGGACACCAAACATCACCAGCCATATGTAACACAACACAAGACCTACAACACCCTGAACATAACCCGTGCAAACCAAAAGATAAGAAGGGAAAGAGACACCATAATAACATCAATGACCACAAGGGTGGCCCTCACTGGACAGATGGTAAAAGCCAGGAACAGTGAACCACCAGCATACACCAAGGCTGGAGGAACCCTGAGCAGGCATCCAGCAGAGGCTAAATAGCCCAAGCAGCCACACCCACATAAATCCAGTGATCGCAAAACACTAGGAAGGGTGTTAACCCTTCCAACACCAGACAGACAAAGGAAGCCACTTAAAGGGGAAGTGCACACACAAGCATACCAAACCACACGTTACCACCGGCAACAGCATGCGTGGCAACCATGTCATGGCAATCACCCAGAAGGCCAAGACACTGCAACCGCATGCTCTCACAGCAACCGCAAGTGTGGCAACAGTGTCACAGCGCAAACCAAAGGCCGTGACAGCTATACTGTAAATGGTCTGAGGTTAAGACAGGCAGAAAAAGGTCATTACTAAGGTCAGGCTCATGTCGGGAAACGGAGGGTCACAAAGCAGTAAAAGGGTATAAACTCGGTACACAGGCAGACAACAGAAAAAACATCTTTGCAGGATACTAGCACTATAGAAAACCTATTGCTCAAGCAATTACCCATAGCAGACGTTTCCTAAAATAACCCAGGGTTGCCAGCCATTGTCTAGTTAAGATTAGGGTGCGCACACACTGGCAGAGGAGGGTCTTGCTGGCAAGCAAGCAAGTCCCGTGGCTGGACCTGTCATGAGGTAGAAGAGAGAGGGAGGTGGGTCCAGGTCTCCAGGAATGGTAAGCAGAGCAACAGTGGCCACAGACCATTGCTGTAACATTCATTGAATGAAAATATTATTTGGCCACCATGTGGCAATAACATTTGATCACTATATGGTTTCATCATTCATTCACTGTGTGGAGGTATTTGTATGGAAGGATTAATGGAATGGTTTTTTCACTTTAAGACTATGCACAGCGGTTAACAGTTACTATAAATGGTACATAGCAATGATTTAAAGGGCTCGTGCACACAGTCATTGCCTAGGTGTGCCCGTATTGCAGCCTGCAAACAGCGGGTCCGTAATAAGCGGGCATTGGCTGTGTGCACCCCGCATCACTTGAATGGGTCCACAATGTGGAAGGTCCGGTGCGGAACGGAGGCATGTAACCCCACAAAAGCACTACTGAGTGCTTCAGTGGGGTTCCTCTCTGTGCCTCTGCACCGCAAAAAAAAAAAAACATGTTCTATTTTTTTGCGGTTTCGGACGGATCACGGACCTATTCAAGTTGAATGTTAAACAAAACATGCAATGCAACAGCTCACTGCAAACCAAATAAAGTACAAAATTGCATCATAATTGCAAATGCTATACTAATAAGTTAGAGATGCTTGGCAAATCGTTTTGTACAAAATTATTTGATCCCGTCTGCCACACGTCAAGGCGATCTCTAGTTAGACGGGTTCCTAACACTAAATTTTACCTGTTATGTGCCATGACGGCTACCATACAATTCAGAAAGTGCAGGTTCCACATGCATGCTGGATCCGCCTGAATTTCTGTCATTTTTGGTGCCAAGATGGCCTCCATTATATCCATGGAAAGCAGTTACCAGCATGCATGCCGGGCCCACTCCACACCACCCCTGGCGCCAAAAGGTCACCAGGGACTGCAATGAGAGTCCACACACTATCTCTCTCCTGGTGCCAGATGGCTTCAGTGAGTGAGGGGGAGCGGGCCAAGCTATATACTAACACTAATTAAAATCAGCCGATGGGGCAGACGAGCTGGTCTAATGGAGGCCATCTTGGCACCAAAAATGAATGGAACCTGCACTTTCTGAATTATATGGTAGCAGTCATGGCACATAACAGGTAAAATTTAGTGTTAAGAACCCGTCTAACTAGAGATTGCCTTGACGTGTGGCAGACGGGCTCAAATAATTTTGTACAAAACGATTTGCCAAGCATCTCTAACTTATTAGTATAGCATTTGCAATTATGATGCAATTTTGTACTTTATTTGGTTTGCAGTGAGCTGTTGCATTGCATGTTTTGTTTAACAGTCTTGTTCTCAGCCATAGCAACGTACCCCTGCGCTTTGGGATGTGCTGACTGACCCCCTTTTTCTTTGCAGCTTGTGCTGGAGGTGTGGCTGCCTCCTCAGTCATGCACTCCTGACCAGCTCGTCTGCCCCATTGGCTGATTTTAATTAGTGTTAGTATATAGCTTGGCCTGCTCCCCCTCACTCACTGAAGCCATATGGCACCAGGAGAGACATAGTGTGTGGACTCTCATTGCAGTCCCTGGTGACCTTTTGGCGCCAGGGGTGGTGTGGAGTGGGCCCGGCATGCATGCTGGTAACTGCTTTCCGTGGATATAATGGAGGCCATTTTGGCACCAAAAATGACAGAAATTCAGGCGGATCCAGCATGCATGTGGAACCTGCACTTTCTGAATTATATGGTAGCCGTCATGGCACATAACAGGTAAAATTTAGTGTTAGGAACCCGTCTAACTAGAGATCGCCTTGACGTGTGGCAGACGGGCTCAAATAATTTTGTACAAAACGATTTGCCAAGCATCTCTAACTTACTAGTATAGCATTTGCAATTATGCAATTTTGTACTTTATTTGGTTTGCAGAGAGCTGTTGCATTGCATGTTTTGTTTAACAGTCTTGTTCTCAGCCATAGCAACGTGCCCCTGCGCTTTGGGATGTGCTGACTGACCCCCTTTTTCTATTCAAGTTGAATGGGTCTGAAACCGTCTGTGGAATCCGTACAGATGTTGCCACAATACACAATGCACTGTGCATGAGCCCAAACTATACCACATTCTTATCTGATTAGTTTCGAACATGCGGACTGCACACACAAGCAGTTTTCTGGAATATTCTTTGCCCATCCCAGTGTTGGCACTAAGGATATAAATACTCCGAACATGTCACAGGGGGTAAGCTCTAAATAAGATGTATTTTGAACAATGCTTCTTTATCTCTTTGTTATCCACCATCTTGGGCATTGGCAGACATTGAAAGCCTACCAAGATGTGACCTGAGCTAAATGATTGTTTCTTTACTTTGTATGCTTTTCTGTAACTCATTTATTTACTTAGCCATTGTTTAAGCCTATTTATTCCTGTATCCCAGAATCCACAGTAAAAAAAGGGTATTATTTGCTAACTGGTAGAATTATTCTAGCACTGTATGGCACTATTGTTTAGGCACTCTATAATTGTATTTTGCGGGTAGATGTAGATGGCAGCCTTTGACAAATGTAGCTCACATTATATTGTTCAGTCTGAAAGCCAAACGAGTTGTCAGCTAGCTTGACAAAAATGTCCTGAAATCTTTCAACGATGTTAGCATATCAGGCAGTGTGACTTATTTCTGGAAGTCAACAATGCTTTCATTTACTTAATAACAAGACAGCAAATAAAAGAATACATGTGTTCATCTCATGGAATTGATAAATCCAACTATATCAGCAATTTCATGGAGCTAAATTGGTATCATATCGACTTGGAAGTAAATGTTTGCCATGTTGAAATGTTCATGCACCAAAGTAGGAAATGCTAGCAGGAGCCTGGCGCTTCAGTAACTGGAGATTCCTATTTCCTAATACAACAACCTGCCGCGCTCGCTAACACTTACACCAGTGCTTATTCATTCTGGTAATGCAAGGAAGCTCGAGGTTACAAACTGCATCTCGCCATTTTAAATGGGTCCTTTGTGACGAATACTTCACAAATCCTTGGCTTGCAGCTGCGAATCTCTTGGTCCTGATTCTTATTTGTGCTGAAGATGCTGGTATTTTCATGCAAATTACGTATGGAGATTAGGAGCCTGAAAATGCTAATAATATATCCTGACAAGTAGACATCCATATGCTAAATAGTATATTTGTTTCACAGTCTATGACAAATTATTCCAAAAAATAATGAATTACCTGCTACACTCATACCTTTAGCAACTTTATGTTATGTATAAAGATGTTTCCTGTTTTAAATAGAAAATCCACACTTGTGCAAGTCCTGGTTGTTTTATATAGTCTGACCATTGACTGTTCTAGGTGAGGGTCCCAGAAGTCAGGCCCAGACCTATCAGGTATTTAAAGGGAATGTGTTATCAGAAAATGACCTATTGTTTAAATCAAGTTTTTATGTTAAACCTATTTTTGGTGATTGTTTTTTATTTTTTTATTATCCATGTAATTTTTTCAAATATGCTAAAAATCCTACCTTTTTCATACTGGCCACTAGGCATAAAATATTTAAAGGGATTCTGTCATCAGATTTTACCCCTATAACCTAAAGATATCCTCATGTCCGGACTAAGAAGAAGAATCCTAAGCTGGCCTTATGAAAAGTCACTGAGGCTCTATTTGTCCAAAAAACAGGTTTTTATAACCTGCCAATCACTTACTTAAGGTGCCAAGGGGAGGTCCGTTAATACAGGGTGCCCGTCCGCACCCCTCGCCGTCCGGTGCCCAGCGCCGCCTTCCGTCTTCATCGCCACCTTCCCTGTCTTCAGCGCCGCCTTCTACAGCTCAGCACCGCCTCCACAATCCTCCCAGTCCCTCTGTCAGATCCCGCGCCTGCGCACTAAGCTCAGCCAATCTGCAGGTCATATTAGGGTTGAGCGAAGTGCGCATCACGCCGGCGCATGCGCACTTCGCTCAATGAAGCCGCTGCCAGGAGTCCGCACCGGCGCATCAGGCCGAGCCTAGTGCGCAGGCGCGGGATCTGGCAAAGGGACGGGAGGATTGCAGAGGCGGCGCTGAAGACAGGGAAGGCGGCGATGAAGACGGAAGGCGGCGCTGGGCACTGGATGGCGAGGGGTGTGGACGGGCACCCCGTATTAACGGACCTCCCCTTGGGCACCTTAACCCCTTAAGGACCGGGCTCATTTTCACCTTAAGGACCGGGCCATTTTTTGCAAATCTGACCAGTGTCACTTTAAGTGCTCATAACTTTCAAACGCTTTGACTTACCCAGGCCGTTCTGAGATTGTTTTTTCGTCACATATTGTACTTCATGACACTGCTAAAATTGGGTCAAAAAAGTTATTTTTTTTGCATAAAAAAATACATTTTTTACCAAAAATTTTGAAAAATTAGCAAATTTCAAAGTTTCAGTTTCTCTACTTCTGTAATACATAGTAATACCCCCAAAAATTGTGATGACTTTACATTCCCCATATGTCTACTTCATGTTTGTAGCATTTTGGGAATGATATTTTATTTTTTGGGGATGTTACAAGGCTTAGAAGTTTAGAAGCAAATTTTGAAATTTTTGAGAAATCTTCAAAATCCCACTTTTTATGGACCAGTTCAGGTTTGAAGTCATATTGTGAGGCTTAGATAATAGAAACCTCCCAAAAATGACCCCATTCTAGAAACTACACCCCTCAAGGTATTCAAAACTGTTTTTTCAAACTTTATTAACCCTTTAGGTGTTCCACAAGAGTTAATGGCAGATGGAGAAACAATTTTGAAATTTCTATTTTTTGGAAAATTTTCCAATATAATAAATTTTTTCCAGGAGTAAAATAAGGGTTAACTGCCAAACAACACTCAAAATGGGTTGCCCTGATTCTGTAGTTTGCAAAAACACCCCATATGTGGTCGTAAACTACTGTTTGGCCGAACGGTAGCACATAGAAGGAGGGGAACACCATATGGGTTTTGGAAGGCAGATTTTGCAGGACTGGTTTTGTTTATACCATGTCCCATTTGAAGCCCCCTGTTGCACCCCTAGAATAGAAATTTCAAAAAAGTGACTCCATCTAAGAAAGTACACCCCTCAAGGTATTCAAAATTGGGTTTACAAACTTTGTTAACCCTTTAGGTGTTCCACAAGAGTTAATGGCAGATGGAGAAACAATTATGAAATTTCAATTTTTTGGAAAATTTTCCAATATAATCAATTTTTTCTAGGAGTAAAACAAGGGTTAACTGCCAAACAACACTCAAAATGGGTTGCCCTGATTCTGTAGTTTGCAAAAACACCCCATATGTGGTCGTAAACTACTGTTTGGCCGAACGGTAGCACATAGAAGGAGGGGAACACCATATGGGTTTTGGAAGGCAGATTTTGCAGGACTGGTTTTGTTTATACCATGTCCCATTTGAAGCCCCCTGTTGCACCCCTAGAATAGAAATTTCAAAAAAGTGACTCCATCTAAGAAAGTACACCCCTCAAGGTATTCAAAACTGGGTTTACAAACTTTGTTAACCCTTTAGGTGTTCCACAAGAGTTAATGGCAGATGGAGAAACAATTATGAAATTTCAATTTTTTGGAAACTTTTCCAATATAATCAATTTTTTCTAGGAGTAAAACAAGGGTTAACTGCCAAACAACACTCAAAATGGGTTGCCCTGATTCTGTAGTTTGCAAAAACACCCCATATGTGGTCGTAAACTACTGTTTGGCCGAACGGTAGCACATAGAAGGAGGGGAACACCATATGGGTTTTGGAAGGCAGATTTTGCAGGACTGGTTTTGTTTATACCATGTCCCATTTGAAGCCCCCTGTTGCACCCCTAGAATAGAAATTTCAAAAAAGTGACTCCATCTAAGAAAGTACACCCCTCAAGGTATTCAAAACTGGGTTTACAAACTTTGTTAACCCTTTAGGTGTTCCACAAGAGTTAATGGCAGATGGAGAAACAATTATGAAATTTCAATTTTTTGGAAAATTTTCCAATATAATCAATTTTTTCTAGGAGTAAAACAAGGGTTAACTGCCAAACAACACTCAAAATGGGTTGCCCTGATTCTGTAGTTTGCAAAAACACCCCATATGTGGTCGTAAACTACTGTTTGGCCGAACGGTAGCACATAGAAGGAGGGGAACACCATATGGGTTTTGGAAGGCAGATTTTGCAGGACTGGTTTTGTTTATACCATGTCCCATTTGAAGCCCCCTGTTGCACCCCTAGAATAGAAATTTCAAAAAAGTGACTCCATCTAAGAAAGTACACCCCTCAAGGTATTCAAAACTGGGTTTACAAACTTTGTTAACCCTTTAGGTGTTCCACAAGAGTTAATGGCAGATGGAGAAACAATTATGAAATTTCAATTTTTTGGAAACTTTTCCAATATAATCAATTTTTTCTAGGAGTAAAACAAGGGTTAACTGCCAAACAACACTCAAAATGGGTTGCCCTGATTCTGTAGTTTGCAAAAACACCCCATATGTGGTCGTAAACTACTGTTTGGCCGAACGGTAGCACATAGAAGGAGGGGAACACCATATGGGTTTTGGAAGGCAGATTTTGCAGGACTGGTTTTGTTTATACCATGTCCCATTTGAAGCCCCCTGTTGCACCCCTAGAATAGAAATTTCAAAAAAGTGACTCCATCTAAGAAAGTACACCCCTCAAGGTATTCAAAACTGGGTTTACAAACTTTGTTAACCCTTTAGGTGTTCCACAAGAGTTAATGGCAGATGGAGAAACAATTATGAAATTTCAATTTTTTGGAAACTTTTCCAATATAATCAATTTTTTCTAGGAGTAAAACAAGGGTTAACTGCCAAACAACACTCAAAATGGGTTGCCCTGATTCTGTAGTTTGCAGAAACACCCCATATGTGGTGGTAAACTACTATTTGGCTAAACGGCAGGACATAGAAGAAGGGGAACGCCATATGGTTTTTGGAAGGCAGATTTTGCTGGACTGGTTTATTTACACCATGTACCCTTTCAAGCCCCCTGATGCACCCCTAGAGTAGAAACTCCATAAAAGTGACCCCATCTAGGAAACTACGGGATAAGGTGGTTGTTGTTTTGGGACTATTTTTGGGGTAAATTTGATATTTGGTTGCTCTATATTACTCTTTTTTGAGGCAATGTAACAAAAAAATTAAAATCTAAAATTGTTTCTACATTCGCTATTTAGTTTTGTGGAACACCTAAAGGGTTAACATAGTTTGTAAAGTAACTTTTGAATACCTTGAGGGGTGTAGTTTCTTAGATGGGGTCACTTTTTTGGAGTTTCTAGTCTGGGCTACATCAGGGGGGGCTTCTAATGGGACATGGTGTCAAAAAAAAAACTGTCCATCAAAATCTGCCTTCCAGAAACCGTATGGCGTTCCCTTCGTTCTATGCCCTGCCGTGCGGCTATATAGCCATTTACGACCACATATGGGGTGTTTCTGCAAACGACAGAATCGGGGCAATAAATATTTAGTTTTGTTTGGCTGTTAACCCTTGCTTTATTACCGGCAAAATGGATTTAAATTGAAATTTTGCCCAAAAATAGGTGTTTTGGCACCGTTTTTATTTTATATTTTTAACACCGTTCATCCGAGGCGTTTGGTCAAAAGTTATTTTTATAGCGACGACTTTTACGCACGCGACGATGCCCAATATGTATGGCTCTCAGACTTTGGAGACACTAAGCAGGCATCCTAAAACTGCGGCCCTCCAGATGTTGTAAAACTACAATTCCCACCATGCCCTGCTGATGGCTGTAGGTTGTCTGGGCATGCTGGGAGTTATAGTTTTACAACATCTGGAGGGCCGCAGTTTGAGGATGCCTGCACTAAAACTAATATTTTTGGGGGAAAGAAAAATAGTTTTCGTGTCTCCAAAGTCTGAGAGCCATAGTGTTTTATGTTCTCTAGTGAACTGTTGGGGATTATAAAAATTTAGTACTCCATGGAAGTGTGATACTCCCTGAAGCAATCGATAACGCAGAGGCCCGGATGATCGGGGCACGTGTCGCACTGAGTGGTGGTGTCCTTCCGTATCCCCCTCCTGCGACACACTCTGCACTTTTTTTGGGTTCGTCCCTTCTTTCCAGTATGGGGGACCACACCTGGAAAGTGTTGGCCAGGGACGATCCGGGCGCCTCCAGTTCCCGAGGTACTCCGGCCTGCTCTTTCCCGGTCCGAAAAGATCAGGTCCTTGAGGACTGCCTCATAGAATTGGAGGAATGTCCCTGTGCTGCCAGCGCTTCGGGATAGTACAAAAGAGTTGTACATGGCAACCTGCACCAAGTAGACCGCAACTTTTTTGTACCATGCCCGGGTTTTGCGCATGGCGTTATATGGCGTGAGGACTTGATCCGAGAGATCAACTCCTCCCATATACCGATTGTAGTCGACGATACAATCGGGCTTGAGGACCGTTGCCGCGGTACCTCGCACAGGGACTGGGGTGGTGCCGTTACCGTGGATTGTGGACAGCATAAGGACATCCCTCTTGTCCTTATACCTGACCAGCAACAGGTTTCCACTGGTAAGTGCACGGGTCTCACCCCTGGGGATAGGTACCTGGAGGGGGTAGGCAGGGAGGCCGCGCTGATTTTTCCGCACGGTCCCACAAGCGAACGTAGATCTGGCGGCAAGGGACCTGAACAAGGGAATGCTGGTATAAAAGTTATCCACGTACAAGTGGTAACCATTATCCAGCAGTGGGTACATAAGGTCCCACACGAGTTTCCCGCTAACACCCAGAGTGGGGGGACATTCTGGGGGTTGAATACGGGAATCTCGCCCCTCGTACACACGAAATTTGTAAGTGTACCCTGAGGTACTCTCACAAATTTTGTATAGCTTCACGCCATACCTCGCTCGCTTTGTGGGAATATATTGGCGGAAACTGAGTCTCCCCTTGAACGCAATGAGCGACTCATCAACCGCGACCTCCCTTCCAGGTACGTAGGCCTGCTGAAATGTGGCCCCAAAGTGATCGATGACAGGCCGTATCTTATACAGCCGGTCATAGGCAGGATCACCTCGGGGTGGACATGCTGCATTATCGGAATAATGCAGACATTTCCGGATGGCCTCAAACCGGGAGCGTGTCATGACCATACTGTACAGTGGGGTCTGGTACAGGACGTCCCCACTCCAGTATTGCCTGACACTGGGTTTTTGGACTAGACCCATATGCAGCACGAGGCCCCAAAATGTCCTCATTTCGGCTGCACTGACCGGCGTCCAGCCACCGGGTCTAGCCAAAACTGAGCCTGGGTTTTGAGCGACGAACTGTTGGGCGTACAGATTCGTCTGCTCCACCATCAAATTCACCAGTGGGTTACTGAAAAAAAAACTAAAATAGTCAATTTCAGTAAACCCCACTGTGGGAATCTGGATTCCAGGATTGCCAGCGAAATCCGGAATCTCAGGCTCAAAGTCCACTGGGGGACACCAGCTAAGTTCATCGGCAGGGGTCTCCGGTGAACTTATTTGGTGGGCCGGGAAACCAGTACGAACCCCAGGGCGGCTCGTACTAGGGTGGGCCACAGGATCCCTAGCATGTGCGGCCCCTGGCTCCGCCTGGCGGCGTCTCCGCCGCCTTGGTGGCTCATCGTCATCCGATGATGATGAGGAGGATGCTGATGATAAGAGGAATGTGGGGTCATCCTCATCCTCACTGGGGCTCTCGGAGTCGGAGGCAATCTGGGCATATGCCTCCTCGGCCGAGAACACCCGGCGGGCCATGGGTGTGTGTGCGTGTAGGTGTGCGTGTGTGTAAAACTTTATTATATGTGCGTGTGTGTGGGGGCAACGGGTGTTCGCGTACTAAAAAAAGGAAAAAAGGGCAAGTGTTAGGGAAAAAAAAAAGTTGCTGATTAGCGGTACAACGCTGATCAGCGGTGGGGCAGGCGATGCGCTAACAGTGGACGGACGCTAAAAAGTGCCGACCAGTCAGCGAACGCAGAAAAAAAAGTGGTGGTGAGGGGGCTAGTGGTGGTGGTGGGGGGGGGGGGGGTTGGGGGGAGTGGTGGGGGGATGGGTGGAGGGGGTGGGGGGGCTGGTGGTGGTGGGGGGCTGGTAGGGGGGGGGCAAGTGGCAGGGGGGGGTCTGGGGTCTGATAGATGGATCAAAAAAAGTTTTGTGTAAAAGTTAAAAGTTTTTTTTTTTTTTCCTAACTAACTTTTCCCTTCTTTCCCTGCCTAACGATGCCTCTCCCTCACTGACCCTAACCTACCTGGGTGGCGATGGGTGCAGGAGGGTGATGGATGGCGATTAGGGGGACACAGGAGCTGGTGCTGGACGATGCTGCCGGGTGCTCGTGCAGAACAGGAAGAGGAGGGGAGAGAGGAGCGCAGGAAGTTTGAATCTCGCGCCTCTCTCCCCTGCACCAATCAGCACCCTGGACAGCAGTGTTCAGCACCAGGGCCAGCACCGCCTCCTCAAATCCTCGGACTGCGATTGGTGGTGTATAATTACGCCACCGATCGCAGTCTTTTTCCGGTTCATCGGGTCACCGGACACCCGAATGGACCGGAAACGCAGAAAACCGCAGGTCTGAATTGACCTGCGGTTTTCTGCGATCGCCGATACGGGGGGGTCAAATGACCCCCCCCTGCGTTGTTACGGGATGCCGGCTGAATGATTTCAGCCGAAATCCCGTTCCGATTAACCCTCGCGGCGCCGGAATGCCGATTTTAAGTCAGGACGTACCGGTACGCCCTTGGTCCTTAAGGACTCGGGAAATAGGGCGTACCGGTACGCCCTGTGTCCTTAAGGGGTTAAGTAAGTGATTGGCAGGTTATAAAAACCAGTTTTTTGGACAAATAGAGCCTCAGTGAGGTTTAATAAGGCCAGCTTAGGATTCTTCTTCTTAGTCCGGACATGAGGATATCTTTAGGTTATAGGGGTAAAATCTGATGGCAGAATCCCTTTAAGGCCTTCCTGTTCTTTGAAGTGAACAGGAAGTGATTACAGAAGTGATATCTGTCATTGTAATTCTGCCTCTGATGATAATGCCATAGCTACTGAAAAGTTACTTGTATAGGAACAAGAAGTCTAGCGGCCAGTGTGAAAACTGCACAATTTTAGATTTTGTTTTTAATATAGATAGTGATATGGAAAATTAACACAAAAAATCAAAAAATGTTAAAAAATATATATTTAACATAAAACATGATAAACAATGGGTCATTTTCTGTTGACACATTCCTGTAAATACATAAATCATATTCTGTCTATAGACTAAGACTGTAATTTGGTTCAGTACATTCAATGTAAAATACATATAGATGATATGTTTAAACCACTATATCAGAAAACATGACTGACTAAGGCTACTTTCACACTAGCGTTTTGAATTCCGCTATTGAGATCCGTCATAGGCTCTCAACAGCGGATGAAAACACTTCAGTTTTGTCCCCATTCATTGTCAATGGGGATAAAACTAAACTAAACGAAACTGAATGCACCAAAATGCATTCTGTTCCATTTGGTTGCGCTCCCATCGCGGACAGAATAACGCTGCAAGCAGAGTTTTTCTGTCCGCGATGTGGTGCAGAGCAAGACGGATCCGTACTGACACACAATGTAAGTCAATGGGGACGGATCCATTTTCTCTGACACAATAGAAAACAGATTTGTCCCCCATTGACTTTCAATGGTGTTTATGACGCATCCGTCATGGCCTTATAAGACATATATAGTTCATGACGGATGCATGCGGTTGTATTATTGTAACGGAACGGTTTTTGCAGATCCATGACGGATTCGCAAAAACCGCTAGTGTGAAAGTAGCCTAAGACAGCAGTTTTCAACCTCTTCTAGTGCACAGAACCCAGAGGTTAGTGAGAAAGCCCTATTATTTTGGGCAGGTTATACAGGGTGCACCTGCACTGCCAGCAGCAGAACAGATGTAGTAAAGGATGCATTCTTCAAGTCAGTGGTTTTAGGTACTGATCTACTTGTTCCAAAGGCTTATTTGCTTGGCTCTCAATGCCACTATGAGAGCCCGTTATAGCTTTCTTCTGTTTGTCTTAGGCTATGTTCACAGTTGTGGTCTGCATCCAGCAGGCTGTTCCGGTAGCCTGTTCTGGCATGAATGTTGGCAAGACACAAAACACTGCATTTATGCCAGAAATTGGCCGGATCTCTGCCGGACCCCATTATAGTCCAGCAATGCCAGATCTGGTGAAGTCTGGCAGGCTGTTCCCTGCTGGAATAGCCTGCAGGATAAATTCACCGGCAATATATACAAAGGCTAAGTCAGCATAAACATTATGACTGCATGACTTTCTCTACTGTCAAAAATAACATCTCTGATGGAACTGACACAAACGGATGCAAGATGAGTACAACGGATACTAAAAAAAAGAATCTGAATGGAAAACAAATTGGTGATGTGAATAAAGCTTAACCATGGTGACACCACAAAAGCAATCAATACAGCTCAATGCTACTGACAGCTATCTCTCCCGACTCATATCAGGCTCCCCCATACACATACATGTTCGACTCATCCATATGTGTATTTAATGGATAGAGAGGAGAAAGCTGCTGCTGCAAGACACTTCTGGTGGCGGCTTTTCTCCCAGGAGAACAAAAGGATTGGTTAAATATATTCACTTCACCCAATCCTTCTCTCCCTTGGGGGAGAATCAGGAGCTTCCCGCACACATTAGACTGTCGGCTGAACCCACTGTTCTCATCAGGTTTGGCCAACAATGTGTAGTGTCCCACTAGGTATGGGTGGGCACTACACAAGGGTCAATTGGTGTGCGCGTTACTCCTACTCACAAGGAACAGAAGTGTTATATTTAATTGTGCATTTTATGTATGTTCTAATGTGTTTTTACATGCAATGTACCCCTGTATGATGCAATAGCAGGCCTAGTTGGGTGTAGTTAGACATCCCAGACACTAGAGGGAGATAGGGAGCCCCTAGTATAAATGTCCAGGCCTAGACAGGGAGTGTGAGTGCAGAGTCAGGAGTCTGAGAAGACAGAGGTTAAAAAGCCTGCTCCCGACATGCAGCTGGATAGCCCTGGCTGCTAGTGATGTCCAGGAGGCTAGTGAGAAGCTCCAGCCTGCCTGAGAACAAGAGAGCCTTAGTTAGCTCTGAAGACAGTGGCAGGACCCAACCTCCTGGGAGAAACCCACAGTCATCCACTTTACAAGAGAGGGCGAACCAGGGTAAGCTAAGTAACCCTGATGGGCAGATGCAAATAGAAAGGAAAGCAAGAATCTAATACCTGAGGAAGATAGTAACCAAGGATTTAAGCCACCCTTTAGGCATCCGGGCCTTGGGAGATAAAGCCAGAGCAGGAGTTCTAGAAAGGACAGTGTACATTGATTCTGAGGAAAGGTACAACCTGCTGCTGAGTGCTTGTGAATTTACCCTCTGCGTATCTTGCATAAATATTACCTGCCATTGTGTGATTAAGCCTACTTGTGGAACTGTGATCGGAAGACTGTACTACTACCTGCTGTACAAAGTTGGATTGTTCAGTAAAATTACGTTTGGTTCACTATTCTACTTGTGTACCTCCATCATTCCAACTACCAACCGGCGTGCCACCGTCCAAAGGCACTGGCGTCACGAATCCTTAAAGGGACCTTGCCTCAGGCACTCTAAACACCTGCAACAACCAGGGCACCTCACCCAACATCAGGCCAGGTCTCTACACCCGGAGTGTGCCCCAGAGGAACTAGTGTCTGCCTCTCATTCACTGTCGCATGCCTGCCCAGGGTCCTCCAAAAAGTGAGTAACCCTCGATTGCCCATAACCGTGACCTCACTGTCGCTATACCCTGCAGGTCTGGCGTGTTGCAAATGCACCAATGTGTACAGGGACCTTAAAGGTGTTGTGCGAGAATGGGGGGGAAGGGGGTTGGGAAAACCCCATCCCCAATTCTACCAGACCTGCTAAAGGAAGATTACTTACCTGCTCGGTGGTGTTGGCTCCCCACTCCTTCTCCTGCAGGACTGAGCTCCTCTGCTGGGCTCCAGTGGTCAACATCTCGTTTGACATTGCCACAGCCAATCACTGGCTACAACAGCATCCGGCTACCCTTGCATCATGACAAATGGTCACATGATGCAAGGGGAGCCAGACACTGCCGTGGTCAGTGATTGGCTGCACAACCCCTTTAAGTCTCAGTTGGTTAACAGAATTAATAGCCCCCGGACCATTAGGAGGGGGACCCATGGCAGAATTGGCATTAGGCCATATTTGAACTTTATTTGACTTTAGGTGGTGTTGGTAGGCTAGGAGGGCAGATAAAGGTGGATTTGGGCTGGAGAGTTTCCCGCTGTTATGGTTAAGGTTTCTGGGCTGATGTGCTCTGCCCAGCAACCTAATTTGATTGGTTTTCAGGTGGGCCTATAAATGCTCTAGGGCTAGGGCAGTGTTTCGGGGGGCCCTGGAGATAGGGCTCTGATTGGTTATGGGAGTCCTCTGGATTTGAATAAGAAGGTGGGAGACACAGGCTGTGGTGCCTTTTGAAGTGACCTGCGGCTGTCAAGCGGACCGTTTGTGCCCCGCCCGCCCTCCCAAAGAAAATTTTAGTCAAGTATGATAGCGTTGTGATTGGGCTATGGCGCTATGGGTGGTGAGGATAGTCGTCCCCGATATGGGGATGGACTTGTTTATGTGTACATTTGATATTGTACTGCTGAAGGTAAGTCCGAGTCTATGACTGGACTTTGTTATGATTATGTTTTAAGTTATAATGTTATTTATTAAGTTAATAAACAGGCCATGGCCTTTAACTCCACTCTCTGTATATGTGTATTATTTAAAAAATATAAATAAAAATGAGAAACATAGGTGTTTAGGTATGGGTTGTTTTGGTGTAAATGCTATGGGCGATCTATATGGCATATTCTGCCATGCCCTTTTCCACAAAGTGTTAAGCAACTGGTAATTCCACCATTTTACATGTTATCATACTTGCCGGGATATTAAATCAGCTGATTATATGTTGTTTTCGTATCTATTTCTCCAGCGCATACTAAGTGTAAATATCCCGAAGCCAAAGTTCCTACCAGACGCGTTTCGAAGTCTTGTGAATTATCTGACTTCTTCCTCAGTGGTAACTTGGCTTCTAAATGAGACGTCCTTTTATACCTCACTTCCTATGTTCCATTGATATGCGTTTTATATGCGTTTTTTGTGTGTTTTTTCACATCCATTGCATTTTTTATATAAAAGCTGCTAGATTCCCCCATTATATAATTTGGATAAAGGAATATTCACTAGCTCATTTGTGAGCTAGTATAACTGAGGTTGAAGTTCTATTACACATTATATCTTCCTCTCATTATCAGACTCAGAGATTTATATGGTTCCTAAATTGTTATATTGCAATATTCTATATCAGTAGGTCCCAAAAATCTAAAATATTTTAAAATATCCAAAATATTTTAGGTAGAGGATTAATAGGTGGTCACGTAGGTAATCTAGACGATGAAACCCTTATACTGTCTCTGTGGATTTATTTCATTCATCCATATTTGTAGAGAAAGGGGTGAGTGCTGACCGCCAAGGCGAGTTCAGACGTACGTAAACTATACCATCCGACCCCACGTCAGCGGAAAACACTCATCCCAATTACTTCTCAAGGAATCCAAATAATTCTATTTCGGCATTTAAACCCTGCGGGGTTTGCAAAAATCTCAATGGTAGATGATCGCATATCCTCGTTCCTCGACTGTATAACACCTGAACACCCTATAATAGTGAGGGGACACGACCACCGGCTCCCTACACTTGATACGGAGGGAGTCAGGTTCACCTGGGATCCAGCAAACAGGAAAATACAAATGAATGAACAAAACTTATCTGTAGAAGACTCAGTAGTAGCATCCAACATGCACACACTCCAGGAAGTTGTATAAACCGCAAAGTGATGCAGTATGGGAAGGGATTTAAAGGGATGCAATCAGTGCAACTACATGACAGCTGAGAAAGGCTAACGAGATGAGAAAATGAAAGCAAAACAAAAGGAACCTCAAGAAGGAGGTTCTGAAGGACGTCTGTCAGAGCTTCTCAGATGTCTGGTGGTGACACTTTATTTGTTGGTTATGATGTTCCTTCAAGTGTCTCGATAGTGTATGGTTGACATAACCCTTTTTGATCTTATTTAAATGTTCTGCAATTCTTTTCTTCAACATTCTCTTGGTCCTTCCTACATACAATTTTATAACATATATCACGCTCACAGTATTGCAAGTGAGTTAGTCCCTTATTCTATATTTGTGGGAACTTGCAGGTGACATTATTTCAGTAGTTTTTTTCTCAAAAGTGGTCGACCTGCAACCCATACAGGCTCCACATGTATAAAATCCACTTATGCCCAACATTTTATATACCGATATTTTAGTTGATTGTTTCTTATTAATTGAGGGAGCTAACTTCAATCCCAAAAATCACAGCTTTTTTGTAGCTAATTTGTGGGGTTGCTGGGATCATAGGGCCTATTTGTTTATCTTTTTGTAGATAGTGCCAATGTTTTTTTTATTATTTGCTGTACTTTACGATGTTGGACACTATAGGGTAAAATTTTTCAAATTACAGGGTGGGCCATTTATATGGATACACCTTAATAAAATGGGAATGGTTGGTGATATTAACTTCCTGTTTGTGGCACATTAGTATATGTGAGGGGGGAAACTTTTCAATATCGGTGGTGACCATGGCGGCCATTTTGAAGTCGGCCATTTTGAATCCAACTTTTGTTTTTTCAATAAGAAGAGGGTCATGTGACACATCAAACTTATTGTAAATTTGACAAGAAAAACAATGCTTGGTTTTAACGTAACTTTATTCTTCCATGAGTTATTTACAAGTTTCTGACCACTTATAAAATGTGTTCAATGTGCTGCCCATTGTGTTGGATTGTCAATGTAACCCTCTTCTCCCACTCTTCACACACTGATAGCAACACCGCAGGAGAAATGCTAGCACAGGCTTCCAGTATCCGTAGTTTCAGGTGCTGCATATCTCGTATCTTCACAGCATATGATGTGAAGATACGAGATTTGCAGCACCTGAAACTACGTTAAAACCAAGCACACCATTGTTTTTCTTGTGAAATTCCCAATAGGTTTGATGTGTCACATGACCCTCTTCAAAATGGCCGCCATGGTCACCACCCATCTTGAAAATTTTCCCCCCACTCACATATACTAATGTGCCACAAACAGGAAGTTAATATCACCAACCATTCCCATTTTATTAAGGTGTATCCATATAAATGGCCCACCCTGTACTTCTTTTTCCATAGTTTGTCCATTTAATAAATTACCTAAAGGCATATCCATTGCATCTCACTCAATGGAATTCTACATGTAACCGGTGTCGCTAGTGGAATGAGTATGGCAAGTTCATCTTCCATTGCTTGTACAAAAGATTGCCACTCACACTCATCAGAGACTTCTCTCATGTACATCAGCGGCAGAATAGTCAGACTTAACCAACCTATCTAAGGCCTATTTCACACGAATGGTAAAACAGATCTGGCAGGCTGTTCCAACCTTGCCGCTCCTCTGCATTTTTGCCGGATTGCGGCTGGATCTTCACCAGACCCCATTATAGTCAACGGCTGCACCCCGGCAACGGCAGATCCGACAGGCTGTTCCCGGCCAGAACAGCCTGTCGGATCTGTTTACCGTTAGTGTGAAACAGCCCTTAAATTTCTACACCTTCTATATGACATAATGGGAAATGACAGAAATTCTTCAATTTGTGACAAAGCTCTTTGTAAAATCCATCAGTCTGCCATTAAGATTTCAGCAAGTGAACTGCTATACTCATCGAAGGTAGATATCAAAGGGACTCTATTCTGGTCAGACATTGATGGTACACCCTAGCAAAATGTCATATATTTTTGCAATGAGATACAGTATCAGTAATAACAGATCCAAGAGCTTAGGGCTCTTTCACATCTGCATTCTTTTCTTCCGGCATAGAGTTCCGTTGTCGGGGCTCTATGCCGGAAGAATCCTGATCAGTTTTATCCTAATGCATTCTGAATGGAGTGAAATCCGTTCAGGATGCATCAGGATGTCTTCAGTTCCGGAACGGAACGTTTTTTGGCCGGAGAAAATACCGCAGCATGCTGCGCTTTTTGCTCCGGCCAAAAATCCTGAAGACTTGCCGCAAGCCTGATCCGGAATTAATGCCCATTGAAAGGCATTGATCCAGATCCGGCCTTAAGCTAAACGTCGTTTCGGCGCATTGCCGGATCCGACGTTTAGCTTTTTCTCAATGGTTACCATGGCTGCCGGGACGCTAAAGTCCTGGCAGCCATGGTAAAGTGTAGTGGGGAGCGGGGGAGCAGTATACTTACCGTCCGTGCGGCTCCCGGGGCGCTCCAGAGTGACGTCAGGGCGCCCCAAGCGCATGGATCACGTGATCGCATGGCACGTAATCCATGCGCAGGGGGCGCTATGACGTCACTCTGCAGCGCCCCGGGAGCCGCGCGGACTGTAAGTATACCGCTCCCCCGCTCCCCGCTCCTACTATGGCAACCAGGACTTTAATAGCGTCCTGGCTGCCATAGTAACACTGAAAGCATTTTGAAGACGGATCCGTCTTCAAATGCTTTCAGTACACTTGCGTTTTTCCGGATCCGGCGTGTAATTCCGGCAAGTGGAGTACACGCCGGATCCGAACAACGCAAGTGTGAAAGAGGCCTTACTTCTTTGTTGACGGTTTCCAGGTACTATTTTCTACAATGTAGAACATGACCCAATTTACTTTCAGTAGGTGTTATGTTTTGCTGTAATCTTTGACAATGTGATATGTGTCATGGGCCAATATCAATATGTAGCCCCAGCCTTATTCCTCATAGAAATTTATGAAAACCTTGACACACCCTATTGACAAGGAGAATAGTAAAACCCAGTTGTCAATGTATTCATACATTTCTAGAAGAAATAACAGAGGAACAGCACAATCCAGAATTCAAAAAAATGACCTAGTATAGTTTTTTGCTAATAATGCAAGTATGTACTAAAGCAGACATGTTAGGAGAGCTGCAATTCTCATACAGATGTCATACAGTGAGGAACATAAGTACAGTCCTAATCAAAAGTTTAAGACCACTTGAAAAATGGCAAAAAATCATATTTTACATTGTTGGATCTTAACAAGGTTCCAAGTAGAGCTTCAACATGCAATAAAAAGAAATGAGAGTGAGACCCAAAAAAATTTGAGCATTCAATTAATTGAAAATAACGATTAAACTGAAACAGGCTGTTTTTCAGCTGATCCAAATTTTAGGACCACATGTCTTTAAAAGGCCAAATCTGTGCAAAGATGTGGATTCATTGTCATTTTCTGTCAGGTAGTCACACGTTGTGATGGCAAAGGCAAAAATACTCTCTCTTTTTGAACGTGGTAGGGTTGTTGAACTGCATAAGCAGGGTCTCTCACAGCACTCCATCGCTGCTGAGGTGGGACGCAGCAAGACAGTCATTTAGAATTTCTTAAATGATCCTGAGGGTTATGGAACAAAAAAGTCAAGTGGAAGACCCAAAAAAATTTCATCAGCACTGAGCCGGAGGATCCAATTGGCTGTCCGTCAAGACACTGGACGATCCTCGACCCAAATTAAGGCCCTTACTGGTGCTGACTGCAGCCCCATAACATCAGACGGCATCTGAGAATGAAGGGCTTCAAAACAAAAAACGTCTTCAAAGACCTCGTCTCCTTGAACGCCACAGAACTGCTCATTTGGACTTTGCAAGAGAGCACCAAACATGGGACATTCAAAGGTGGAAGAAAGTTTTATTCTCTGATGAGAAAAAATTTAACCTTGATGGTCCTGATAATTTTTCAACGTTACTGGCATGACAAACAGATCCCACGTGAGATGTTTTCTACGCGCCACAGTGCAGGGGGCGCCATAATGGTCTGGGGTGCTTTTTCCTTCAGTGGAACAATGGAGCTTCAGGAAGTGCAGGGGTGTCAAACGGCCTCTGGCTATGTCCAGATGTTGCAGAGAGCATTCCTCACGACTGAGGGCCCTCGTCTGTGTGGTAACGACTGGGTTTTTCAACAGGACAACGCTACAGTACACAATGCCCGCAGGACAAGGGACTTCTTCCAGGAGAATAACATCACTCTTTTGGCCCATCCTGCATGTTCCCCTGATCTAAATCTAATTGAGAACCTTTGGGGATGGATGGCAAGGGAAGTTTACAAAAATGGACAACAGTTCCAGACAGTAGATGGCCTTCGTGCGGCCGTCTTCACCACAGCAAGCATGCCGAAAGTGAAGTGATCAACAATAACGGCAGAGCTACTCATTACTGAGTTCATGTTTGGAAGTTAGATTTCTGTTTTGGGGGGGTTAGTTTTTTTTGGAGGTGTGGTCCTAAACTTTTGATCAGTTGAAAAACAGCCTGTTTCATTTTATTCATTGTTTTCATTAAATTGAATGCTCAAAAAATGTTTTGTCTCACTCCCATTTTTTCTTGTTGTATGTTGAAGCTCTACTTGGAACCTTGTTAAGATCCAGCTATGCTAAATATGATTTTTTACATTTTTCAAGAGGTCTTAAACTTTTGATTAGGACTGTATAATATACTTTCTAACATAGAAATTATATTATAGTGCATTTGTATTGTGCAGCAGTTGTGTGCGGTTCTGCTGTGATACCGCAGGTATATAGAAGGACAAGCGTTATTCGAACAACTATTTGCAATGGGTGTAATATACCTGTTGCCCAAAAAAAACTGATTGAGGGGTGAGATATATCTGTTTCCACAAAATACTGATTAAGGGGTTTGAGATACCTGCTTCCACAAAATACTGATTGAGGGGTGCGATATACCTGCTTCCACCAAATATTGATTGAGGCCTGCGATACACCGGCTTCCACAAACATACTGATTGAGGGGTGCGATATACCTGCTTCCATCAAATATTGATTCAGGGGTTATATATACCAGTCTCCACAAAATACTGATTGAGGGGTGCGATATACCTGCTACCCCAAAATACTAATTGAGGGGTTCTATATAGCTGCTTCCACAAAATGCTGATTAAGGGGTTTTATATATCTGCTTCCACAAAATACAGATTGAGGGGTGCGATATACCTGCTTCCACCAAATATTGATTCAGGTGTTCTATATACCTGTTTCCGCAAAATGCTGATTGAGGGGTGCGATATACCACCTTCTGCAAAATAATGATTAAGTGGTTCGATATACCTGCTGCCACAAAATACTGATTGAGGGGTGCGATATAACTGCTTCCACAAAATTCTAATTGAGGGGTGCGATATACCTGCTTCTACCAAATTTTGATTGAGGCCTGCGATACACCGTCTTCCACAAAATACTGATTATGGGGTGCGATATACCTGATTGCACCAAATATTGATTGAGACCAGCGATACACCAACTTCCACAAAATATTTATTGAGGGGTGCGATATACCTGCTTCCACCAAATATTGATTCAGGGGCTCTATATACCTGTCTCCACAAAATACGGATTGAGGGGTGCGATATACCTGCTTCTACAAAATACTGATTATGGGGTTCTATATATCTGCTTCCACAAAATACTGATTGAGGGGTGCGATATACCTGCTTCCACAAAATACTGATTGAGAGTTGCGATATACCTGCTTTCACCAAATATTGATTCAGGTGTTCTATATACCTGTTTCCACAAAATACTGATTGAGGGGTGCGATATACCTGCTTCTACAAAATAATTATTCAGGTGTTCTATATATCTGTTTCCAAAAAATACTGATTGAGGGGTGGGATATACCTGCTTCTACAAAATACTGATCAAGGGGTTTTATATACCTGCTTCCACCAAATATTGATTCAGGTGTTCTATATACCTGTTTCCACAAAATACTGATTGAGGGGTGTGATATACCTGCTTCTTCAAAATACTGATTAAGGGGTTCTATATACCTGCTTCCACAAAATACTGATTGAGGGGTGCGATGTACATTTTGAAAATGACAGGCAGAGGAAGAGGCAGGCCGTTCCGCAAGGGTGGTAGGGATCGGACAGGTGCACCAGGCCGGAGCCTAAGTGGGAAATTGGAGAAGGTGCATGCGATTATGTCAAAGGACGCACCAGAGTTAAGTGAGTGGCTCACTCAGCTTTTCTCTTCTGCACCCTCCTCATCCTCTGTATCTGCACCCTCCTCATCCTCTGTATCTGCACCCTCCTCACTCTTTGCTGTGTGCACCCCCAAAGACACCACCACCATAGCCCCTCCACTCGAGTCAGAGGAATTATTTTCCCATCCATTCCCAGACCTTACCGATGCGCAGCTATTTTTGGCATCGTATGAGAAAGAGGAGGTAGCAATGGCCGCCACCCAGTGGTCTGACGGCAGTACCTAGATCAGCCCAAGGGGGTGGTCCCCTCTTTTGCTGCCTACTCCGAGATCTTTAATGTCAGTGGTGGTGAAGGCGACGATGATGACTTGTCAATGACACCATGTGCATGCCCACAACACAGGAAGAGGAGGGGAGTTCAGAGGGAGTGACGGAGCAATAGATGGGGAGGATAAGCAGGCAGAACTCAGTGCACAGGAGGAAAAAAGCAGACTGCATATGTATCTGGAGCAAGCCATCCACCATGCATGGTCACATCTTGCGCTCCAAGGACGCCGGCACATGGCTCCGCAGTGTGGGCTTTTTTAACGTGTAACGTGATTTTCTGGATTTTTTTTTTTTATTCTGTCTCTCACAGTTGAATTGTATCTACAATAAAAATTACAGACCTCTCCATTCTTAGGTGGGAAAACTTGCAAAATCGCCAGTATATCAAATACTTATTTTTCCCACTGTAGGCAATAAAAAGTATATGCTGTCTATGCTGACATGTCCAGTTACTACTCTAGTGGCTTGCAAGGAAGCATTCTGTATCTGTTCTTTACTTTTACATCTGTTGTACAGGATATATATCTGAATATGAACACAACTGTCCTGAAGTTAAATTCAACCCCACCCGGAAACGCCTTCATCACTCTGAGAAATAGGAAGAACAGAGCCTGGTTTACATAACTCACCAACCACACAGATGCAAACACTGACAAAGCAGTTTATTAGCACTGGTAAGAGAATGCAGGAGATACCAGTAACCATTTATGGTCAGTATTTTAGTTCTTAGGTGAAAGCTTTCTAGTGCCTCTATATTATGGAAACAGGCTCGGTAAAATAGGTCACACATTTTTCCATGCCCAGGGCAAGGCCAGGGGGTGTTATATAACACACAGATTCTCTCTTTGGTGTTCTTTGTGCCCCTGTGGGGAAGGTTCATGTCTCTGCTAAAGGTAATCCGGTAGTCTGGCAGAGGAACAGACTACCATAGTTACTGTATCCAACATAGCCGAAAATAATGGGATCTGGCAGCTTTCCGTCTTAAATACCTGCTTTGGCCAGACAAATACCTATTTGTCCAGCTGAAAGCAGGCATTTATGCTGAAAAGCTGCCGGCAATCCATGGTATTCCATTATAGTCAAAGGGCATCCGGCGCTGTCTGGCAGTGTGTGGCAGTATCTAGCAATGTTAGATAGGTAACTCCTGTAGTCTGTTCCTCTGCCAGAACAGACTACAGAATTACCTTTAGTGGACATGTGAACATAGCCTTCCTTTGAGTTGGAAGGGAATAATAAATATAAAGGAAGGACTTATACTTCTCCTTCTTGCTGGACAAAAAGCTATGTGTGACACAACTGTGGCTTCTTTCTGGCAGCCTAAACGTCATAACTGAAATTTACTCCACCCAGGACCTGAAGTAGATTTCAAGTGTAATATGAGACAGTTTTCTGTCACACTCCTCTAACCCAAGCCTCACTCCCTTTTTTACGAAAGTAGCGAGGGTGTAAGAAAGAAAGAAAATGTCGTAAACCAGGACTTGCACCAATATTTCTGACGTTTCTGTAAAGTAAAACTGTCATAGACGCAACCCCTTCTAAAAACAAGACTTGGTGTGGGTCCTAGTGTCCCAACAAATTTGAGACCAGACAATGATGAGGTTCCAATGCTAATGCACAATTATACTTCAGTCAATGAATGCCTTTGCCCCTTGTTGCATGAGTAAAACACTTGGTCCAATAACCTTGTGCCTCTAGGGGAGTAAACTAAAGACATACAGTAAGTTAACCCATGAATCTTAAAAATAAACTTCTGTTTCTGGGGCTGAGTAAAAGGCCTTCATCCCCATACAGATTCATCTTTGTAAGTAGCAGATACGTTTAGGCCACTTTCACATTGTCAATATTTGATCATTATTTGTCATTAGTATTTGCTAGCCAAAACCAGGAGTGGGTCCTAAACACAGAAGTAACACAAATATTTCTGTAACGGCATCCAAGGAAATGCTCCAAACTCCGGACGGAACCTCACGAATAGCTGCTAGCAGACGAATAGAAAACGCACCCAAGAGGCTTACACTCCTAGCAATCAGTATCTAACAGCATACAGTGAATCCCCCCAAGAACGAGACGAGGCTCCATGTTGAGGGTCAAGCAGTGGACAGGCAGAGCTGTGTGTTTATTGATCTTATATAACATGTGTACACATCAGTACCACCCACAGGGTTTTGTAAAAACAACGAATAAACACGTACAATACAGTAAAACACTACCACACAAAATCCTCCCCTCTGCCTGTGATACAATTACCTTACACAATGGGTTGATGTAATTATCATAGGCAGGAGAATACACAATGTTTTCTGTCCTGGAGACAACCGAGGAGTAATTCAATTATCTCTAAGGACAAAAGGAAATCGCCAATACACACGTGGAGACAATAGGACAAAAATCACTACTCAAATATACAATGTCCCAACCATTACAGTAAACATAGACATTTAACATATCCGCAGATGGCTTGGATCTGAGCGCTCAATATATCCAAACAGCGCTCAGATGCCACAAACACAGTCAAATTGCCATGTGGTTTAAGTTTAGCATGAGCTGATGAGAGGGCCCATAATCCTGGGGCAAGAGGCTGGCAACTAGGCTTCTCCACCACCCAGTGGCGAGGTTGGTTTCGCCATATTTCTCCCCTTTTCCAAACAGACTAACAGGGTATCTGACCTTCTGCTGGTCAGTGCCATTGTTAGTCCAGCAGCCCACCCACAAAATAGAAACAGCAGTACAGCCCACCCACAATAAATGGTTACTACACCTGAGCAAGGGATAAACTTGTCCTTGTCCATGTGCCTCACTACGGCTGTGTGCGGGACTGGTAGACTGCCTTGGTGGGTTGCTGAGTGGGCAGAGACCAGCGGTACTTTGCTCTGGTGCCAGCGCTACCACGGAAGAAGCCTGGTTGTTGGAGGGGGAGATCAACTGTCTCCCCTTTAGATAAACCACCATGCTGCTGTGGGGGGAGACCGACTGTCTCCCCTTTGGCTGAACAGCCCTGTTGCTGGGGGACAGGACCGACTGTCCCTACCCCCTGTGCTGTGAGTGCAGAGACCACGGTCCCATCTGCACGGTTGTGGGGCTTACTGTCTCCCCCTGGTACGTTAAGCTGCCGCTGGGGAATGGAGACTGGGCTCCCAATTCCCAACAAATCCTTCTGTTGCTGTGGTATGGAGACTGGGCTCCCAATTCCCAATAGATCACATTGCCGCTGTAACGGCATCCAAGGCAATGCTCCAAACTCCGGACGGAACCTCATGAATAGCTGCTAGCAGACGAATAGGAAACGCACCCAAGCGGCTTACACTCCTAGCAATTCGTGTCTAACAGCATACAGTAAATCCCCCCAAGAACGAGACGAGGCTCCATGTTGAGGGTCAAGAAGTGGACAGGCAGAGCTGTCTGTTTATTGATCTTATATAACATTGGTACACATTAGTACCACCCACAGGGTTTTGTAAAAACAACCAATAAACACGTACAATACAGTAAAACACTACCACACAAAATCCTCCCCTCTGCCTGTGATACAATTACCTTACACAATGGGTTGATGTAATTATCACAGGCAGGAGAATACACAATGTCTTCTGTCCTGGAGACAACCGAGGAGTAATTTAATTATCTCTCAGGTCAAAGGGAAATCACTAATACACACGTGGAGACAATAGGACAGAAATCACTACTCAAATATACAATGTCCCAACCATTACAGTAAACATAGACATTTAACATATCCCCAGATGGCTTGGATCTGAGTGCTCAATATATCCAAACAGCGCTCAGATGCCACAAACACAGTCAAATCGCCATGGGGTTTAAGTTTAGCATGGGCTGATGAGAGCGCCCATAATCCTGGGGCAAGAGGCTGGCAACCAGGCTTCTCCACCACCCAGTGGCAAGGTTGTTTTCACCACAATTTCCATTATACTTTTCTACTGTACATTCCATACCTCGCTTTGCATTATGCTAGGTTTACATCTCCGGCAGGCACTGGCATTGTCCGGCATTTGTAGAATCCAGCGGTTCTGGTATTTTGTTCCTATGCCATGTGAGAATTCTGTAATCCCAGCACATGTGCACCTAGCCTTACCAATACTGATGAAATATTGAAAAATTAATACTGACCAAAAACTGACCTTGTTAAAGTAGTTTCACATGAGGCCATGTGTTACCCAAAAATGATTATTTTCGTTGCCGCAGAAAAGATGCAGTCGCATAAAGGACAAGCTCATTCCTTGGGCTATTGTTGGCATCTTTACACAGGACAATTATTGGGAACGAACCTTCAACTGTCCTGATCCTCAGCCCGTCTAAAAGGCCCTAATCCTAACCAGAGATGACTGGGAATTAAAACCTGCTACTTTCATAAAGGATCCACACAAGACATATTTCTAATGTCAGGTAGACACTATACTATACATATACAGTAGCATTCAATATTGGTCAGATCATTGCAGAAATAGTAAAGTAGACATTGTAGATATGAAGTAGACAAAGAACAGAGAAGACAGCTATCATGATGGCTGTCAAGTAGTTGAGCCCGATTAGTGCTGGGGAGCACTAATTATGGGAGTAACTGGTAAGCAGATCTGGGTTTATTATGTATTGAGGCCATGACTGGAGGCATTCACAACAAACATCAGAGAAACATCAAGATGTCACAAAACAGTTCTCAAACTACTTATTACAAATGCCTTCCTCAAGATTATCATTACCTAGCTGTCAGCCAAATCTCATTCGACTGACAGCTATTTCTCTCGACCCCTCAGCAGCTGAGCCTGCATGTGTCGTGAACTGGGAGAGGGGAGAAAGCACTTGTCAGGCACATCCTTAAGATTGGACATGTTGAGATCCAACTGCTGGATCCTTTTCTCTCCCAACATCCGCTATTGGGGAAGAGATGGGATAGGGGCGGATTTAACATTTTTTGGGCTTCATTCAAAGTTATCTCTCGGGTCTCCTGTTCCTCCTCAGCTAAGCTCCACCTCATTGTGCCACTAATCTCTAAACTCCACATCATCAGCAGGCTAAGCTCCGCCTTCATTGGCCCTCTAAGCCCCACTCTCATCTTAACAGTGCAGCTCAGGAACTTCTGCTACTACTCTACAGCTGGGTAGAGCCCCCTCTCTCTGTCCACCTCTTTAGCAGTTTTTTTCAGGCACCCTCTTGTGAACAGCAAGGGCCATTTTCTGGGATCCCAAGCATTTTCTTGGTGTGTGTATTGGTAAAGTCTACCACTAGTCGGGAGTGCCCCTTCCCCAAACAAATTATCCAGAAACACCAAAATTGGCAGGTTTGGTTGACGTTAATGTGTATGGCCAGCTTTACTATTACACTGTGTTTCTACGCAAAAGGAATTTGTCATATATAGTTTAAGTTATTCAGTATATTAGGCGCTACCTGAGTATCTGTCTGAACTTTCAAATTACTATAAGCTATGAATTCTGCTTTAGCAGATATAGCATCTTCACCAATCATAAAAATACATTATAATATTTCATATTTATTCATTATGATAAGGAGTCTTCCTAGGTTATAATACAAGTAGGAAGTATTGTCAGCAGAAGTTTTCAGATCAGACATCCTGCTGTTTAGGCTGAAGGAGGTGTTAATTAAACTCTTTTGTTAGAAGACCAAATATCTTGCCTTTGTCAAACAGGATGAAGAGAAAATAATTAAATCTCCCCTGCCCTTTTCCCACTCTGAAAAGAAAGAAAATGAACTAACAACACCCTTGAGCAATTCAAAAATAAGTGTGGTCTGATGGTCTGACATCGGGGTTGAGAAGGTGAGTTTACCTGATGACAAAGGGTGCCTTCACATGTGACAGTCTGTGTTACAGAAAAATTTTCTGTGAGTGAAAATCTTTTCCATTCACCTGAGTGGGACTTGCAGAAATCCATGTGCTTCTCACCAAAACAACTCAATTAAGATCAATGGAACTGATTTTCAGAAATGTTCTGCAACAAAATCTGTCCCATGTGAAGGCACCCTAATTGGGTTGTCTCTTAAAAAGCCCCTTTACACTGTTTAATTGAACAGGGAAAGAACCGTTCCTTCCCAGCAATTGTCTGCTCGTCAGTTGAGGAGAAAGCTGCATTTACATGCAGCGATCACCTCCACAGTATGGGGAGGATCAAAAGCTAATGCCATCATGTGTCCCCATACAGCAGGGAAGCTCAACCTGCGGCCCTCCAGCTGTTGCAAAACTACAACTCCCAACATACCCTAATAGCTGTAGGCTGTCCAGGCATGCTGGGAGTTGTAGTTTTGCAACCGCTGGAGGGCCGCAGGTTGAGCATCCCTGCCATACAGAGTCATTGTTTGTCGGCAGCATAGTGTTGTTTAGACACCATGACGTTCTGCTGCCGGCAAGCAATGATTTAGATGACTCCATGAAAGATCCTATTCCCAGAAGAACGAGTGTTTTGCTCACACCTTTACATTGGCTGGTTATTGCTAATGAGCATTCCTATGAACACGATAATCTGCCCGGGCAGTGTAAAGAGATCTTTAGACTCCCAGCTGAGATAACTATCTACTCTACCTTCCCATCCCAAATGCTTTACCTCCCCCCTCCTGCTTCTAAATCTTCCCAGTATCCAATGACTGATGATGATGAGTGTCAGCTGGTGCATCTTACTTTTGAGAAACCACTTTAACCCTGTAACCTCCCTCTTGAACCTTTTGTCGAAAATTAAAAAGTAAAACTGTTATGTATATTGCTAACTATTATGTATATAATTGATCTATCTATACATGCGGAATAATATTTCCACTCTTGCTAGTCCTACTGTAGAATGCTAATAAGCTTTAATGACCTTCCTCAGGGCAGGAACAGACTGCTAATTCAGAACAATGCAGTTGCTGAAAGACCCACCCTGAAACCAAGAGCCAGAACTGTCTGATGTTATCTGTTTTTATAATACAGTTCCATTAGAGGTGAGCCATAAAACGTAACTGATGTTTTTTTTTTGTGATTAAATATTTGTTTTCTTTAAGGGGTTGTCTGACAGTTTTTAACCCTTTCCTGCAGTGATTTTTCATTTTTGCATTTTCATTTTTCACTCCCTGCCTTCCCAAATCCATAACTTTTTTATTTTTCCATTCACATAGCCATATGAAGGCTTGCTTTTTTTTGCGGGACAAGTTATAATTCCTAATGGCAACATTTAGCAATGCATGCAATGTACTGGCCATCTGGAAAAAATTAAATACATTTATACACTTTATTAATCCTAAAAGAAATTGCAGCCTCACAGTGCTGTACATGATACATAAAAGTATTAGAATGTATTGGCTCCGATGAGCCAAAGTAATTGCTTCGCGAAGTCTCGCGAGACTTTGCTTAATAACTTCATAAATTGATTTCTACTGTAAAAAACTTTTCCCGAACTCGGAACCGAACCCGAGTTCGGGAAATGTTTTTTTACAGTAGAAATCAATTTATGAAGTTATAACGTGAAGTCTCGCGAGACTTTGCAAAGTAATAACCTTGGCTAATCGGAGCTAATGCATTTTAATACTGTACGTACACTACAGACCAAAAGTTTGGACACACCTTCTCATTCAAAGAGTTTTCTTTATTTTCATGACTATGAAAATTGTAGATTCACACTGAAGGCATCAAAACTATGAATTAACACATGTGGAATTATATACATAACAAAAAAGTGTGAAACAACTGAAAATATGTCATATTCTAGGTTCTTCAAAGTAGCCACCTTTTGCTTTGATTACTGCTTTGCACACTGTTGGCATTCTCTTGATGAGCTTCAAGAGGTAGTCACCTGAAATGGTCTTCCAACAGTCTTGAGGGAGTTCCCAGAGATGCTTAGCACTTGTTGGCCCTTTTGCCTTCACTCTGCGGTCCAGCTCACCCCAAGCCATCTCGATTGGGTTCAGGTCCGGTGACTGTGGAGGCCAGGTCATTATCACGATCGGCGTGACTATCACATACGTGACACAGAGGGAGGGAAAGAGGAAGGCCCTGCCCAAGTGAGAGGGAAGGTGGTGACCCCTGACTCACCTTGCGGCTGGCACCTGGCTGCCCTGACGTCCCTAGACGGGTTCCTCACCCGTACGCCGATCACGTGCCTAAAACCCTGGCTTTCCCTAAGATGAGCCCTAGATAGTGAACAGGGCGGTGGGAACACTAGTCCGCACCACTAGCTCTAAAGGAAAACACCAAGGGGAGGACAGACAATACAGACTCAACATATAATCCCAGGTGGGCGACAACAGGAGACAACAAAAAGCCCAACAGGGATCCAGAGGGTAGCACTCTGGAACAACAACCAGGATTCACAGCTCCAGTGGGTCAGTATAGAAGTCCAGGCAGGAAGCTCTATAACTGGCAACTAGAGAAGTGTGAGAGGAGAATATAAGGAGGTTGTGAGTGGCAGACAAGAAACAGCTGAGGAGGAGAAGCTACGGATCACTAAGAAACAACGTGATCTTTAGACATAGAGCGCGCAGCCACCCGCTGCGACTTCCTGACCCCGGGTATAACGGAGTCAGATGTGGCTCTTGACACCCTCGTGACAGTACCCCCCCTTTCACGAGGGGCCTCCGGACACTCAGGACCAGGTCTCTCAGGATGAGAGGCATGGAAAGCCTGAATTAACCTGTTGGCGTTTACCTCTGACGCTGGAACCCACATTCTTTCCTCGGGACCGTAACCCCTCCAATGCACCAGATACTGAAGAGAGCGGCGGACCCGACGAGAATCAACAATTCTGGATATTTGAAACTCCAGATTACTATCCACAATAACAGGAGGAGGTGGCAGCGGTGATGGTTCTAGAGGTGGAACATACTTCTTGAGTAACGACTTATGGAAGACGTTATGGATCTTAAAAGTCTGAGGTAGCTCCAGGCGAAAAGCCACAGGGTTAATGACGGCTACTATTTTATAAGGACCAATGAACCTAGGACCCAGTTTCCAAGAAGGAACCTTCAACTTAATATTCCTAGTAGACAACCACACATAGTCATTCACTCCTAGGTCCGGACCTGGCGACCGTTTCTTATCGGCTATGCATTTATATTTACCACTCATATTTTTCAAGTTAGCTTGCACCTTCTGCCATACCGATGAAAGAGATGAAGAAAACCGTTCCTCTTCGGGAACCCCAGAAGACCCCCCCCTCTTTGAAAGTACAAAATTGGGGATGAAAACCGTATGCACCAAGAAATGGTGACTTGCCAGTGGATTCCTGACAGCGATTATTTATGGCAAACTCGGCTAACGGTAAATATGATGACCACACCTCTTGGTTTTCAGACACAAAACACCTTAAATATGTTTCTAGGTTTTGGTTGGTACGCTCAGTCTGTCCATTCGACTGAGGATGGAAAGCTGAGGAAAAGGACAAGTGTACCCCCAAACGGGAACAAAAAGCTTTCCAAAACTTAGAAATAAACTGGGTTCCCCGATCCGAAACCACATCGGAAGGGACCCCGTGAAGCTTCACGATTTCACAGATAAACACCTGAGCAAGAGTCTTAGCATTAGGAAGTGCGGGTAGCGCAATAAAGTGCACCATTTTGCTAAACCTGTCTACTACTACCAAGATAACTGTTTTACCCGCAGACAAAGGTAAGTCAGTGATGAAATCCATTGATAGATGTGTCCATGGCCTATTGGGGATGAAAAGTGGCAATAAAGACCCTGCTGGACGTGTATGAGAGACTTTCGCGCGTGCACAAGTAGAACAAGTAGACACGAAATCCATTACATCCTGACGCAACCTTGGCCACCAAAAACGACGAGACAATAGCTCCAAGGTTGTATTACTACCCGGGTGCCCAGCAAGTGCCGAATTATGATGTTCCTTTAATAATTCAAGACGCAGGTTTAACGGTACAAACAATTTCTCTGAGGGGCAAGAGGCCGGGGCGTCCCCCTGGGCCTCTAACACCTTTCCCTCTAGAACAGAGTGTACAGCAGAGACAACCACTCCTCTTTGTAAAATAGGTACCGGATCACTAACATTACCCCCTCCAGGGAAACTACGAGATAATGCGTCTGCCTTGGTATTTTTTGCCCCAGGACGATAGGTGATTACAAAGTTAAATCTGGTAAAGAATAGCGACCACCTAGCTTGTCTAGGGGTGAGACGCTTAGCCAATTCTAGGTACAGAAGGTTTTTGTGATCCGTAATCACCGTGACGGGGTGGATTGCTCCCTCTAAGAAGTGACGCCACTCTTCAAACGCCAGTTTAATCGCCAACAGTTCCCTATTTCCAATATCATAGTTCTTTTCTGCTGTAGATAACTTTTTGGAAAAGAAAGCGCAAGGACGCCATTTGCCAGGAGACGGACCCTAAGACAATACAGCCCCCACTCCCACCTCTGACGCATCTACTTCAACAATAAAAGGCTGGGAGACATCAGGTTGAATTAGAACAGGTGCCGAGGTAAATCTCTCTTTTAGAGAGGAAAATGCAATTTTAGCGGCGTCAGACCATTTAGAAAAATCAGTCCCCTTCCTATTCATGTCAGTAAGGGGTTTAACGATCACTGAATAATTTTTAATGAACTTTCTATAGAAATTTGCGAAACCCAAAAAACGTTGTAGAGCTTTAAGGTTCTCAGGAAGATCCCAATCTAAAATTGCCTGGACCTTCCTAGGATCCATACGGAAACCTGAAGCAGATAATAGATATCCCAGGAACTGTATTTCCTGAACGGCGAAGACACATTTTTCAATTTTCGCATATAATTTATTCGTCCGTAGGACCTGCAGTACTTGCCTGACATGTACTTCATGTGTTTTCAGATCAGCCGAATAAATTAAGATATCATCTAGGTATATGACTACAAACCTGCCGATGAGATGACTAAAAATATCATTAACGAAATGTTGGAAGACAGCAGGGGCATTGGTCAGACCGAAAGGCATGACTAAATTTTCATAATGCCCCTCAGGGGTGTTAAAAGCTGTCTTCCACTCATCCCCTTCCTTGATACGAATCAGATTGTAGGCCCCCCTAAGATCAAGTTTGGAGAACCACCTAGCACCCGCAATCTGATTAAAAAGGTCAGGAATGAGAGGAAGAGGGTATGGGTCTCGGATGGTTATCCGGTTTAGCTCACGGAAATCTAGGCAAGGACGCAGGCCCCCATCTTTCTTTTTAACAAAGAAAAACCCTGCAGCCACGGGTGAAGAAGAGGGTCTGATGTGTCCCTTAGCCAGACTCTCGGAGATATAATCTTTCATGGCTTGTCTCTCGGGACCCGAAAGATTATACAACCTGGACTTGGGTAATTTTGCACCGGGAATCAGGTTAACCGGACAATCATAAGGACGATGAGGTGGTAGCTTCTGACAACCCTTTTCAGAAAAAACGTCCTCAAAGTCTGAAATAAATGTAGGTAGGGAAGCTATGGAGGCGATTAAGCAATTGTTATTTAAGCAATTCTCTCTGCAATGCTCACTCCACTCCAATATCTCCCTGGCCTGCCAATCCACCACTGGATTGTGCGCTACCAACCAGGGAAGACCCAATACCACAGGAGAGGGAAGGCCCTCCAGAACGTAACATGAAAGACACTCATTATGGTGGTCCCCTACCCGAAGGTGTAAGTTATGGACAATGTGAGTGAGGTTTCTCTGAGACAGAGGAGCAGAATCAATAGCGAATATGGGAATAGGTCTCTGCAGCGTACAGAGAGACAAACCCATAGTGCGGGCAAAATGGGCATCTATCAAATTTACCCCTGCTCCACTGTCTAGAAAAAAAGAAATAGACTCCGTCTTAACACCAAAAACAATAACCGCTGGCAACACAAATTGAGATGTTCGTATGGAGGAAACGTATGCCCCCCGGCTGACATCCTCCGCACAGCCTGGGGTTAGTAGTTTTCCGACGGTCTTTTGTTTTTGAGAAAGGAGGGACAGACATTAATGAAATGACCCCTCCCCCCACAGAAAAAACAAGCCCCCCACCTACGGCGAACCTCAGGAGGACGGACCTGACGAGAAGTTCCTCCTAGCTGCATAGGCTCATCTAAGTCAGTACAGACTAACTGCTGCTTGGGAGAGGTTACCAATTGCTCAGGAATTTTCGATCTCTCCCTAAGACGTCTATCTATTCTGATAGAGAGGGACATAACAGCATCAAGGGAAAGGGGGGTCTCATACAGCGCCAGCGCATCCTTAACCCTTTCAGATAACCCAGAGCAGAACTGACTCCAGAGAGCCGGGTCGTTCCACTGAGTATCCGTAGCCCACCTACGGAACTCTGAGCAATATTCCTCTGCTGACCGATCTCCCTGTAGGAGTCTCCGTAACTTCGGTCAGGGTCATCATATATGAGACCCAAAGCCCCAAAAAATCCCTCCACTGACCGGAGAGCCTGGGAACCAGGGGGTAACGAGAACGCCCAGGATTGCGGGTCCCCCTGAAGCAGGGAAATAACAATCCCCACCAGCTGTTCTTCCTTACCTGAGGAGTAAGGGCGCAGCTTAAAATATAATTTGCAGGCCTCACGGAACGTCACTAATTTGTCCCTTCCCCCAGAAAATCTGTCAGGAAGAACAACCTTGGGTTCTGTAACAACCTGGTTACCCATAGCAACCGCTGGGCTTGCGGTCTGCTGCATTTGCTGCTGTTGTTGGAGGACAGACGCCTTCAATCCTGCCACCTCCAAAGACAGGCCTTGAAGCTGTTTTGCCAAAGCAGCAATAGGATCCATATTGGATTCTAAGTAGAGAGAAAAAAAAATTATTTTTATTTTTTTCTCCCCAAAAATAAGGGCCAGTTATAATATCACGATCGGCGTGACTATCACATACGTGACACAGAGGAAGGGAAAGAGGAAGGCCCTGCCCAAGTGAGAGGGAAGGTGGTGACCCCTGACTCACCTTGCGGCTGGCACCTGGCTGCCCTGACGTCCCTAGACGGGTTCCTCACCCGTACGCCGATCACGTGCCTAAAACCCTGGCTTTCCCTAAGATGAGCCCTAGATAGTGAACAGGGCGGTGGGAACACTAGTCCGCACCACTAGCTCTAAAGGAAAACACCAAGGGGAGGACAGACAATACAGACTCAACATATAATCCCAGGTGGGCGACAACAGGAGACAACAAAAAGCCCAACAGGGATCCGGAGGGTAGCACTCTGGAACAACAACCAGGATTCATAGCTCCAGTGGGTCAGTATAGAAGTCCAGGCAGGAAGCTCTATAACTGGCAACTAGAGAAGTGTGAGAGGAGAATATAAGGAGGTTGGGAGTGGCAGACAAGAAACAGCTGAGGAGGAGAAGCTACGGATCCCTGAGTGAGACAAAAAGGATTGCAAGGCAAACACAGAAAACAATCACTAAGAAACAACGTGATCTTTAGACATAGAGAGCGCAGCCACCCGCTGCGACTTTCTGACCCCGGGTATAACGGAGTCAGACGTGGCTCTTGACACCCTCGTGACAGTCATCTGGCGCAGCACCCCATCACTCTCCTTCATGGTCAAATAGCCCTTACACAGCCTGGAGGTGTGTTTGGGGTCATTGTCCTGTTGAAAAATAAATGATGGTCCAACTAAACGCAAACCGGATGGAATAGCATGCTGCTGCAAGATGCTGTGGTAGCCATGCTGGCTCAGTATGCCTTCAATTTTGAATAAATCCCCAACAGTGTCACCAGCAAAGCACCCCCACACCATCACACCTCCTCCTCCATGCTTCACGGTGGGAACCAGGCATGTAGAGTCCATCCGTTCACCCTTTCTGCGTCGCACAAAGACACGGTGGTTGGAACCAAAGATCTCAAATTTGAACTCATCAGACCAAAGCACAGATTTCCACTGTCTCATGTCCATTCCTTGTGTTCTTTAGCCCAAACAAGTCTCTTCTGCTTGTTGCCTGTCCTTAGCAGATATTCTACCATGAAGGCCTGATTCACACAGTCTCCTCTTAACAGTTGTTCTAGAGATGTGTCTGCTGCTAGAACTCTGTGTGGCATTGACCTGGTCTCTAATCTGAGCTGCTGTTAACCTGCGATTTCTGAGGCTGGTGACTCGGATGAACTTATCCTCCGCAGCAGAGGTGACTCTTGGTCTTCCTTTCCTGGGGCGGTCCGCATGTGAGCCAGTTTCTTTGTAGCGCTTGATGGTTTGTGTTACTGCACTTGGGGACACTTTCAAAGTTTTCCCAATTTTTCGGACTGACTGACCTTTATTTCTTAAAGTAATGATGGCCACTCGTTTTTCTTTACTTAGCTGCTTTTTTCTTGCCATAATACAAATTCTAACAGTCTATTCAGTAGGACTATCAGCTGTGCATCCACCTGACCTCTCCCCAACGCAACTGATGGCCCCAACCCCATTTATAAGGCAAGAAATCCCACTTATTAAACCTGACAGGGCACACCTGTGAAGTGAAAACCATTTCAGGTGACTACCTCTTGAAGCTCATCAAGAGAATGCCAAGAGTGTGCAAAGCAGTAATCAAAGCAAAAGGTGGCTACTTTGAAGAACCTAGAATATGACATATTTTCAGTTTCACACTTTTTTGTTATGTATATAATTCCACATGTGTTAATTCATAGTTTTGATGCCTTCAGTGTGAATCTACAATTTTCTTAGTCATGAAAATAAAGAAAACTCTTTGAATGAGTCCAAACTTTTGGTCTGTGCTGTATGTTTCATCCGAAGTCCATTCGCTCATCCCTAAGGGTATTTTTACACTTGCGTTGTGAAGATCCAGCAGGCAGTTTCGTCGCTGGATCCGGAAATCTGTGTGCAAACGGATAGCATTTGTAGACAGATCCAGATTTGGATCCGTCTAACAAATGCATTGAAACACCGAATCTGTCTCTCCGGTGTCATCCAGAAAAACAGATCCGGTATTTATTTGTTTTGCGTTTTTTAAAGGTCTGCACATGCGCAGACCGCAAAACCGGATCCGTTTTGCCGGAACACTTGGTGCTGGATCCAGAATTAATGCATTACAATGAAAAATAATGCCGAATCCGGCATTCCGGCAAGTGTTCCGGAATTTTGGACGGAGAAAATACTGCAGCATGCGGAAACAGGACGGTTCCGTTTTGCAGCCCATAGACTTCTATTATAATGGAATTAATACCTCTCCTGCATAGCATTCTGTCAAAGAATTGTGTTATGGTCCGTGGTAACGGAATCCATAACGCAATTCACCTTTTACCACCAAGCGAAGTGTGAACGAATTTCATAAGTAGAAATTCGTTCATCTCTAAAAATAACCAAACAATCAGATAAGGCTAGTTTCACACTAGCATTAAAGCAATTTTTCTGGATCTGCCATAATTAAATAGTGCTACTAGCCGTAAGCAAGTTTTCCGGGTGTGGCATAGTCGGATAGTGCTGCATGTCTTCTGAATCCCATGCACTATAATGGTATCTTGGGGAATCTGGCCTCACCACGGCAGGACAAATATTGCTGAGCGAAACAGTTTTAGTTCAGCTGAATCCTGGCATAAATGCTGGGAGTGGCTGGGAACCATTATATGACACCTATACGGGAGAACCCAAGCACTCTGTATGCAGAAATCTGCACATAAATATACCAAAATATATCTTTACCAAAGTTTAGAAAAGACATAAACATAATAAATACAAGAGTAAATTGGCAGTGACAAACACAAACACAAGGAGTATGCCACACAAACAAGGGTCAAATATAAATACCATAGAAAGACACTGTTATATAAAGGAATGGGCGTCTGTGAATAATCAAGCCATATGGTTCACCCTCCTGACCATGAGAATATCCGTTTGCATATTACATTACAGACCCGGTTGATGGCACCTCCAAAAAAAACATATAGTCAATGGGGCCCAGCAGTGAACGGCAGTATCCGGCTAGGCCGAATCTGGAGAACTCCGGCAGGTTGTTCCTCTGCTGGGACAGCCTGTCAGATTGCTTTATCGCTAGTGTGAAACTAGCCTAACAACAAAATATATAAATTCAAATCAATACAAGAGAGAGCATCATAATATAAAAGTATAATACTCATAAAAATATGATGCACATTTGAGACTGAAGACCCCTACTAATATGGAGACTTATTATAAAGTCTTATTGCTGTGGAGAAGAACAACCTCACTCAGTGCTCCCTAACACAACGCAACTGAATTCCTCTGCCACTGAACATGCTTCTCTGCTTCATCGCTACATTGTGCAGTGGATGTAAAACATTGCCCATAATAGCCTTCCATTTCTTTAAGGTCAGTTTTTCTACTAGTGCTTCCAGCATGTCCAACTTAGGCCTGTTTAGAACAGACCCAGCAGGCTGTTCCGGCTGGGAACATCCTGTCGGACCCGTCCTTGCCGGACACAGTCGTGTACTGCCGACAATCCGTCCTGCTTCGGATTCCTATTTTAAAATATTTTTAAATACACAGATAAGAATACAGTAGTAATTCACTGAAGTCTCGCGCGACTTCGGCCGAGACGAAGTTTGGCTACACGGAGCCAGTACATTTTAATGCCATACGGAAACAGCATTAACAACGAAGTTTTTGAACAAATAACTTTGGATCTAAGATCCAAAGCTTGATTCGCTCAAGCCTAGTTTCCGCCATGCCCCCACTCTCCACTGCTTGGGAGACCATGCAACGCTTACACTAGGCCCCTTGATGGCTGCCGTAAAAAGGCGTAATAGTGGTCACTAAGGGGTTAAGTTGCGTTGCAAATCATTTACACCAGTTGACAAAGTCTGCCACCAGCTCCACATATTCAGCATCCTGTCTGTTACTGATACAGACCACAATGGCAGTTTCATCCGAGAATTTCTGCAGATAACACAAGCCAGAGTTGTACCTAAACTACGAAGTGTAGATTTTAAAGGGGTTGTGTCACGAAGCACATTCTACATTTTTAAACCAGCACCTACATCTAAATACTTTTGTAATTGCATGTAATTTAAAATTAAGCATAGCCACTGAGTTATTCAATAAAATGTATCTGTATAGCGCCACCTGCTGTTTGTTCTTTTCCTGATTCTATGCCCATCAACCTGAGCTGGTCGAACATGCTCAGTTTGCACCTTCAACTGCCACCAGCCATATGTTCGGTTACAGGGAGAGAGCTGCAGCAGAAAGGACACACACCTAGAGCTGCCAGTCTAAAGTTATTCTAACTGAGCAATTGGAGCAGTGAATGTGGAGATCTCTGGTAGGGATGAGCGATGAAACATCCAAAGTCGATTTGCATAAAACTTTGTTACAATACTGTATGGAGCGAGCACTCCGTACAGTATTAGAATGTATTGGCTGCGATGCTCCAAAGTTATAACTTCGCAAAGACTTTGGGTAATAACTTCAGAAATTAATTTGTACTGTTAAAAACCTTTTACCGAACTCTCGGTACCAGATGGTATATTTTTTAAGTTTTTTTACAGTAGAAATTAATTTTTGAAGTTATTACCCGAAGTCTTGCACTCGCTCCCTACAGTATTCTAACAAAGTTTTATGCGAATCGACTTCGGATGTTTCATTCGAAGTTGATTGGCTCATCCGTAATCTCTGATTCCATGTGAGGTTCAGGACTGGTTCTAGCCATGTTATAAAGTGTACTATATGATGTCTGATTTTAAAAAAAATCTTCAATCATGGCATAACCCTTTTAAATAAGAATGGTGCTAGGATAGTCCCCTGGGAAGCCCCACAGGACCCAAGGCCGTGTCTGAGACACAGCCCTGTGACCATACAAACTGTGGCCCAGTGGTCAGATAGTCCATCATCCATAAGATAATGGACCACCCCTAACTATCATAGCTTCTACCCAAGTAACACAAGCTGCATGGCTTTAAATCCACTGGAGAAGTAAAAAAACTTGATCCCCACAGCACTATTACTAGTGTCCAAATGGGGATATACTTTATTCAGTAGGTAGGTCACCGCCTTATTCACACCAGTGCTATCCTGATAATCAAACTGCAGGGGGTCCAGGTAAGGCTACATTCACATGACGTGTGACGGACATTTTATTTGTAACGGCCGTCACATGTCTATTTTAAGAACAATGATAGTCTATGTGGTTATTCACACTGCAGTGAATAACGGACGTAAAAAAAATAGAACATATTTTGTCTGTTTTCACTGATCAACAGTCTCCATACAATTGAATGAGACCAGTTCTAACGTTTGGTTTGTTTTTAATGGATGTTTTTCGTGTGAGTGTAGCATAAGGGACAGCAGATGTAGGGAGCAGGTTAAAATTCTCAGGGAAGGGGAAAAGCTTATAAAAGAAAGAAAAAAGCTTAAAGGGAATGTGTCACTAGAATATGACCCATTGTTTGAATACATTTTTACATTAAATCTATATTTTTAAAATTCCCAATTTTGTTTTTTCTATGTTCATGGCCCTATATACTGTATATCTTTTAAAAAATCCCCAAATCATGCTGTTATGGCAGTGGTCCCTGCCACCACACTCTTCTCCTGCCAGTGACCATGGCCACTACCTTGCTTATCTGCTCCATAGATCCAGTGTTCTGGCAATACAGTCCCACCAGAGTCCCACTCTGCCTGTCCAGCGATCCTGGCTACCAGGGTAATGCTATCCTCCCATGTTGGGTAAGGCCTGCTTCTTGTTGACAGTGCTTCTCTGTGCCCATAAGGCGTGCTCTCTTTAGATATTAAAGAGGACCTTTCACCAGAATAAAACTTCTAAACTAACTATACAGACATGTAGAGCGGCGCCCAGGGACCCCCCTGCACTTACTGTTATACCTGGGCGCCGCTCCGTTCTCCCAGTATAGGCTCCGGTATCTTCATATTTTCGGCTCAACTGGGTGGAGCCTGCCGGTCCTTCTCCCAGGCTGTAGCGCTGGCCAATCGCAGCGCTCAGGCTATGAGCTGAGTGCTGCGATTGGCCAGCACTACAGCATGGGCGAATGAGACGCCGGCAGGTTCCCCTGGGTGGAGCCTAACTATGAAGATACCGGAGGCTATACCGGGAGAACGGAGTGGCGTCCAGGTATAACAGTAAGTGCAGGGGGATCCCTGGGCGCCACTCTACATGTCTGTATAGTTAGTTTATAAGTTTTATTCTAGTGAAAGGTCCTCTTTAAATGGCAAGTGCATGTACCTTAATCTTCCTCAGCCAATGTCTAGCTAACCTTGGTTACTTAAGGCACCTCCCTCTATGGGAAGGTGCCTGAGCAGTAGGTTCTACTAGTACGCTTGTTTCCTGCCAAGGTGTTTTTCCCTGTTCCGTCTGACTTTTGGAATTGACCCTTCATTGCCTGACCTGATATTGCCTGTTCTCCATACTAATCCTGAGCTGCCCACCCTGACTTTCAAATGTTTATTGGATTGCACATACTTTTTCCTGATCCTTGATGCTCTGCACTGGTGTCTCTTGACCCCCGTGGGTCAGTAGTCACATGAACAGAGACTACTTCAAGAGGTAGCAGCCTGGTGGTTCTGCTGCAAAGGAGTCCAGATCCCTGTACAGGGGTTAAAAGCTTGTGGGAGCCACTTAGATAATAACCCTTAGGAGTACCCTCAAGTCAAATCTGTTCAAGCGACATAGCGGATCCACATCCGCTTGGTTATATCACACCAGCCACTAGGCATATAATATTTAAAGACTTCCTGTTCTTCGAGAGCAGCCACACTGGCCACATAAGTAATATTCTACAGGGAATCTCATTGACTTCTAAGGGAAAGTTTTCTAGGCATGCTCTGTGACCGATGCAGATGTCAAGAGGGAGTAGATAAGCTGTGATATCACTCTTTGGCCTCATGCACACGACCGTTGTGTGCATCCGCGTCCGTTCTGTCATTTTTCACCATTTAGCGGAGGTCCCATTCATGAAAAAACATTTTTCGTGTGCATGAGGCATTTGTGAATGGTGGATTCTTAGTTATGTGTACAAAGCCGATATCTGTCATTGTAATCCTATCTATGATGATAATGTGCTGCCTACTGAAAATGTATTATACAGAACAGGAAGTCTTGACATATTATTTGGCCTAGTAAAACTGCATGACTTTAGGTAAAACTGCACAATTTTAGGTAAAACTGCACAATTTTAGGTATTTTTTAAACACAGACAGTGACATGGAAAATTAAAACAAAAACACCAAAAGTTCCCCAAAAAATACGTTTAACATAAAAACGTGATTTAAACAATAGGTAATTGTTGAGGAAGGGTTAAGACGCATGCATATATATACATATATGCATGCAAACACGTGCATGCGTGTATGATATATATGCATGCATTAATAGTCACTTTATAGAATGATGTGCGCAGATGTGCCCAGCATCTGCACACATCTGCCCTTAGTGGCCCACGGGGGCTCATGGTGGCCTCTGTAGGAAACTTGTGGTAACTATGACCCTTATAATATAGGTGTATAAATATAGATAAGATATATATTCATATGCCCCCTGATACATGTCTCCATGTACCCCAGTATCGGTGTATACATGTGTATGGATGTGCCCCAAGCATCCATACACATGTATATTATATATATATATATATATCCCCCCGCTGCTGGAGATAATTGTGCATGATAGAAGGGAGGGATAAACCTCCCCTCCTTCTATTATGCGCATTCCGACAGCACGATTACTATCGCGCTGTCTGGAATGCTAAAGGCTACAGGCGGGGGATCAAAGGCTTCTCCTGCCTGTTAGTATATGGCGCGTCGCCGATGTGCGCGTGCGGGCCGGCGCAGTGACGTCATATCACTGCGCCGGCCCACGTGGCTCTGATGGGCGGGCGCGCGCCACCTGGTGGGCGGTGCGGACCGCCGGAGATAAATATCCGGCGGTCCCTGGACTGCGGGCAGAAGGGAGCGGACCCCCCCTGAAGGAGCGCAACCTGCGCTCAGGAAGAGGACCCCTACCGGACACCCCCTGATAGGAGAGCGCGGTCGGCGCTCGGGATTCGGAGCGGCATAACCTCCTAGACGAACGAGCAACAAACATTAAGTAACCCCTATCCCACCAACGATATCCCTGACCACCTACCTAACCCTTACACCCCTGAGCCCAAATAACCCTTACCCCATACCACTCATAACCAAACCCCTATTCCCCTGGTTAACCCCTGACCTCCAAACCCCTACACCCCTGATAACCACTGACCTATTCCCCTGATTGCAAACCCCTGCATATCCAAACCCCTACTCCCCTGGTTACTACATTTGCAGGGTATTTACCCTTGCATTGCTGTGTAGCCCTGCAATACTGTATTTGTGTCGGTGGCCTGCATACACCCCTGTAGTGCCACCGTTAACCCTCATCGTACCTTAGGGATAGAATTAGTCAGGTGGGGTGGGCTGCTAATACATGTGTGTGAGTGTATTGTATAGTTTGTGGGTGGAATTTGGGAACTGTGTAGTGTAGTTTAGTGCTGTATTTATAGTACTGTATTGTTAGTGTATTGCGTGCGTAGTGTATTGTTGGTATTAATAAATACTATGTGTTATTTGTAACTATCTGTGTAATGTGTGGTTATTAGCGATAGTTAGTTTAGTAAGGCGCATGCAGCTAGCTTAGTGATTAGCGTGAGGCAAAGTATAGTGAAAGTATTGTGTTGTTATATAAAGGTATAAATAGGCGGAGTCATCAATAGACGGCTCCTCCTATTTATGAATATTAATTATCGATATTCGCATAATATTGGTAATTAATATTCCCCCTTTACATTGGCGAGCCAGGCCCACTGCTTAGATTTTGACATCTGTGTTTGGTTTTGAGGTTAGAGGTCGGTTATACTGTGGATTGTCAGGCAAGAGAGACGCGGTCAGCGATCTGAGCGTCTAGGACCTGATCATTCGGACAGGTAACGCGACTCTTCCATATAGTACCAAACGCAGATCAAAATCTTTAGCAGAGAATCTATGTTCTATCTGTGAACTAATATTTTACTATTTGCTTTACACGGTCACTGCATCGCTCAAGTGATTGCGAGGGAGAAGAGGACACGTCACTGAAAGAGATCCATCTTCATTGGAGCGGCGTACAAGTCCGGCTGGTCAGGAAGAAGCGATCCGGGAGAAAAAGGACTTCTTCCAAGCAGCTGCGTAGGATGAAGAGGTATGGCATTTAATTTTAACCCTTCCGTTTTTTTTGCGGACTGTGAAAAACGGATGACACACGGAAGCACCACGTCCGTATTATACGGACTTACGGAACTGAAACGGAAACATACGGATCCGTGATTTACGGACCGCAAAACCACCACGGTCGTGTGAATGCTCCCTTATACTGAGGTCAAGGCCTTCAAGGAGCAGACTGCCTCTACTAATGTGACGGTAGCCAAATAGAAGGCTCAGGTTGCTGTAAGCTCCCAGATAATGACTGGCATGCAACAGGTCATCACCAAGTTGGTGCCGGCCCTTTCTTTTCCCATAAAGTCAGGGTCGGAATCTCCCAAAACTTTGCCCTATGCAGGGCAAAAAGGGGGGAGAGTAGTCTGTGACGGGCCAAATCACCAGACCAAGCCGGTCCAGACTAACAGAGATTTTTCCCTGACTTTGGGGAAAAGAAAGATTGTGAAAAGTGCCTCCCTGAGAATGGAACAATTCAGGGAGCGCAGTTGCAGTGTGGACGGACCTAAGCCATGCCGTGCAATCATCAAATGTTTTGCGTGTGGTGGCTTGGGTCATATAACGAAGCACTGCAAAACAAGTGAGAACATAACACACAGGACAGGAAACCAATTCACGTGTTTCAGGTGTGGGAACAAAGGACACATTGCAAGGATTTGCCCTTGTGCAAGTAATTGCAATGTGTCCAACAGTAGAATTAGCCAGGTAAAAAATTGTGCAGTGGGGTCTAGTCAGCTTGGCCATAAAGGGGTTACCTCTCGGCAGCATCACCAGCTGCTGAGGGGTCAGAGTGGCCAAGCTAGGCTAGGCAACATTTGACACCCCTGTACTGTTTGTTACACCGTTTGTTCCCTGTGCATGTCCATGTTGTGTGTTTTTGTTATCTGTTTGTAAGTTTTCTTGATGTTGATGGTGGTAGTCCTTGTCTACGAATGTGTTCCACCATGCTGATTTTTGTAGTTTACATTCCTTGCTGCGGGTCATTCTTGTGTCCCCTTTGGGTAGAACTTTGTTATACTGTGGATCGGGAACGTATATGTTCGCGAGCAGATAATTTCACACGGGAAATCCTGCTGGTCGGGAGAAGGCATAAGGACCTTCTCCATGCAGCACACAAAGGATGGTGTGATATTTATTCCGGGCAACCAGGGTCTCAGATCGATACAGATAACACTGTTGTGCTCAAGGTTTTCGGTAGGGCTGTGTTGCACTGGGGACTGGGGCGGACAGACAACATTGGTGTAATGTTGTCATGCGCACTTAATTCTAGTCCGATCAGGTAGCACAGCTCTGATAGGGATTGGACGCAGAGTGTTTGGCAGCAGAGTGTGGACTGTGTTCTTGTGTTGTGGGGTCCTGGGGAGCCAGGGCATGACCCATGCCATTGGTTCTGCGGGCATCCACAAGACAGGATCACAGGGGGAAGTCAGCCTGGGTACACATGAGTGGACGGGGATACGGTGCCATCAATAACAAGATGGTGCTTTGTCCACAGCACTTCAGTTATCCTAACCTAGTAGGGTGGCCATCCTTATCTGTTGGTGCAGAGGGATGTGTAGCAGAGGACGCGATCCTCTGAAGGTAGGGTGTTCAGACACCAGTGTTAGGATGACGAGGGGTCCTGTGAGATAAAGGGCAGCCCAATACCTTTCTCTACTCATGGGTCAAAGGTATTGGTGCTGGGATTTTTAACATTTAATTGCACCGTGAGGGGAGAAATCCCCCAGGAGCGCCTGGTATTTTCTTCTGCCATAGGTGTGTTTATATGGAGCAGAGGAAAAACCCAGATGACGCCACAGAAGAGACCAGCTATCCCCCCTGACACTCTTGTGAGGCTCCAGAGGATCCCACTGGATTTTGGCAACAAAGCGACCTTTGTTTAGAGGTGTTCTAGAGATGAAGGACTGTGCTACAATCCAGCGGGAGCATTATCTCAGGCTCTGGAGAAAGACTTGGAGACGTTCGGGTGGAAGAGCTTATACTACGATCGCTTGTTTCACCCAGTGAAACTTCTTCTGGTTCTGGTCATCTACATTAGACGGAGGGTCAAGGGACTTATTGACCAAATACACCAGAACCAGACAGAACTTTACCGAACTAACCGAAGGAGGAGGCTCAGGACATAACTCAAGCATTGTTCCTGTAGCCAAATATTGTATGGACACACTTTGTTTCCTATGAGGGTTCGGGACGTATAACTTGTACTACCCTGAAACCCCATAGCACATTGTACATTTATTGATTTTGTTTGTCGGTCGATGGTGTACCCATAGACACTCTAGGTACAAATGTGTGACAGCCCACACCCAGGGAAACTTGCCCAACACACTGTGGTGAGTTATTATTTTGCTGTACACATTTGCATCCTATAGTCGTTTCCCATTGACACAAGGGTCTGCGACCTACCTGTGTCTTTGGAGGTGTAGAGATATGCCAGGTTGCATGAGTCTCTATGGGTACACATACATATAATGGAATTTGGTGGTGTTGGGAGGGATGTGACCTGTGTTTTGTGTGAATGGGGATAAGGTTAGGACACGATAGGGAAAGGCATCCTTTGTTTTCCATTTGCCACCTTGAACCCTGGAACGGTGAAGTTCTTAAGGGAAGGGCTGGATGTGTAGTGTGGCGGAGGTGTTCTCCTCAGTTAGAATTTAGGTACTATGACATCACCGCTTAAAAGTCTGACCTGCCTTGTAAAGACCTATTAATTTGTCCACGGGAGAACCGCACCCATCAAGATGGAAACAGATGTTGGACGAAAGTCGTGATTGAAGAAAGTTGGGACTGAGGTTGTGAGGGTGAACCCGCTCCAGATTCCTTGGGGGCGGGCCATACCTGAAGATCGGCAGAATTACTGAGAGACTGTGGGGGTGTGGACACTCCAAAATGGGGGTGGGCAACACTGGAAGACTGTTACTTGGAGGAAAGGCCAGTTAAAGGTTGTGAGGGTGAACCCGCTCCAGATTCCGTAGAGGCGGGCCATACCTGAAGATCGGCATAACTACCGAGAGACTGTGGGGGTATGGTCACTCCAAACATTGGGAGTGGCCAACACTGGAAGACTATTCAAAAGATGTCAAGAAAGTACCCGCGAGAAGAAGACGGTGTATCCTGTGGACGGAGGAGTAGGTTACGGTGAAGGGCAGGTCGGAGGAAGCTGGATGAGGGATGTCTAGGTACCTAAAGATCAGTGTGCACTACAGGTCTTCCTGAACTTCCACCAAGGATGGGGTTGAGGGGGGTCAAATATATCTCGACCCTTTTCCCCCAAGATATTGTCTTAATTCCACAACAGGGGGATTGTTGAGGAAGGGTTGAGACGCATGCATATATATACATATATGCATGCAAACACGTGCATGCGTGTATGATATATATGCATGCATTAATGGTCACTTTATAGGATGATGTGCGCAGATGCGCTCATGGTGGCCCCTGTAGAAACATGTGGTAACTGTGCCCCCTTATAATATAGGTGTATAAATATAGATAAGATATATATTTATATGCCCCCTGATACATGTCTTCATGTACCCCAGTATCGGTGTATACATGTGTATGGATGTGCCCCAAGCATCCATACACATGTATAACATATATATATATATATATATATATATATATATATCCCCCATATCCATAGGCCCCAATATCTGAAACCAGGTGCATCAGCGTGAATGTGCCCCAAGCATTCACCCTGATGCAATCTGGCTGATTGCATCAGAATAACCGGACAAGGGTCCGGTAATCCTGATGGCTACAAAGGACTCAGGTTCAACAGAATCTGAGTCCTTTGTTCTAATTATCTCCAGCGCTGCTGGAGATAATTATGCATGATAGACAACGCGATTACTATCGCGCTGTCCGGAATGCTAAAGGCTACAGGCGGGAGATCAAAGGCTTCTCCCGCCTGTTAGTATATGACGCGTCCCCGATGTGCGCGTGTGGGCCGGCACAGTGACGTCATATCACTGCGCCGGCCCATGTGGCTCTGATGGGCGGTGCGGGAGTGCAGGCCGCCAGAGATAAATATCCGGCGGTCCCTGTACTGCGGGCAGAAGGGAGCGGACCCCCCCTGAAGGAGCGCAACCTGCGCTCAGGAAGAGGACCCCTACCGGACACCCCCTGATAGGAGAGCGCGATCGGCGCTCGGGATTCGGAGCGGCGTAACCCCCTAGATGAACGAGCAACAAACATTAAGTAACTCCTATCCCACCAACGATATCCCTGACCCCCTACCTAACCCTTACACCCCTGAGCCCAAATAACCCTTACCCCATACCACTCATAACCAAACCCCTACACCCCTGATAACCACTGACCTATACCCCTGATTGCAAACCCCTGCATATCCAAACCCCTACTCCCCTGGTTACTACATTTGCAGGGTATTTACCCTTGCATTGCTGTGTAGCCCTGCAATACTGTATTTGTGTCGGTGGCCTGCATACACCCCTGTAGTGCCACCGTTAACCCTCATCGTACCTTAGGGATAGAATTAGTCAGATGGGGTGGGCTGCTAATACATGTGTGTGAGTGTATTGTATAGTTAGTTTGTGGGTGGAATTTGGGAACTGTGTAGTGTAGTTTAGTGCTGTATTTATAGTACTGTATTGTTAGTGTATTGCGTGCGTAGTGTATTGTTGGTATTAATAAATACTATGTGTTATTTGTAACTATCTGTGTAATATGTGATTATTAGCGATAGTTAGTTTAGTAAGGCGTATGCAGCTAGCTTAGTGATTTGAGGGGTTAAATGCGTGTGATTGACGTTATCGTTGATCACACACCTTGGTCCCAGTTGCCTGCTGTTTAAAACAGCAGGCACCTGGCAGCTATGGCACTGCTGCGCTCGTGAGTGGGTAAAATTTTTAAAAACCCAATCATCTGTTCCAGCACTGTGGGTCCAGTAAGGACCAGCCTTATGGGTATGCGACCTATACAGTCACACATCTGAAGGGGGTGCCAGATGGTCCCTTTTCCCAGGCTCCTGGTCACCATGTTGATTCACTCTACTGTACTAAATTGGATGCAGAAGTAATTAAGAATTCAACTCAGCGCTAGTGGGACAAAGGAATGGGACATTAGTTCTCTGGTCTGCTGCTCAGAGTTTTTTTTTTGTTTTTTTTAGATGCAGTTACCGTGATGTCATCAGTGTGTCACCTGCAGTGTTCTGCAAATTCAAGCCTGGCCAGACAGTACGCCAGATCTACATTGTTGGGTGAAACTGTGGAACCGGGGAGAGGCGAGCATATTCAGGGGCAGGAACAAGTGCATTGGGCACTATAGGGGGAACAGAGCAGGTGGCACTATAGTGAAACAAAACAAATGGGACTATACGGGCACAAAGCACAAGACACTATAGGAGGCACAGCGCAAGAGATGGTATATAAAGATCAAGCCAGATACACTGACCATTAAAAATGTCAAAAAGGTCTGTTTTTAGCATCCTTTTTTTCACTGATACCGTTCTGAGAAACTGCCATTAAAAATGGTCCCCTTCAATTTTATGGGGGCTGTCGGTCCATGAAAACTGACACAATTGTCTATCCTATTTTGTCCTATTTTTTTAATGACCATTATTCACGGGCCGTAAAAAAACAGCTGAGTAAATAACCCCATTGACTACTATTGTGACGGCCATTAAAAAGATGTCTTTCACACGGCCATTTTTCATGTGAATTTATCCTAATACCATATCTCCATGACACATGATTTACAAAGTTAAATAGTTGTCTGGTAAAAAAAAAAAAAACTAAATCCCTCATTTAGTTTGAAAGCAGGCTTTAAAAATTTCAGATTATCTGGAAAGGTCATCAATTCCCAAAACCTTTTCCCCTGACCTCCTCAACAAGACAACCTTTCAGCAATGCCATCCCTCTGAGTCTTTTGAAGTAAAGCGCTGCTTTATAATAAGACTTCCTATTGTTTCTACACTTATCTGCGTCTTTTTCATTGTAATCATCTCTTAATGAATTATTGTCTATTATTTACAAAGTTTTTAGTTTGGTATACTCTTTTTGCTGCTCCAGCTTTGGGCAGCTATGTATTATTAAAACTGATATTGTTCTGTCACACAATTTCATTTAATATAGAATGGTGTAACTAGCAAATGTCTAAATCACTTTATTTAAAAAATATGCCTGTATCCACATTACAACAAGCTGTAAAGTCATGGCCACTAGGCGCCACTAGGGGTCTCACTTCCACCTAAGTTGCAGTCCACTACCTGTTGTCAGACACGATCAATCACAGAGACTCAGAAGACGGCTCACAGGAAATGGGGGGGGGGCACAGAGCTAGCTGAGATTCTGAGCCTCATAAAACAACAGCTTCTACACAGCGTTTGAAGATTATAGCCTCCTGTGTGATTGTAAGTATGATCACTCCCTCCTTATCTGTTATGTGAGCTCTGGAGCTGAAAACAAACATAGTGGGGAAAAAAATGAAAGGATGTCACAGCAGTACAGTGCTGGCAAATTCCACAGAATCGAGATACCCCATGCTTGTGAAAGAAATGCATCTAGCTGTGCAGCTGAAACAAGGAATAATATGAATAAAAAAGACTCTAGGTAAGCAAAAAAAAACACCAGTTCCTTCACAGTTATGATTGTACAAAGAACCACTGCCATTATGCACACTTTTGATTATTTTTTTAAAACTCAATAACACTTTAAGGGGATCAAATCAAATGTTTGTCATTTACTTCCCTTCTTTTGACATTTATAATTAAAACAGTAACAATCACTCTTAAAGAAGTTGTTCAACCCCAGACCCCCAACGTTGCCGGACCTGTGGAGGGAAGCATACTTACCTGCTTTTTACCATTTCTGGCTGTTTTTCTCCCCCAGCATCACTGCTACTCACAGGTATCCCAATGTCAACATCCAGTTTTTACAGGTCATGAAGCTGCTTCAGTCAAAGACTGGCTGCAATAGTGACGTGTCCCCCATGTCTCATGGCACTGAGTGACATTAAAGATGGGCAACACATCAAACATCACTGTTATAGCCAGTCATTGACATGGTTGACATGGGGATACTGCGGAGCGACGATGGAGAAGCAAAGGTGTCTGAATCAGGAGGCGGAGAGCAGGTAAGTATGCTTCCTTCCACAATTCAAGTCATATTGGGGAGTCTGCCTGAAAGGCCTCTGGTTTTGAACAACCCCTTTAATGAGGACCTGTCCACTCCTGTCATGTCTGCATTCCCCATGGAATAACAATTCTGAAGCATCTTTTCTCACACCTCTATGGTGTGCCGATGGTATTTGTGGCCTTGTGGTATTCCTCCTAGAAATAAATTAACAACTGGGTGTTATTATTCTCCTTGTCCTAGTGATGTGTCCTTAAATAGTCTCATAATGGCGACAACCATTCGTCAGTGTGAGAGTGTGTTGGACCCAGTTGTGAATTCATATATTTCTGGTGGCAAAAACAGAGGAATGGCAGAACGTAGGGTAATGAGAAAAGATGAGCCAGAATTGTCAGGAGAGATGACAGGTTTAGTCACCAACGTTAAAATGACAACTTCCTGCTCAGTCACTTTTAAATATGACAAAATTGTGAATAATATAATATAATATATATTTGGGACGTTAATTGCTCATGGAGTAATATCTACAATTCTTCCACTGGGTGGAGATGCTTCATAACTTGCTGTCAATTGGAGCCAGATGACTACTTATAATTGCTGGGAAAAAAAATTAATAACAAGGCTTATTGTTTGTGCTGACCTTTTAGCTACACCTCACTGTAAAAGTCTGATTCATGAAACCAATTATGTGAACAATCTGTATGGGGTAAGGATTCAGTTTTATCCAGTTTTATCAGATTTAACCATAACTTGCAAAAAATTCTAAAATTGATTTCAAAATGTAAAAGTTAACATTTATCTAACAACCGCTTGAAAATTCTGATATGTTGAGGACAGTGATTTTTTTTTTGTAATCATTGGTTTCTGAGAAGCATAACTTCCAAATGTTTCCATTGATATAGCTGTATGAGGGTTTAGATTTCCTGGAGAAGCTATATTTTTAATAACAATAATTTTTGGGGGAGGGCGTTTACATAGGAGAGAACAGAATGAACTGCAGTTTTCTTTTGGGGCGTAAGGAAGGGGGATGTTAAAACAGTGTACACCATGCAGCATAACAGATGTTAATTCCAGTCAGTGCAATTACAGTGATACCAAGTTAACAGTATGTAACATTTTACTAGTTTTGTACAATAAAATCTTTCAAAAAATGTTTGTTTTTATGTTTCCATGTTCCGACTGCCAACTCTTATTATTCTTAGGCTCCTTTTAGACTAGAGAGTTGCACACTTCGGACTGTGATTCTGGTTGTAGATCTTTTTAGTAAAATGGCACACTTTATTGCATTACCTAGTCTACCCAATGCTAAAACTCTTGCACAGGTGTTTGTCGACAACATCGTGAAACGACATGGCATTCCCTCTGATGTGGTGTCCGATAGAGGGACTCAGTTTGTTTCCAGATTCTGGAAAGCGTTCTGTACTCGTCTGGGTGTAAAATTGTCCTTCTCTTCGGCTTTTCATCCTCAGTCGAACAGACAGACGGAGCGCACTAATCAGAATCTGGAGACTTACTTGAGATGTTTTGTTTCAGAGAATCAGTAAGAGTTGTCTTCATTTTTGTCATTAGCAGAGTTTGCTATAAATAACCGTAGACAGGAATCCACTGATAAGTCGCCGTTTTTTGGGGCATATGGGTTCCATCCACAGTTTGGTAAATTTTCTGGTGCTCAAAATTCTGGCATTCCTGAGGAGGAACAATTTTCCTCTTCTTTGTCTTCTATTTGGCGGAAAATCCAAAATAACCTGAAAAAGATTGGCAACAGGTATAAGCGTGTGGCTGACAGGAGACGTATGAGTGGTCCGGACCTGAGAGTGGGTGATTCTGTGTGGTTGTCTACAACAAACATTAAACTTAAGGTACCTTCTTGGAAGTTGTGCCCAAGATTTATTGGTCCATATAAGATCACTGCCATTGTTAAACCTGTAGCCTTCCGTCTTGAACTTCCTCAGGCATTGAAAATCCATAACGTATTTCATAAATCGTTGCTAAACAAATGTGTCAAACCTGTTTAGCCGTCCTCCTTGCCTCCCGCTCCTGTCATGGTGGACGGCAATTTAGAATTTCAGATCAGCAAAATTGTGGACTCCCGAGTTCTCCAGAGATCCCTATAGTATCTTGTTCATTGGAGATGGTACGGACCATAGGAGAGGATGTGGGTTCCAGCGACCGATGTTAATGCTAGTCGTCTGGTGAGAGCATTCCACAGAGCTCATCTTGATAAGGTCACTCCTGGGTGCCCAGAGGTCACCCGTAGAAGGGGGGATACTGTCACATCTGTGACAGGTCTCAGAAGGTCTGAAAGATTATCTACGCATTAGTGATCTGACAGCCTCTTTTGGTTTCACTTTGTCTGTGTGTTGCTGGTATGTCCACACCTCCTGTTCAGATGTGGATCGGGTGACCTTTACCTCGCCCTATTTAGTCTGACTTTTCCCATCACTCCTTGCTTGGGATAGCTTAATTTGGTCTTGGAAGAGCTGGAGTGTGGTTCGTGTTGAAGTCCTGTTCATCCTTCATCCTCTGAAGTTAAGTGTTCTGCTTGTCGTGTTTTGTATACCCCCCACCCCTGGTTGTTTACTAGGCCTCAGTGAGACGCTAGTTCCTTCGCCAGGGAAGGAACAGGTGGTCTCTGCCCTGTCATTATCTTTAGGGCATCTTAGGGTCACCAGGATTTTCTAGGCTCCCGTGTATGGGTATCTCTACCATCGAGAGGTGCCCATGCGGATAGGAGTTAGGGCCAGGAGCAGGGTTTTACAGGTGGTGACCCTTTTTCTTCCCTAGCGGTGAGACCAAGTGTCTTTCCCCTTCCTTCTTGATTGTCTTTTGGTGTTCTCCCCTACTACATCCGTGACAATAACGGCCGGAAAATCAGTTTAATAGTATTGTGCCGATGCACCAGGGGTGCAATCGCCAAATGACAGGAAAAAGGTTAACAAGTTTACACAAATTTACAGGAAGGGTAACTGATCCGTAATATACTGCGCTCCAACCAGCAAACACATAAAAATACAGGCTGCTCTCCTCTGATATTTTCCTGTCTGACCCCTGCGACTCAGGGCACGTTTCTACAATGCTCTGACTAAAGATTCCTGCTCTATGCCCTATCGCAGGTTAGCACATTCACAGTTCTGTGTTAGTGTCCTGTCACTAGTTTCTCAATTGGACAATATCACTCTTCTCAGAATCACTTTTTAGTCTCTGTGGCTCTGTCCAACTGCAGCCAGACTCTCAGCTCACCACCAGCCAGGATGACACACACCAGACAAAGCCTGGGAACTTGAAACTCCTCCTACATCCTCTGGAACAAGCAACTTTATTTCTTTCTTACTCAAAGACACAGCGGCCTCTTGTGGCTGGAAGAAGTCATTACAGTCTATGTAAAACATTATCACTAGAAATTCAATGTAACTTGGTCATTCTAGGGGCTGACCCTTACACTACTGAAGCTTTATTGAAGATAAGTGTTTCCTTTCCCATATATATGTATATATATATATATGAAAAACGGACAGCACTCCAGGTAAAATATAGTGGTGTTTATTCACCCATGTGGATGGCAACATTTCAGCTCATACAAGAGCCCTTTTCAAGCTTTTTCCGCTTGAAAAAGGCTCTTGTATGAGCTGAAACGTTGCCATCCACATGGGTGAATAAACACCACTATCTTTTACCTGGAGTGCTGTCCGTTTTTCATCTTTATCGAGACGGGGTAAGCTGCTACATCCCTGGACTTAGCACCCTCCTTGTGCTTTTCCAGTGCCGCCACTATATTCCTTTTTTATATATATATATATATATATATATATACACAGTATATATATCTATGTGTGTTGCCTTTCCCTGTTTTTTGTCATTAGTCCTGAGGGAGACTCCTGTTCGTCCCTCCCTTTGGAGGAACAGGTAGATCGCGATGTTTAGTGTTCTCGCTTATGCGCAGAAGCCGGATGGGGACGCCACTAAGACCGCGGTGCTCGGTGTGTGCAATTTATCAGCTGATTGTGTGAGTCTTTTAATATACACTATGTAATGGGCGCACCTGTATTTTGTAATGATCAATTATATTTTATCGTGTATTTTCACAACATATCATGTATTTGATTATATAGCACTGCAAATTTATTTTATTTATGTACTTTGCACACTGATACTGAGATCTTCTGTATGTTCCAAATGCTATTATTATGAATTTTGTTCACTTTTGTACTTGATTGATTTTATTGTGTTATGAATTGACACACCTATATATACTTTGGTTGTAACACATGTGCACATAGCTTGAGAAAGACCGCAACAAGCGGTTGAAACGTCGCTGCTACATGACACTGGGTGAATAAACCGCACGCGTTTCTTTGAATTCCATGGTGTGCTGCTGGCTTTTTTCACTGTAATATATATATATATATATATATATATATATATGTGTTGCCTTTCCCTGTTGTTTGTCATTAGTCCTGAGGGAGACTCCTGTTCGTCCCTCCCTTTGGAGGAACAGGTAGACTCAGTTGTGACATTAGTTCCAGGGTCCTATAGGTTGAGATAGAATTCCAGGGATCTAGGTATACAGTGTATGAACTTGCCTACCTTTGGAACCTATTCATACTGGTAGTCTGTCAGGACTGGAGTTATGTTTTTTTCTATTTCTATTTCTATTCTATTTTCCTTCCCTAGTTTCCAGGCCTTATTCCGGTATCCCCTTTCCCTCCTATGCTCGATGTGGTGTTTTCCTCCCACACACGAGTGTGACAATTAGATAACACTGACATAATATTGTATTTTACTAAATTAATCCATCCTTTACAAAGTCTTATAATTTAAATAAAATAAGTAAACAATGATCCAGTAGAAACAACTGTTATGAGGATTTGCTCTGGTAGGCAGGACGCATTACAAAGGCGAAACAAGTTCGTAAATCAAACTGTTTTTGTGTTTATTCACACAAAAGGCAAAAGAAAAACGACTTATTACAGTCTTGGTGTTAATTCACACAATGAAAAGCCCATAGAACAGACACGTCACCTTTCTAGCCGTTTTATCCCCAGCAGTTCACAGCAGGCTTTAGGGGCCTGTTTCCTAGCGTGCAGCCCTCATGCGGCTCTCAGCCTTCCAGCACAGCACCATGCTTCAGATCCCAAAACAGAGACTCAGCCTATTTAAAGGACAGCCATGTGCTGCCAAAACCCAGACCGGCACTTAAACTCTGGTCCGGTATTTAAACTCACCTGGCTGAAAATCAGCCCAGCTGCCCATGTTAGGAGCAAAATACCTGCCTTCCCAAACAAAACCCCTTGCTATGTCACATACCCCCCCTTTGTTCAACCCTGAGGGGGTGAACACATGCCAGACAGTGTAACCGGGACAGGGCATCCGCGTTTCCCTGTAACCGGCCTGCTCTGTGTTCTACTTTAAACTTAAAGTTTTGCAAGGACAAGAACCATCTGGTGACCCGAGCATTCCTCTCTTTAGCCTTTAGTGGTCAGTCACCAGACGGAACTTTCTCCCCAACAGATAATAGCTGAAGGAAGACAATGGGATGCTCCTCCCCGTTGACTTCCTGAGACAGTACAGCACCGAGGCCTACTTTGGAGGCATCGGTCTGTACTATAAACTCCCTTTTGAAGTCGGGTGTCACCAAAACCGGGGACCCACACAGGGCCGACTCTAAAGCAGAGAAAGACTCTTTTGCCTGGTTATTTTATCGGACCATCACGGACTTACGTCCCTTCAAAGGCCCTGTCAATGGAGCTGCTAAAGTGGCAAAACGGGGAACAAACCTCATATAATAGCCCACTATTCCCAGGAATGACTTTACTTACCTAGAGGTGACAGGTCGAGGCTAATTCCTTATCGCCTCTATTTTGTTTACTTGGGGTTTAATGACTCTGCGCCCAATAACATGCCCTAGGTATTTGGTCTCCTCAAACCCTATCGCACATTTTTTGGGGTTAGCTGTTAGACCAGCCGTTCGAAGGGAGTCCACTACGGCTGTACTGTACTTTGGGCAGGTGACTTTCCCAGTCAGTACTGTTAATGACAATAAAAGGTAAGCCGAAGCTTACCGCCAATGTGGACAAATCATAATGTCCATTAGACGTTGAAAAGTTGCAGGGGCGCCATGCAGACCGAAGGGTAACACCTTATATTGGTACAGCCCCTCTGGTGTAATGAAGGCAGTTTTCCTGCCAGTACCCTTTTGTGAGGTCCAAAACAGAAAAATACCAGGCTTGGCCTAACCTTTCAATACGCTCATCCACCCGAGGCATGTGATATGCATCGAATTTAGATATTTCATTCAGCTTACGAAAATCGTTACAGAACCGCAACGTCCCGTCTGGCTTGGGTATTAAGACTAAAAGACTGGCCTACTCACTTTTTTACTCATAGCTGCAGCATGAGCTGCACTTCCTCCGAGATGGCTTGTCGTCGAGCCTCGGGCACCCAGTATGGCTTTAACCGGACTTTTGCCTGAGGCTCAGTGACAATGTTATGCTGGATTGCGGAAGTGCATCCAAGAGGGTTCGAGAACACATCCGTGTTCCAACTAACAAACTCCCTGGCCCCATGAGCCTGTTTACTGTGGCAAACACTTCCCTTGCATCACACATAGGAGCTGTAACCTCTTCTCCTAGAAAACCCGGCCGCGGGCTGTCTTCAGTACAAGTCTCCCTATCTTTCCGAAGGTTTAAGTAAATTAACATGGTAAACCTGCTCCGGCTTCCTTGTAATTTACCTCTCCAACTTTCTCTAGTACCTCGTAGGGCTCCTGCCATCTAGCCAGGAACTTACTGTCCACTGTCGGTACCAGAACCAAAACCCGATAAACCGGGTTAAAGATCCGGACCCGAGCCTGCCGATTATAGATTCGGCTCTGGGATCGCTGAGCGGCCTCCATATGCTCCCTAACAAGAGGCAACACTGTCTATCTGCTGTTGCATCTTGATAACATACTGTCACGGAAGGTGTACAGGAAACAAGACAATGCAAAATGAATATATGACTCACTGGATCCAAAACTAAGGAACAAAGAGACCCCTGCATAAGACCTGGCACTCTTCCTGACTGCTCAGCCTATGCGAACATCCCAATGGTAGATGATCGCATATCCTCGTACCTCGACTATATAACACCTGAACACCCTACAATAGTGAGGGGACACGACCACCGGCTCCCTACACTAGACACGGAGGGAGTCAGGGTCACATGGGATCCAGCAAACAGAAAATCACAAATGAATGTACAACACTTATCTTGTAGAAGACTGGGAAATAGGATCAGCATGCACACACACTCCAGGAAGTTGTATAAACCGCACACTAATGCATTATGGGTAGATATTTAAAGGGATGCAATCAGTCCAACTACATGACAGCTGAGAGAGGCTAACGAGATTAGGAACTGAAAACCAAAACAAAGAAAGCTCAAGGAGGAGGTTCTGAAAGGCATCTGTCAGAGCTTCTCAGATGTCTGGTTGTGACAGTACCCCTCCCTCTACGAGTGAACTCCGGACACTCAGAGCCCACCTTCTCAGGATGGGACCTATGGAAAGCCCTGATGAGACGAGTGGCCTTAATGTCCGTCACTGGGACCCACATCCTCTCCTCAGGACCATAACCCTCCCAATGAACGAGGTACTGGAGAGAACCGCGGACAACACGAGAATCCACAATCCTAGAGACCTGGAATTCAAGATTCCCATAAACCATAATCGGAGGAGGAGGCAAAGGCGAGGGTACAATGGGTTGAACATAAGGTTTTAATAAGGACTTATGAAAAACATTATGAATCTTCCAAGTCTGAGGAAGATCAAGACGGTAGGCAACAGGATTGATGACAGACAGGATTTTGTAAGGCCCAATAAACTTAGGACCCAACTTCCAGGAGGGAACCTTTAATTTGATATTCTTGGTAGACAACCACACCAGATCACCAACATTCAGGTCCGGACCAGGCACACGTCTCTTATCTGCCACACGCTATATCTCTCACTCATGGTCTTTAGATTATCCTGAATCTTTTGCCAAATAGATGACAAAGACGAGGAGAATCTGTCCTCATCAGGTAAACCAGAAGACCCCTCTCCCGAGAAAGTCCCAAACTGTGGATGAAACCCATATGCACCAAAAAATGGTGACTTATCAGAGGACTCCTGACGACGGTTATTTAAAGTAAACTCAGCAAGGGACAAAAAAGAACACCAATCCTCCTGATTCTCCGCCACAAAACAGCGCAGATATGTCTCCAGATTCTGATTGACGCGCTCTGTCTGGCCATTCGACTGCGGGTGGAAAGCAGAAGAGAATGACAACCGAACCCCCAAGCGAGAACAGAAAGCCTTCCAGAATCTGGAAACAAACTGTGTGCCCCTATCAGAGACTATGTCTGAAGGAATACCATGCAATTTGACAATGTGATTAATAAATGCCTGCGCCAGCGTCTTAGCATTGGGCAAACCAGGAAAGGGGATGAAATGCACCATTTTGCTAAAACGGTCCACCACCACCAGAATCACAGTCTTCCCCGAGGAATGAGGCAGGTCCGTTATGAAGTCCATGGACAGATGTGTCCAAGGACGGGAAGGAATGGGTAAGGGAAGGAGAGGACCTGATGGCCGTGAATGAGGGACTTTGGCACGAGCGCAAGTCTCACAGGCTGCCACAAAACCCTCAACCGACTTACGAAGCGCAGGCCACCAGAATCTCCGAGCGATGAGATCCACTGTGGCTCTTGCCCCCGGGTGCCCAGCAAGGACAGTATCTTGTGTCTTAAAGCGAGAGGCACAAACAATCTACCAGGAGGACAAAGATCAGGAGCCTCTGACTGGGCTACCTGCACCTCTGCCTCCAATTCAGGATAAAGAGCAGAGACCACCACACCTTCAGCCAAAATGGGACCCGGGTCTTCAAAATTCCCACCTCCCGGAAAACAACGTGACAGGGCATCTGCCTTCACATTCTTAACCCCAGGGCGGAGCGTGACAACAAAATTAAACCTTGAAAAGAACAAAGACCATCTGGCCTGTCTCGGGTTCAGACGCTTGGCTGACTCCAAGTAGGCCAGATTTTTATGGTCAGTAAACACGGTAATAGGGTGTCTGGCTCCCTCTAGCCAATGGCGCCATTCCTCAAAAGCCAACTTGATGGCCAACAACTCCCTATCTCCCACATCGTAATTTCTCTCTGCGGAGGAGAGTTTCTTCGAGAAAAAGGCACACGGTCGCCATTTGGCAAGAGAGGAACCCTGAGACAAGACCGCACCCACACCCACCTCAGAAGCATCAACCTCAACTATGAAGGGTAGAGAAATATCAGGTTGTACCAAGATGGGAGCGGAAGTAAAACTCTCCTTGATATTAGAAAAGGCCTTACGCGCCTCTACCGACCAGGAAGAAAATTCTACCCCTTTCTGGTCATATCAGTGAGTGGTTTAACAATAGAGGAATAATTCAAAATAAACTTCCTGTAATAATTGGCAAAGCCCAAAAAACGCATCAGCGCCTTCTGATTCTCAGGAAGCTCCCACTCAAGCACAGCGTGGACCTTCTCGGGGTCCATGCGAAAACCAGAAGCGGAGAGAAGAAACCCCAGAAATTGAATTTCTGGAACCGCAAACACACATTTTTCCAGTTTCGCGTATAATTTATTCTCCCGCAGGATGAGCAAGACCTGACATAAGTGTTCCTTATGAGTTTTGAAATCAGGAGAAAAAATCTAAATGTCATCCAAATACACGAATACAAATTTTCCCATTAAATGATAAAAAATGCTGTTCACGAAATGCTGAAAAACGGCTGGGGCATTCATCAAACCAAAAGGCATAACCAAATTCTCAAAATGGCCCTCAGGGGTATTGAAGGCCGTCTTCCATTCGTCTCCTTCTCTGACCCTGACCAGGTTGTATGCCCCTCTTAGATCTAATTTGGAAAAGACTTTAGCCCCAACAATCTGGTTAAACAGGTCCGGGATCAGAGGAAGCGGATAAGGGTCACGAATAGTGGTACTGTTCAGCTCCCTGAAATCCAGACAAGGTCTTAAAGAACCATCTTTTTTCTTAACAAAGAAAAAACCAGCGGCAACAGGTGACTTCGAGGGTAGTATGTGTCCTTTTCTCAGACTCTCAGAGATATAAGCACGCATAGCGACCCTTTCAGGTTGGGAAAGATTGTATAAACGAGATTTAGGCAGCTTGGCGCCTGGGATGAGATTAATAGGGCAATCATACTCCCTGTGCGGGGGCAAATCCTGAACTCCACTCTCAGAGAAGACATCCGAAAATTCAGAGAGAAAAGGTGGTACAGTCTTAGTAGAAACCTCAGAAACAGATGTCGTGAGGCAATTCTCTCTGCAAAAGTCACTCCAACCATTTATTTGCCTCACTTGCCAATCAACGGTGGGGTTATGTTTAGTGAGCCAGGGTAGCCTCAACACAAGAGGAGTAGGTAATCCGCTAAGGACGAAACATGACACATCCTCAACATAAGCATCACTCACAATTAAACTAATATTGTGAATTATGCCCTTTAATGATTTCTGAGAAAGTGGAGCGGAATCAATAGCAAAAACAGGAATATCCTTTCCCAAAGTGCATACCTGGAAACCATGAGTTATCGCAAAATGATTATCAATGAGATTGACAGCTGTTCCACTATCTACAAAAATCTCACAAAAAATGTTCTTGCTCTCTAGTGCCACCCTGGCAGGCAGGACAAAACGGGAACTACAAGCAAACGGAAAACCTTCAATTTCCGCCTCAATCCTGCCAATAGTAACAGATGGAACATTTTTTTTTTAAAATTCCTTTTTGTTTCTTTATTACTCCCAGAAAACTGCCTGAATCTCCTAGAGGGACAAACATTTGCCAAATGATTTATACCTCCACAACAAAAACAAACCTTCCCATGCGGGCTGAATCTTCTATTGTCATAGGCAATCAACCCCAGCTGCATGGGCTCCTGCTCAGAAGGGGCTGCCAGCGACTGAGACCCCTGCGCACAGAATGAGACCACTGCACTGTCCTGGGACTGAGTATGACAGGAAAGAGAGATCTCTCCTCTCTCTCTCAGACGCCTGTCAATACGAACGGCCTGAGACATAGCAGAGTCCAAGGAGATAGGCCTCTCATGAAAGGCAAATGCATCTTTCAATCCCTCTGAAAGACCATGGCAAAATTGACTTCGGAGTTCAGCATCATTCCAACCAGTATCAGCTGCCCATCTCCGAAATTCTGAGCAGTATATCTCTGCGGATTGTTTACCCTGGCATAACAGACGTAGTCTAGACTCAGCCAAAGCAACACGATCCGGATCATCATATATCTGACCCAGGGCTAGAAAGAATTCATCCACTGAACGGAGGGGCCGTGCCCCCACCAGCAGCGAAAAGGCCCACGACTGAGCGTTACCCCTGAGCAGCGATATAATGATCCCCACCCTCCGTTCCTCATCACCAGAGGAATGGGGAAGAAGGCGAAAATGGAGTTTGCAAGCCTCTCTGAAACGCACAAAATTCTCACTACCCCCGGAGAACGTATACGGGAGCGAGATCTTAGGCTCAGAACAAACTCCATGAACGCAAGCTGAACCGGTCACTAGAAACTGAGAAAGAGTCTTACGGAGATCAGCTACCTCCAATGAAAGACCCTCGAAGCGTTCAGTCAAAAGTGAAACCAGATCCATGCTTGAGACGGTTTTGGCGGTTTATAATGTCACGGAAGGTGTACAGGAAACAAGACAATGCAAAATGAATATATGACTCACTGGATCCAAAACTAAGGAACAAAAAGGGAGACCCCTGCATAAGACCTGGCACTCTCCCTGACTGCTCAGCCTAGATGGATAAATGAGCTGACTGTCCACATCAGGTGGAACCCATGGACATGAACTATGGCTTCCGTCAGTCATTATATGCTAGGAAGCTGTGTGTAGCAGGTGCCCCGGAGACTCTGAATCACCTGTGCCAGGTGAAGGTGGGAGACACTCCAGTCAGCTCGTATATGGCCCGGCTCCCGACACCGCCAACAGACTATCGAAGTTGGGTTCACAGGGGGTACATCCCGGGCGAATTTGGCGGGCCCAAACTGCCGGGTCTGCAGTGGAGATTTACGGGACTTGACTACCCCCCTCCCCCCAAAAAAACTGTAGATTCCGGGTAGCCTCATAGCGCTCCACCAGGTCAACCATCTCGAGAGCATTACCTGGAGAGACCTGGCCAATCCATTGCTGGACAGGGAATGGCAAAGGCCTCCAGAACATATCAGCCAACAGACAGTCCAGCATAGCAGTGGGGCTCAGCATGTCAGTCTGTAGCCACTTTTGCAGGAAGTTAAGTAAGTTATAATACTGGGGTCTCATGGGCTCAGCCGTCTTAAACCCTCACTGATGCACCCGCTGGGCTCCAACCAACACATTCACCCCCAGTCTTGCCAGAATCTCACCCTTGACTTTCTGGTAGTCGGCTGCTTGATTGTCCGGCAAGTCGAAATACATCAGCTGGGAATCGGATGTCAGGAACAGAGTGACGACCTCAGCCCACTGATCTCGGGGTAGATTCTCCCTTGTGGCCACCTTCTTGTACATTGCCAGGTAGGTTTCAATGTCATCTGATAGTGTCATCTTGGGGATCGCCGCACGGACCGCTTTCCGGACATCATGGACACTCCTGCCGTCTGTAAAGCCATCAGGTGTTGCAACAGCAGCTGGTTTGTTTTCTTGCTGGTGTTGGTTAGCCTCCACGAGAGCTTTCATTACAGCCTCCATTTTGTCACGTGACACAGGTTTAAATTTAGCTGGTTTAATCCAAGACGTCCAGCCGTACCCGCTCCAAGCCACAAATTGTGAGGATTTGCTCTGGTAGGCAGTGTAAGTGGACGCAGTACAGAGGCTAAACAAGTTCGCAAATCAAACTGTCAGTGTTTATTCACACAAAAGGCAAAAGAAAAACGACTTATTACAGTCTTGGTGTTAATTCACACAATGAAAAGCCCATAGAACAGACACGTCACCTTTCTAGCCGTTTTATCCCTGGCAGTTCACAGCAGGCTCTAGGGGCCTGTTTCCCAGCGTGCAGCCCTCATGCGGCTCTCAGCCTTCCAGCACAGCACCATGCTTCAGATCCCAAAACAGAGACTCAGCTGCTGAGCCCAGCTGCCTATTTAAAGGACAGCCAGGTGCTGCCAAAACCCAGACCGGCACTAAACTCTGGTCCGGTATTTGATCTCACCTGGCTGGAAATCAGCCCAGCCTCCCATGTTGGGAGGAAAATACCTGCCTTCCCAAACAAAACCCCTTGCTATGTCACACTGTATATAATATAATGAACAGGTTTATGGAGCTAAGGTTAGCATATATAAGTCCAGGGTTGTATATATATCAATAATTGCAAAATACAGTACTATGCCTGTTAGTATAAAACTGACAAGCATCCTATTAGGCCTTGCCTCTGGCTGCTATGGAAACCTGTTGGCAACCCGCCCATCTAAAGCTACTTTCACATTAGCATTTTAGTTTTCCAGTATTAAGATCCATCAAAAGGGCTCGATACTGGGGAAAAAAACGCTTGTTTTGTCCCCATTCATTGTCAATGGGGACAAAACCAGGGGCGTAGCTAAAAGCTCATGGGCCCTGGTGCAGGAGTTCAGCTTGGGCCCCCTTCCCTCAGTGCTTGTTGGCAAGGGGCAGGGGAGCACATAGCCTTCCTGTTGCCTGAGGCAAACATTGAAAGGGCACCCCCTCATGGCAAATTCTTAATGTAACCCCTTCCCTCCAGCCATAGGTGTAAATTGACCAGTAAGCACTTTCTATAATGCCAGTGTCTTATGTGGCACAAGGGTCTTTGGGCCCCCTCGCGCTCTTGGGCCCGGTAGCGACTGCTACCTCTGCACCCCCTATAGCTACGCCCCTGGACAAAACGTAACAGAACTGAGTGCTCCAAAATGCATTCCATTCCATTTAGTTGCGTTTCCATACCAGAGAGCAAACTGCAACATGTTGTAGTTTGCTTTCTGTCCTGGGATACGGAGCAAGACGGATCTGGCATGACCCCTACTGCAAGTCAATGGGGACAGATCCATTTTCTCTGCCACAATAGAAATTGGATCCGTCTCCATTGACATTCAATGGAGTTCATGACGGATCTGTCTTGGCAATGTTAAAGATAACACAACCGGATCCGTTTATAACAGATGCAGACGGTTGTATTATCAGTAACGGAAGCGTTTGTGCTGAACCCTGCCGGATCCAGCAAAAATGCTAGTGTGAAAGTAGCCTAATGGTCTATTCACAAGGTCCTACTTTTTGCCTGTGTGCTATCCGTGATCACAATAGACTACACTAGACCCAATAGACAGCACACAGACCCATTGAAGAAGTGTCGCTCTTCACACCCTTGCTTGGTCCGTGCCCAGAAATTAAATGCATGTCCTATCCTGCACCATACCTCAGAGAACACAGACCTGCAGACCATTGTTGCTAGGTTCAAGTCCTGTGAACGTCAGGGGTGCACCACCAATGAGGCCAAGTGAGGCGATCGCCTCAGGCAGCACCAGGTAGGGGCAAGAGGAGGCAGCAGAAGGGCCATGGGCAATGAGTGCTTTCATTGTGGTAAAGGGGTTAGGTTAAGAAATTGATATTGGGGTGGGGGGGGGGGGCGCTGTTTAAGTTTTCGCCTCAGGCAGCAGAAAGGCTAGGTGCACCCCTGGTAGACGTCACTCTGTATTAAAAATAGTCTGTGTGTTGCGATATTAATACGAATAGCTGAATAACCACTGACCACTTAGATGCCGTGGTCACTATTGATTGCAGCATCTGACAGTTAGGATTGGAGTTATTTCTGATCCTTTCTGTGACAAAGTGTCAGCTGTAACATATATAGTAGATGAGACCCGCTGCGGATGGTGTAGACACAGTTCCTGCACACATACCATTTGTGTGCTACAATTTTGGATTTGAGGACCAAGGACATTTTCTTTGCTTTTAGCTCCTCACATTGTCAGCCATTAAATTGGTTTGCTACTCTACAGATACTGATAAGCGTTCCTCCAGATAGGTCAATCAATATCAGATAGGTTTGGGTCCCACACCCAGCATCCCCCATAGATCAGCTGTTTTGGGCTGCCGTGGCTCCGGTAAGTAGCAGTGTACTGAGCAGAAGCAGAAGGCTCCATACACTGCGTAGTTTCTGCCGCCATTGTACTGAAACTCAGCTCCCGTTCACTTAAGCTTTATCACTAATTATCCATTAAAAGTTTAACCTGGTGACTGCTCTCCCCATAGGTGCAGGGGGATTTAAAAGCTCACCTAGGCCAATGTTAGGAAGAGACATTTTGTCAGGGGTGAACTATATTATCTTTAGTCGGGTGAGTGTTAAAGAGGACATTTCACTGGTTCTGAGATTACAATATTAGTACCTGGCAGTGTAGGCCATGTTTAGGAGATGTGATATCGCAATTTTTTTTTTCAGATACGCTGCTCCATTGTGGCACTGTGCCCCCCGTCCTGTTTTGTCGCCCTGTATGCTAATCAATAGCATTGGTACAGGGAGGCGGAGATGGTCACGTTTCTCAGTGGGCATCTCCTTCTCCTTGGCTGTAAGCTACCTAATCACAGCGGACCGCGTCACAGCCAGGAAGAAGGTGAGCTTTTTTTTCCTCAATGGTGTCACAGGTCCTGTCCATAAGATGGCCGCTGATGGAGGGTCATGTGACCAGGCAAATCACCTCCATGTGATGTCTCCTCCATTCAGACACACCACACCTGCACTAAATGGAGAAAACCACACCTGCACTAAATGGAGAAGACATCACATGGAGGTGATTTGCCTGGTCACATGAACCTCCATCGTCGGCAGTAGTGTTGAGCGCGAATATTCGAATTGCGAATTTTTTTCTCGAATATCGCAATTTCGAGATTTCGCGAATATTTAGAATATCGTTCTATATATTCGCGAATTCGAATATTCGTTTTTTTTTTTTTATTATTATATTTTTTTCTTTCCCACTTCTCTAAAGTTGTTCTTACCTGTCCTTTGGATTCCTGGCTTCCTGGCTGCTCCAGTCAGTGGCGTTTTCAACTTACTGCTATATTCCATATTAGCTAAATTACAATCTAATCTATATGTGTATTTTACGAAATTTCGCAAATTGCGATGCGAATAACATAACACGAAATAATCGCATGAAGATTTCAATTTAGCACTGCTATATTCCATATTCTAGCCTAATATGGACTATAGCAGGGCTAAGTTAGCACCGCTATATTCCATACTAGGCTAGAATATGGAATATAGCAGTGCTAAGTTGAAATCTTCATGCGATTATTTCGTGTTATATTACTCGCATCGCAATTTCGACTTTTGAAAATGTTCTTAATATTGCTCTAACTTCGTCTTTTAGAATATTACGAATATTCTAAAAGACGAAGTTAGAGCAAATTACGAAATTTCGTAAAATACACATATAGATTGTAATTTAGCTAATATAGTGCTATAATCCCTTTTTTTGCCTCTAAATTTTTTTTGCCTCTTCTGAACTTAAGTTTTGTAAAATATGTACACTGTTAAAAAATATTACTATAGCAGTATATTAGCTTAAATACAATCTATGTGTATTTTACGAAATTTCGTAATATTGCTCTAACTTCGTCTTTTAGAAATTTCGTAATATTGCTCTAACTTCGTCTTTTAGAATATTCGTAATATTCTAAAAGACGAAGTTAGAGCAATATTAAGAACATTTGCAAAAGCCGAAATTGCGATGCGAGTAATATAATACGAAATAATCGCATGAAGATTTCAACTTAGCACTGCTATATTCCATATTCTAGCCTAGTATGGAATATAGCAGTGCTAACTTAGCACAGCTATATTCCATACTAGGCTAGAATATGGAATATAGCAGTGCTAAGTTGAAATCTTCATGCGATTATTTCGTATTATATAACTCGCATCGCAATTTCGGCTTTTGCAAATGTTCTTAATATTGCTCTAACTTCGTCTTTTAGGATATTACGAATATTCTAAAAGACGAAGTTAGAGCAATATTACGAAATTTCGTAAAATACACATAGATTGTATTTAAGCTAATATACTGCTATAGTAATATTTTTTAATAGTGTACATATTTTACAAAACTTAAGTTCAGAAGAGGCAAAAAAAAATTAGAGGCAAAAAAAGGGATTATAGCACTATATTAGCTAAATTACAATCTATATGTGTATTTTACGAAATTTCGTAATATTGCTCTAACTTCGTCTTTTAGAATATTCGTAATATTCTAAGAGACGAAGTTAGAGCAAATCACGAAATTTCGTAAAATACACATATTAGCCTAGCCATAGTCAATTAGCATAGGAACGTTGCCTTATACTATCAAGATAAATAATCGCAATACGCGAAAAAAAAAAAAATCGTATATTATTCGCGATAATTGGAATAATTACGAATATTCGATTTCGACGAATATAACACGAATATTCATTCGAATATTCGCGAAATATCGCGAAATCGAATATGGCACCTCCCGCTCATCACTAGTCGGCAGAACAGGACAGGACCTCTGTATGGACAGCACAAAAGGCTTTGTAAACAAGGGGGCATACCTTATGAAATATAATGGTGCAGAATTTCAACAAAAGCTATATTAGTAAGTGCCATATAATCATCTCACAAATCCATTCATCAACAGTAACCAGAAAGTGGCCAACCCTTTTATAAGGCCGTTCTCACTCCAGTATGTTCGCCCTAAAGTATACACACCATGTGATGGCCGCATTTCCCTAATCAACCGTGACTCATCTGACATGTGCTCAGATTATGCTGTGAGAACGAAACAGTACACAACAGCAACTAGGACAACCAACAGTTCCTGCGAATCAGCAGTCACACTTGATTGAGCTGAGGGCAACTTTAGAACAGTATTGTGCTTGGCCTCCACATACATCAGGTTCCCTTTTCTGAGGATGTCTGTCCCAGGGATGTGACCTGCCTGTGTTCCTCAACAGCACTCTGGCTCTCACACTCCTGGGCTCTGCTTGACACCAGCTGCTCTGGTACTGGAGCTCTGACTAAGCTGCACATATGTGCACTCACTGGAACAGTATTTCCTGCCCACTACCTAAATGGGCTGAATCTCCTTCCCAGGTCATCTGACCAAGAATACGGCATCTTCTGCTGGACTTAAATGTTAAAGCGTCTTCACTGTGTGCAACCGGCCCATTCACTTAGTCTGGGACTTCACAAGTTCAAGGGAATGTGTTGCGGCTTGCAAGTTGCCATGTATGCAATCTGCCGGTTGCAAGATATCTAAATCTGCTGTATTTCTTTTGACTGTTGGGTAATGCTTGCAGCATGCCGATTTGTAAGGATTTTACCACTTACATTGTGACAGATTGATTGTGATGCCTCAACATCCACCATGACCCACAACATTTCAATCCTTAATTGAGGACCATTTTTAGTAACTACTTTAATTCCTCAAGAAAAAAATGAATCCTAAGCATCTATTCTTGTGACTCTATGTTATGCTATTCCTTTATTATTCCTGCTAGAAGTTATGAATGAATTGCCAACAGTCTGCAGCAAGGTCAGATGAGTGTTACCAGTTGGGGGGTGTCCCTGCACAGTTTGTCACTGGCAGCACTGATTTGATAGTAGAAACCGAAGAGAAAGAAGTCTCTGATACGTTGCCTGGACTCTTGGCGCTGCTGGTCCTAGAGAGTGACGTGGGTCAAAGTCACCATATAATTCACTGTATTTCTTGTATAGGACCGCGCTGCAGATTTTCTGGGATCCCTCTTTACACCATAAGGCTCCTTTGTGTTAATCCGGACATGGAAAAAATATTCCACAGAAACTTCTTCTCTCCTAATCCGCACAACCTGTAGAATGCCAAGGGGGCGCAAGATAGTGAGGCACTCCCTCGTCCGTTTCAAGTAAAATTCATTTATTATACTCCCAAGCATCCACTTGCAAAAGGCATATCACAAAGATAAAATCACCACGCTGCCCGACCCGGGTTTCGCAGTTATGCTCCCTGACGAAGCAGCATAATTGCTCCCTGACGAAGCATAATTGCGAAACCCGGGTCAGGCAGCGTGGTGGTTTTATCTTTGTAATATAACTTTTGCAAGTGGATGTTTGTGAGTACAATAAATGTATTTTATTTGAAACGGACGAGGGAGTGCTTCACTATCTTGAGACCCCTTGGTATTCTACAGATTGTGTGGATTAGGGGAGAAGCTTCTGTGGAATCTTTTTTCCATGTCCGGGTTAACAAGAAGGAGCCTTATGGTGTAAAGAGGGATCCCAGAAAATCTGCAGCGCGGTCCTATACAAGAAATACAGTGATTTGATAGTGTCAGACTGCGCAGAGACACATCCCCAACTGGTAACAGCCATCTGGATCTTCATTGAAAACTGCTACTATTCATTCATAAATTCTAGCAGGAATAATAAAGGAATGGAACATCATAGAGTCTGAATAATAGATCCAGAATTTGTATTACAAAGTGGGTGCAAGTAGTTACTAAAACAGACTTGGAGAGGTTACAGGTTCTCTTCAAACTCTTTCCATATTCTGTTCAAGAGCACCCACCAAAGGAAATTACACTTTTTTTGTAAATTTAACACCGCTTAAGGCCTCATACACATAACCGTATGCATTTCGTGGTCCGCAAATTGCGAATCTGTAAAATACGGATACTGTTTTTGTTGCATCTGCTTTTGTGGACCTATTCAATGGGCCTGTAGTCTGCATTTTGCAGCCAAGTATAGGACATGTTATGTCTTTTTGCAGAATGGACATATGGGAGCGAAAAGCACAGGGATCGTATATCCGTAGTTTGAGAATGCGTGATTTTCGGACCGCAAAACGAATACGGTCGTGTGCATGGGGCCTTACACCAACCCATTTGCAGTCTGGTTGCACATTCCTATTCAGAGACAGACATGCAGAAGTCAGAAAGTTTCTCCAAGTACTAGTACTCTTGTCTGAAAATCATGATTTAGCTGAGGAATCCTAAGCAAACACTTTTTAGGTCAGCTGGCAGGGGCTGAACATTTAACGTGACTTGCCTGTTTGATCTATAGATATCTGCTTCCTGTAACTGACGCTCTGTTTGCAGGTGTCTTAGGGCAGTCTCAGCTTTGTATGCACTAACTTGTTTTTCTCGCCTGAGTTCTGTATCATTGAGGGCGACTTACCATAAGCATATTTGCATACCTCCCAACTTTTTGGACAGTCAAAGAGGGACACTTATAATTTATCATGTGAAAGGTCCACTTTTCCTGCATATTTATATACTTCAATAGCTTTTTTTTTTTTTTTTTTGACAATAGCGCAAACATTATATGAATATAAAGATTTCTAAAATAAAAATTACATCAAATAAGAAATTATATGCAAGGTGGGCTTTAATGTATAGATAGGAACCAGGGAAACACATTCTGGATCAATATTGTAAATGTCATAATGCAAAACTATACCTCAGATCAAAAAGAGGGACATTCAAGGAGCAAAGAGGGACTTGGGTCAAAAAAAGGGACTGTCCCTCCAAAAGAGGGACACTTGGAACATATTCATTTGTCATTTGCAGCTATGTGTAGTCAGTAAGCTCTGGGGCACCCATACTGGGCATGTCCTTATTAGGACCAGTCATTCTCCATCTGATTTTAAGATGATACAGCCTTTTCAGTTGAATATTTTTGTTTTATTAATCATGTATCTACCTTTTTATTCGCCCTATAAGACACACCTGCCCATAAGACGCACCTAGGTTTTTGAGGAGGAAAGTAAGAAAAAAAAATGTTGAACCAAAAGGTATGCTTTTGGTGGGTTTTGAACTAATGGTGGTCTGTGGATGACACTATTATAGAGGGATCTGTGGATGACACACTGTTATGGGGGATCTGTGGATGATGCACTGTTATGGGGGATCTGTGGATGACACACTGTTATGGGGATCTTTGGATGGCACTGTTATGGGGGGAAGGCACTGTTATGGGGATCTGTGAAAAGCAGTGTTATGGGGGATTTGTGGATGGCACTGTTATGGGGGATCTGTGGATGGCACTGTTATGGGGGCATCTGTGGATGGCACTGTTATGGGGGCATCTGTGGATGGCACTGTTATGGGGGCATCTGTGGATGGCACTGTTATGGGGGCATCTGTGGATGGCACACTGTTATGGGGGATCTGTGGATGACAGTGTTATGGGGATCTTTGGATGGCACTGTTATGGGGGGAAGGCACTGTTATGGGGATCTGTGAAAAGCAGTGTTATGGGGGATTTGTGGATGGCACTGTTATGGGGGATCTGTGGATGGCACTGTTATGGGGGCATCTGTGGATGGCACTGTTATGGGGGCATCTGTGGATGACACTGTTATGGGGGCATCTGTAGATGGCACTGTTATGGGGGCATCTGTGGATGACACTGTTATGGGGGCATCTGTGGATGGCACTGTTATGGGGGCATCTGTGGATGACACATACCATATATAGCATCTTATGCTATATATGTGACATCCACAGATATCCCCCATAACAGTGTATTAGTGACCCCAATACAGGGGGTGGAGGCAGGCAACTGGTGTTGAAATCTCGGCGGGGCCCGATGCAGTCACTGTACTCTATTACACCGGGCCCCGCACACACCAGTATTCATATGTAAACTGTAGGCTATCGATATGTAAACTGCAAGGTAGCACAATCCACATAGTACTGACTATGAAACTCCAGTACTAGCAGGCAGGCTGGCCGGTCACTTACTTCCTCACGCGCCTGCTCTGCTTCATCAATAAAGTGCGAGGAGCATGCGCATGAGGAAGTGAGTGACCGGCCAGCCTGCCTGGTTGTACGGGCGTTTCATAGTGAGTACTATGTGGATTGGGCTACCTTGCAGTTTACATATAGATTGCCTACAGTTTACATATGATTACTAGTGTGTGCGGGGCCTGGTGTATTAGAGTACATTGACTGCACCGGGCCTCTCCGGGAGTTGCCGGCCTTCAGCCCCTCCTCCCTCCCCACTGATACATCACAGCCGGCTGTGATGTATCAGTGTTAGCAGAGTAAAAATTTCAGCATTCGCATTTTTGGGGGGGAAAAGGTGCATCTTATGGGGGCGAAAAATACGGTATATCTATTTCTATCTATTTTTTTTTTTTGCTTTTAATATACGCTTGTTTTGTGTCTACTATTGCTGTGAAACTCTAGGTTGGAGCCAAAATTCACTGAAAAGAGATCAAAGATAAAAAAAAATCCTGCACGATATGATAAATAAATATGCGGATGTCCCTGGCTACATTTATGAAATAAAATCACAGAAAAAAAAGTATAATAATGCACTAACAAAATAGATGCAAGCATTATCTATAGACTGTCCTCATTCTGATATAATAAAATCTGAGACTCTTAGCCAATATATTTTGATCAAAACACATCTGTGCCCACCTACCCCCACCAAGGTGGTCTCAGGTCAGGCAGGACCTACTCTAAACCTACCTAAGCCATTGGGCTTCTATGTTCAGGAGCGCAGACACCGCACATATGGTGTGCTGCCCCTAGTCACCTCTATGTGCATCCAACAACCAATGGGAGGAGGAGCAAGCACAGCCATATGTACCACCTAATTAAGGCGGTCTGTTTGAAGGTGCCACTCCCTCAAGGATATATTACAAAATAAACAAAAATTACAGAAAAGAGATTACTAAGATAAAACATCCTGCACGTGTGCTTGCTCCTTCTCTCATTGGTTGCTGGATTCACATAGAGGTGACTAGGAGCAGGTAGGTGGGCACAGATGTGATTTGATCAAAATATAAGTCTCAGATTTTATTATATCAGAATGAGGGCTTAGTCTACATAGAATGCTTGCATCTATTTTGTAAGTGCATTATTATACATTTTGTTCTAGGTTGGAGCCACTTTCAAAATCATAATAGGAAATTGCATACATAGTAATGTGAGATTTCTCCCTTAAAGGGCTTGTACTAGAGGAGAAAAACATGACAGCTTTTTTTTCTCCAAAAACAATACCACGCCTGTCTATGGGTTGTGCCTGGTATTGCAGCTCAGCTCCATTGAAGTGAATAGCTGCTATGACACACACAACCTATGGACAGGTATGGTTCTGTTTTTGAAATAAAGCAGCCATGTTTTTGCATTCCTATATAACCCCTTTAAAGGTATTGACCAGTCATTAAAAAAATCTTAAACCGGCTCTGCATAGTGTAAAATAATAAATCATACTCACCTTACTGATCCCCTACCAGTTCCTGCTGGTCTCTGATTCCTTGTTCATCGTAACACACAGGAAATGATTGGTCTTCCACTATATGGCCACAGCAGTGACTGGCTGAGTGGTCACTTCCTGTGTGTTGAGGGGGATCAGGGGACAAGCAGGGCCTGAGGGGGACCAGTAAGGTGTGACTTACAGTATAGGGAGCCTTTAAAAAATAAAATAAATAAATGACCATACAAGCTCTTTAAAGAGGACCTGTCATGTCTCCTGACATGTCTGTTGTTGTAACTACTTGCATTCCCCATGTATCAACAATTCTGGAGCATCTATTCTTATGGCGCTTTGTTGTGCCATTCCTTTATTATTCCTGCTAGAAGTTCTGAATGAATTTTTAGCAGTTTGCAGTGAAAGTCCATCTGGGTGTTACCAGTTGGGGGGGGGTGTCCCTGCACACGCTGATACTAGCTGCGCTGTGCAGGGACCCCCCGCCTACCACTCTAACTAGCAACACTCATCTGGACCTTCATTGCAAACTGATTCATTCATAACTTCCAGCTGGATCAGTACTGGACTGAGAACTTAAATTAGCCTTGATAAAACAAAAAACTGGGATGAAGAATACCAAGTTTCTGAGGGTAAAGGCACCCATGTGAAGTGTTATCCTAAGTGGAATCATGCTCAAAATACTTCCTATTAGCTATGAGCTCGGTATAAACCACTATAACTTTCTTACTAAGCGTTACAATTGTATCTTTCGTTTTGAAAAAGTAGTTTAGTTTCAAAAAACTAAATATGGAAAATGCATTTGCTTGTGGTTTCCCTGTTCTTGATCATTTACATTGAAATAAGGTGTTACTAAAAGCACAGTATGTGAATCTATGGTTTATTTCCTTGCACAAGTCTAGTTTCCCCCAACTTAGGGGAAGTTACTTTGTTTTCGTTACAGTAATACTATTACAACAATTTCAAGTGCTCGATTTAAAGGGGTTTTCCAGGGATTACCTTTTGATTCATCCAGTGGAAGGTGGTAGAGCCATTTGGACCCCTGTGAACCTGACAATGAGGGGACTTCATTCTCTGGTCCTCTTTAACTTGAGTTGTAGGTCATTGATAACTTAATTCAATATTGAGGATGCTCAAGTCTTGGACTTAAAGGTGTTATGCCATGATTGATGTAAAAAAATCATATAGTACATGACAATCTCTTTCTTAGGCTACTTTCACACTAGCGTTCTGCTGTCCACTCGTGAGCTCCGTTTGAAGGGGCTCACGAGCAGACCCGAACGCTTCCGTCCAGCCCTGATGCAGTCTGAATGGATGCGGATCCGCTCAGACTGCATCAGTCTGGCGGCGTTCAGCCTCCGCTCCGCTCGCCTCCGCACGGACAGGCGGACAGCTGAACGCTGCTTGCAGCGTTCGGGTGTCCGCCTGGCCGTGCGGAGGCGTGCGGATCCGTCCAGACTTACAATGTAAGTCAATGGGGACGGATCCGTTTGAAGATGCCACAATATGGCTCAATCTTCAAGCGGATCCGTCCCCCATTGACTTTACATTGAAAGTCTGGACGGATCCGTCCGAGGCTATTTTCACACTTAGCTTTTATATGCCAATATAATGCAGACGGATCCGTTCTGAACAGAACCTCCGTCTGCATTATTATGATCGGATCCGTTCAGAACGGATCCGATCGAACGCTAGTGTGAAGTAGCCTAACAAAGCTATAACCAGCCCTGAACCTCATATGGAACCAGAGATCTCCCCATTTATTGCTCCAATTGCTCTGCTAGATTTTCTTGATGCTAGCAGCTCAGGGGCATGTCCATTCTCAGAGGAATTTGCCATTTTGCTACAGCTCAGGGGTGGTCCTTTCTCAGGGAGTGTGTCCTTTCTCCTGCAGCTCTCTACCTATCACAGCTCATGGGGAGTTTCCTTTATCCTGTAGCGTTCTCCCTGTAACTGTTAGTAGTACAGTAGATATGGCTGGTGGCAGTTAGAGGATCTCAAAACCGGAATTAAACGGATCCATACTATTTAATACATCCGGATGCATCTGTTCCGGCCGGATGTGGTTGTATTAAATCTAAACTGAACAAACCGGAACCGATATGAAAAAAAAAAAAAAACGGTTTTGTGTCTGGTCAAAAAACACAAAGAAAACAGAATGGAGTGCATCCTGATCAGTTTTGTCCCCATTCATCCAATTTGGCTCAAAACCGGAAAGCCACAATGCAAGTGTGAAACAGGCCTAATCTAGGCAGTGCTGGTGTGGCGAATATGCATGATGTCCTGGCTGTTAGCCCACCAATTCTGCCTTTATTGATGCAAAGTCAGTGCTAGCTCTACCAAGCAAGATGCCAATCAAGATTGCATGAGCATGCTAATAGCCAGGACGCTGTGAACATTCACCACTATGGTGGTGCCCGGTGGTATGCGGTTATGCCAGATATGGTAAACTCTGGTAGTCTGTTGCTCTGCTGGAACAGATTACCGAAGTGTGTGCTGGAGAAGTGAACATAGCCTTAGAAGCATTACTAGCTCCACATATACAGTACCTGATGGAGTACCACACAGAGTTTCAAATGGCGTAGTATGGAGTCATATGGCACTCTGTGCCATGTGCATGAGGCATTAGATCCATACCACTCAACTTTTTGGACGGTCCAAGAGGGACACATGTTTTTTTTTGTGAAAGATCCAATCACTGGCTGAGGCGGGTCATGGCTGCAGCCATCGATTGGCTGAGAAGCCTTCACAGCCATTTCCTGTTGTGTTGAGACTGTAGCAGGAAGTGGGTAGCAGCGGAGACCTGGAACCATCAGAACTCCAGTGTCGGGGGATCAGTAAGGTGAGTATAAGTTCTGCTGCTTTTTTACAATATGTGCACCCCCTGGGACAGCTTTTTTCTTGTGCTGGAATACCCCTTTAAATATTAGCTAAAAAAAATCTGATTATAGACATTGCACCAAATAATGAAAAACGATAAGAGGTGAGGCCTAATATACAGGTAGGAAGTAGAACGTTTCTGGAGCAGTTTAGTAGGTTTATTAATGCACATTTATTTACCAGGTCAAAAAGAGGGGGATTTAGGCTACTTTCACACTAGCGTTCGTCGGTCCGCTCGTGAGCTCCGTTTGAAGGAGCTCACGAGCGGACCCGAACGCAGCCGTCCAGCCCTGATGCAGTCTGAATGGAGCGGATCCGCTCAGACTGCATCAGTCTGGCGGCGTTCAGCCTCCGCTCCGCTCGCCTCCGCACGGACAGGCGGACAGCTGAACGCTGCTTGCAGCGTTCGGGTGTCCGCCTGGCCGTGCGGAGGCGTGCGGATCCGTCCAGACTTACAATGTAAGTCAATGGGGACGGATCCGTTTGAAGATGCCACAATATGGCTCAATCTTCAGGCGGATCCGTCCCCCATTGACTTTACATTGAAAGTCTGGACGGATCCGTACGAGGCTATTTTCACACTTAGCTGTTATATGCTAAAATAATGCAGACGGATCCGTTCTGAACGGAGCCTCCGTCTGCATTATTATGATCGGATCCGTTCAGAACGGATCCGATCGAACGCTAGTGTGAAAGTAGCCTTAGGCTACTTTCACACTAGCGTTCGATCGGATCCGTTCTGAACGGATCCGCTCATATTAATGCAGACGGTGGCTCCGTTCAGAACAGATCCGTTTGCATTACCATGAACAAAAAAAAAAAAAAAAAAAAAATTGTTTTTTTTTTTTTTTTTTCATGATAGTGCAAACGGATCCGTTTTGACTTTACATTGAAAGTCAATGGGGGACGGATCCGTTTGTAAAAATGAGCCATACTGTGTCAACTTCAAACGGATCCGTCCCCATTGACTTAGGCTACTTTCACACTAGCGTTCATAGGTCCGTTCGTGAGCTCCGTTTGAAGGAGCTCACGAGCGGACCCGAACGCCTCTGTCCAGCCCTGATGCAGTCTGAATGGAGCGGATCCGCTCAGACTGCATCAGTCTGGCGGCGTTCAGCCTCCGCTCCGCTCGCCTCCGCACGGACAGGCGGACAGCTGAACGCTGCTTGCAGCGTTCGGGTGTCCGCCTGGCCGTGCGGAGGCGAGCGGATCCGTTCAGACTTACAATGTAAGTCAATGGGAATGGATCCGCTTGAAGATGTCACCATATGGCTCAATCTTACATTGAAAGTCTGAACAGATCCGCTCAGGCTACTTTCACACTTAGAATTTTTTCTAAGTTATTAATGCAGACGGATCCGTACTGAACGGAGCCTCCGTCTGCATTAATATGATCGGATCCGTTCAGAACGGATCCGATCGAACGCTAGTGTGAAAGTAGCCTTACATTGTAAGTCTGGACGGATCCGTTTGCCTCCGCACGGCCAGGCGGACACCCGAACGTTGCAAGCAGCGTTCAGGTGTCCGCCTGCTGAGCGGAGCGGAGGACAAACGGTGCCAGACTGATGCATTCTGAGCGGATCCGTATCCACTCAGAATGCATTAGGGCTGGACGGATCAGTTCGGGGACGCTTGTGAGAGCCTTCAAACGGAACTCACAAACGGAGCCCCGAACGCAAGTGTGAAAGTAGCCTTAAAGTGTCAAAACCTTGATATGTCAAAGGGATATTTCAAAGCTTTTGATCGGGGGGGGGGGGGGGGCGGGGGTCTGAGTGCTGAGACAGATCATTAGAATGAGGAGAGAGAAGCACTCACATAGCGCGCTATATGAGCGCCTCCCTCTCCTCATCCTAGCGACAGGTGGGGGCTCAGCATTTAGACCCCCATCATTCAAAACCTTTCATATGTTGCTATTATAAAGGTTCAGTGACACTTTAAAATGTGAAGAGGGGCAGATGGACTTAGGTCAAAAAGAGGGACTTCTCTCCAAAAGAGGGACACTTGGGAGGCAAGTTCTGATCTCAAGACATAACTGAGCTCAGATCTTTCTCCCCTAAAATCTGAGCTTAGTATTGTCCCACCAATTATCAACTGATTATTAAAATATGCATACTTTATTTTCTCTGTTAATTTATGTAGTCCCTGAAAAGAAACACCCCGTTGAGCACATCCTGGCCTCATGAAGCCCTGATATTTACTCTCCTCTGGAATAAGTCGCTGTACATTCATGTAATTAGTGCCCACAAGGAAACAAAGAAAACTCCAGCAGAGTCTGCATAAGCTATTTATGCAAGATGTCTAGAAGACACATCAGCAGTCATTCTTCTGCCGTGGATCCCAATGGCTGGAGCTCCGAGTCGCATATTCTTAGGCTTCTGTTGTCAGTGATATTCACAAAATATATATTAATATATTTGCTTCTTTCTGCAGCAGCTGTCTGGAAGCCATCTAAATGATGCACAATGAAGAGTGGGCTGTGAAATCAAAGCAGCAGATGCATATAGCCGAGCATCATCATCTTGACCTGTCTCCTTGCTCGGTACAAAACAGCGTGGGCTGCCGAGTGTCTTTCATCAAACCCTGCTCTACATTAAATACATTCTGCCAGCTTTTTGCTATTGTAATTCCTTTTTCCTTGAGAGAGGGAAGAGATGAATAGGTTTGGGACTCAGAACAAAAGCCCTTCCAGAGAGGAGATTAATAAGCATTTTGATGTCTTCTTGCTGATGATGCCATTTGACATTAATTATCATTTCTCTATCTCAAGCTGCATGTCCCTAGAGAAGGAGTACAAAGCCACCGAACAATGGCCAAAGCATCCATTAATGTGACATTCAGACCCTGGCCTGCAACCATCTTAATGGTTTCGAATATGACAAAAATATTTATAACTGGAAAATGTCAATGATCCAAGTAGATTCTTTGAGAAGACCACCCCTGATTGAGACTAGACTTTTCTATAACTGAATTACTATTCCCTTTATTTCCCATATATCCTTATGTATACTCCCCCTTTTTGAAACAACCATCCATTTTAGTAGTCCATCTTGGGAAGTCACCTTTTCAGTTTGTCATATTTCTTCCCTGCAGAAGAAACAGCGGTGTGCAATGGTCAGGAAAGATTTGAGGAACCTAGATATGGGGGTTAAGAAAGCAAGGTCTTCTGTCCGATGAAACTCTTTAAGAGCAGGTGGTCATAGAGATCACTGGTAATACAGATGGACTAAAGCTTCTATATACGCCTGATGTTTGGGCAGAACAATTGACAATAAACTTGTTGATCGGCGCTCGTCAGCCTATTAGATTGGCCAATGGAGAGTATACGGAAAAGGAACAATTGTTACATGCAATCAGCTGACAAACTAGGAGTTACTCTTTTGTCATCTGATCTGCAGCACAATTACATGGCCAATTATCATATCAGAAACAACAGTTCATATGAAATCTTATTCTCGATAACTGGCCCCAAATCAGGCAGTATAGTAGGCCCTTAAGGTCTCTTTTAGATAGCTGATAGCAAACTCATCTGTGTTCTGGAGTGAGGAGCTTTAAAACAGACTGCACATTGGTGGGGTCCTTGTGTGGTCTATTTTTCCTGCAGACCCATTCATTTAAATGAATGAGTCTTGCACGAAAAACCGTTGCGATCTTCTCGACATTGATCAATGGTTCATGCTAGAAAATCATCATTTAAATGAATCAGTCCAATTGTCAGTCGGGTTGTTGTCCGCTGTAAACTTAAAGGGCATCAGTCAGCAGATTTGTAGCTATGAAACTGGCTGACCTGTTACATGTGCACTTGGCCGCTGAAGGCATCTGTGTTGGTTCCATGTTCATATGTGCCCGCGTTGCTGAGAAAAACAAGGTTTTCATATAGGCAAATGAGCCTCTAGGAGCAACGGGGGCTTTGTTGTTACACTTAGAGGCTCTGATTTCTCTGCAACTGACGCCCTCTGTACTTTGATTGACAGGACCAGGCAGTGAAAATGGCATCACCCCTGGCCCTGTCAATCAAAATGGAGAGGGTGTGGCAGTTGCAGAGAGAGCTGAGCCTCTAGGTGTAATGGCAACACCACCGCTGCTCCTACAGGCTGATTTGCATGTATTATAACAAAATTTGTGGGACCAACACAGATGCCTTTAGCCGCCAAGCGCACATGCAACAGGTCAGCCAGTTTCATAGTTCCAAATCTGCTGACAAATGCCCTTTAATGATCAGGGCAATTATTGGGAAAAAGTGTTCCTAGAAATGCTCATTCCCGATAACTGCCCAGTGTAATGATGCCGCCGATCAGCTGATGAAAGAACAAATGCAAAATCCTTATTTCTGGGCAGCAGATTGTGCTGTGTGAACAGTAATCTGCTGCCCAGAAACAATGAATGTGTATGGGCACAAGTGATCACTCTAATGATTGCTTTTCCATATACAGCGAAGATGATTGCTGCATATAAATGCTGCTCTCACCGCCTCTGATGAGAAGGCAGTTATTGTGAATGAACAATGTGTTACCTCTATAAAGGGACATTTAGACAGAAACGGAAATACCTCCTGTGTGAAATTAGTGTCACTGATAAGAAGCAGAGACATCTGATGAATGATGCCCCCCAGATATTTCTATGTATGCAGGAATGATGGCGGGTCTAGCCAGGTGATTGATTTATAGCACTCCATCTTCCATAGAACTATGGGGGTCATTTACTCTCAGAAATTCACCTATATTAGGCATCTTTGTGGAGCGGATCGCAGCACAAAGGTTATTTTTGCCTCAATCTGCAACTTTTCCCCGCTCACGCCAGGTCTAAAAAAGTGGGCATCTAAAACGCTGGTCTTGATAAATGACCCCCTATATATTCATAATTTTTTAGATGGCTTATCCCATGACTTATCGTCCTATGATCTGTTGAATGGCAATCGTTCTCATCACAGTGATTGTGAGGGCACGGAGACTGCGTGTTATAACTAAAAATGAAAAAAATCCTCAGATTTCTTTTTTTGCCACAAACATTGTCATAATTGTATGGTTTCATTGCTTTTTTTTCCATAAATAAAAAAATATATAAATTAAGCGGTGAGCATTGATGCCTTGCAGCTTTGGGGTCCCGGTTTCAAATCTGAGCAAGAACAACATCTGCTTGAGTTTATATTCTCCCCGTGTTTGTATGGGTTTCTTCCGGGAGCTCCAGTTTCCTCCCACACTCTATAGATGTACTGATAGATTGATTTGAAGTTTAGATTGTAAGCCCCCCATGGGGACAGGGGAGTGATGACAATCTCTGCGGAATATGTTAGTGCTTTATAAAGAATATGTAACATCGCCTAAAGAAAGTGCAAAAACAAAGCCTCATAAGCTACATTAACTATGAAAAAAATAAAAATAAATGAAAGTTGCTCTAATGTGCAGATTATGGCTGATTAGAACATGGCATAGAGACATGATAAAACACATTGATGAAGGGTGTGTTCCAACAACAGCTAAACAGACAGGGATTCCTCTCGGATTATAAATGGGGGGAGGAGAAGGAGGAGGAAGTAGTGCAAATGGGATAAAGTAGCACCTGCAAACTGATTCCTTTCATTTGCATCCAATTACCAGGATATGAGCTTCCCCTCAAAGCTATATCAGTACAGGCCACGAGCTTCATGCTTAGGGCTCTTTCACACGAGCGGATCCCGTGCGTGGAATCCACTGCGTGAAAGAGTGCCAAGCCGTGTTCCGGACAGCAGAGACACGGAGCAGTAACATGACTGATAATGCTCTTTGCCTCTCTCTGACCTTTTTACTACAAAATCATGGTGACAACTTTATCTCACTGTGATTTTGTAGTAAAAAGATCACAGAAAGGCACGGAGCATTATCAATCATGTTAATGATCCGTGTCTTTTCTGTCCAGAACGGGGCTTGGCTCTCTCTAACGCAGCAGATTACCCGCACGTCATCCGCTCGTGTGAAAGAGCCCTTAGGGTTTCTATGGCTGAGCAGTGGCGCTAAATCCCAAGTCAACCATTAGCTGTGCCAACTTCCTTTGGACTCTTGATTAGAGGAGACATGTCCTGAGTAATGAATCTTGCTTTATCTGTCAGTCTGCTGGACAAATTTGGATTTGGAAGATGCTTTAAAGGGGTATACCTATGTGAGACAATGGGGTCATATCGCTAGGATATGTCCCCATTGCCTGATAGGTGCGGATCCCATCGCTGGAACCCGCACTTATAGCCACAATGGAGCGGGAAAAGTGGTGGCTGGAGGATCCTGGGTTTCCCTGGGTCCGGCCACCACAAAGCGCTCCCCCCATAGAAGTGAATGGGAGCACACCGCGGTGCACCCTCCGGGACTTACAAGGTAGCGATGTGCCCCCGTTGTCTGAGATGGGAATACCCCTTTAAAACCTCTTTGTACTCAAATACATGCCAAGTAGCACAGGGGTAAGCTCTAGAGCTGGTATTTGTTATGGCTTGTCTCTTAAAGGGGTTGTCCGAGCTACAGATATTGATGACCTAGCTTCAGGATAAGTCATCAGTATCAGATCTGTGGAGGTCCAACATCCGGCTCCCTACCAAACAGCTGCTTTGAATAGCCGCGGCACCAGAAAATATCCAGTGTACGCAGTGGAAGCAGAAGGATAATTGATTTTTGGGGTTGCTGGTTGTCGTACCCTCACCAATTTAATAGTGATTACCTATTCTGGGGATAGGTCATCAATATCTGTAGCCCAGACAAACCCTTTAATTCCAACGAAGGAAAGGCATAATGTTACAGAATTGAATGGCATTTTAAAGAATTGTATGCTTTAAACTTTTTGGGAAGAGCATGAGGAACCTCAGCAAGGCCCATGTTATACTTAATCCGGTAGCCAATCAGTACTCACAGCGCCAGGCTGCATAGAGACACCTCATATTGACAAGGGGAATGGTAACACCCAGCTGTCAATTTATTCCTGTGTTCATTTCCAAGAGGAATAACAGAACAGAAGAATAGCCAATAGAAAAGCTGCTCCAGTATTGCTATTTTATAGGGAATACAAGTATTTATTATAACAGACATGTCAGCGGAGCTAACAGGTCTTTTTAAAGAAGTCATTGCATTAGATTAGTGGACTGGCTTGCGGATACCATCTAATGGCTTGTGTAATAAAAGTAGAATACTTTTGTAATTGCATGTAATTAAAATTTTTGCATAGTCACTGAGTTATTTAATACAATGTATCTGTATAGCGCCACCTACTGATTTGTTTTCTTATTTCTTTGTCCTGCTCACTGAGAAGGCCGCACATGCTCAGTTTCATTCTTCAACTGCCCCCTGAGCTGTAATAGGGAGTGAGCTCCAGCACGATGCCCCCTGAGCTGTAATAGGGAGAGAGCTCGAGCAGGATGAACATGCCCCCTGAGCTGTAATAGGGAGAGAGCTCCAGCAGAATGAACATGCCTCCTGAGCTGTAATAGGGAGAGAGCTCCAGCAGGATGAACATGCCCCCTGAGCTGTAATAGGGAGAGAGCTCCAGCAGGATGCCCCCTGAGCTGTAATAGGGAGAGAGCTCCAGCAGGATGCCCCCTGAGCTGTAATAGGGAGAGAGCTCCAGCAGGATGAACATGCCCCCTGAGCTGTAATAGGGAGAGAGCTCCAGCAGAATGAACATGCCTCCTGAGCTGTAATAGGGAGAGAGCTCCAGCAGGATGAACATGCCCCCTGAGCTGTAATAGGGAGAGAGCTCCAGCAGGATGAACATGCCCCCTGAGCTGTAATAGGGAGAGAGCTCCAGCAGGATGCCCCCTGAGCTGTAATAGGGAGAGAGCTCCAGCAGGATGAACATGCCCCCTGAGCTGTAATAGGGAGAGAGCTCCAGCAGGATGAACATGACTCCTTAGCTGTAATAGGGAGAGAGTTCCAGCAGGATGAACATGACTCCTTAGCTGTAATAGGGAGAGAGTTCCAGCAGGATGAACATGCCCCCTGAGCTGTAATAGGGAGAGAGCTCCAGCAGGATGAACATGCCCTCTGAGCTGTAATAGGGAGAGAGCTTCAGCAGGATGAAGATGCCCCCTGAGCTGTAATAGGGAGAGAGTTCCAGCAGGATGCCCCCTGAGCTGTAATAGGGAGAGAGTTCCAGCAGGATACCCCCTGAGCGGTAATAGGGAGAGAGTTCCAGCAGGATGCCCCCTGAGCTGTAATAGGGAGAGAGCTCCAGCAGGATGCCCCCTGAGCTGTAATAGGGAGAGAGCTCCAGCAGGATGAACATGCCCCCGGAGCTGTAATAGGGAGAGAGCTCCAGCAGAATGAACATGCCCCCTGAGCTGTAATAGGGAGAGAGCTCCAGCAGGATGAACATGCCTCCTGAGCTGTAATAGGGAGAGAGCTCCAGCAGGATGAACATGCCCCCTGAGCTGTAATAGGGAGAGAGCTCCAGCAGGATGAACATGCCCCCTGAGCTGTAAAAGGAAGAGAGCTCCAGTAGGATGAACATGCCCCCTGAGCTGAAATAGGGAGAGAGCTCCAGCGGGATGAACATGCCCCCTGAGCTGTAATAGGGAGAGAGCTCCAGAGGATGAACATGCCCCCTGAGCTGTAATAGGGAGAGAGCTCCAGCAGGATGAACATGCCCCCGGAGCTGTAATAGGGAGAGAGCTCCAGCAGAATGAACATGCCCCCTGAGCTGTAATAGGGAGAGAGCTCCAGCAGGATGAACATGCCTCCTGAGCTGTAATAGGGAGAGAGCTCCAGCAGGATGAACACGCCCCCTGAGCTGTAAAAGGAAGAGAGCTCCAGTAGGATGAACATGCCCCCTGAGCTGAAATAGGGAGAGAGCTCCAGCGGGATGAACATGCCCCCTGAGCTGTAATAGGGAGAGAGCTCCAGCAGGATGAACATGCCCCCTGAGCTGTAATAGGGAGAGAGCTCCAGCACGATGCCCCCTGAGCTGTAATAGGGAGAGAGCTCCAGCAGGATGAACATGCCCCCTGAGCTGTAAAAGGGAGAGAGCTCCAGCAGGATGAACATGCCCCCTGAGCTGTAATAGGGAGAGAGCTGCAGCAGGATGAACATGCCCCCTGAGCTGTAAAAGGGAGAGAGCTCCAGCAGGATGCCCCCTGAGCTGCACCAGAAAGGACACGTCCATTAAGCTGCCAGCTAGATATAAATCTAGCAGGGCAATTGGAGCAATGAATGGGGAGATCTCTGGATCCATGTGAGGTACAAGGCTGGTTCTAGCTAGAAATAGGTCGTCATTAGAGTTGAGCGAACACCTGGATGTTCGGGTTCGAGAAGTTCGGCCGAACTTCCCGAAAATGTTCGGGTTCGGGATCCGAACCCGATCCGAACTTCGTCCCGAACCCGAAACCCCATTGAAGTCAATGGGGACCCGAACTTTTCGGCACTAAAAAGGCTGTAAAACAGCCCAGGAAAGGGCTAGAGGGCTGCAAAAGGCAGCAACATGTAGGTAAATCCCCTGCAAACAAATGTGGATAGGGAAATGAATTAAAATAAAAATTAAATAAATAAAAATTAACCAAAATCAATTGGAGAGAGGTCCCATAGCAGAGAATCTGGCTTCCCGTCACCCACCACTGGAACAGTCCATTCTCAGATATTTAGGCCCCGGAACCCAGGCAGAGGAGAGAGGTCCCGTAACAGAGAATCTGGCTTCATGTCAGCAGAGAATTAGTCTGCATGTCATAGCAGAGAATGAGGCTTCACGTCAGCCACCACTGCAACAGTCCATTGGCATATATTTAGGCCCAGCACCCAGGCAGAGGAGAGAGGTCCCGTAACAGACAATCTGGCTTCATGTCAGCAGAGAATCAGTCTGCATGTCATGGCAGAGAATCAGGCTTCACGTCACCCACCACTGCAACAGTCCATTGTCATAAATTTAGGCCCAGCACCCAGGCAGAGGAGAGAGGTCCCGTAACAGACAATCTGGCTTCATGTCAGCAGAGAATTAGTCTGCATGTCATAGCAGAGAATGAGGCTTCACGTCACCCACCACTGTAAGAGTCCATTTTCATAAGTTTAGGCCCAGCACCCAGGCAGAGGAGAGAGGTCCCGTAACAGACAATCTGGCTTCATGTCAGCAGAAAATCAGTCTTCATGTCATAGCAGAGAATCAGGCTTCACGTCAGCCACCACTGCAACAGTCCATTGGCATATATTTAGGCCCAGCACCCAGGCAGAGGAGAGAGGTCCCGTAACAGAAAATCTGGCTTCATGTCAGCAGAGAATTAGTCTGCATGTCATAGCAGAGAATGAGGCTTCACGTCAGCCACCACTGCAACAGTCCATTGGCATATATTTAGGCCCAGCACCCAGGCAGAGGAGAGAGGTCCCGTAACAGACAATCTGGCTTCATGTCAGCAGAGAATCAGTCTGCATGTCATAGCAGAGAATGAGGCTTCACGTCAGCCACCACTGCAACAGTCCATTGGCATATATTTAGGCCCAGCACCCAGGCAGAGGAGAGAGGTCCCGTAACAGAAAATCTGGCTTCATGTCAGCAGAGAATTAGTCTGCATGTCATAGCAGAGAATGAGGCTTCACGTCAGCCACCACTGCAACAGTCCATTGGCATATATTTAGGCCCAGCACCCAGGCAGAGGAGAGAGGTCCCGTAACAGACAATCTGGCTTCATGTCAGCAGAGAATCAGTCTTCATGTCATAGCAGAGAATGAGGCTTCACGTCAGCCACCACTGCAACAGTCCATTGGCATATATTTAGGCCCAGCACCCAGGCAGAGGAGAGAGGTCCCGTAAAAGACAATCTGGCTTCATGTCAGCAGAGAATTAGTCTGCATGTCATAGCAGAGAATGAGGCTTCACGTCAGCCACCACTGCAACAGTCCATTGGCATATATTTAGGCCCAGCACCCAGGCAGAGGAGAGAGGTCCCGTAACAGAGGATCTGGCTTCATGTCAGCAGAGAATCAGTCTTCATGTCATAGCAGAGAATCAGGCTTCACGTCAGCCACCACTGCAATAGTCCATTGGCATATATTTAGGCCCAGCACCCAGGCAGAGGAGAGAGGTCCCGTAACAGACAATCTGGCTTCATGTCAGCAGAGAATCAGTCTTCATGTCATAGCAGAGAATCAGGCTTCACGTCACCCACCACTGTAAGAGTCCATTTTCATAAGTTTAGGCCCAGCACCCAGGCAGAGGAGAGAGGTCCCGTAACAGACAATCTGGCTTCATGTCAGCAGAGAATTAGTCTGCATGTCATAGCAGAGAATGAGGCTTCACGTCAGCCACCACTGCAACAGTCCATTGGCATATATTTAGGCCCAGCACCCAGGCAGAGGAGAGAGGTCCCGTAACAGACAATCTGGCTTCATGTCAGCAGAGAATCAGTCTGCATGTCATAGCAGAGAATGAGGCTTCACGTCAGCCACCACTGCAACAGTCCATTGGCATATATTTAGGCCCAGCACACAGGCAGAGAAGAGAGGTCCCGTAACAGACAATCTGGCTTCATGTCAGCAGAGAATTAGTCTGCATGTCATAGCAGAGAATGAGGCTTCACGTCAGCCACCACTGCAACAGTCCATTGGCATATATTTAGGCCCAGCACCCAGGCAGAGGAGAGAGGTCCCGTAACAGACAATCTGGCTTCATGTTAGCAGAGAATCAGTCTTCATATCATAGCAGAGAATCAGGCTTCACGTCACCCACCACTGTAAGAGTCCATTTTCATAAATTTAGGCCCAGCACCCAGGCAGAGGAGAGAGGTCCCGTAACAGAGGATCTGGCTTCATGTCAGCAGAGAATCAGTCTGCATGTCATAGCAGAGAATCAGGCTTCACGTCACCCAACATTGGAACAGTCCATTGGCATATATTTAGGCCCCGGCACCCAGACAGAGGAGAGGTTCATTCAACTTTGGGTAGCCTCGCAATATAATGGTAAAATGAAAATAAAAATAGGATTGAATGAGGAAGTGCCCTGGAGTCCAATAATATATGGTTAAGGGGAGGTAGTTAATGTCTAATCTGGACAAGGGACGGACAGATCCTGTGGGATCCATGCCTGGTTCATTTTTATGAACGTCAGCTTGTCCACATTGGCTGTAGACAGGCGGCTGCGTTTGTCTGTAATGACGCCCCCTGCCGTGCTGAATACACGTTCAGACAAAACGCTGGCCGCCGGGCAGGCCAGCACCTCCAAGGCATAAAAGGCTAGCTCTGGCCACGTGGACAATTTAGAGACCCAGAAGTTGAATGGGGCCGAACCATCAGTCAGTACGTGGAGGGGTGTGCACATGTACTGTTCCACCATGTTAGTGAAATGTTGCCTCCTGCTAACACGTTGCGTATCAGGTGGTGGTGCAGTTAGCTGTGGCGTGTTGACAAAAGTTTTCCACATCTCTGCCATGCTAACCCTGCCCTCAGAGGAGCTGGCATTGACACAGCTGCCTTGGCGACCTCTTGCTCCTCCTCTGCCTTGGCCTTGGGCTTCCACTTGTTCCCCTGTGACATTTGGGAATGCTCTCAGTAGCGCGTCTACCAACGTGCGCTTGTACTCGCGCATCTTCCTATCACGCTCCAGTGCAGGAAGTAAGGTGGGCACATTGTCTTTGTAGCGTGGATCCAGCAGGGTGGCAACCCAGTAGTCCGCACAGGTTAAAATGTGGGCAACTCTGCTGTCGTTGCGCAGGCACTGCAGCATGTAGTCGCTCATGTGTGCCAGGCTGCCCAGGGGTAAGGACAAGCTGTCCTCTGTGGGAGGCGTATCGTCATCGTCCTGCCTTTCCCCCCAGCCACGCACCAGTGATGGACCCGAGCTGCGTTGGGTGCCACCCCGCTGTGACCATGCTTCATCCTCATCCTCCTCCACCTCCTCCTCATCCTCGTCCTCCTCGTCCTCCAGTAGTGGGCCCTGGCTGGCCACATTTGTACCTGGCCTCTGCTGTTGCCAAAAACCTCCCTCTGAGTCACTTCGAAGAGACTGGCCTGAAAGTGCTAAAAATGACCCCTCTTCCTCCTCCTCCTCCTCCCCCTCCTCCTCCTGGGACACCTCCTCTTCCATCATCGCCCTAAGTGTTTTCTCAAGGAGACATAGAAGTGGTATTGTAACGCTGATAACGGCGTCATCGCCACTGGCCATGTTGGTGGAGTACTCGAAACAGCGCAACAGGGCACACAGGTCTCGCATGGAGGCCCAGTCATTGGTGGTGAAGTGGTGCTGTTCTGTAGTGCGACTGACCCGTGCGTGCTGCAGCTGAAACTCCACTATGGCCTGCTGCTGCTCGCACAGTCTGTCCAGCATGTGCAAGGTGGAGTTCCACCTGGTGGGCACGTCGCATATGAGGCGGTGAGCGGGAAGGCCGAAGTTACGCTGTAGCGCAGACAGGCGAGCAGCAGCAGGATGTGAACGCCGGAAGCGCGAACAGACGGCCCGCACTTTATGCAGCAGCTCTGACATGTCGGGGTAGTTGTGTATGAACTTCTGCACCACCAATTTCAGCACATGCGCCAAGTAAGGGATGTGCGTCAAATTGGCTAGTCCCAGAGCTGCAACGAGATTTCGCCCATTATCACACACCACCAGGCCGGGCTTGAGGCTCACCGGCAGCAACCACTCGTCGGTCTGTTGTTCTATACCCCGCCACAACTCCTGTGCGGTGTGGGGCCTGTCCCCCAAACATATGAGTTTCAGAATGGCCTGCTGACGTTTACCCCGGGCTGTGCTGAAGTTGGTGGTGAAGGTGTGTGGCTGACTGGATGAGCAGGTGGAAGAAGAGGAGGAGGAAGCCGAGAAGGAGGAGGTGGCAACAGGAGGCAAAGAATGTTGCCCTGCGATCCTTGGCGGCGGAAGGACGTGCGCCAAACAGCTCTCCGCCTGGGGCCCAGCTGCCACTACATTTACCCAGTGTGCAGTTAGGGAGATATAGCGTCCCTGGCCGTGCTTACTAGTCCACGTATCTGTGGTTAGGTGGACCTTGCTACAGATGGCGTTGCGCAGTGCACACTTGATTTTATCAGATACTTGGTTGTGCAGGGAAGGCACGGCTCTCTTGGAGAAGTAGTGGCGGCTGGGAACAACATACTGTAGGACAGCAAGCGACATGAGCTGTTTGAAGCTGTCTGTGTCCACCAGCCTAAATGACAGCATTTCATAGGCCAGTAGTTTAGAAATGCTGGCATTCAGGGCCAGGGATCGAGGGTGGCTAGGTGGGAATTTACGCTTTCTCTCAAATGTTTGTGAGATGGAGAGCTGAACGCTGCCGTGTGACATGGTTGAGACGCTTGGTGACGGAGGTGGTGGTGGTGGTGTTGGTGGTACATCCCCTGTTTGCTGGGCGGCAGGTGCCAACGTTCCTCCAGAGGCAGAGGAAGAGGCCGAGGTGGCAGCAGCAGAAGAGGCCGAGGCGGCAGCAGCAGAAGAGGTAGCAGGGGGAGCCTGAGTGACTTCCTTGGTTTTAAGGTGTTTACTCCACTGCAGTTCATGCTTTGCATGCAGGTGCCTGGTCATGCAGGTTGTGCTCAGGTTCAGAACGTTAATGCCTCGCTTCAGGCTCTGATGGCACAGCGTGCAAACCACTCGGGTCTTGTCGTCAGCACATTGTTTGAAGAAGTGCCATGCCAGGGAACTCCTTGAAGCTGCCTTTGGGGTGCTCGGTCCCAGATTGCGGCGGTCAGTAGCAGGCGGAGTCTCTTGGCGGCGGGTGTTCTGCTTTTGCCCACTACTCCCTCTTTTGCTACGCTGTTGGCTCGGTCTCACCACTGCCTCTTCCTCCGAACTGTGAAAGTCAGTGGCACGACCTTCATTCCATGTGGGGTCTAGGACCTCATCGTCCCCTGCATCGTCTTCCACCCAGTCTTGATCCCTGACCTCCTGTTCAGTCTGCACACTGCAGAAAGACGCAGCAGTTGGCACCTGTGTTTCGTCATCATCAGAGACATGCTGAGGTGGTATTCCCATGTCCTCATCATCAGGAAACATAAGTGGTTGTGCGTCAGTGCATTCTATGTCTTTCACCGCTGGGGAAGGGCTAGGTGGATGCCCTTGGGAAACCCTGCCAGCGGAGTCTTCAAACAGCATAAGAGACTGCTGCATAACTTGAGGCTGAGACAGTTTCCCTGGTATGCATGGGGGTGATGTGACAGACTGATGGGGTTGGTTTTCAGGCGCCATCTGTGCGCTTTCTGCAGAAGACTGGGTGGGAGATAATGTGAACGTGCTGGATCCACTGTCGGCCACCCAATTGACTAATGCCTGTACCTGCTCAGGCCTTACCATCCTTAGAACGGCATTGGGCCCACCATATATCGCTGTAAATTCTGGCGGCTACTGGGACCTGAGGTAGTTGGTACACTAGGACGTGTGGATGTGGCAGAACGGCCACGTCCTCTCCCAGCACCAGAGGGTCCACTAACACCACCACGACCATGTCCACGTCCGCGTCCCTTACTAGATGTTTTCCTCATTGTTATGGTTCACCACAACAACAAAAATATTATTTGGCCCAATGTATTGTATTCAAATTCAGCGGGATATAAATTTGAGGCCTAGTATTTAGGCGCTGGGTGACCGGTATGGATTTACTAACAGAATTGGACTTGGAAATGCACAGTAGCGTGTGTGTGAAGTTATTCTGAATGACCCTATGTGCACCTGGAATATTATATACCCTTTTAGGGATAGATTTCAAATAGCTCTGATATAGCAGAAACCACTAAATTATGAAATTGCTAAATTGGGAATTGTATTTCAACCCAGAACAAAAAATGTGCTTTGACGGACACTAAATAACTTTCCCAGCCACAACAGGACAGCGGTAACGAGAGATTTAGCGGGATATAAATTTGAGGCCTAGTATTTAGGCGCTGGGTGATCGGTATGGATTTAGTGACAGAATTAGACTTGGAAATGCACAGTAGCGTGTGTGTGAAGTTATTCTGAATGACCCTATGTGCACCTTGAATATTATATACCCTTTTAGGGATAGATTTCAAATAGCTCTGATATAGCAGGAACCACTAAATTATGAAATTGCTAAATTGGGAATTGTATTTCAACCCAGAACAAAAAATGTGCTTTGACTGACACTAAATAACTTTCCCAGCCACAACAGGACAGCGGTAATGAGAGATTTAGCGGGATATAAATTTGAGGCCTAGTATTTAGGCGCTGGGTGACCGGTATGGATTTACTAACAGAATTAGACTTGGAAATGCACAGTAGCGTGTGTGTGAAGTTATTCTGAATGACCCTATGTGCACCTTGAATATTATATACCCTTTTAGGGATAGATTTCAAATAGCTCTGATATAGCAGAAACCACTAAATTATGAAATTGCTAAATTGGGAATTGTATTTCAACCGAGAACAAAAAATGTGCTTTGACGGACACTAAATAACTTTCCCAGCCACAACAGTACAGCGGTAACGACAGATTTAGCGGGATATAAATTTGAGGCCTAGTATTTAGGCGCTGGGTGACAGGTATGGGTTAAGTGACAGAATTAGGCTTGGAAATGCACAGTAGCGTGTGTGTGAAGTTATTCTGAATGACCCTATGTGCACCTTGAATATTATATACCCTTTTAGGGATAGATTTCAAATAGCTCTGATATAGCAGGAACCACTAAATTATAAAATTGCTAAATTGGGAATTGTATTTCAACCCAGAACAAAAAATGTGCTTTGACGGACACTAAATAACTTTTCCAGCCACAACAGGACAGCGGTAACGAGAGATTTAGCGGGATATAAATTTGAGGCCTAGTATTTAGGCGCTGGGTGACCGGTATGGATTTACTAACAGAATTAGACTTGGAAATGCACAGTAGCGTGTGTGTGTGAAGTTATTCTGAATGACCCTATGTGCACCTTGAATATTATATACCCTTTTAGGGATAGATTTCAAATAGCTCTGATATAGCAGAAACCACTAAATTATGAAATTGCTAAATTGGGAATTGTATTTCAACCCAGAACAAAAAATGTGCTTTGACAGACACTAAATAACTTGCCCAGCCACAACAGGACAGCGGTAACGACAGATTTAGCGGGATATAAATTTGAGGCCTAGTATTTAGGCGCTGGGTGACCGGTATGGATTTAGTGACAGAATTAGACTGGGATATGGCCAAAAAATAACCACACTATTGCTGGTTAAATGCACTTGGTGACGGGCGCAGCTTGCCCCTGATGTAGTATATGGCCAAAAAATGAACAGACTATTGCTGGTTAAATGCACTTGGTGTCACAGCTTGACGAACCACACTACTGAGGGTTAAATGCACTTGGTGACGGGCGCAGCTTGCCCCTGATGTAGTATATGGCCAAAAAATGAACAGACTATTGCTGGTAAATGCACTTGGTGACGGGCGCAGCTTGCCCCTGATTTAGTATATGGCCAAAAAATGAACAGACTATTGCTGGTTAAATGCACTTGGTGTGATAGCTTGACCAACCACATTACTGAGGGTTAAATGCACTTGGTGACGGGTGCAGCTTTCCCCTGATGTAGTATATGGCCAAAAAATGAACAGACTATTGCTGGTTAAATGCACTTGGTGACGGGCGCAGCTTGCCCCTGATTTAGTATATGGCCAAAATATGAACAGACTATTGCTGGTTAAATGCACTTGGTGTGACAGCTTGACCAACCACACTACTGAGGGTTAAATGCACTTGGTGACGGGCGCAGCTTGCCCCTGATGTAGTATATAGCCATAAAATGAACAGACTATTGCTGGTTAAATGCACTTGGTGTCACAGCTTGACCAACCACACTACTGAGGGTTAAATGCACTTGGTGACGGGCGCAGCTTGCCCCTGATGTAGTATATGGCCAAAAAATGAACAGACTATTGCTGGTTAAATGCACTTGGTGACGGGCGCAGCTTGCCCCTGATTTAGTATATGGCCAAAAAATGAACAGACTATTGCTGGTTAAATGCACTTGGTGTGATAGCTTGACCAACCACACTACTGAGGGTTAAATGCACTTGGTGACGGGCGCAGCTTGCCCCTGATGTAGTATATGGCCAAAAAATAAACAGACTATTGCTGGTTAAATGCACTTGGTGTGACAGCTTCACTCTGATGTAGGCTTTAGCCAAAAAACAACCACACCATTGAGGGTTAAATGCACTTGGTGACAGGCGCAGCTTGCCCCTGATGTAGTATATGGCCAAAAAATAAACAGACTATTGCTGGTTAAATGCACTTGGTGTGACAGCTTCATTCTGATGTAGGCTTTAGCCAAAAAACAACCACACCATTGAGGGTTAAATGCACTTGGTGACGGGCGCAGCTTGCCCCTGATGTAGTATATGGCCAAAAAATAAACAGACTATTGCTGGTTAAATGCACTTGGTGTGACAGCTTCACCCTGATGTAGGCTTTAGCCAAAAAACAACCACACCATTAAGGGTTAAATGCACTTGGTCGCAGCTTGTGCTGGCGCACCACAAGACACAAAATGGCCGCCGATCACCCCAGAAAAATGTGACTGACAAACGGTCTGGGCAGCCTAAAAACAGTGAGCAATTGAGTATCAGCAGCTCAATGACCCACAGCTGCAGATCGATCAATAATCAAGTCCTTTGGAGGAGTTAATCTGCCTAATCTCGCCCTACTGTCGCAGCCGCAACCTCTCCCTACGCTAATCAGAGCAGAGTGACGGGCGGCGCTATGTGACTCCAGCTTAAATAGAGGCTGGGTCACATGGTGCTCTGGCCAATCACAGCCATGCCAATAGTAGGCATGGCTGTGATGGCCTCTTGGGGCAAGTAGTATGACGCTTGTTGATTGGCTGCTTTGCAGCCTTTCAAAAAGCGCCAAGAAAGCGTCACAAAAGCGTCAAGAAAGCGACGAACACCGAACCCGAACCCGGACTTTTACGAAAATGTCCGGGTTCGGGTCCGTGTCACGGACACCCCAAAATTCGGTACGAACCCGAACTATACAGTTCGAGTTCGCTCATCCCTAGTCGTCATGTACTATATGATGTCTGATTTTCATTTTTTTTGCATTAGTCAAGGGATAACCCTTTCACGTGTTATATATGTCAGGTTAAAGAGTGCTACAGGTTAAAGAGTGCTACATCTGTAGTGTCTCAGCGCTTTCTTCACGAGCAGTAGACAATGGCCTAGCTGTTAATATTTGCACAAATGAGACTGACTTGCTGGAACTTGCACTGAAGAGGTGAATTCCTGTGAAGCTGAGCATCTCCCGGATAACATTTCTCAGCAGCATTACTTTCTAAGCATTGTGCTACTTGCTTGTTTCCAGGAGCACAGGCTTGACGCACAGCAAGCTCCATTCTTTGAAATTCCTTTTTGGTGCTGTTGTACACGGTTTGTGAAGATGTTTGGTTTTCCTATTTGCGAACTGTACAAAAGAAAAGCTTAAATTATAAACTACTTATCCACAATAAAACCCGTCATAATTGCCAAGCACTGTACCTGTCAAACCACTAGAAGCATTCCCTTTTCCACATCAGTGAATTGGATTCGGTTCAAGTCTAGGCTTGTCTGTCATTAGATGATAAAATGCAAGATAATATTTAAAAAGAAAGAAAGAAGACAGATGGATAGATAGATAAATCGATAGAATAGAGGATGGATGGATAGATTAGATGATGATACATACAGTTGCAAGAAAAAGTATGTGAACCCTTTGGAATGATATGGATTTCTGCACAAATTGGTCATAAAATGTGATCTGATCCTGATCTAAGTCACAACAATAGACAATCACAGTCTGCTTAAAGGGCTTCTGTCACCCCACTAAACTCTTTATTATTTTTTTGGGTACTTATAATCCCTTTCCTGCGATATATCTATACATTATGTTATTAATCATTTTCGTTCTGTAGATAAGGCAAAAAACGTACTTTTATAATATGCTAATTACTTGTCTACCAGCAAGTAGGGCGTCTACTTGCTGGTAGCAGCCGCAAAAAACCGCCCCCTCCTCCTGTTGATTGACAGGGCCAGCCGCGATCTCCTCCTCCCGGCTGGCCCTGTCTGCATTTCAAAAATCGCGCGCCTGTCTTGATTCGGCGCAGGCGCTCTGAGAGAAGGAGGCTCGCCTCCTCAGCACTCCTTCAGTGCGCCTGCGCCGATGACGTCACCGAAAGAGAAGATACTTTTATAACCCTTTCCAGATTTATGAAAGTCAAAATTCTTAATCGTAGATCTTCTGAGAGCTCTTTTGTGCGAGGCATCATTCACATCAGGCAATGCTTCTTGTGAAAAGCAATCCCAGAACTGTTGTGTGTTTTTTATAGGGCAGGGCAGCTGTAACCAACACCTCCAATCTCATCTCATTGATAGGACTCCAGTTGGCTGACACCTCACTCCAATTAGCTCTTGGAGATGTCATTAGTCTAGGGGCTCCCATACTTTTTCCACCTGCACTGTGAATGTTTACATGGTGTGTTCAATAAAAACATGGTAACATTTAATTCTTTGTGTGTTATTAGTTTAAGCAGACTGTGATTGTCTATTGTTGTGACTTAGATGAAGATCAGATCACATTTTATGACCAATTTGTGCAGAAATCCATATAATTTCAAAGGGTTCACATACTTTTTCTTGCAACTGTTTGTATCATCATCTAATCTATCCATTCATCCTCTATTCTATCGATTTATCTTGCAACTGTATATAGAAAATGGATATAGATAGATAGATAGATAGATAGATTGCATAGATAGATAGCACCGATAGATACAGTCCTGATCAAAAGTTTAAGACCACTTGAAAAATGGCAAAAAAAATCATATTTAGCATGGCTAAGGTTCCAAGTAGAGCTTCAACATGCAACAAGAAGAAATGGTAGTGAGACAAAACATTTCTTGAGCATTCAATTTAATGAAAACAACGAATAAACTGAAACAGGCTGTTTTTCAGCTGATCAAAAGTTTAGGACCACACCTCCAAAAGAAAAACTAAACCCCCCAAAACAGAAATCCAACTTCCAAACATGAACTCAGTAATGAGTAGCTCCGCCGTTATTGTTTATCACTTCAAAAATTTGTTTCGGCATGCTTGATGCAAGTGTTTACATGAGGTGAGTGGGAACATTTCTCCAAGTGGTGAAGACGGCCGCACGAAGGCCATCTACTGTCTGGAAATGTTGTCCATTTTTGTAAACTTCCCTTGCCATCCATCCCCAAAGGTTTTCAATTGGATTTAGATCAGGGGAACACACAGGATGGGCCAAAAGAGTGATGTTATTCTCCTGGAAGAACTCCTTGTCCTGCGGGCATTGTGTACTGTAGCGTTGTCCTGTTGAAAAACCCAGTCATTACCACACAGACGAGGGCCCTCAGTCATGAGGAATGCTCTCTGCAACATCTGGACATAGCCAGCGGCCGTTTGACGCCCCTGCACTTCCTGAAGATCCATTGTTCCACTGAAGGAAAAAGCACCCCAGACCATTATGGCACCCCCTCCACTGTGGCGCGTAGAAAACATCTCAGGTGGGATCTGCTTGTTATGCCAGTAACGTTGGAAACCATTAGGAACATCAAGGTAAAAAAAAATCTCATCAGAGAATAAAACTTTCTTCCACCTTTGAATGTCCCATGTTTGGTGCTCTCTTGCAAAGTCCAAACGAGCAGTTCTGTGGCGTTCAAGGAGACGAGGTCTTTGAAGACGTTTTTTGTTTTTGAAGCCCCTCAGTCTCAGATGCCGTCTGATGGTTATTGGGCTGCAGTCAGCACCAGTAAGGGCCTTAATTTGGGTCGAGGATCGTCCAGTGTCTTGACGGACAGCCAATTGGATCCTCTGGCTCAGTGCTGATGAAATTTTTGGGGGTCTTCCACTTGACTTTTTTGTTCCATAACCCTCAGGATCATTTAAGAAATTCCAAATGACTGTCTTACTGCGTCCCACCTCAGCAGCGAAGCCGTTCTCATAATTTGGCATGTACTATATATATATATATATATATATATATATAGTACATGCCAAATTATAAGAACGGCTTGTCTGACTATATGATAAATATCCCTGCTGTAACATCATATTAGCATGACCCACTCCATAATGATGGAAACATTTGTCATGTAATGTCTATCCTAATTTGTCAGTAAAACTGCCTGTGGTCAATATTGTATTACGTAAAGGTCTAGTTTATCATAAATTGATTAACTAACTTTGGGTGTTTGCAGAAAATAATTTATACATAGCTACAGTACTGTGCAAAGGCTGTAGGCTGGTATGGAAAATACTGCAAGGTAATGCTTTGAAAATAGCTGTTATTAGCTTATTTTTATCATTTAACAAAATGAAGTTGAATGAAGAAGAGAAATGTAAATCAAATCAATATTTGGTGTGACCACCCTTGGCCATCAAATCTTCTAGATACACTTGCACACATTTTTTTAAGGTACTCGGCAGGGACTAACCACAGATCTTCTGTGGATGTAGGCTAAGTGCTGAGGCAGATACTTATCCAACATACAATACCATTAGCGAGGCGTCTGATTGGCTCCAACATTCCCCCAACATACAGCCAATGTCATTAAGAACTAGCTTTAGTGTAAAGAAGAACAAGGAAGAAGTGATAGTATGGTCCCCACAGAGCACTGATCATCAAGTCACTCTGGGATTACATGAAAAGACAGAAGTAATTGAGCAAGCCTACATCCATGTAAGATCTGTGGTTATTTCTCCAAGATGTTTAGATAAAATTCTTTGGTCTGATGAAAACCAAGATTGAACTTTTTGGCCTCAATTATAAGCATCATGTCTGGAGGAAACCAGGAAATGCCCAATAATATCCTTGTGGGGATGTTCTTCAGCAGCTGGGGCAAGAAGACTGGACAGGGTTGAGGGAAAGCTTAAAGAGTCACTGTAGTTTCCACAATTTCATTCGTTTAATTGTAAATTATGTAACTAGCAAATTTCTAAATCGCCTCATTTAAAGGGCCTCTGTCAGCAGATTTGTACCTATGAAACTGGCTGACCTGTTACATGCGCGCTTGGCAGCTGAAGGCATCTGTGTTGGTCCCATGTCTGTATGTGCCCGCATTGCTGAGAAAAAGGATGATAATTGACAGGGCCAGGCAGTGTAGACGTTTCCACTACCTGGCCCTGTCAATCAAAGTGTGCTGTGTGCCCGTAAGTGTGATCTATTCCTTCTTATCTGTTCAGTGAGCTCCAGAGCTTAACACAAACATATAAATCAAATAATAATATAGGCTGGCTCACAGTATTGCTGCATCGAATAAAATATTTATTACTTTTAACAATATAAAATACAACTACTTAGATATCAACATATCAGCATAGATACATATATGTGTATATTGTATAGATATAAACAGTGCGGAGCTCACGCACTAACCTATACAGACTGGAGTACTCCTAACAAATAAATAGAACCTTATGGCTATACTGGGCCTGCAAAAATTTAGGTAGAAACCACTAGAAATGTCCACGGACTTATATACCAATTTACCAGTTTGTTGGAACCGGACAGGTTCAAAGATTGTCCTTGTAGCAGTAAACTCTGTACTTGGGTACCTTTTGACGGTGGTGATTATTCTGCTTTTCAAATTATAGCGTTCGCTTTCTCTCTCTCTACTTTGGGAGCGGGCTTCCGACCCGTTCTCACAGCGTCCCACGTGACCAGCTGGATGGCAAGTCGCTGGTTGATGACGTAGGTGCTTGGAACCGTAGGGTTGGCGGAAGCTGGTGCAGCTGAGATGTTACTTGCTTGAGCCCGTCAGGTTACCGGAACTTGGTATAGCAGAGTTTACTTTGTGCTTCGTTTGCTTTTGTTCTGCAGCGTTGATACACAAACGGACAGATAGATGATAGCATAGGGTTTCTTTCAATAGCTGAAAAAGTCCTTTTTTTGCAGGATAAAAACTGCACCAGTAGCCTTGGTCTAATACACACTAGACGCGTTTCGGAACGTTGTTCCTTCCTCAGTAGTTGAATGTGGAATGCTGAATGTGAACCTACTAGTCATGGATTTAAATACCCTTTCGGGTTTGAGATAAAGTATGGATTGGATTCTGGACTGTGCAGCTAAATAGGCTGCAAAATCCTGATCTTCACCCTATCTATTAATAGCTCATAAATAATCAATATTAGACTCCAGTATGTTATACACTAGAGTCTATAATGTCACACATGTAGATATAGCAACCCATAGCAACCAATTCAAAGCTTCTTTGGAAAATGAAATGATCGATCTGATTGGTTGCAATTTCACCAGTTTTGATTAGAGTCTATAATGTCACACATGTAGATATAGCAACCCATAGCAACCAATTCAAAGCTTCTTTGGAAAATGAAATGATCGATCTGATTGGTTGCAATTTCACCAGTTTTGATAAATCTTCCCCAATGACTTTAAGAACACAGCCAAGACAAGACAGAAGTGGCTTCAGGTGGCCATACACATTAGACAGAAGTTGGTTGATGGTTGAACAGCAGTTGCACAAACAATCATTTGGCGAACATTAATTTTGCAGACAAGACCATAGACATCTTAGTCCATATTGGCCGTTACAGTTGCTCAAACTACTCATACATATTCAGTGAAACCAGGCGATGGATGAAAGACCTTTCTGGGAACATACTTTCAAAGAAAGATTTATCACCCATGACCAATCTTTCTTTGAACAGTGCTCATTTTTATGTTTACAACTAGAGATGGCATTGCGGTTCGCCCGGCGGTGGTTTCGGAGCAAACTTTGCTCGTTCGTGATTTGCCATGTGAAATTTGGCTATATTCGCACGTGCCATATTTTTTTGCATAGCGCCGAACTTTGACCCATGACACATCCATCAGGTGGGACAGGTCAGCCAATTGAGACGTTTCAGCACATGGACACACCCCCAACCCTATAATAGAACCCGATCTGGCAGCCATTTTACATTATGTGTTTTGGCAGTGTAGGGAGAGGTTGCATTTTGGAGCAGGGACAGTTAGGGACACGAAACACTAGCTAATAGGGCCACAAAAGTCCTTTTAAGCACTCGTATAGGTGTGCTATCGATAGGTGTGACATACTAAGGGGTGTGATATACTTATAATATACTTTCTAACATAGAAATTATATTATAGTGTATTTGTATTGTGCAGCAGTTGTGTGCGGTTCTGCTGCAATAACGCAGCTAGATAGCAAACGCTATTGGAGTAACTAATTGCAACGGGTGTGATATACCTGTTGCCCCCCCCCACCAAAAAAAAACTGCTTGAGGGCTGCGATATACCTTCTTCCACAAAATCCTGATTGAGGGGTGCTATACACCTGTTTCCGCCAAAAAGTGATTGTGGGATGCTATATACCAGTTTCCGCCAAATACTGATTGAGGGCTGCGATACACCTGCTTCCACAAAATACTGATTAAGGGGTGTCATATACCTGTTTCCGCCAAATACTGATTGAGGGGTGCTATATACCTGTTTCCGCCAAATACTGATTGAGGGGTGCTATATACATTCCTTATAACAAATACTGATTGAGGGCTGCGAAACACCTGCTTCCACAAAATACTGATTGAGGGGTGCCATATACCTGTTTCCGCCAAATACTGATTGAGGGGTGCTATATACCTTCTTCCACAAAATCCTGATTGAAGGGTGCTATATACCAGTTTCCACCAAATACTGATTGAGGGGTGCTATTGCAGCGTCCCACTACGTGTGTGGGCACTGCTTAAAAGTACTTTTTGATCCTATCAACTGCATTGTACAGTATGGTATAACTTTGCATTGATTTATCTGCAAAATCCCTGTTAACAGGCCTATTAGGTGTGTGGCGAAACCAACCTCGCCACTGGGTTTTGGAGGGGGCTGTTTAAAAGCCTCTTGCCTCAGGATTATGGCCCATAGTAACTTTTAAACCCCTGAACCTATTCCAGGGAATTTTGGATAGGTTTGTCCCCCAAGTTATACTGTTTGAATTGATGTAAGTTATATGTATGGACAATGTAACCTCACAAAGTTATAACAACTTATAATAAGTGTAACTTGTCAGCTTGGGAGGAATATGCTGGGTGTGGTTCTATTGTCCCATTGTGTGTTTAAATGGTGATGTCTGTCCTGTTGTCTCCACATGTGTATTGGTGATCTGCCCTTTGTCCTGAGAGATAATTGGATTGTCTTCGGTCGTCTCCCAGGCAGAGAGGAGGAAACCATGATGCATTGTGGGGATATGTTGTATCTGTTCTGTGTCGCAGTCTCCCTTCTGGTCCTCTAGGGGGCGGGAACGATTGGTTGCTATATTTACATTGTGTGTGTTGTGAATTACTGATTGGTTGGATTTCAAAACCCTGTGGGCAGTACTATGTTTGGTTTTTATCAATAAAAGAGGCTGTACTTGAAGTACAGTCAGATCACTGCTGACCCTCAAGACGGAGCCTTGTCTCGTTATTGGGGGGATTGTATGCCATGTATGCTGTTAGAGACTGATTGCCAGGAGTGTAAGCTGACTGATACGCTTTTCCTGTTCGTCTGCTGACAGCTATTTGCGAGGTTCCAGTTTGGAGTGCTATTTTGTATCCAGTTCGGGAGGTTGGTGTTCTGCAGTAGCTGTGCCTGTCTCTCGTAAAGGGGCATATCGCCTAAACGGATTTTAACCCCTTGTCTGCTGAAACGGTGCCGTTACAAGGTGCAATTTATACATCCCACCACTAGATGGGGATAAAGTTCAGCTCCTATATATACCCAGGTCCGGCCTAGTGAGACAGATTAGGCAGATTAAGAGTGGAGTTCGGTTGAGACCAGAGGTCAGTGTGAAGATCAGTGAGTATATTGACACTGAGAGAGTGAAAAGGTGCAGATCCAGCACTTCAGCTCTAAAGAGAAAGGGACAACAGAAAAGGACAAATTCAAATTCATCCAAAGGATAAAAGCCGTAAACCAAGCATAAAGGACCTTTGTGATATTCAGGTGAAGGATACCCTAGCCTCCGGCAACCTCACCAAAAGTTCCACTGACATTGAAGTAACCCACTGCTCCAAAACCACAAAACCTAAACAGCCTAAAACAGTGGATTTGCAGAATTATCTCTGTACCATCTAGAGACTGCATAATTGTACTACTGCAACTGAAAGACCTCTAAAGTAAAAGTTGTGAGTTGCATCTTACCACTATCTACCTCATTATTACTACCTATGGTTGTACCACCATTAACGGTACTGGTGTCATGACAAAAACCATCAAGGGACTCAGCCGCAACAAGCACCCTAAGCACCCTTAACATCAAGGGCACCTCAACCACCATCTTGGCTGATGCTTCCCACCACAGAGCATGCCCCGGAGGATTTCGTGCTCTCCACCTCAACACTGTGCTGCCAGCCCAGGGAGGCTATCTGCTAACCGTGAGTAAACGAATGAACTGTGTGTTATATTATTTAGCCCCTCATCGATCCACCGTGCACCTCACGTGTTGCCCCTGCGACTGGCTGGCTGCATAACTTTTTATTGGCGTCACGAACAGGATATTAACCCTTGCACCATATTTGAGAGACTGTCGCATGTGAATAAGCCCCTTTTATTTGCTTGAGAGACTTTTGCTTATTGTGCGGAGTTTTGGAGTCCAGAACTGCTTAAACTGATTGCAATGTATATGGAGGTCCTATACTAGTCCCCAGCATCAAAATCGCAGTGTCAAAAGTGAGAAAATTCAACATTTGTGTGTCACTATAACTGCTTGCTGTCAGTGAATAGACTGTCACTGTGCAATTAATATGGCCGCCGGAGCTCCGATTTGAAAAATAATACTGCGCCATCACTGTGTGCAAGTTGGCAACACCCCCTGCAGAGCGGGAAACCAGTGTGCCGCCCCTTTATGCAAAATTGACCGGTTAAAGCCCATCCTACCTCTACTGTATGGGTTCAGAGAGGCTGACCCTGTATGCAACACAGCACCGCCCTCTTTGCCCTAGGAAGAGCCCTACCATCGCACCGAGATGGGTGGAACTATGTGTGGCCTAACCATGTGCCTACCTATTAACAGTTGGGACAAAAGCACAGACATAGATACAGTCCCCTATGAACCTCTCTATGCACAAAAGACTTCCCCAGCATTGTGTGTTACTAAACAACCAAACCCGATAGGGGTACTGACCGATACTGTGCCGAAGATCTGACTTGCTGAGACCACCTCCCGTGTGGTGGATAATGGTTGCGCCGCTCCTGTCATTCAAACAGACCTGGGAGGCGGGCCTGGAACTTTGGAAGAGCGTGACGTGTGTGCGCACGTAAGAAGCAGAAGCACCAATTGCTGCAGAGAGAGAGAGAGAGAAGTAAAGTGCCGGTGCAGCATGGCTCAGAAACAAGAGCGCTCTATAGCTGAAAATGATTCCGGATGGAAACCGGGCCCCCGCTCTGACTTGGACCCCCACAGAAATTACTCCGGAGTGACAGGCTCGCGTGCAGGAGTTCTGGGACCGTCACTGGAGGGAGCGTAGTGGAGACCGCGGCCCTGAGTCTGCAAAAGACAGTGCAGGTCAGAATGCATCCACAACGCCGCGACCCCAGTCTCTTAAATTAACCGAAAGGTCCGGTCACTCTGAGAATGTACCCACCATAGCGTGGCCCACTATGGAGCATACCGCCCTCTGTCAAAGTTGTCTGCAGAAATAAAGTCTGCCCGGCTGCCACGCAATCATGCCTGCAAGCATTACAATGAAGGACTGATCCGGGGACTGTTAGAGGCACCAGTAAAGAATTGCTATATACTAGTTTCTGCCAAATTATGATTATGGGGTGCTATACCTTCTTCCACAAAATACTGATTGAGGGTTGCGATACACCTGCTTCCACAAAATACTGATTGAGGAGTGCCATATACCTTCTTCCACAAAATACTGATTGAGGGGTGCTATAGCTATATACTTTTTTCCACCAAATACTGAGGTCTGCGATATACCTTCTTCCACAAATACTGCTTTTCTCTACAGACTTAGGCAGAGGGTCATTTAGAAAATGACAGGCAGGGGAAGAGGCAAACCTTTCCGCAGGAATGGTAGGGGTCGGGCAGGTGCACCAGGCCGGAGCCTAAGTGGGAAGTTGGGGAAGGCGCATGCGATAACTTCAAAGGGCGCACCAGAGTTGGTTGAGTGGCTCACTCAGCCTTCTGCTTCTGCACCCTTCTCATCCTCTGTATCAGCACCCTCCTCACTCTCTGCTGTGTGCACCCCCAAAGACACCACCACAACCATAGCCCTTCCACTCGAGTTAGAGGAATTATTTTCCCATCCATTCCCAGACCATACCGATGCGCAGCCATTCTTGGCATGGGATGAGGAAGAGGAGGTAGCAACGGCTGCCACCCAGCGGTCTGAAGACAGTACCCAAATCAGCCCAAAGAGGGTGGTCCCCGCTGTTGTTGCCTATTGCGAGATCTCTAATGTCAGTGGTGGTGAAGGTGATGATGATGACGTGTCGATGGACGTCACATGGGTGCACACAAGAGAGGAAGAGGAGGGGAGTTGAGAGGGACAGATGGAGCAGCAGATAGTAAAGAGAAGGAGGAGAAGCAGGCAGAACTCGCAGTGCACAGGAGGCAAAAAGCAGACTGCAAATGTATCTGGAGCGAGCCATCCACCATGCACAGTCACATCTTACCCTCCCAGGACACCGGCACATGGCTCCACAGTGTGGGCTTTTTTAAAAGTGTCAGCTGCTGATAATAGTGTTGCCATCTGCAGCCTGTGGTGTCAAAGCATAAGTTGCGGTAAGCCCAACACTCACCTAGGGACAACCGCTTTAAGAAGGCACCTGGCCTCCCATCACCAAGCCCAGTGGGAGCAACAGCGTCAGAACACACAAAGCCACACTCCCGGCGCTCCATGTCCTGCCTCTGTTCCTTTTCTTCCCATTTGTCCTCCACCTTCCACTGTGCCGTTGTCGCGTTCATCTGACACAAGGCAGGCTTCAATGGCCCAAATGTTCAAGCATAAAAAAATGATAATGCCGTATAATCCTCTTGCCCAATGGCTGACTTGCCTGAACTGCTAGCCCACCAACTACTGCCATATAAATTGGTGGACTCGGAGGCCTTTAGAAATTTTTTGGCCAGTGGCACACCGCAATGGAAGGTCCCCGGAAGGAAATATTTCTCCAGAAGGGCATCCCTGAACTATATGACCACGTTCAGCAGCAAGTTAATATATCTCTGGCACACAGTCTAGGTGCCAAGATACATCTGACCACAGACACTAGGTCTAGCAACCACGGGCAGGGAAGGTACATAACTTTTACTGCCCACTGGGTGAACCTTCTGAGGGCCGCCAAGCATGTAACCCGTGGCACCCGTGTGGATTTGGTGTTACCACCACGGATTGCATGCAGGCCTGCCTCTTCTTCTCCTCCTCCTCCATCCTCTGTCTCCTCCTCGGCTGACTCCTCCTTTTCCACTGCTACGGCCTCTTCTGCTGCACCCCCCCAGCTCCCCAGAACCTATTCGACGTGCCAGGTGAGACGTTGCCATGCTGTGCTGCGGATGTTGTGCCTGAAAGCCAAGAGCCACACCGGTCCTGCACTGCTTTCAGCTCTGCGGTCACAGGCCGATCAGTGGCTAACTGCTCAATATGACAGTTAGTAAAGTGGTGTGCGACAACGGTGCCAATCTGCTGAGCGCTCTGAAACAGGTCAAAATGACACACGTGCCGTGCATGGCACATGTCCTGAACTTAGTGGTGCAGCGATTTGTTGCCAAATACCCCGGGGTCCAGGATGTCTTGCAGCAGGCCAGGAAAATCTCTGGCCATTTTAGAAGATCTTACACGACCATGGTTTGCCTTGCTGACGTTCAGTAGCGACACCACTTGCCAGCCAGACATCATATTTGTGACTGCCCGATGCCCTGGAACTCCACCTTGTATATGCTTGATAGGCTGCTCCAGCAGGATCGTGCCATTAACGACTACCTGTACGAATTCTGCAGCAGGACAGGTTCTGGGAGCTTAGTTTTTTTCCACAGTGACAGTGGCTGCTCATGCGAGACGCATGCAGACTTCTGCGGCTATTTGATGAGATCACCAAACTGGTCAGTCGCAGCCAAGGCGCCATCAGTGACATCCTACCTTATGCCTTCTTTCTGGAGTGTGCATGGCGTTGTGTCATTGATCTAGCCGTCGAGGAGCAGGAGCTGGAAGATGAGGAAGTCGCAATGCTGGATGAATTCCCACAGGGGGCTACTCCATCTGAGACAAGTCAGCAGGAGTCTGAAGAGGAGTCAGAGGAGGAGGAGCAAGAAGAGCAGGCTTTGAGGGGGACTTTAAACTTTTCGGGGATCCCTGGTGTTGTCCGTGGCTGTGGGGTGGAGACCGAGGACGAAATTCTCCTGGGCGATGAACAGGAGCCAGGGCGCTCCACCACTTTCAATTTAGTGCAAATGGGGCCTTCATGCTCCAGTGTTTGAACAGGGACCCACATATAAAAAGCATAAAGGGCAAGGACCAGTACTGGGTGGCAACGGACTTAGACCCCCAGTACAAACACAAAATGGCAGACATGTTACCAACATCACAAAAGGCTGTCAGAATTCAGCATTTCCAGGCCTTGCTGTGAGAGATGCTGCATTCTGCTGTTGCGGGCGGTGGCAGAGGAATTTCCACCCACAGCGAAACAGGTGCGGGTACCAATCCTACCACGCCTGCAAGAAGAGGGCGGTTTGAAGATGTGTTGGTCACTTTGGATAGGAGATCATTCTTGCAGCCAATGGCCGATGTGGACGCTCTGAGAAGCGAGGAACCCCTTGACTACTGGGTGTGCAGGCTTGACCTGTGGCCAGAGCTGGCACAATTTGCCATGGAACTCTTGGATTGCCCCTCGTCGAGTGTCCTTTCCGAAAGGATGTTTAGCACAGCAGGGGGGATCGTGACCGATAAGCACATTCGCCTACCTCACATTTTTTAAAATGAATGAGGCATGGATCTCAGAAGAATTCAACACCTGTGATGACCACGTGCAGCATACGGGTAGGCTACCCGACACTGCTAGATTTGAATGTGTAGTTCCCTTTAAGCCAGTCAGGCCGGTTACCGGCAATCCTTATCACAGCCAGCAGAGGGAGCCCCCAGTTCAGTATAAATAGGCTAGGGCCTAGCTCAGGAGGAGAGAAGTTTCCAGACTCAGTGCAGAGAGGGTTCCCCTCCTGAGTCCGTATGCATAGAAGTCAGAAGGGTATAGCTAAACAGCCTGAAGACACAGAATACCACAGAGGCCAATCTGCTAAAGCAAGAGGTACTCAAGATAACAGAGGAGGTACTAGATAAAGACAGCTTCAAGGGTACGCCAGCTATAGGGCATTGGACCTTGGAGGATAAGTCACATGTTTCAGGACCAGTCAGGAATAGTGTGCAAGCCGCCTGTACTGCATCTCCTGTAATTAACACTCTGTAAAGAACATTGCTAAAACCGGCCATTCTGTACTTCTAAGAACCAGCTGTATTCAAATAGAAACCAACTGTCTTCCTTGGAACTGCGCTTCCAACTGCGTCCATGTATGATTCTCACTGACGTTCAGTAAAAAGTTCCCGTTTTGGTTGGCTAACCCGTGGTTGCTTCATTCTTCTACATTACTATACACGGCGTGTCACCGTTTAATTGACACTGGCGTCACGAACATTAAATACCTGCCTGTTCCAGTATTTGCCCCGATTGAAGACGACAGTGGATCCCAGGTTAGTGGGTTAATCTGCACTACAAAGCCCAGCATACACTACTGACCCCCTGGGACACTGCACGTTTAATTGAATTTCCTCATGCCAGCCCACACATATCCGCCACCACCCAGAACAAAGAATGTTTTTTGCCTTATGTATATATTCTTAACCGTAGTGAGACCTCAGCACACGTCTAATTGAATGGCTTTTGTGGGTGCTCGTCTCCTGATAGCCTCCTTCCACCCGCGGAGTGAAATAGTAGCTTTAAATAAGTTTTTCAGAGGCAGCACACCAATGTAGCTTTATATTCAACCTTTATTTACCAGTGGTATATTCTCAATATATTCTTATGACATTTATTGCTATGTGCAACGTTTCGGGCCCATTCGGTGCCCTTTGTCAAGCTGGATGGCCGGTCTGCGTGCTTCCATATTGAGAATATACCACTGGTAAATAAAGGTTGAATATAAAGCTACATTGGTGTGCTGTATCTGAAAAACTTATTTAATGCCTTATGTATATATAGCGGCATAAAAGGCCTTTTATGTCAGGTGAATGCCTAATTTTTGGGGCCTTTACTGGCCAACAGGTACATATTTATCCTGTGACCGCCTAATGTACCTCTAGCCACAGAATCCAAAGTTCTTTGCTGTCAGGTGAACGCCTATTGGCAAATTTTTTGGGGCCTGTACTGGCAGACAGTTACATTTTTTTTATCTCTAGCCATATCATCACACGTTTCACTCCTCTGCCTCTGATTATGGTGGCGTATGAACCGCATTCACCATAAGGACCTTCTAATGTCACAGGGTCATGTGACTGTGCCTCCCACCCCGTACTGTGCCCCTCACCCTGTACTGTGCCCCCTTATACCCTGCATTGTGCCCTCTTACCACACTCTGTGCAGTGCCTCTAGTCATTCCCTGTACTGTGCCCTCTTATACCCTTTTATCTGGTCACTGTATGGCGGTGCTATCCAGTCACTGTACAGAGGTGTTATCCGGTCAATGCATGGCCATAACTGTATCCCTTTCCCTGCCCACGCCATCCTTTTTTAGACCAGGCATGAGCAGGAAAAATATGCAGATTGCGGTGCTAAGGACCTTTGCGCCACAATCTTTGTAAGAAATACGCCTAACATAGATATATTTCTTTATAATAAATGACCACCTAATTGTATTATTATTCGGGGGTAGGGCTAATATGTTTATACATAGTAACATACATAGTACATAAGGCCGAAAAAAGACATTTGTCCATCCAGTTCGGCCTGTTATCCCGCAAGTTGATCCAGAGGAAGACCCCTCTCTAGTAGCTATAGCCTGTAATATTATTAAGCTCCAGAAATACATCCAGGCCCCTCTTGAATTCCTTTATTGTACTCACCATCACCACCTCCTCAGGCAGAGAGTTCCATATTCTCACTGCTCTTACCGTAAAGAATCCTTTTCTATGTTTGTGTACAAACCTTCTTTCCTCCAGGTGCAGAGGATGTCCCCTCGTCACAGTCACAGTCCTGGGGATAAATAGCTGATGGGATAGATCTCTGTACTGACCCTTGATATATTTATACATATTAATTAGATCTCCCCTCAGTCGTCTTTTTTCTAAAGTGAATAACTCTAATTTTGATAATCTTTCAGGGTACTGTAGTTGCCCCATTCCAGTTATTACTTTAGTTGCCCTCCTCTGGACCCTCTCCAGCTCTGCTATGTCTGCCTTGTTTACAGGAGCCCAGAACTGTACACAGTACTCCATGTGTGGTCTGACTAGCGATTTGTAAAGTGGTAGGACTATGTTCTTATCACGGGAATCTATGCCCCTTCTGATGCAACCCATTATCTTGTTGGCCTTGGCAGCAGCTGCCTGACACTGGTTTTTGCAGCTTAGTTTGCTGTTTATTAAAATTCCTAGATCCTTTTCCATGTCAGTGTTACCGAGTGTTTTACCATTTAGTATGTACGGTTGACTTGCATTTTTCCTTCCCATGTGCATAACTTTACATTTATCAGTGTTAAACCCCATCTGCCACTTATCTGCCCAAGCCTCCAGTCTATCCAGATCCCTCTGTAGTAGTATACTGTCCTCATCAGTGTAAATTACTTTACACAGTTTAGTGTCATCTGCGAAAATTGATACTTTACTATGCAAGCCTTCTACAAGATCATTAATACATATATTGAAGAGAATAGGGCCCAATACTATGTGCAACAGACTGATAGGTCCTACAGGGGGTGGCCACGCTATTACAATATATAACCAAATTTTTCAAGGGTCGTGCGACCTAAGCGTGGCTTGAACCACCCACTGACTAATTTTTTATTTTAGGTGCATAAAAATTATATCTTTATCATTTCTATTTAAAAGTTTAACTCTAAATGTGATTAAAAGTCCTCAGAATGAGCGGTGAGACTATTGTATATGTTTATATACCCCTCTTGGTATATGTCACTGGATGGGATAGCTCCTGATACAGTTCTCAGGGCTTGCCCAAATCCCTATCTCTTTATAGCAACTTTATATTTAGTTGCACTATGTCTCTGCTATGAGGGCTCACTCCGCTCAGTCTGATTCTAAAATGTGTGCGCCCGCTTCCCTACATGTTTCGCCGAGCCTTCGGCGTCCTCAGGGGATATGCAGGTTTTCATATCCCCTGAGGACGCCGAAGGCTCGGCGAAACATGTAGGGAAGCGGGCGCACACATTTTAGAATCAGACTGAGCGGAGTGAGCCCTCATAGCAGAGACATAGTGCAACTAAATATAAAGTTGCTATAAAGAGATAGGGATTTGGGCAAGCCCTGAGAACTGTATCAGGAGCTATCCCATCCAGTGACATATACCAAGAGGGGTATATAAACATATACAATAGTCTCACCGCTCATTCTGAGGACTTTTAATCACATTTAGAGTTCAACTTTTAAATAGAAATAATAAAGATATAATTTTTATGCACCAAAAATAGGGCCCAATACTGACCCCTGAGGTACCCCACTAGTGACAGTGACCCAATCTGAGTGTGTACCGTTAATAACCACCCTCTGTTTTCTATCACTGAGCCAGTTATTTACCCACATACAGACGTTTTCTCCCAGTCTGAGCATTCTCATTTTATATACTAACCTTTTATGTGGTACAGTGTCAAATGCTTTGGAGAAGTCCAGATATACGACATCCATTGATTCGCCGCTGTCAAGTCTAGAACTTACCTCCTCATAGAAACTGATTAAATTAGTCTGACATGACCGATCCCTCACGAAGCCATGCTGATATGGCGTTATTTGCTTATTTCTGTTGAGATGCTCTAATATAGCATCTCTCAGAAAACCTTCAAACAGTTTACCCACAACAGATGTTAAACTTACCGGAATCTATATACTATAAAGTTAAACTTTATAGTATATAGATTCTAGTGTATTATACTGTGCCCTGTATTTCCCAGTAGAAAATGATCCTTGGGAAGCACAGTCCTCACCCCTGACCACCAGGACCAGGTAGCGCTCTGTCAGTACATGGCGGCCTCCCCTCTCCACCACACTGCTCCGCTGTGTGCTGGTGCTTATTCTGACACTATGGCTGGGTTCACATCCTATTTTTGCCATCCATTTAATTCATACCAAAAATGTATGCGTTACCAGATGCCTCAGACTGATGCCGTACAGTGGCATCCGTTCACCATACAGTTCCATGGTAGGAAAAAAAATTACGTTAACTCTGCAGGATACAAAAACGTGGAGTGCTGCACATTTGTATACATCAAACCAATAGGAAATAACACTTTTCTAGGCTCCAGCAGGGCATATTTTTGAGAGTTTCCCTTTAAGATGCATAAAATGGCCCTGGATTAAAATACATATTTTTCAGTGGGAATTTTTGCCAATGATCCCCTCTGGTATATCACTGTCCATGTTGTGGGGCTATTTGTGTACTTCTAGTAAGCGTTTGCTGGCTGCAAATATGACCTGCCTGCCATTAAAGTGAATGGGGCCCGCCATGAACACGCAGTTCGAGAACATTTGACGGCAATGACATCAGCTGTTGTGTCTATGACCCATATGGCTGCTGCAAAGCACATACCTAACCAGGAAATCTTGACACATTATTAGGTCTAGTGGCCAGTATGAAAACTACACAATTTTAGGATTTTTTTTTAATATATAAAAATCACCCAAAATTCTAAAAAAGATATGTTTAACATTAAAAATTTATTTAAACAATAGGTGATGACACCTTCCCTTAGGGCTCATGTACACAACTTGTGCTACTGTTCAATAGACCTCCAAGATCTATGGAGCTATAATACGGTGTCCATAAGTCCTATTAGACTTGGTAAGTGCAGCTTCCATTTTGGTGAACCTGGCCCGTCAGTGCATTACATGGATCGCTATTCATTTCAATGGCTGCCATGTAATGCAGCACTGAGTGGGTTAATGTGGCTACCTGGCGATAACTGCTGATTTACAGGGTTTAGAAATACCAGACATACAATGATCAGCTGAGACCTCAGCTTCTTTTTATAGAGCCTCCATTAAGGGTGTTTCAGTTCTGGGGACCTCTTCAGCAGACCTCCCAGCATGTCCAAACCTGTGGTGGGAATCATACTTACCTGAGACCTGCGGAGGGAGGAGCAATGGAACCGGAGCGCAATGGCGAGGATCGGGTAAGTATGATTCCCATTGTGGGTCTGGCCATGGTGGCGTTATCTACAGAAAAGTGATGTATAAATTACATTTTGATATTTCTGTGGTTCAGTTAATTAGACTTTTTCATGGTTGCCATTTGTCCATTATCACAAGGGTTAGAACTAGAGATGAGCAGATTTAATATTTTGAAATTCGTTCACACTTCGTTTACTGGTAAAAGCTGAATTGTGTTATGGATTCCGTTACCACTGACCATAACGCAATTCTATGACGGAATGCATAAAGGAATGCCTTTAGAGACATTCCGTTGTTCATTCCGTCATAATAGAAGTCTATGGGCTGCAAAACGGATCCGTCCCATTTCTGTTATGCAGGGGAGTCCTCTACTGCATAACGGAAACAGGATAGATCCGTTATGCAGTCCATAGACTTCTATTATGATGGAATGAATAACGGAATGTCTCTAAAGGCATTCCGTTATAGAATTGCGTTACAGTCCGTGGTAACAGAATCCATAACACAATTCACCTTTTACCAGTAAACGAATCGCAAATGAATTTCATAACCGGAATTTCGCTGGTTAGAACATTTGTCCCTGAAGAAGCCTGTTTTTGTAATTACTGACCAAACGACCTTCTGACAATAGTTCTGTGATGTGTGTCCTGTTATATAGCCCCCAAGGGACCTATTTCCTAATGTCTCTTTTGTCTCATATCAGGCCAGCTCAGGTCACTACACCATTGCTTTTCTATGATGGAGGCATGTGATAAATTTACCACATTCTTCTTTTAGGAAAGTTAGCAGAGAAGCATCCAGGGAGAAAATAAAACCCTCCTGTCTGGAGAGGACGCCATGAGGTGAAGACAATGGGTGGTCTCTACAAACATGCTAGGAGGACTGAGAAGAGAGATCAGGGAGGTCACCGCTCTCCATTTGATGGTATGACACCATACCGCGCCCCGTTTATTCATTTCTGCAGCACAAAGGCAGTGTTTTCTTTCCTTCACTGTGTGGTGCTTAGTTTTACTGTGAATGACAGTCTTTTTTGGGGAAGGCAAGGGGGGGAGGGGGGTAGACAGTCTATTTGTAAAAACATTATTTTGGTCCCAAAAGTTTAAAATACACGGGGAGATTTATCAAACTGGTGTAAAGTAGAACTGGCTTAGCTGCCCATAGCAACCAATCAGATTCCACCTTTCATTTTTCAAAGCTGCTTTGGAAAATGAAAGGTGGAATCTGATTGGTTGCTATGGGCACCTAAGCTACTTCTACTTTACACCAGTTTGATAAATGACCCCTACAATGCTTTTCGTAGAAGTACAGAAATCCAACCTCCATGCAGGGAAAAGAATGTATAAAGCCTCTTGTACATGTACCACCGTATGGCTTTTTCGTTTTTTTTGCGGGCCGTTTTTAACGTATCCTGTTTTCTGTTTTTTCATTAGTGTTTCCAGTTCCATTCCGGGACGGATACAGAAGACATATGGAGTACATTCCGTATGTGTTCCATTTTTTTGCGGACCCATTGACTTGAATGGAGCCACGGAAAGTGATTTGCAGGCAATAATAGGACATCTTCTATCTTTGAACGGAACGGAAAAACAGAAATACGGAAACAGAATGCATACGGAGTACATTCTGTTTTTTTTTGCGGAACCATTGAAATGAATGGTTCCGTATACGGACCATATACGGAACTCAAAAAATGGACCCTATATGGAATGCAAAAAACGTTTGTGTGAACGAGCCCTTACACATGCAGTGCTAGGCTGGAAATAATCTCTCCTATCATCCATGTTTTGTCAGTGGTTTTCACAGACTCATAGGGTGAGATTTATCATCTAACTGCGCTTATTTTGTGGCGTAAAAAGGTCACAAACCTTACATTTGCAACTTTTTAATTGCCACTTGTTACAAATGATGTTTTCACTGCTTGAGGCCTCTTTCACACTACCGTTTTTTTTTTCGTTTTGCGGTCCGTTTTTTGCGTTCCGTATACGGAACCATTCATTTCAATGGTTCCGCAAAAAAAACGGAATGTGTTCTGTATGCATTCCGTTTCCGTATTTCCGTTTTTCCGTTCCGTTGAAAGATAGAACATGTCCTATATTTGGCTGCAAATCACGGTCCGTGGCTCCATTCAAGTAAATGGGTCCGCAAAAAAAACGGAACACATACGGAAATGCATCCGTATGTCTTCCGTATCCGTTCTGTTTTTTGCGGAACCATCTATTGAAAATGTTATGCCCAGCCCAATTTTTTCAATGTAATTACTGTATATGCCATACGGAAAAACGGAACGGAACAACGGAACGGAAACGGAACCACAATGGAAGCAAAAAAACGGAACAACGGATCCGTGAAAAACGGACCGCAAAACACTGAAATGGACATACTGTAGTGTGAAAGAGGCCTGACCCTGCAGAAAGAGCGGAGCCTCTAGGTGTAACAGCAACGTCATAGGAGCTCAATAGCAGAGGAAGACGCTTCAGTTTTGTCCCCATTCATTGTCAATAGGGCCACAACTGAACTGAAGGGACCGGAGAGCAACAGAATGCATTCTGTTCCATTTGGTTGCGTCCCCATCGCGGACAGAATAATGCTGCAAGCAGAGTTTTTCTGTCCGCGATGTGGTGCAGAGCAAGACGGATCCGTCCTGACACACAATGTAAGTCAATGGGGACGAATCCATTTTCTTGGACAAACTGATCTATCCCCTATTGAATTTCAATGGTGTTCATGACGGATCCGTCATGGCTATTTTAAAGATAATACAACCGGATACGTTAATAACGGATGCATGCGGTTGTATTATCAGAACGGAAGCTTTTTTGCTGATCCATGATGGATCCAGCAAAAACGCTGGTGTGAAAGTAGCCTTACCTGTGACACGACTGTAAAAATTCTAGCTCTAAAATATGTGCACAACAGCATGCTGCAGACAAGTCGCACGTATTTTTGTGTCACGTGATTTGTCTCCCACTTGCTGTCACGCGACATATGGGTGGTTTATGCTGACATATATACTTAATTTCACACATTGAATTAAAACCTGACATGTATATCTTCAAAAGAAATCCAATACTGTACCCTCGGATTTGGGGCTCATTCAGACGACCATAGTGTTTTGCAGTTCTTTCCGCAATTTGTGGACTGCACATGTCCGGCACCATGATAGAAATGCAATTGCGGGCAAGAATAGGACATGCTCTATCTTTCTTGCAGGGCTGCGGAACAGAACTGCAGATGTGGACAGCACACGGTGTGCTGTCTGCATCTTTTGCTGCCCCATTGAAAAGAATGGGTGTGCACCTGTTCCGCAAAATTACGGAAAGGATGCGGACCCATTCATGCGGTCGTCTGAATGAGCCTTCATGATGCAGATTTGCGGTAGAAGTGATGCACAGCAGATTTGCAATAAGGGTTTACCCAAGTGTTTTCCTCAGCATTTCCACCTGAATTAAGTCATATGCCAACGGGTCGATGCCCAGTGGGCCACCCGAGCCCTCCCCATGGCCTCCATTTGGATACATAATGATCTCATTCTCTTAAGCCCTTTTCACACGGGCGAGTTTTCTGCGCCTGGTGCAATGCGTGACGTGAACGCATTGCACCCGCACTGAATCCGGACCCATTCATTTATATGGGGCTGTGCACATGAGCGGTGATTTTCACGCATCACTTGTGCGTTCCGTGAAAATTGCAGCAAGCTCTATATTGTGCGTTTTTCAAGCAACGCAGGGCCCATAGCAGTGAATGGGGCTGCGTGAAAATCACAAACATCCGCAAGCAAGTGCAAATGTGGTTCGATTTTCACGCATGGTTGCTAGGAGATGATCGGGATGGGGACCCAATCTTTATTATTTTCCCTTATAACATGGTTATTAGGGATGGAGAGGTTAAAAAAATAAATAAAATTAAACTCACCTCATCCACTTGTTCTCGCCGCCCGGCTTCTCTTCTTTCTTCTTCTTTAAGGACCTGAGAGAAAAGGACCTTTGGTGACGTCACTGCGCTCATCACATGGTCCGTCACATGGTCCATCACCATGGTGATGGATCATGCAATGAGTGCAGTGACGTCACCAAAGGTCCTTTTCTCCCAGATCCTCAAAGAAGAAGAAAGAAGAGAAGCCGGGCAGCGAGAACAAGTGGATGAGGTGAGTTTAATTTAAAAAAAAATTTAGCCCCTCCATCCCTAATTTACTTAGCATTCTATATTAAGAATGCTATTATTTTCCCTTATAACCATGTTATAAGGGAAAATAATAACATTTACATAACACCTAACCCAAACCCGAACTTCTGTGAAGAAGTCTGGGTTCGGGTCTGGGTACAAAACATGACGATTTTTCTCACGCGCGTACAAAACGCATTAAAACACTTTGCACTCGCGTGGAAAAATCACGCATTTTCCCGCGATGCACCAGCATCCTATCCGGCCCTCACACGCGACGCCCATGTGAAAGAGGCCTAAGTAGTAATTAATGCTAGGAGCATGAGGTACTCATGCGATTGGCCGGAGCAACATGTGCTCTCCTGAATTCATCTGTATCGCTGCCCTCTGGACTACAGTGGCGGTGGCAGTATTTTGTGCTGCACTGTGGTATTTGGTTCTGCTGGGGTGGTATTTTTCACTGCACTATGGTATTGCTGGTCTACTTGAGATGCCCCACCTTCTGTCAATTTAGACCCGCCTACAGCAAGGGGCCTTACAGGACGATGAGGAGAACTCGAAAGTCAATCTACTGGACTTGGGCGTGCCAAAGGGTGCGTAGACCGAGCCTCTAGGTCAGGCATGGCCAACCTGAGGCTCTCCAGCTGTTGTAAAACTACAACTCCCACCATGCCCTGCTGTAGGCTGATAGTTGTAGGCAGTCTGGGCATGCTGGGAGTTGTAGTGTAGAGCCTCAGGTTGGCCATCCCTGCTTTAGGTGCTGAAGCAACGCCCTAATAGCACCTAGAGGCTCATTAGCATATTTTAAAAGTCTTTCTTTTAAGAGAACGGCGGCAGGCAGGCACTTAGCAAACATACTGTTATGTACTGCTGACATTAGCACATCGCTAATGTCAGTCAGCTACATAACGTTATTTCTCATGACAGAAACCCTTTAAGTTTTTTCCAGGGGCACTTTAAGTTCGCAGTCCGCCCCTAGTGATCTGCCACTTATTTCTACAGTGGTAAATCTCCATTCCCATGCCTGGGATGTGTATTGTTAATGGATCACAACATCCCGTCTTATCATTTCCTTCAATCAAAGTTTCAACCTTCCTCATGCTGATGGGTTTGAGCACATTACAGAGGATGGAGGATTGTTTGTTCTACAAACTTCTCACATTTCACAATGACATCCAAGAAAAATACTAAAAGGGTAAATCCCCTTTAAAGGGGTTCTCCAGGATTCTTCAAAGAGGACACCTCAGGCAGGAGAAGTTGATGATGCCAGCTCATGGATCTAGTTGTGTTTTGAGTATCTAGCGTTATTAGGAGCTTTGGTTCCCAAATGTGTCTTCTCCTTGTGCTCCTAAACCAGTATACAACCTGGCATTGTGCCTGGAGTGGCTGCTTCCATTGTGTGCAGGTCACAGGTAACTTGAATGTGAATAGTGTGCTAAAATGTGGATGGGGGTTGGAGTAGAGAAGATCTGTGTAAAATGTGGATGGGGGTTGGAGTAGAAAGATCTGTGTAAAATGTGGATGGGGGTTGGAGTAGAAAGATCTGTGTAAAATGTGGATGGGGGTTGGAGTAGAAAGATCTGTGTAAAATGTGGATGGGGTTGGAGTAGAAAGATCTGTGTAAAATGTGGATGGGGGTTGGAGTAGAAAGATCTGTGTAAAATGTGGATGGGGTTGGAGTAGAAAGATCTGTGTAAAATGTGGATGGGGGTTGGAGTAGAAAGATCTGTGTAAAATGTGGATGGGGGTTGGAGTAGAAAGATCTGTGTAAAATGTGGATGGGGGTTGGAGTAGAAAGATCTGTGTAAAATGTAGATGGGGGTTGGAGTAGAAAGATCTGTGTAAAATGTGGATGGGGGTTGGAGTAGAAAGATCTGTGTAAAATGTGGATGGGGGTTGGAGTAGAAAGATCTGTGTAAAATGTGGATGGGGTTGGAGTAGAAAGATCTGTGTAAAATGTGGATGGGGGTTGGAGTAGAAAGATCTGTGTAAAATGTGGATGGGGTTGGAGTAGAAAGATCTGTGTAAAATGTGGATGGGGGTTGGAGTAGAAAGATCTGTGTAAAATGTGGATGGGGGTTGGAGTAGAAATATCTGTGTAAAATGTGGATGGGGGTTGGAGTAGAAAGATCTGTGTAAAATGTGGATGGGGGTTGGAGTAGAAAGATCTGTGTAAAATGTGGATGGGGGTTGGAGTAGAAATATCTGTGTAAAATGTGGATGGGGGTTGGAGTAGAAAGATCTGTGTAAAATGTGGATGGGGGTTGGAGTAGAAAGATCTGTGTAAAATGTGGATGGGGGTTGGAGTAGAAAGATCTGTGTAAAATGTGGATGGGGGTTGGAGTAGAAATGATCTGTGTAAAATGTGGATGGGGGTTGGAGTAGAAAGATCTGTGTAAAATGTGGATGGGGGTTGGAGTAGAAAGATCTGTGTAAAATGTGGATGGGGGTTTGAGCAGAAAGATCTGTGTAAAATGTGGATGGGGGTTGGAGTAGAAAGATCTGTGTAAAATGTGGATGGGGTTGGAGCAGAAAGATCTGTGTAAAATGTGGATGGGGGTTTGAGTAGAAAGATCTGTGTAAAATGTCGATGGGGGTTGGAGTAGAAAGATCTGTGTAAAATGTCGATGGGGGTTGGAGTAGAAAGATCTGTGTAAAATGTGGATGGGGGTTGGAGTAGAAAGATCTGTGTAAAATGTGGGTGGGGGTTGGAGCAGAAAGATCTGTGTAAAATGTGGATGGGGGTTGGAGTAGAAAGATCTGTGTAAAATGTGGATGGGGGTTGGAGCAGAAAGATCTGTGTAAAATGTGGATGGGGGTTGGAGTAGAAAGATCTGTGTAAAATGTGGATGGGGGTTGGAGTAGAAAGATCTGTGTAAAATGTGGATGGGGGTTGGAGTAGAAAGATCTGTGTAAAATGTGGATGGGGGTTGGAGTAGAAAGATCTGTGTAAAATGTGGATGGGGGTTGGAGTATAAAAGATCCGTGTAAAATGTGGATGGGGGTTTGAGTAGAAAGATCTGTGTAAAATGTGGATGGGGTTGGAGTAGAAAGATCTGTGTAAAATGTGGATGGGGGTTGGAGTAGAAAGATCTGTGTAAAATGTGGATGGGGTTGGAGTAGAAAGATCTGTGTAAAATGTGGATGGGGGTTGGAGTATAAAAGATCCGTGTAAAATGTGGATGGGGGTTTGAGTAGAAAGATCTGTGTAAATGTGGATGGGGGTTGGAGTAGAAAGATCTGTGTAAAATGTGGATGGGGGTTTGAGTAGAAAGATCTGTGTAAATGTGGATGGGGGTTGGAGTAGAAAGATCTGTGTAAAATGTGGATGGGGGTTGGAGTAGAAATGATCTGTGTAATGTCGTTATCTTGCCACAGGCAAACTGAAAGCGGAGCATCAGCTGTGTTTCCCATTTCTACAATGTACGAAATTGTTAGTAATTATACTTGAGGTTTGTAATTATGAGAGATGCTAATATCCATTGAAATAGCATACCGTTACCGAGCTCAGCCAACATGCGAGGGTCTGTGACACGGTATAATATATAACTTACTCTTTCATCTGAAGGAGATGGACGTAGAAGATGGAAATTGTGTTCATTCATTTCTATGACACTATGGGCTCATGCACCGTGCGCTGCCCGTGGCCGTATTGCAGCCCGCAATACACTGGGCACCGGCCGCGTGCAGCCGCATCACTTCAATGCGTCCGCAATCCGGGAGATGCGGTGCGGAATCACGGATCGGAAGCCCATGGAAGCACTACGGTGTGCTTCCGTGATCTTTCTGGCCGCGCCTCGTCCACACCGCAAAAAAGTAGTGCATGCACTACTTTTTTGCGATGTGGACCCTCGGATGTGGATCGCTGACCCCATTAAAGTGAATGGGTCTGAGATCCGCTGCGAATGCCCCACGGCTGGTGCCCGTGCATTGCTGACCGCAATTTGCCCTTACGTTCGTGGGCATGAGCCCTAACCATGAGGCCGTTTTCACATGGTCAGTATTTGTCATCAGTACTTACAAGTCAAAGCCAGGACTGGAAGCTACAGAGATAAAGTATAAAATAAAAATGTGCGCCTTTTCTTTGTAATGGACCCGATCCTGGTTTTGGGTTACAAAAGCCTCACGCACACGACCGTTGTTTTGGTCCGCGTCCCAGCCGCAGTTTTTGCAGCTTGGATGCGGACCCATTAACTTCAATGGGGCCGCAAAAGATGCGGACAGCACTCCGTGTGCTCTCCGCATCCGTTGCTCCGTTCCGTAGTCCGCAAAAAAAATATAACCTGTCCTATTCTTGTCCTGTCAATGGCTGTCCGTGCCGTTCCGCAAATTGCGGAATGCACACGGACGCCATCCGTATTTTGCGGATCCGCAATTTGCGGACCGCAAAACACACAACGGTCGTGTGCATGAGGCAAAACACTGATGAAAAATACTGACCAAACACTGACTGTGTGAAAATGTCCTAGGGTCAGTCCATGACAAGATGGCCAGTGTTTCATCCGGGAAGATGTCTGTGAAGGATCTGTGTTTGGTCCATGTCTTTTACCCTCTGTGTGTCAGCCATATTCCATGTGCACTGCTGAAAAAAGAATATTCAGAGGACCTCCTATCAATGGTCTGTGAAAAAACCCGGAGACATCACTAATGACGTCCACGTTCTGTCAGTGGCTTTCCTGCACCCATAGAAAATGACCATGTTTGGTCCACATCACAGACCAAAGTAGTGCATGCCACCGTTGCTCTTCCACTGACCAATGGTCAGTGTAAAATCACTGATGTGTGACTAAGGCCTCATGCACAAGACTGTGCTGTTTTTTGCGGACCGCAAACCGCGGATCCGCAAAAAAAACGGAAGCCGCCCGTATACCTTCCGCAATTTGCGGAACGGAACGGGCGGCCCAATGTAGACATGCCTATTCTTCTCCGCAAAACGGACAAGAATAGGACATGCTTTTTTTTTTTTTTGCGGGGCCTCGGAACGGAGCAACGGATGCAGACAGCACACGGAGTGCTGTCTGCATCTTTTGCAGCCCCATTGAAGTGAATGGGTCCACACCCGAGCCGCAAAAACTGCGGCTCAGATGCGGACTTGAAAAACAGTTGTGTGCATGAGGCCTAAGCAAATTAATGGATCCGTGTGTTGTCAATGGAGAACATGGACATCAAACATCTGTGATTCAAGGGCCTAAGGTCTCAAGCACATGACCGTTTTTTGGTCCACATTTTTTTGCGGACCGAATTTGCATCACCAAATTATAGAACATGTCTTAGGCCCCTTTCACACGAGCGAATTTTCTGCGCGGGTGCAATGCGTGACGCATAGCACCTGCACTGAATCCTGACCCATTCATTTCAATGGGTCTGTGTACATAAGCATTTTTTTTTTCACGCATCAGTTCTGCATTGCGTCAAAAATGCACCATGTTGTATAGAAGTGAATGGGGCTTCAGTGAAAAACGCATTGCATCCGGAAGCAAGTGCGGGTGCGATGCGTTTTTCACTGATGGTTGCAGGAGAGGTTGTTTGTAAACCTTTCGTTTTTTATCACGTGTGTGAAAAATGCATCAAAACGCATTGCACCCGCACGGAAAAAACTGAACAACTGAACGCAATCGCAGACAAAACTGACTGAACTTGCTTGCAAAATGGTGCGAATTTCACTGAACGCACCCTGAACGTATACGGACCTAATCCATCACGCTTGTGTGAAAGAGGCCTTATTCTTGTCTATTTTGTGGATAGGAATAAGCATTTCTACAACGGGGCTCGTGAAAACTGCAGGATGCACATGACCCCGCATTCATATTTTGCATATCGGCGATTTAAAGGGGTATTCCCATCTTAGACAATGGGGGGCATATTGTCTGATAGGTGCAGGTCCCTGGGACCCGCATCTATATTGAGAACGGAGCGGGGAGCGCTGTGGCTGGAGGACCCCAGATTTCCCGGGGTCCGTCCACCACCAAGCGCTGATCCCCACCTCTCCCATAGAAGTGAATGTGCGGCCCATGCTCCCATTAATTTCTATGGGGCAGACGACAATAGCTGAGCCAGCGTTCGGCTATTTTCAGCGGCCCCATAGAAATGAATGGAGGGCGGCTGCGCAATGCGCTCTCCTTCACTTTCGGGACTCCGTTCTCGATATAGGTGCGGGTCCAATGGTGGGACCCGCACCTATAAGACAATGGGGGCATATCCTAGCGATATGCCCCCATTGTCTGAGATGAGAAAACCCCTTTAAGGACTACAAAATAAATGCGGTTGTGTGCAGGAGGCCTAGTCTGGATTTACATCCTCCACACCCTTTGGTAAATCTGCATATAGCTGCATTATACACTGGGGCCCATTTTGGATGTGGAATCTGCAACATGCACGCAGCAGCGTTCAGGACGCGCAGTCTGTACGGCTTCTTAGTATAGCACACGTGAGAATGTTCTGCTGCCTGTCATCGGCAACACTTAGACCCCATTCACACGTCCGCATTTTTGTTCTGTATTTTGCGGAACGGAATTGCGGACCTATTCATTTCTATTGTGCGGCCCGGCTCCGGAAATGCAGACCCGCCCTTCCGGGTCCGCATTTCCGTTCCTGAAAAAAATAGAACATGTCCTATTCTTGTCCGCAATTGCGGACAAGAATAGGCATATTCTATTAGTGCCGGCGATGTGCGGTCCGCAAAATGCACATTGCCGGATCCGCAAAACATGTTATGGACGTGTGAATGGACCCTAAGGGCCCTATTAGACTGCCCAAAGTTTTGGCAGGACAAGCGCCGATCGATGACAAATATGTTGATCGGCACTCGTTTGCACTGGCCTGTTAGGCTACATGCACACGACCGTATGTGTTTTGCGGTCCCGCAAAAAAAACTGATGACGTTCTCTTTTTTTTGCGGATCCATTGTAATAATGCCTATCCTTGTTCGCAAACGAGAAAAAAATAGGACGTGCACAATTTTTTGGGCGGGGCAACGGAACGGACATACTGATGCGGACAGCACACTGTGTGCTGTCCGTGTTTTTTGCGGACCCATTGATCGCACAGGGATATATGCTGCGTAATTAACTTGCATCCGTCGTTTTGATGGAAGATGCAAATCAGCAGACACACAAGCATTTGCTCATTCATCATCCGATCAGCGGCAAAATGATATGGTTTAATTATCGACTGTTAGTATAAATGATTGATCCCGATAATTACCCAGAAAATCACTAGGTCTAATACGGTATTTAGGCTGCGTTCACATCTGCATGGAGTGAATGCCAACGGATCCCATTATAGACAATGTGATCTGTCAGGTACCGACATATGCTGGACCCATTTTGCGGACCCTAAAGGCTTCATGCACAAGTTCAATCCTTATTTTTGCGTATTGCACACAGGCTCATTTATTTCTATGGATCTGCCAAAAACGGACGTCTGCAATCTGCATCTGTGGTCCGTTATTGATGTTCTTGCCCGTATTGCTAAGGAGAGCGGTAATTTATAGTAACGGGAGTGAGAAAAAGTTTGGTTTGTACATGGACACAGGTGAGTATAGGACTTGTACAGCATTTAGTGCCAGGGCCCCTTTTAGGTAACTTGGCCCTCCCCTTTAACAGCCCCAGCCACATTTGCAGTACTAGCTTCTTCCATGGGGACTACAACAGTAAATGACGGCCCAACAGCTTCACAAAGAACGAGATCTCCACAAAGTTGGCAGAGGCAGTGCGCATGCGTAGCCTCCCTGCACGCTGCGCTTCTCCACACGACCCGAGCCTGCTAGTCCGTGACGTCAGCGGGAAAGTTCCATTAGCAAAGGGAACTGCCTCCTCTCCATCGATTGGTAACGCCTGCGCTGTGCTGTCTCCAGCTTCCATTTGTCAGGTCTGGCTGTGTTGCTGGCCGTGGAAGCTTCCCGGGGTCTCGGTTCTTTCTAGTCTTCCACAACCGACCCTCATCCCCCGGGAACCGTCACTCGGGGCCAGCACACTGACTGTACAGTATCGTGTGAGAGTCCGGCAGCTTTCCTGGGCCCGGTAACGGAGACCGGGGGAGAGGGGAGGTGATAGGGAAGGAGCGCAGCAGAAGAGCCGGGGACGGGAGGAGCGCAGGCCCGCGGCTCAGTCTCATTGTTATCTGGCCTGATCTGGGAGTGAGCCCGGGCGGCTACACACAAGGCCCCTGCTCTGGCCTTGATGATGATCCGGCGGCGGGGGTCCGGCTCTTCCCCGGCAGCTCCTCTCACCAGCGGCTGAGCCTACATCACACCGGCGGTGAGTACAACTGCTTTCCAGGCCGATAACGATCGCCTCTTCCTTACACCAACGATCGTCTGCCACCATTGCGTTATTTAATAGCATTAATCTAGTTGATTGCATGTGACAGTTTGATGAGACCCATAGGTATGATTTTTGTTTTTTTCCGCAGGAACCTGGCACAGTACCCTATAAATCTTGTGCCCCACTTTACCCCCCCTGCTGCTTCATCTGACTTACGTTCCTTTGAGGTGATCTTGTGCCCCGAAGAATGAACTGCTGCCTCCCTGTTGGAGCCTGGCGGGCTGCCTGGGCAGCAGATGGCATCACCTGTGATGGTGAGAATAGGAGCAGCGATCTGGGCACATCCCAGATGATGCCACATGTTCTCAGGAGAACGCTCAGGGTTCCGTTAATGCCAGCGACATGTAGGATTGTTGACTCTGTGATTTGTGGGATTACGGCTTGGCGTGTGCAATAAAGATGGCTGCTTGGTATGTGTGTGGTTGAGAATTCTGGGCAAACTGGGTGCCTCCAATATGGCTGATGGTGGGGTCACTCAGCTTGCCCGAGGATGGCAGATCTGCCAAGCTGGGCAGTGTTTGGACCCTGGCATTTTACATTCCTCCATCACTAAGTGGGTTTGTTGGTCTGGAGTCTAGGAAAGCTGGGTGGGTGGCATCCTTAGTGGGGGCTGTAACGTTGGTCATTTTGGGCGCTGGTTCCCGATGAGGGTATACAAGAAAGCGTTCTCTAAAGCTTCAGCTTGAGGTTTGGTAAGGACTTTGACGCCCTTATCGACCTCTCTAAGATTCGTGGAGTTCCTGACTGGTAGAAATGGATGTTTTCCACCAGGACCAGAGGAGTTGTGGTTTGGGATATTCCTGCAGGGTTTCCACAGCATAAACAGTTTGTCTGCATTTCCCCTTTAAGAAATGGTATTCTAGGAGGGTTCATTGCCAGTTGGCAGGTATGTGCTACCAGCGTCAGGAGCGAGCCGTGCCAAGTGAAATTACTCGCTGTGCGCTGGATGGTTCCAGTTTATGGAAACTTCTTATCGGTGTCTGTTTTTTTATTCCTTCCTTAGATCATTTGTGCTGAGCTGCTCTGGTGCCAGGCAGCGAGGGGTGCAGCAAGCGCTGGCATTACATAACTGGTCTCCTGTGTGGTGTTTCTCACATTCTGTCCGAGGTGATTGCATAGATAGAGGCTTCCTGTGTTTCTTCTCTTACTTGTAGCTCTTTATATGCTTGTTTATACAGCCTGCAGCTCCTGGGCCTATCTGCCCATTACTCAGGGGTCTTGTGTTACAGCCCCCCCCCCTCCGGGGTGTAAGAAGATCAGGGTGTGTAACTCATGGTAATATATTCTGTAAGAACCAGATGTTCTGCGACCTGTGCCTCTTAAGAGTTTCTATAGTCTAAGGCAGGGATCCTCAACCAGCTGATGGGAAAACAACTCCCACAATGCCCTTCTGTAGGATGATAGTTGTAGGCTGCCGGGGAATGATGGGAGTTGTAGTTTTGCAACAGCTGGAGGGCCACAGGTTGAGCATGCCTGGTCTAAAGCAAGGATGCCCAACCTGTGGCCCTCCAGCTGATGCAAAACTACAACTCCCAGCATGCCCAGACTGCCTACAGCCATCAGGGCATGTTGGGAGTTGTAGTTTTGCAACAGCTGGAGGGCCGCAGGTTGGTCTAAGGCCTTGTGCACAGAACTTATTTTTATTTTTTGCAGATCCTAAATTATAGGACACGTCCTGTTCTGGTCCATATCGTGGACAGTCCTCTTTTATTGATGAGTGAGAAATACTGACTGCCCTCGGAAGCTATCCATAGTTTGCAGACTGGAATCTGGACACTGCTGTGTGCATGAAGCCTAAAGCAAGGACGTATGCAGAGGCAGGTCATTTCTAGACAACATTTTTGTCTTCTGATGTTCGCGCCCAAGTTTCGCCGTGTAGCAGGGCAGCCATAGCAGTGCCGGATTTTTTTGTGTGCCGTGTTGCAACCCAATTCATTCCTATGGCTGCCCTTTGATACTTGGGTGCGCGACACTTGTCACACCCGAAATTGCAGTGCAGCCAAACCCTAAATCTTGCAGTTGTTTATAGGAATGGCTGACGATCTTGGATCACATTCTGCTCCATGCGATTGTCTAATCCTGTGTAGAAGGGGAAGGACAATACGAGCCGGTGCTGCACGTGGCCGAGAACCACGTCCGCATGTACAATTGTACAGGTAAATCTGCACTAGCATAGCCAAAGATGTGCAGCTCGGTAACATAGCAGCCATGTGTGGCTACCTCTCCATCTGGCCTTCAAACGAAGGGTACGGCCACAGAAATATCCACTGTGAATCCCAAATCTGCATGAATGCCGTGCGGTTTTGCGGTGGTCAAGTGCCTAGTTGCGCAGCAGTAACTCCACGTTGGTCAGTGGAAAAGCAACGGAGACAGGCACTTCTTTGGTCAATGACCGAACCCGCCTATTGAAGTCTGTGGGCCCATGAAAACCACTGGCAGGACACGGGTGGCTTCCATGTTCTCTCAGTGGTGGTCACTGACCGTTGGTAGGGGTGACTGGAAATCCCTTTTTCAGCCCAGCCGTGCTCATAAAATGCTGACGATACACAAAGGACATAGAACAGACACACGTATGTTATGGATGAAACACTGACTGTAAAATCTGCAGGATAACTTGACATGCTGGGGATTTAAAGGGGATAAATATGGCTGACCTATCCTCATGATAGGTCCTCAGTGCGGTGGGGGTCCTATTCCTGGCCTCATCATAGTATGCCCAGCAGCATATGGTGGCTGTTCTTCAATAGAACTGAGCTGCAGAGGGCAATGTGACCAGTGGACACAGCTGATTGGTGGGCGTGCTGGTAGTCGGACCCTCGCCGACTTGATATCAGTGACCTATCCTGAGGTTAGGTCATCACTGTTTAATTCCCGGAAACCCCCTTTAAAATCCGCATAGCAAGTGTGTCAAGGTAAAAGCTACTTTCACATGTGCGTTTTGGTTTCAGGTTTTGAGATCTGACCAAAATGGATCAGTTTCGATTACACATCAGGATGCATCCGTTCCGTTAGGATGCGGTTGTGTAAAATCGAAACGGAACAAACCGGATCCATCGCTGAATACATTGAAAATCAATGGGTGAAGGATCCATTTTTTTCGGATCCTAAAAAACCTGGTTTGTCACCGTTGACTTACATTATTTTTAGTGACTGATCCGGTTTGTTCCGTTTTGATGACCGGACACAAGTACAGCTTGCAGCGGTTTTGCGTCTCATCACAAAATGGAGTGCTGATGGAACGGAGGACGTCCTGAACGGATCCCTTTCCATTCAGAATGCATTGAGACAAAACAGAAACGCTTTGGCCCGGTTTTGAGATCCACTTCCAGAATGCCAAAACGCAAATGTGAAAGTAGCACGTTTTTGGCGGCGCGTCCACTTTGCTACTACTGTAAAATGCTGCTGGTTTTCCTGCACAGAAAAGTTGCCTCCATTAATAAGTGCTGATTGAGTCCTTGGAATCTGACCCTTTCTCCGCCTCCCCTGACATGGCGGCTGTAGGCAGATTTCTCATGGTGACCGACCCTTCTCCTCGCAGGTGGGAATGTAGACACCACGTCATCCATCCACAGGAACCTCTTTTGTCTCATTGTTGAAGTTCTCCTGTAGTTTGAGAATCCTGTGCGGCCACAGGTCACGGCTTCTCCTCCATGCTGGGCAATAACAGGGCTTGTTTTCTGAAGGAGGTTGTAACCTAGCTGTAAATGCTGCGTTATCAGTCTTCTGCAGGAATGATTGACAGCAGGACGGGGTGAATAACATTTTATCTGCAGGATTGGATTCCCAAAAATGTTACCGTATTTCTTTTTTTCCTTCTTCATGTCAGCACTTGAAGGCCTGTGCCGAGAACCTGCATTTCCTTGGCAACCTAAGCTCTAACTATAGCTTCAGAAAAAGTGCCGCCCCTGCCCATAGGTTGTCTCTGGTATTACAGCTCTGCTCCTTGGAGTAAACAGAGCTTTGGACAAGATTGGTTCTGGAAGCCATCAGCATGCTGACACTATAGGTCATACATTTATCATCCCGTATGTGCGTTGCTGCTCATGGGTAGTTAAAGGAATTTATTGATCACTGATGGTTGTAAGATGTGATGCACAAGTCAATAAATGTTTAGGTTAGATCCTGGAAGTGTGATCCGTTGATATTTATGTTGGGCTGCAAGACCACGTCCTGGTGGGGGATGGTGGCCAATTAGACCAGTAAGTGAAGATAAACATGGCTGTTGTGCATAAAAGCAGGAGAACAACTCCCTAGGAGAGCCTTTCGTTGGAGGATAGGGGAGGGGGGGACATATCATTTTTCCTGGAATGTGTCTGGAAGATGCAGGCCAGAAACCCAAGACTGCAGGAAGCTGTAAGGAGGACTCTTGTTCAAAAGTGTGGACTGGTGACTGTCACATGAACGTTTTTAAACATGTCCCTCTTTTTTCCGGACAGATACTGTCATCATTCGGCTGAAATGATCCCTTGTTAAATTTCACCAAGAAACCATTGTTTTGGTTGAGGTCCTCCATTTTGTTTAACTTTAGACTAATGTTTATTTGCTCTTTTGGAGACTATTAGCAATATGTTTATGGTGAGCCATGATCTTAGATTTCTTTGTTTGTATGCAGACAGGTTATTTCAGTTTAAAGGAGTTTTCCAGTATTTTAATAGTGATGACGTATGCTTCCGGATAGGCCATCAACAGCCTGCAGTGATCAGCTGTTCTGCTGTTGCTCCAGTGCTGGAACTACACAGGTCCATGTCTGGTTTCCGCAGTGCCGCTCCCATTCAGTTTAATAGGAGATCTGCTCCAGTAACCAGCTCCATCCACTACACAATGGACCTGTGTAGTCCTAGCACTGCTGGAGTCCTGCCGATCAGATATTGATGGCCTGGCCTATCTGGAGCATACGTCATCAGTATGAAAGTACTGGAAAACCCTTTTAAAAGAACAATTCTGAAACTCTCAGTTGGTGCCTCCAAACCTCTTTTAATGAAGAAAGTTTCCCTTAGCGCTGTACCTGGTATTGTGTGTGGATTCTAGGGGTGTGACCTGAAATGCACCACTTGTGGTCTAGTAGTGTACATGGACAGCTTCTCCATGCCTGGGCATCCCTCATGTGTAAGCTATGTGAATTCAGTTCAGGCAGTTCATATATTTGAAGAGTGTCTTTAAGGGAACCTGTCACATTGAACATGTTGCCTGAGCTGAAGCAGATGTGCTATAGAGCAGGAGGAGCTGAGCAGAAATGATATATGGGATACAGTAAAACTTGTATTTTATACATTTATATCTGTGTTCATTCTGAGCTTTGAAGTCAAGGAGGCGGTCCTATCAGTGATTGACAGCCTTCCCTCTATGACTGAATACAGCGAGAGCTATCAGTCACTGATAGGACTGCCTCCTTGACTGGTCAGGGTTTGGTTTTCTCTAATTTGGAAAGCCAGTTGTTGACATTTTGAAGGTTTTTCGCCTGGCCATTCACATAATAACATAGCATTTGACTGAATCACTCCCGATCCCCTCATATACATACCGGTCAGACATTATTCATTAGGAAGAGGTGAAGAAGCTGCTGCCAGACACCTCAGTCTGCGGCTTATCTCCCAGAGAACAAAAGGATCGGGCAGATGAATTCCAACTGCTTGATCCGTATCTCCATGTACACTAGTTAAGAGGCCCCATACACATCAGATGGCTTCCCGATTAGGCCAACATCTAGGCGTTTGAGAGAAGCATTCTGGTTTTGGGAGTGGGCTTGTTTGTTCTTCTAGCTGTGTCTACCTAGGAGAGGCAGACTGACGCTCAATCTTCTGCCAGTGAAATGTACTGTGGATTTAAATAGTCTCTACAAAAGATTAAAATGCAGATTAGTCATGGAGTCTATGGGTCAGGTCACTTCTTGTATAAAAGGGTGGCGTTTAGGAATGCAGTTGCTTCTAGGAAGCTGACTTTTCATCATCTCAGGACATTCTTGGCTGTTGTATTTAAGTGGCTTTGAGAACATCCAACTCCCAGGAGCTCTAAACCCCCACCGCCTTGCAATTGTTTTAGTGAGCCCTTTTGTTTGCCCGACTGCAGCCATTCTGGATTTCTGTGTTGATTGCCAAATGTTTTGAGTTGGGTTCTTAATAGCTGCCTCGAGCATGGCTTTGATGACCCCCAACATCTACATTGGGCCGAACTTTTCTGTTGGCCAGTTATCAGGTCTGGTACTTTATGGGTCTATGGATGATATCTTATAGTTTTCTCTAGTTATTCAGTGTTTTGGAGTACATAATTGTAATGTGGTTTGAATTCCCCCTACATCTTCCAGTGTCTGAGCTTTAAAAGGCAGGACAGTCATGTTGCTGACTGTGTGTCTTCACCAAGAGTATCTTGTGATAATGATTACATACATAATTTTGTAGGTGATCAGGGGACTGACATGTCTTCTGCCTCATAATGACACCTTCTCTCCACTGATAACTCCCAAACTTCATACACAATTTAGTTGTTTTTGAGGGGCACTGTAATCGGTGTCTTATTCCAGCTTAAAGGGGTTGTCTCATCATGGACAATGGGGGCACATCGCTTGTCTTATAGCTGCGGGTCCCACAGCTGGGACCCGCACCTATGTCAAGAACGAAGCCCTGCAAGTGAAGGAGGGTGCACTGCGCATGTGCAGCCTCCCTCCATTCATTTTCTATGGGGCTGGCGAAAATAGCCGAGTGCTGGCTTGGCTATTTCCGTTGGGCCCCATAAAAATTAATGGGAGCGGGGGGTCGCACATGCGCGGTACGCTCCCATTCGCTTCTATGTGGAGCCCGCTTGGTGGTGGCCGGACCGGAGTGCTCCAGCCACCACTTGCGGGCCTCCGTTCTCTATATAGGTGCAGGTCCCTGCGGTGGGACCCTCACCTATAAGACAATGGGGGCATATCCTAGGGATATGCCCCTATTGTCTATGATGAGACATATGCTTTATCTGTTTGCAGAACCTGCAGTAACCCAGCATGGCCTCTAGACTTGGAACAGGGCTGTTCTTCCTGCTCCATTCACACTGCTAGTTCCAGGATCGGAGGATGCAGGGAGCAGCTGATCAGTGGGCGTGCGTGGTGGGGGACTATGAGCAATTGGATATTAATCATTAGTATGAGGATCCTGGAAAAAAAAAACTTAAGCAGGTCAAACTAGGCCGAACCAGCTGAATTCTGTGGGATCAACATGCCCAGTTAGTTGCTCCTTTGTAGATACTCTGCTGCAAGAAGTATCATGTATTAATCCTGCAGTGGATGGGTTTTCTCTGCCTTAGAGGGGCGGCCTCTTTCCTTAGAAATTGTATATACATTCATCTTTGTTCATTGTTTGGGCATTGAAGGTGTAAATTGGCTGTTGTAAAACCATTTGATATGCACATATTTGGAGGCGACATTTCCATGATTGGATTTGTGCAGAGTGAGGGCTTTTGGCCTTCCTTTTATGCTCAGTCTTAATCCCTTTGTTTTCATCTTTTAGGAGGGTTATTCTTTTTGCTTTAGATGGTTTTATTTGTTAAAATGCAGTTGAGTTTTTGTCATTAATGAGCTAGTGTGCCCACTTAATGTCCCTACTGGGTGAGCTCTTGGCTCACAGGTTTAGGACTACTGTTAGCATACTGTTTGTTGTAAGGACAATGCATGCTAAAGCCTTAAAAATCTGGCACCTTGACTTCACCCCTTACATTTGGGAGTGTTTCTTCAAATATTTCCTTGGATATGATATTCATGGAAAAGCCTCAGAGGGGCATTGCACACTCCTTTCAATGTCTAGTGGACTGCTTACCGTGTATCCTGATTTTCAGAGGTCATAATTTGGTTAAATTATCCTATAATTGTTGAGATCTCTGATGGAGAACCATCTAAGTAAGATCTGTCCAGTAGTTGTACAAGAGAAAGTTGGAGTAGAAAATTAAACTAAAAACAGCAATCTGGTTAGTTTCTTTTGACCAGTACTCCGATTTTCCTTTCTGGCCCTTTTGGTAATTCTTGGCTTTACTACACGGATAGTAAGATTTGGGGTTTGGAGAGACCATGTTTTGGTTGAAACCCTACTCGAAAAATGATTCCAATGGAAGCAAATTTTGCTGCTCCTTGCTAATTATTTTTTGGTGTCTCTTATTGCATGTTTGACCATTGAGCAAAGTCTCGCGGTTACGTTCTCCTAGTGCCCTCTGGCTTTTTAACACAGAAGGTAACTCCTGCCAGTTGTGGTGGGCACAACATGTAACAGAACGACGTGTCCTGGTATTGCATAAGGCAGAGTCCACAGCGTTGTACAAGCTTTGGAAGAAGCACAAGTATTTTCTAGTTTGGAGTTTCTCAGGAATCTGGGTGGGGGAGGTCCATCTGGACTAATCTATTATTAAATATACAATCTTTCATTTCCATACACTGGTCCTTTTTGTTTGTCAGAAACCTCCCCCCCTTGCTTCCTACCGGACTGAAAATAGCAGAATGCAATCTAAGGCCGATCACATTACTCGTGTATTTTTGGCTTAATCTGGGGGATGTGAGCCATCGTATAAGCACTTGTTTGTTATAAGCAGATATCAAGCCCAGGCAGCTTTACTGCAGGCCGCCCTTTCCATCTCATCCATGTGTGTAGTAAAAGATAAGGTGGCACTTAAGGGTAGAGAACTGTTCCTCCAGTGTCCACACCCTGTGCTCCTCTCCTGGCTCTTTCCTGGAACCATTCATCTTGTATGGAGACAATGTCCAGGCGGGAGCAGATATCTGTTAAAATGACTTTTTTCAGCTTTGATCAGTAGCCCCCTTCGCTGTAAGCCCTGCGCTCTCTTCTCGGGTTACTACCCAGCACTCATGTTGTGTAATCCTAGAGCCAGCAAATGACCAAGTACAGAGGAGGGGGCAGCCCCGAGAGCTTTAACCTGCTGTATTTTCTTAAGCTTTCAGTATCGATTGACTACCCTGACTTAAAATGTCACATTATCCAAAAAAACAAAAACAGCTTGACATTCTATTATATTTTGCATCACAAAACAAAAAACTAATCAAACAAACTTTACTTGCTTAAAGGGAACCTGTCACCTGGATTTTGTGTATAGAGCTGAGGACATGGGTTGCTAGATGGCCGCTAGCACATCCGCAATATCCAGTCCCCATAGCTCGGTGTGCTTTTATTGTGTATAAAAAACGATTTGATACATATGCAAATTAACCTGAGATGAGTCCTGTACGTGACTCATCTCAGGTTAATTTGCATATGTATCAAATCGGTTTTTTTTACACAATAAAAGCACACAGAGCTATGGGGACTGGGTATTGCGGATGTGCTAGCGGCCATCTAGCAACCCATGTCCTCAGCTCTATACACAAAATCCCGGTGACAGGTTCCCTTTAAGGCATTTTCCGCCACTCGCCCTTGCACAGCCATGAGAACGGGTTTGGTATAAGTGGTGAGGTTGGGCGGCATATTGTTACAACTTAGACCTCCCAATTTGTCTGCAGTGTTGACCAAGCAAGATCATGACCCAGCATTTTGGCCCCCTCCCGCCCCATCAAGATAAGCTCAGAAATACTCAGCTGCCAGATGTTTGCTGTAACTTCGTAAGGACTTCGGAGAAGTACTGCAAATGGTCCATTTTTTGTGGCCTTTTTTTTTTTTACTATAAAAAAAAAAGAAGCAGAAAAAAATGCATGGACAAAAAGCCATCAAGGAATTTCATGGCTTTTTTTTTTTTTTTTGCAAGCCTAAAATCTAAAAAAAAAAAAAAAAAAAAAAAAAATGATCAAAGGGGTTTTCTGACAATTATATTAATGGCAGGTCTCCTGGTAAAAAAAAAAAAAAAAAAAAACCTCCCCCAAGATATGCTTTTGGGAGGTCACCATTCCAATAAATTCTTAGCAAGGTTTCCTAGCGTTTATCTGATGTGTTCGGGCCCTTGTGCCTTACTAGGTGCTCTGTTTGACCACCGATGTGAACATCTCCATGGCTGTCTGTCATTGGTGCCCCACATTGTGCCTCTAATTTTCAAATCTGGCTTTTCCAGGAGTAGAATATCCATGAGCTATCCCCAGGCTGGGTCATCAATATCTGATTGGTGGGGGTCCAGCTCTCGGCACTACCGCTGATGAGCTGTGGTCTCCTCACAGCACAGTGCCCTTCGGTGTATAGTGGTTGTGCACGGTATTGCAGCCCAGGCCCATTTGCTTGAATGGAACTGGGCTGTACATAGACCATGTGTCTGTTGAACATTGCGTCACTGCTCTATAGAGCGCTGTGGCCTCTTCAAACATCTGATCGGTGTAGTCACACCCCTCACCGATTAGATGTTGAGGACCTATAAGGATACGTCAATGTTCTACCCCTGAAAACCCTGTTAATGCTTTCTCCATGTTGTTCCATGTTGTGTTTGTATGGACACCAGAAGGCAGGCTAGCGCTTCAGGATCCTGGCTGAGCTGTCGGCAGCTCTGTTGTGCGTGACTGAGCGAGCACAGATCTTCTGAAAACTGATGAGTGTTGTTTGCTCAGGATGTCAGTTATTTATCTATCTGTACATTCATTTGCTATCCAAATAGTTGAGCTGTGGCCTGGGAAATGACTACAGCAGTCTTCTGTCCTCATGTGATCCAGCATCTGTCATTTTTCACATCCTTTTTGATTATTTAGGTTTGCACTTTTTAACTTTTGTCGAGTTTCTTCTCAAGAAACCCCCTGAATGAGCGATCATGAACATGGGCGCCAGTAAGGAGCTGTCGTAGTGGGCTTCTGTTACCAAACCTAGATGAAATCCTTCAAAATGTTAAAGATGTTTTCCAGATATTTAAGTGAGGTCATCACATGGCCAAGGAAGAGGCCGCAGCGCCTTTTCAAATAGTTGATTGGCTGGGGTGCACAGAGCTAGACCACCACCGGTTAGGCTACTTTCACACTAGCGTTCGATCGGATCCGTTCTGAACGGATCCGATCGTAATAATGCAGACGGAGGCTCCGTTCAGTACGGATCCGTCTGCATTATATTAGCTAAAAAAAAGCTAAGTGTGAAAATAGCCTCGGACGGATCCGTCCAGACTTTCAATGTAAAGTCAATGGGGGACGGATCCGCTTGAAGATTGAGCCATATTGTGGCATCTTCAAACGGATCCGTCCCCATTGACTTACATTGTAAGTCTGGACGGATCCGCACGGCCAGGCGGACACCCGAACGCTGCAAGCAGCGTTCAGCTGTCCGCCTGTCCGTGCGGAGGCGAGGGAGCGGAGGCTGAACGTTAGGTGCAAGAGCTGCCTGAGTCCTCGGTAGAATACAGTATATAGATTTGCTGTAGATAAAGGGGGCCGTAGTGTCTGTTTTAACATCTACTTACGTCCGCCATGTCCTAACAATTCTGGAGCATCTATTCTTATAAGGCCTCTTTCACACGACCGTATTTTTATTTTTTTTCCCCCGTTTACGGGCCGTTTTTTGTGTTCCGTATACGGAACCATTCATTTCAATGGTTCTGCAAAAAAACTAAATGGAATGTACTCCGTATGCATTCTGTTTTTCCGTTCCGTTGAAAGATAAAACATGTCCTATTATTGCCCACAAATCGCGTTCCGTGGCTCCATTCGAGTCAATGGGTCAGCAAAAAAAATAAAAAAAACGGGAACACATACGGAAATGCATCCGTATGTCTTCCGTATCCGTTCCTTTTTTGAGGAACCATCTATTGAAAATTTTATGCCCAACCCAATTATTTTTTTTCTATGTAATTACTGTATATGCCATACGGAAAAACGGAACAGAAACAAAAAACGGTACAACGGATCAGTGAAAAACTGACTGCAAAACACTGAAAAAGCCAAACGGTCGTGTGAAAGAGGCCTGACTGTGTGCCATTCACTTATTATTCCTTCTAGAAGGTCCAGGTGGCTATTACCAGTTGGGGGTTTGTCACACTATCCAGTCAGTGCTCCCAGTGTCAGACCGTGCAGAGACGATAACTGATGACACTCATCTGGACCTTCATTGCAGACTCCTGGCAATTCATTCATAACTTCTAGCAGGAATAATAAAGGAACAGCGTGTCCTAGAGTCATAGGAATAGATGCTCCAGGATTGTTACTACAGACGTGTCAGGAGATGTTGCGTATCATTTAGAAGTGCATTGGAGCAAACGAGTAAAACTTATTAAAAGGCGTCTCTTCATTTGGAATTTCTTGGGCCTCATGCACGCAACCGTAGTTTTGGTCCACATCGAATCCGTGTTTTTTGCAGAACGAATGCGGACCGTTAATTTCAAAGCCGCAAAAGATGCAGACTGCACATCGTGTACTTCAATTTCGCAGCCCTGTATAGTATAAAAAATGATATAAAGTTCCATTCTTGTCCGTTTTGCAGACATGCATAGACATTTTTAACATAGTGCGGTACCTGCGGAAGGGAAAATGCGGGATGCACACGGCTGATTATTTGCGGAACGCAAAAATGGCTACTGCTGTGTGCAGACAGGAGGTGAAATCTCTGCCGGCTATGAGCCGTTGTACATTTTTGTTACGTTTTGTGCCACTTTTTTTTTCTTTACAGATGGTTAGCACCAATATGGAGTGTGCCTTGAAGACTTATACCTGCCTCTGGTACACTAGAGAGTGCCCCGGCTCCGTTATTGGATCGCTCTAGATTGGAGGAAGACGATCCTTCACCCAGTTAGTGGGCGAGACTCTATTCTGTGGTGATATAACAATTCTTTTACATGTACTCCTGGAAAATGTGCTTTCCCATGTAAAATCCTTTTTGTTTTCCTTGGAACGGGAGAGCGGTTGGTGAAGCCGGAGCACTCCGCTTTTATTTTCTCTGCTTGTCATGTAACCCTTGTCCTAACGTGACATTAAAGCTCCTGGCACAGTCTTGGTCTTTTGAAGTTGATACCAGCTGTTTTTACTACCGCCAGGAAGGGAAATGAATGCTGAGCCTAGGTGCGGCTCGCTCGGCCGCATGTGTATTTTTCTTCGTGCTTGTGCATTCACCATTCACCCTGCAAATCCAAATCCTAAAGGTCACTACATAGTGTGCGACCTACTGTTTCTCCTGCTTTTCTCAAGGAGATCACATTGAGCTTATTCCTGAGAATACTTGATGATCTGGCCAACATTTTCTGCAGTCACAGCTTCTAATAGGTTAAAACTGGACGTAGTGCCAGCCTTGTCGTGGACTGTCCGTTAATCCTGCTTTGTCCCATAATCTTATTTTCTGCAGTCCCAGACTCAGCCTGTGGACAAGAGTGGCGCTGTTTCTGAAAAAATAAGAGGCCTTTTTAGGTTTTATCTCGTTTAAAGGGGTTCAAACCCCATTTTCATATACCTTATTATGGAATTCTGAGTTAGGACTCATGCACACGAACCCGCAAATAGCAGTCCGCAGTATATGGGCACCAGCCGTGTGCGCTCCGTATCACAGATCTGTTCACTGGAATGAGTGCACAAGATGCGGAGCGGAAGCACTACAGAGCACTTCGGCCTGTGCTTCCTCAAAGAAATAGACTGTTCTATTTTTTTGCGATGCAGACTCAATCTTGTGAATTGTGGACTAATTTAAGGGCTCATCCACAACCGGCAGGCACACGGCCAGTGCCCCTACATTGCGCACCGCACATGTTCGTGTGTATGAGCCCTTAAAGGGCTTTTTCTGGGCTGACGACAAAATAGTAATTAAATAAAAGAAATAATTAAACCCATTTTACAAATTGAAATTATTAAGAAAAAAAAAAAATAACTGATATTGCGGCATCTGAAAATGCCAGACCTATTAAAATATAAGACTATGTATCCCAGGTGGTGAACACTAAGGGGGGTGGGGAATCGTTTATTTTTTTATATTTTTTTTTTGTTTGCCCACTTCGCCTTCAGCAGAAAATTGCATTAAAGTAATCCAGAAGTCATGCATACCCCAAAATAGTATGCATAAAAACTACAGATCACCACGCCAAAAAAAAGAGCCCTTGCACAGTTCCCCAGATGGAAATGTGGAAAAGTTACATCTGTCAGTATGCGGCGATGCAAAGAATTTTATTACTGTTTGGTTTCCAACTTTGCGATGCATTGTGCGGAAAATGAAATGGTGCCTTTAGAGAGCACAGAAAAAAAGCAAGCTATGTGAATGGAGTCAGGAAGGGGTTAAAAATAGTTTGTGCTGTTTTTTGACCGGCACGCAGATGAGTTTTAGGTGGACGGAAAGGGCCCCTACGGTGATTGGTGTCTGCGTGCCCTGTCCATCAGTAATGACTGCCCGCGTCTAAGAAGTTGTAATTATCCCTATTTTTAGAGTCTGTTGATTGCAGATGAGCCGGCGGAGACAGACGGGGCCGTTGGTGCATTGCCGGTAAGAGGCCCGTTGTCGGTACAGACGAGGCTTAGAGTGTTTTATGGAAATACAGATTGAAAAACCAGAGCCCTTCTGTGACAGGAAGGGATTATCCTGGAGTAAAAATAGAGCAGGGCCAGATTACGTAAGTGGTTCAATAATTTACTGCTACATCAGAAGTCTTTCTGCGTGTACATCTGTGGGGGGCTTAGTAATGAGCGACCCCGGAGATCCCAGTGGAGCAGGTTACTGGAGTTCTACTTTAATATCTGAACAGCTTACCTCACCACTTCTAGACCAGAACTACCATCGTAGAAGTGTGTTGTGGGCACGCTCTGTTGGCTTTACCTGCCTCCAGCTTTCTAATAGGGGTTGACTCTCTTATGGTAGACGGTCTGCTTCCATGCTGAACACCATACACCTAAACAAAAATATCCTACATGGCCAGCATTATCCAAAATGTTCAAAAATCATCATTAGGCCTTTGACTAATGTTATAGCGTTTTGGGTCCAGAAAACATTCCACCTTTCCCGGACTGAACACTGCTCCTCTGTGCCGAACTCTCTGCTTCATAATAATTTCTGATGCCGTGAGTTCCCGCCTGACTGCGCATCTGCTATAATGTATTTGCGGCATTATTGGCGTACAGTAGACCTGCAATCCGGCATCATTAGGATGCTGTGTGTTCGGAGCACAGTCTGGGAGATGCAGCCATCACACAGAGTGTTGCTCGGGTGAAACTGGCCTTAGCTCTTAGACGGTAACTTTTCTGAGAGTATAATGAAACTATTATCAAATTGTCAGCGCAAAGTGCGTATCAGATCTGACACTTCTAGCGGTTGTGTGATATAACCACATGAATTTGCTGTATGTGCTTCTGGCTCCAGACGTGCGTCATCGCTGTGAGAAGCAGTTTAGGCTTTTCATTTAAAGATGATTACTTTAAAGGGAGTCTGTCACGTAAATGTCACTAATATAATTACCAGCAGTGGTCATCAGAACGTGGTAAAAGCCTTATAGCCATATCATTTCTGTCATCTGGGTGTTTATTCCATGTCCAGGAAAAGCAGCTCCCATGTGCCCAGCTGGGCGGGCTTTCCTTTTCAAAGTGCCCTTGTCTGCCTCCTTTCCTCGTTGTCTGCTCCTCCCCTATCCTCCTATCACCGAGAAGTCAGGGGAGAGGGCAAGAAGCCCTGGGAAGTTAGGGGAGGAGCAGACGTGGAAGGCCGATGGGCTTATGCACTTTGAGAAGGAAAGCTCCCCCAGCTGGGCAATTGGCAGTCGTTTTCCATTTGGTGACGTCACTGTCTGGGCTCCAACCCCCTGTGTGGTGACGTCACTGTCTGGGCTCCAACCCCCTGTGTGGTGACGTCACTGTCTGGGCTTCAACCCCCTGTGTGGTGACGTCACTGTCTGGGCTCCAACCCCCTGTGTGGTGACGTCACTGTCTGGGCTCCAACCCCCTGTGTGGTGACGTCACTGTCTGGGCTCCAACCCCCTGTATGGTGACGTCACTGTCTGGGCTCCAACCCCCTGTATGGTGACGTCACTGTCTGGGCTCCAACCCCCTGTATGGTGACGTCACTGTCTGGGCTCCAACCCCCTGTATGGTGACGTCACTGTCTGGGCTCCAACCCCCTGTATGGTGACGTCACTGTCTGGGCTCCAACCCCCTGTATGGTGACGTCACTGTCTGGGCGCCACCCCAGAGACGCTCCCAAAAAAATCAAAGGTTTACATGTTCCTGCTGTTAAAGGTGGTCCCATTGCAGGTTTTTCTGTGGGGCCCTGTGGTTCGTAGTCTTTCTGGCCTCATAGTTGCATGCAGCACCCACTGCCCTCTATAGGCAGGGACTGGTCACCCTTGTGCTGCAGGACAGGAAGGGATTGTATCATTTAGCACAGTGTTCTCCAGCCAGGGGGGGTTCCTGGGAAAGGATGGGCTCCCTGGCCCCAGCCCAGGGGCTCCCCAGCTGTCACTTTTATACCAAGATGCTTTGGAGAACAGTCATCGAATGTCAGCCAAGTTCTCGCCCTGGACTCGAATGATAGAATGCCTTACCCCCTATGCCAAGCTTCATTTGCATAGGAGTAGGTTCCCCTACAGTAGTGAGGTTGGGAATGGCAGGTTTGGGGTAAGTTGTGGCAACCCCCATTCGGCAGCTAATAAAGTGCTCCACAGTAGACCTCTTAGCATTCTGCTCTGGTTGGCCGTGTCGGACATGTCATTTCAGCGCAGAATGAGTTACAAGCTGGGCGTTTTGCATTGAATTCTTTATGGAAACTAGAAGTAGTTTCTTATTTGCCTCTGAAAACTTGTCTTTGTTATGCTGTGAATTGTGGCCTTCACTTGTGTGAATCCGAATAGGGGGGGGCGGCGTGTGATAGGAAAAACAACACCGGTTCTTTTGAATGTCGCCACAGCTGCGCTTTCTGCATTCATCTCGTGATAATGAAATAACCCGCACAGGACATTGGTGACTAATTTCCAAGGGTCACGTTAATCGCCATAAGCGGTCGCCTTGTTCTGCTCAGCACCAGTTGACTGCTGGCGTTTTTTCTCTTTCCTGGTTTGCCCTCTGACCTCCAGGCTAGAGTCCCATTTTAATAGCTAATCCCCGTCGCTGTTCAGAGGCAGCCATGTCATTATGCTGAGCGGAATTACAGGTTTGCTTTCCTGACTTTAGAAAGCTGTGGACACCACAATTATCAGATGCCAAGGAGCCTCAGTCCTCCACCATCTATGAAGTGAACCTATAATACAAGTCCTCTATATAAAGTGTCCTCCATGAATATGGATGTACATGTTCCTAGTGGGTCTGGTCATATGGGGACCTCTGTCTGTGATGGCTAGAAGAACATTGAGCTCCTCCCAGCCCTAAATGGCTGCTTGTGGTAAACTGTAGAACAGGCTTTTCGCTGAACGTTAGCTTGTGTGTGACTGGCTTAAAGGATCTATCCATAATTAGAAAACGATGGCCGCTTTCTTAAAAACATTGGAAGGAAGACGGCATCTAATCTTGGACCCTGGATGCCTTTTATCATACACTATACGAGTGTATTACTGTAGTGCAGCGGTGGCATGAAGCTTTAAAGGGGTTGACCAGGTTCAGAGCTGAACCTGGACAGCCCTCCATTTTCACCCCGGCAGCCCCCCTGACATGAGCATCGGAGCAGTTCATGCTCCGATGCTCTCCTTTGCCCTGCGCTAAATCGCGCAGGGCAAAGGCATTTTTCAGAGTTCCGGTGACGTACCAGGCTCTCCATGGGGCTGACAGGAACCCCGGTGACGTCACCGGCACTGATGGGCGGGATTTGGCTCTGCCCTAGCCAGTAAAACGGCTAGGGCAGAGCTAAAGCCCGCCCCTCAGAGCCGGTGACGTCACCGAACACACTGCTGGGCGGAAGTTACCGCCCGGCAGTGTGTTATTAAAAACAAAAGAGCCTGTGCCCTGCGCGATCTAGCGCAGGGCACTGGAGCGCATCGGAGCATGAGATGCTCCGATGCTAGGCTCAGGGGGGCTGCCTAGGTGAAAATAAGGGTATGTCCGGGTTCAGCTCTGAACCCGGACAACCCCTTTAAAGCGTCATAGCAACCAATGACGCCGTGCGCTCCTGCTCTCAACAGGAATCCAGGCCATGTTACCATGGACCGCTCTCGGCCGTGGAACACGGCTGTGTGCATGAGGCCTAACTCATCATAATGCTGTTCGACCCTGTCAGATGAGCAGAGGTCAGAATGGCAAATCACACTGACACGCTGCGAGTTTCTCTTATTGAACTCGCTCGTCTGTCTAAAGGGATTGTATGACAGTGCTCCAGACAAAAAAAAAATACCTAGTATCCAATGGCTCCTGAACTGAAAAATTTAGGAGCCAAATCGAAACCGAATCAAAATTTTGGTATCGTGACAACGCTTCGCCGATCAGATCGGGGTAGGGTTGTTTCAATACCAAAATTTTGATTCGCTTTCGTCACCATAAAAAAAAAATTGCGATACTCAATACAACGCAAAAAAAGTCACGTGCATTTTTTTTTGGCCCATAATAGAACAGTCCTATCCTATTTTTGGGGGGTGACAAGATGACTATAAAATGGCAAATCGCATGGTTTTTATTTATTTGTCTGTCACGGTGCTCATCGCATAGGAGATATTTTTTAATAATTGAATAGTTTGGACTTTTCGGACGCAGCGCTAAGTAATATGTTTATTTATTGTTTATATATTTTATATGTAAATTTGGGAAAGAGGGGTTCAAACTTAATATTTTAGGGTACTTTCACACTAGCATTTTTCATTTCCAGCATAGAGTTCCGTCACAGGGGCTCTATACCGGAAAAGAACTGATCCGTCATATCCCCATGCATTCTGAATGGAGAGTAATCCGTTCAGGATGCATCAGGATGTCTTCAGTTCAGTCATTTTGACTGATCAGGCAAAAGATAAAATCGCAGCATGCTACGGTTTTATCTCCAGCGAAAAAAACTGAAGACTTGCTTGAATGCCGAAGGCATTTTTCCCCGATAGGAATGTATTAGTGCCAGATCTGGTATTCAAAATACCGGAATGTTGGATCCGTCCTTCCGGCATGCGCATGCGTAAAAAGATACAAGACGGATCCGTCTGTCCGCATGACAAGCGGAGAGACGGATCCGCCCTTGCAATGCATTTGTGAGATGGATCCGCATCCGGATGCGTCTCACAAATTCTTTCAGTCACATCCAGATCGGCGGATTCGGCAGGCAGTTCCGCCGACGGAACTGCTTGCCGGATCACACTGCCTCAAGTGTGAAAGTAGCCTTAGTGTGTTTATATATTTTTTTATTTTTTATTTTTTTTATATACTTACTATTAGCCCACTTAGGGGTTGGAACCCTTGTCCTATTCACCCTTAGGCCCCTTTCACATGGGCGAGATTACTGCCACGGTGCAATGCGTGAGGTGAACGCATTGTACCCGCACTGAATCCGGATCCATTCACTTCTATGGGGTTGTGCACATGAGCAGTGATTTTTCACGCATCACTTGTGCGTTGCGTGAAAATCGCAGCATGCTCTATGTTGTGTGTTAATCAAGGCCTCATAGAAGTTAATGGGGCTGCGTGAAAATCGCAAGAATCCGCAAGCGAGGATGCAGTGCGATTTTCACGCATGGTTGCTATGATGACAGTCTATTCACTGTATTATTTTCCCTTATAACATGGTTATAAGGGAAAATAATAGCATTCTTTAATACAGAATGCTTAGTAGGTCAATTGAGGGTTAAATAATAAAAAAAAATATATTAACTCTCCTCCTCCAATTGATTGCGTAGCTGCCGGTCTCCTGTTCTTTCTTCAGGACCTGTCAAAGGGACCTGTGGTGACATCACTGTGTTCATCACAGGGTACATCACATGATCCATCACCATGGTAATGGACCATGTGATGAGCTCAGTGACATCGCCACAGGTCCCGAAGAAAGAACAGGAGACCTGCAGCTGCGCGATCAATTGCAGGAGGTGAGTTAATTTTTATTTTTTTATTTTTTTAAACCCTCATTGGCACTGCGCCACCAATGTTGATTATACTGTGGTGTTGGGGGGGGCGCACTGCGCCACCAATGAAGATAACTGACCTGTTAATACAAATACAGGAGGCGGGTGCCGGAATCAAATAGCCTGCACCCGACCTCTATGACAAGGAGCTGCGATCTGCTGCAGTTAACCCCTCAGATACCGCACCCGGATCCAGCACCCGCCTCCTGTATTTTTATTAACAGGTCAGTTATCTTCATTGGTGGCGCAGTGGCCACAGCCCCTCCTCCTCCTCCTGTCTCTCTTCTTATTGGTGGCGGCAGCAGCACAGGGGGGAGGGAGAGATTCCTTTCTCCACTGCACTGCTGAGAAGAACATCGGCGGCAGGGCAGAGAACTATCAGCTCCTGTGCCCGTCGCTGTATTCAGAGCTGCGGCGGCGGGTCTAGTCGCAAATGGCGACAAGACTAAAAAGTCTTGTCGCCATTTGTAAATTCTAAGTTGCATTGGCGACCATTTTGGTCACCATCTGGAGCCCTGTATGAGGTTAGAAAATGTGGCTACTTCTTCCGTAAGCAGCCCCCCCCCCCCCCCCATGGGCCTTGGCTGGTATTGCATCTCATTCCCATTCAATCAAACATTCATGATGGAAGGATGGTCTCCTGATTGTCTGCCGGATGAATATGGTTACTATACCAGCACATACTACATTGCTTCACCATCTGGAGGTTTTTCACTGTGACTAGTTGCTCTTTTATTTCTGTAGATTGCTGCCACTTTTTTTTTTTTTTTTTCACATGATTGGTATGACAGCTAATAATTTTCTAATTGGACCTGTGGATTTGAGAGAAATGTAAATGCATCATTATAAATTGTACGCCATGGAGCCCTTGCCGTGAATTGTTTTTGAGAGGTCTCATGGAAAAAGCTGCACGTTGGAGCTAGTGCTATACATTTCAGGCCACAGCAAAATGTCATGCCCCAGGAGGTCAGAGCAGTATAAATTCTTCTTTCGCGCCCCTAGAGAGCTTCCAATTGGAAAAAATAAACATCAGGCCTTCCATGCTGAGAAATTGTTTTCTGGAATCCGCAGACCGCTTCGACCGCTGCCTTCTTATTTTTAGAGAAGGCAGAAGGCTAGATCTCGTCAATTAAAACATTGATTTGACTGTGCCAAGTGATTGGCGCAAGGCAAACGGGGTGCCCATATTCAAAAAAGGATCAAGGTCCTCCACAGGTAATTATAGACCAGTTAGTTTAACTTCTGTTGTGGGGAAAATGTTTGAAGGACTCTTAAGGGACTGTATACAGGAGTATGTCACTATAAATAACATTATAAGCGATAACCAGCATAGGTTTACCAAGGACAGAAGTTGTCAGACTAACCTGATTTGTTTTTATGAGGAGGTGAGTAGTAGCCTGGACAGAGGGGCGGCTGTGGATGTAGTGTTTCTGGATTTTGCAAAGGCTTTTGATGCTGTCCCTCATAGACGCTTAATGGGTAAAGTAAGGTCTATTGGCTTGGAAAGTATAGTTTGTAATTGGATTGAAAACTGGCTGAAGGACCGTGTCCAGAGAGTTGTGGTCAATGATTCCTATTCAGAATGCTCCCAGGTTATAAGTGGTGTACCCCAAGGTTCAGGGCTGGGCCCTTTATTTAATTTATTTATTAATGATATTGAGGAGGGGATTAATTGCACCATATCTATTTTTGCAGATGACACTAAGCTGTGTAGAACTGTACGGTCTATGGAAGATGTCCACAAACTACAAGCTGACATGAACACTCTGAGAGATTGGGCAACAACTTGGCAAATGAGGTTCAATGTGGACAAATGTAAAGTTATGCATCTTGGTAGTAATAATCTCTGTGCTTCATATGTCCTAGGTGATGTAGCACTGGGAGAGTCACTTATAGAGAAGGATTTGGGTGTCCTTGTGGATGGTGGATTAAATTACAGCATACAATGTCAATCAGCTGCTTCTAAGGCCACCAGGATATTGTCATGCATTAAACGAGGCATGGACTCGTGGGGCAGGGATGTAATATTACCACTTTACAAAGCGCTTGTGTGGCCTCATCTGGAATATGCACTTCAGTTCTGGACACCAGTCCATAGAAAGGACGCTCTGCAGCTGGAAAAAGTACAGAGGAGAGCGACTAAACTTATAAGGGGCTTGGAGGGTCTTAGTTATGAAGAAAGATTAAAAGAATTTAATTTATTTAGTCTTGAGAAGAGACGTCTAAGGGGGGGACATGATTAACCTATACAAATATATAAATGGGCCATACAAAAAATAGTCAAAAACTGTTCCATGTAAAATGCCCTCAAAAGACAAGGGGGCACTGCCTCTGACTGGAGAAGAAAAAGTTCAGTCTCCAGAAGCGTCAAAGCTTCTTTACTGTAAGAACTGTGAATCTGTGGAATAGACTTCCTCAGGACGTGGTCACAGCAGGAACCGTGGACAGTTTTTAAAAAGGGCTTAGACAAATTCTTAAAAGTAAAAAACATTAATGCTTATGAAAACATGTAGAAATCGGAGTCTCACTTCCTTCTGGGATTTGCGTACCCACCTATCTCTTGGTTGAACTTGATGGACGTATGTGTTTTTCCAACCATAGTGGCTATGAAAGCGGGGGAGTTCATTTCATTTGCATACACGTTTTATCAGTGTCGCCAGGTCCGGCTGACCATCTAAAGCCTCATGCACACAGCTGTAAGTGTTTTGCGGATCTGCTAATCCGCATCACACGGATCCTGGCCGACTGAATGCCACCATTCATTTATCTTCTGTAGAAACGGACAAGAGTAGGATATGTTCTATCTTTTTTGCAGGGCCGCAGAACGGTCGTGTGGATGTGGACAGCACACGGTGTGTGTTGAAATGAATGGGTCTGCATCTGGCCGTGTACATGAGCCCTAATGTGTATGAGGGGGTGTCCTGAAATGAAAGGAGGATTGGACCATTGTATTTCAACATGTCCAATGAGCCACCGCCAGAGGTTGCGTTTCAGTCGCTACTTCAAGATTGTGTGTGTCTTGGGCACGTAAATTGCATACAATAAGATAACACATGTCTCTTCTATCTTCCAGGTATGGCATCACAGCTGCAGGTGTTCTCCCCTCCTTCGGTATCGTCCAGTGCCTTCTGTAGTGCAAAGAAACTTAAAGTTGAGCCTTCTGGCTGGGATGTTACGGGACAGGGTAATAGCAACAAGTATTACGCACACGGCAAGAACCTCTCAGTCGCTCAAGGGCACGCAAGTTCATCTCACCCGGTAGCCAACTTCAGTCTACCTGCCTACCAGCCCAGTCTCCTCATTCCAGCCTCTGCAGCAGAGCATATAGTGGTAACGGCCGCCGACAGTACCGGCAGCGGGCCCACCACCTCCTCCTTCCAGAGCAGCCAAATCCTCAACCACAGAAGCAACGTTTCTTTACTGGAACCGTACCAAAAATGTGGACTGAAAAGAAAAAGTGAAGAGGTGGACAGCAACGGTAGCGTGCAGATTATTGATGAACGGCCACCTCTAATGCTGCAAAACAGAACCGCGGTGGGTGCTGCTGCCACGACCACCACTGTAACCACTAAAAGCAGCAGTTCCAGTGGCGAGGGGGATTACCAGCTCGTTCAGCATGAGATTCTGTGTTCCATGACCAACAGCTATGAAGTCCTGGAGTTTTTGGGCCGAGGGACTTTTGGCCAAGTGGCGAAATGCTGGAAGCGAAGCACCAAGGAAATTGTGGCCATTAAGATCCTAAAGAACCATCCTTCCTATGCCAGGCAAGGCCAGATAGAAGTAAGCATCCTCTCGCGCCTGAGCAACGAGAATGCGGACGAGTACAACTTTGTACGTTCGTACGAGTGCTTCCAGCACAAGAATCACACTTGCCTTGTTTTTGAAATGTTGGAACAGAACTTATATGACTTTCTGAAGCAGAATAAGTTCAGCCCTCTTCCGCTGAAGTACATTCGACCCATATTACAGCAGGTTGCCACTGCCCTGATGAAGCTGAAGAGCTTGGGGCTGATTCATGCTGACCTGAAACCAGAGAACATCATGCTGGTGGATCCAGCGCGTCAGCCGTACAGAGTGAAGGTGATCGACTTCGGCTCCGCCAGCCATGTTTCCAAGGCCGTGTGCTCCACCTACTTGCAGTCTCGGTACTACAGGTACAGATTTATGAGCTACTTTTTATGTTTTTAACTCACGCTTGAACTTGTAGCATCCCCCATCTCCCTTTTCTGCCGCATGTGAATATTCCCTAAATGTCTGAGCATAGTTGTTTTTTTTTGTTGGTGTGTAAGGAGTAGGGATCGACCGATATAGATTTTTTAGGGCCGATACCGATAATTTGTGAACTTTCAGGCCGATAGCCGATAATTTATACCGATATTCTGGGAATTTTTATTTTTGAAAAAAAAAAAAAATTCCCACAAATCTGCTGAAAATTAATGTTTATTGTTAATGTGTAGTTTTTTTTGTAAATATTTCTTTTATACTTAATATTTAGGGGTTTTATTTTTGTAACTTTTTTTTTTAGTGTTTTTTTTTTTTTTTTTTACTAACTTTTAGCCCCTTTAGGGACTAGAACCCTTGTCCTATTCACCCTGATAGAGATCTATCAGGGTGAATAGGAGCTCACTGTCCCTGCTGCTCTGTGCTTTGTGCACACAGCAGCATGGAGCTTACTATGGCAGCCAGGGCTTCAATAGCGTCCTGGCTGCCATGGTAACCGATCGGAGCCCCAGCATTACACTGCTGGGGCTCCGATCGGAGGAGGAGGGGAGAGGGGAACCTGTGGAGGGGCGCACTGCGCCACCAATGGGTCCGACACCCGGCACCCCCTCCGATCAGCTGTTTGAAGAGGAGACTCGCGCGGTGTCAGCGCTGCCTCCTTTTCACTGTTTACCTTCTAGCCGTTGCATCTGCAGTGGTGAGCAGGTGTAATTACACCCAAGCCGCCCCATTCATTTCAATAGGAAGGCTTGGGTGTAATTACACCTGCTCACCACTGCAGATGCAACGGCTAGAAGGTAAACAGTGAAGAGGAGGCAGGCTGACACCATGCGAGTCTCCTCTTCAAACAGCTGATCGGAGGGGGTGCCGGGTGTCGGACCCCGGCCGATCTGATATTGATGACCTATCCTGGGGATAGGTCATCAATAAATATAACTTGGACAACCCCTTTAATCTCTCATTTATTCATATACAGGAGGTGGGAGCTGGCTGCAGAATCACATAGCCGGCTCCCGACCTCTATGAGCAGTAGCTGCGATCCGCGGCACCTGAGGGGTTAACTACCACAGATCGCAGCTACCGCTCATAGAGGTCGGGAGCCGGCAATGTGATCCTGCAGCCAGCTCCCGCCTCCTGTATATGAATAAATGAGAGATTAAGCTTCATTGGTGGCGCAGTGGCCATAGCTCCTCCCCTCCTCTTGTCCTCCCTCCTCTCATTGGTGGCAGCAGCAGCAGCACAGAGGGGGAGGAGACACTGCTCCTTCTCCCCTGTGCTGCTAAGGGGAACACGGAGAGCGCTGACAGCAGCGCGATCTGTGTTCCCCATACGCTATCGGAATATCGGCAAAATAAATGCCGATACCGATAGTGTTCAAAATCCTGAATATCGGCCGATAATATCGGTAAATCCGATAAACGGTCGATCCCTAGTAAGGAGGACCTGTCGCCACTCCTCACTATTTTTAGTATCTACCAGCCCATCAATTTCTGGATTATCTTTTCTTAGGACTTTGTTGTGCTGTTTCCCTCCTAGAAATGTATGAATAAAATGAGAACCGGACAGTACGTTCCCCTTGTCCATGCCGTGTGTCCCTGCACAGTCTGTCAGTACTGATTAGATACAGGCAGAAGGTGTAGGGGCACACCCATGAATTTCTAGAAGGAATAACAGGCCCGGCACAACACAACCCTAACAAAAGATGCTCAAAAGTTGTGTGGAAAACAAGCATTTACACAAATAGACGAGACTGTAGAGGTGACGGGTCCTCTTTCATCTGTAACTGAATATCATAGTGCCTCTGTCAGTTTGATAGATTTACAGGTTTCTCCAACCCAGAAAGTGACAGCGTTCACGGTATGACCTATTTTTTTTTTTTCTCTTTTGTGTAAACTTTCTCGCCACACCTATTCCAGTAAACGCGAAGCGGGTTATGTAAGTCACTTAGCCTTTTGTTCACTTGTATAACAGAAGACGTCCTATGGCAGTGATGGCTAACCTCCGGCACTCCAGCTGTTGTGAGACTATGACTCCCAGCATTCTCCATTCATTTCTATAGAGTTCTGAGAACAGCCAAGCAAGGGGGCATCTTGGGAGTCGTTGTCTGACCACAGCTGGAGTGCCAGAGGTTAGCCATCACAGTCTGGATAATGCCCTGTGGCTGGGCAGCCTTCATAAGTTCTTCATAATAGACTTGTCCTATCTTTTGCAGAGTGGAAGCAAGGACCTAGAAGCCCATGGAAAAACACGGAAGCCCTTCTGTAGGCTTCCAGGTCCGTGCCTCTGCATTGCCAAAGATGGAGCATGTCTTATCTTCGGCAGCATCTTGCAGATCGTGATCCATTTGAAGTCAATGGGTGCAGGGTGCACTCAGCCGTTACCCGTGTTTTGCGGACCAGCTGTTTGCAGTCCGCAACACTGACCCGGTGGCCCAACAGTCGTGTGAGTGGGACTCTAAAGCGATTCTGTTCTAAAGGTTATAGCATGTCAGACTGTGTAGTGTATATTGTGCCATGGTATGTACAGGGAAGCGGGATCTGTCAGGTCAGCTGCACCATGGTCTTGTGAGCGCTTTGTGGAAAGGACATACTGATCATCCGTGTTCTTTCTGCATCCATATGTCCCTTCCGCAGAGGATTGAAAAAATGTGATTCACTGACCCAGTGAAGTCAGTGGGTCCACATAAATGGATGCAAAATGGTCTTCCATATTTTGTGGACTGCAAAATACATAGGGTCGTGTGAGTGTACGTGCAAGATAGAGTCCATTAAGGGTCTGTCACCACAAAATCCAGTGCTATCTGAAAGCAGCAGGTTATAGAGCAGGAGGAGCTGAGCAGATTGATATATAGCTTTATGGGAGAAGATTCAGTAAAATCTGTAATTTTAAAATTTTCTATCTTTGCTTTTTCTAACAGCTATGGGTACAGGAGGGAGGTGTTACCAGTGACGGCTATCTCTGTATACACACTTACACACACGATACCATCAATCACTGATAACACCTCTCTCCTGTACAGATATTAGTGATTGACGACTGTCTCTGTATACACACTTACACACACAATACCATCAATCACTGATAACACCTCTCTCCTTTACAACTATCAGTGACTGACAGCTATCTCTGTATACACACTTACACATACACAATGCCATCGATCACTGATAATACCCTCCTCCTGCTTTTTCCACCTCCTGTGAACAGCTGAGACAAAAAAGTAAAAATGACACACACACACACACAATGCCATCAGTCACTAATAACACCTCCCCATGTACAGATATCAGTGACTGACGGCTGTCTCTGTATACACGATTACACACACAATACCATCAATCACTGATAACACCTCCCCATGTACAGATATCAGTGACTGACGGCTGTCTCTGTATACACGATTACACACACAATACCATCAATCACTGATAACACCTCCCCATGTACAGATATCAGTGACTGACGGCTATCTCTGTATACACACTTACACACACACTGCCATCAATCACTGATAATACCCTCCTCCTGCTTTTTCCACCTCCTGTGAACAGCTGAGACAAAAAAGTAAAAATGACACACACACACACACACACAGCCATCAGTCACTGATAACACCTCCCCATGTACATATATCTGTGACTGACGGCTATCTCTGTATACACACTTACACACACACTGCCATCAATCACTGATAATACCCTCCTCCTGCTTTTTCCACCTCCTGTGAACAGCTGAGACAAAAAAGTAAAAATGACACACACACACACACACACACACACACACACACACACACACACACACACACACACACACACTGCCATCAGTCACTGATAACACCTCCCCATGTACATATATCTGTGACTGACGGCTGTCTCTGTATACACGATTACACACACAATGCCATCAGTCACTGATAACACCTCCCCATGTACAGATATCAGTGACTGACGGCTATCTCTGTATACACACTTACACACACACACTGCCATCAATCACTGATAATACCCTCCTCCTGCTTTTTCCACCTCCTGTGAACAAAAAAGTAAAAATGACACATTTTACTGAGCTTTTTCTCCTAAAAATATATACTTCTCTGCTCAGCTTCTCTTGCTTTAGTCTATAGCATTGCGCCTTCAGATTGCATTACATTTTGTGGTGACGGGTACTCTTTAGCCCCTGACTGACATGTGTATGGAGGTTGTCTGGCTCTTCTACCGGCAGTGTCAATGATACAAGACAACTCCAACCACAATGTTTCAGATGCCGAGGATGATTGCAAACTGGGCACCTTAGAGGCCCTCTGACAGGACGCCCCTACCCACCCAATGAGCCCATGGGAGCCGTTAAGTTACATTGGCAGGCCTGCTATTGTAAGGCCAGGGCTCAAAAGGGTTTTGCCAGTTTCTAATGTAATTTGTCAAAATGCCATATGCAGCCCTGTATGCTTGTACAGGCAAATCATCTGCCCCGGTGTCGGTGAAGTAAATATACTTGGGCTACTTTCACACTAGCGTTCGGCTGTCCGTTCGTGAGCTCTGTTTGAAGGGGCTCACGAGCGGACCCGAACGCTTCCGTCCAGCCCTGATGCAGTCTGAATGGATGCGGATCCGCTCAGACTGCATCAGTCTAGCGGCGTTCAGCCTCCGCTCAGCAGGCGGACACCTGAACGTTCGGGTGTCCGCCTGGCCGTGCGGAGGCGTGCGGATCCGTTCCAACTTACAATGTAAGTCAATGGGGACGGATCCGTTTGAAGATGCCACAATATGGCTCAATCTTCAAGCGGATCCGTCCCCCATTGACTTTCAATGTAAAAGTCTGGACGGATCCGCTCAGGCTAATTTCACACTTAGCTTTTTTTTGCCAATTTAATGCAGACGGATCCGTTCTGAACGGAGCCTCCGTCTGCATTAATATGATCGGATCCGTTCAGAACGGATCCGATCGAACGCTAGTGTGAAAGTAGCCTTACCTGTCACTTTCCAAGACGACAGCTGCTTTTGGGTACCTCTTGTTCTGTGCAGGTGCCAAATGGTAAATGGACATGTCTCGGGGGCATTGTCATCCTGAATGGGGAAATGGCCTTCACTATAGGCTTCTTCCACGCTCAGCCTCTACATTCTTTGCTAATTACATTTCCTTTTAGCCTTTTGGTTTGTGTAATTATTGTTCTTTTGGTTTGAACATATGTCATTTGTAATGTCTCTTCTGGTTTCACTTGAGTTTGACATGCAATCAGTACAGATCTGTTCTCCACTTACAGACGATCCATGTTTTCATCCTTTCCCACTATATAGAAGTGGTTTTGCATCTAGAAACATAAACCTCTTAAAAGGGTCATGTGGCAAAAAAAACTATATATATATTTTTAGAAAGTTCTGAAATAACGAAAGAAGTCTAAAGTTCCTTTCATGTAGGAGGGAGGATTGGGCTGGTTAAAGAGGTGTTCCCGATAGTTTAATGTTGATGGCCTTATCCTCAGGTTAGGTTATCAATACCTGATCGTTGCTTACCTTATAGCACTGTACATTATATTGTGGCTGTGCTTGGTATTGCACCCCAGGCCCCTTCATGTTAATGGCCTGGGTTGCACGTAGGCCAAGTGACCGATGAACTTTACGTCACTGGCCTAGTAAGAGGTCACAGAGGTCACAGAGCTCACCAGACCACTTCAGCCCCTTCAACCTGCTGATCAACAGGGGTGCCAGGAGTCAGACCCCCAACAATCAGATTGAAGACCTATCCTGAGAGTAGGCCATCATTATTAAACTCTCTAAAAACCCCTTTAAAGGAAACAAGCCCTCACACGTGCGGCCAAAGTCCTCATTTGTCAGCTGACCTGATTTTATTTTATTTTTTTGTGGCACCTAAAATCTGATGTTTTATTTAGTAGTTAGGCAGCATACATAGTGACGTTTCAACCCTCAGGTCTTTATCAAGCCCAATGTTGCATTTACAATGGTAGTAATGCCACTTGGTGTCGTACCTGAAGGCCAAACCCATCAAACCCATTAGACTGAAGTCAGATGAACTTGCCGGTTTCATTAAGACTTGATTTGAACTTGGGGATGTATGGGGGTCTTTTTGCATCACAATAGCAAGCTGCATGACTAAGAGCCCACATGGATCTTAGATTCTGCGAGGACCCAGCTAAGTAAAGCTTTTGAGATGGAACCTTGTTTCTACATCTGGCAAACCACTTCTGAAGATGTCATGCAGCGTTTTTCATAGATATGTGAAGCCTGCCAACGTCATAACCTGAAGGGCTGGTGGTAGAAGCAATGAATGCATGTCCCAGTGACCTGTATCGGAGCATGTCTGACTTCATGTAGACAACGTAGATTCTGGTTTCGGGGCAGGCTCGTTTAGCAGCGTCTTTCAGATTCGAGGCAAGGTGCTGGAGCTGGGGTTGAAGGGGGGGCTGTTCTTGGGTTCCTTTCTTAACTTTGTGTGTGTGTATATAAATTTATTTCTTTTATAAGCATATGTGTTCATTTATCGCTAAAGTATCACATTTTGGAGTTTAAGATGAGACAATCTAAAGGTGCACCAGATTTATCATCCAGCATCGGCCACTGTGATACATTTTGCTCATGTTAATCCAAGGATTCATAAAAGGTCATGCACAGGAAGATACTTTGGAACTCCTAGGGGGTCATTTACTATACTGAAATATGCCTATATTAGGCATGATTCAGGAGCAGATGCCGCCACACCAGGTCTAAAACTGTGGGTAAGGAAGGGGACGCGGCGGCACGCCCTTCTCATTTACTATTTTCTTCGCCTGCTGTAGGCGTAAAAAAAGGTCTAAATGTAAGACGGCTATGAAGCCGTCTTACATTTAGGACTGGCACTGGATGTGCCGAAGTTATGGAGAGGCCGGTGCCTCTTCATAACTCCAGGGGATCCACCGCCCAGTATAGGGATTATTAGGACCGGCGTCTAAAACGCCAGTCTTAGTAAATGTGCCCCATAATGCATGCACTCCATTTAGAGATTAGTACGTTTCCGGGGGAGATGGATTTAGATGTATTTGTAAAATACATATATTTACTGTTCTCTTTGCGTAGGATGTGTAAAGACCTGGTTGAATTATTGCCCTGTGCAGTTCTTGGTGAGGAAATCGTATGCTGTAGATCCATCTCCCCCTGGAATTCTGGACTACTTCTCCTAACTTAGTGAAGTAGGAAAGATTTGACCTAGGCCACAGATTTGTTATGAAGCAGTTGCTTTGAGTCAGATGAAATGACAGTAAATGTACATGGTTTTTATGCCCAGAAATCTCTGTTTCTGCTCTTTAGTTTATGAAAACAGCCTTCTAAAAATCATGGCATTGAGATGATGTGGGATCGGGGTTAATGAACAGTCATCTGCTGCCTTTCCCAGCTTGGGCAGAGTCCTTAGAAGGGATATGTTGAATTGCATGCTTCAAAGCTTTCTAATAGAAGGGGCTTTTTATTATTTTTTATTTCATGTCATTATATTAAGAAGAAAAAAAAAATCCTTTAGTTGATGCTCTGGCCCCCACTCTTTTCAGCAGGACTGTTCATCTGTAGAGGTTACTTTTCAGTAGTCATCTCATTATCACATGCAGGATTACAATGAAAGAACACGGGTAGCATTTCACCATTCACAAAAGGTGATGGTCACAGCTTATCTACTCGCCCTCCCTGCACAACGACCTCTGCACATATCACATAACATGGCTAGAATACTCTTCCATAGAATTCATTGAGTTCTTTTCAGTCCCTTGTGCCCATGTTGTTGCTGTAAAGCATATCCCTAAATACTGTTAACAGTTCAGGCAAGATGGCTGCCCCCATAAATGTGTACTGAAAATAAAAATAAAAATCTTTAATCAGAAAATAAAAGCATATTACAAAAGCTAACTTGTGTTGCCTTCCATTTTGGCAGGACAGGTTGACTAATGTCTATGGTCGTGTCCTACGTCAGTTGGATTTCTACACGCCTGATCCTTTATTCTCAAGAGAGATAAGTTGCCATCACAAGTCTCTAGCAGTGTCTTGCCACCCTCACCCTATTGAGAACTCGTGCATGTGTACGGGGGGGGGGTCGTCAAGCGGAATAGCCGTGACGACCCCCCCCCCCCTATGACCACCTTTAGGTTTAATACTTGCTCTAGATGTTACTGTAGGGAACGTCACTTTCTTCTTTGTAGGCCTCTTTATTGAGCGCACACAATAGAGAAGAGCGCTTATCATGGCTCCCGGCGTGTCTGGTTTAGAAAGATAACTGTCTTACTAATGTATAGCTGTTCTTGTGTTTACTGTATTTTCACTGGAGCAAGTGGACAGTACATTGGGGTACTTGTAGGACTAGTTTGGTGGCAATCCACTACCCCCAAGGACTTCTCCTCAAGACAATCTAGCAAAGACGAAATGGCACAGCAGGCTGAAAAGCGAGACCTCCTTGCATTACTGGCCAGAAGTGTGACAACTAGTGGTGTAGATAAAAAAATAAATTTTATGACTTGGATTACACAATTGTATTTTACGATGAGTCATTAAGCTCTTTTCATAATTTTCTGTACTTTTTTCTCCTTCCATCGCACAGAGCTCCTGAGATCATCCTTGGGCTACCGTTTTGTGAAGCAATAGACATGTGGTCTCTAGGTTGTGTGATAGCGGAGCTGTTCCTCGGGTGGCCTCTCTATCCAGGTGCTTCAGAGTATGATCAGGTAACTTTTGAACCTCGTGCTCAAATGAATTATTCCTCTTTATGTAAAGAAACGTTTAAAAAATGATTTCTCAATGTCGAATGGAAGTGTTACACGTCAGTAGGCCCTAAAACATATAAAAGTAACCAAATTACTTTTTCTACGCTTTCCTACATGCGTACTAGCTATTTATAGTGGAAACAACTTTTTGTGATGCTCTCGAACCCCCAATTTAACTGTAGACCCGTACATACCCAGGTATCCTCTGTCTTCCACTCTGCACATCATCATATTAGCACGTCCGTAATAATTTGATTGCATGGGGCAGGCAGTTTTACTCTGTTCCAGGCCCTTGTGCGGACGTCAGTCGCGTAGCACTGTGTCAATACTTCACAACATACACAGAAACCACATAGCTGAGCAATGGGACGGCCGATCCACATGGCTTTTCAGAGATTTTCATATTGATGACCTATGTTCTGGATTGGTTCTCAGTATCAGATTAGCAGGAGTCCTGCACCCAGAACCTCTGCCGATCAGCCGTTTGAAGAATCTGCATGCTCTGCTAAGTGTTGCTGCTTTTTCCTAGGCCACGTGATGTCACATGAAGCTCAGTCCCGTTCAAGTGAATGGGACTGAGCTGCAATACCAAGCACAGCTGTCATACAACGTACAGCGCTGGGCTCCTGGGCGTTGGACCCCCCATGAATCTGATATCGATTACCTAGCATCAATGTCGAAATCTCGGAAAACCTCTTTAAATGCTGTATTTTATGTAAAAAAAAATCAATGCTGAATATTTTTGTCGCTGGATAACCCTTTTAATCAGATGACAAAGCAGCCATGTCAGGTCAGCTGGGAAGAGGGGTGTACTACGGCCAGATCATCTGAAGTGGGGGGGCTGCACCTTGATGCATGCTTCACATCCGCTTCTTCCATCCCTGGAGGTGGATTAAGGGGGATTTGATGTTCGCTGCTGGGAGCACTCCCTTTTATAGTTTGTCAGGGATGTCCAACCTGCGACCTCCAGCTGTTGCAAAACTACAACTCCCAGCATGCCCAAACAGTCTACAGCTATCGGCTTACAGCAGGGCATTGTGGGAGTTGTAGTTTTTCAACACCTGGAGGGACGCCAGTTGAGCATGCCTGGCCTACAGCTATCAGGGCATGATTTGAGTTGTAGTTTTGCAACAGCTGGAGGGCAGCAGGTTGGACATCCCTGGTTTTAGTAAATGCAGTTTGGGTAAAAGCAAATGAATCTCTTCAGTCTGTATGTCTCGGTAGTCTACCGACATGTAATAGCTTACTGCTTGTGGTCCAGATGGTCGGAGGTAGACTCCTAGCTATGTAATGATTGCCGGGTAGTAAGTCACCCCCCCATGTGTTGATGAGAGTGAGCCATGTGTAGGTGTCCCTGGGACAGGGTAGCTGGTGTACTGCCAGCGCTCTTACATCATGCTCTTCTTGGATGAGATCACCACCAGTATGTTTGCTGGAGCTGGAACTTTCCGTCCAGGTGTTCAGGCCTTACGGATAATCCTAAAACACGATGCCAGTCATTGCAGCCGTGGTGAAACAGCTCCTTAAAGGGGTTGTCTGGGAATACGTCATTCCTAACAGGTGCCAGCAGCCTGTATGAGAAGCTTTCTGAAAGTAGCCGCTCTCCTGGGGGAGACTGAATAGTCTCGCAGATTTTTATTTATTTGTTCCAGTAAAGATTATATGTTTTATAATGAAGTGTGCTGGAGAACAGAAAAGAGGCATGCAACGTAATAAATTTGGAGCATCTTGGCTGGCTTCACACATCAGAAAAATCTGCTGCGGAAACCGCGGAAGCTATCTGAGGCCGACCCTGTGAATCAGCATTTTGTATGCCACGGATCTGCCTATTTCTTTAGCTCCATTCAGTGGTCTAATCCCTGCAGGAACACATGCTAGAGTTAAGGCCTCTTGCACACGGCCGTTGTGCATCCGTTCCGTGCATTGGGGACCGTAATTTGTGGTCCCAAATGCACGGGCAACGTCCATGCGGTGGCCGGGACGGATCGAGACAAGTTCTATTATTATAAAAAAAATTATGGTGCAGAGGCACAGACAGAAACACCATGGAAGAATTCCTTAGTGCCTCTGCGGGTTTCCGATACGGGCTTCCGTTCCTCATCTCCGTGATTGCAGACCGATTCAAGTGAATGGCTCCGCATCCGTGATTGTGGACCTGCCATATACGGGCAGCAATACGGCCACGGGCACACAACGTTCGTGTGCAAGAGGCCTAACTGTGATTGCTACGTGAAAACCATTTCAGGAAAAAATATCTAGAAATCTGTACTGGAATAATCTGCAGCCGCAAGATTGGCAACGCAGACTCATTTACAACAGTGGGAGGTGGATTCTGTGCAGTGTTCAGTGCAGAAATACATGCATGAAAACCACTGTGTGAATGACCCCCAATGCATGGAAAGGGTGCATATGTGAAATAAATTTCCCCTTAAAGGGGTTCTACGAGACCTCTGGATAGGTCATCAGTTTCTAATCGGTGGGGGGTCTGACACCCGGCACCCCTGCTGATCAGCTTTTTGAGAAGTCACCACCGCTCGCAGTAGCACTACAGCTTAGCCTAGACCATATGACGGCACGTTCATTGCGCAACCCCATTGAAGTCAATGAGACTGAACTGGGATACAAAGTGCAGCCATTATACAATATACGGCGCTGTGCTTGGGGAGCTGATAGACTGCGGCGGTGCTTCTGTGAGCGCTGGTGCCTTCTCAAACACCTGATCGGTGGAGGTGTCGGCCCCCACCGATCAGATACGCATGACCTATCCAAATGATCAGTCATCAATAGTAAACTCTGGGGAAACCCCCTTTTGATATTCACAGCATGTGGGAGAAATTCCCAATGTTTTCCTTTTTAAAGAGATTTTCTGAGATTTTGATGACCTCTGGATAGGTTATCAGTATCTGATCGGTAGGGTCTGCCCCTGCCGAACAGCTATTCGCTACTGTAAGTGCCGTGGTCTTCTCTCAGCTTTTCCTAGGCAAGTGGCGACACGTTCATCAGTCAAGTGGCCTAGGGCAGCTCAGCCCCATAGGAGTGAATGGGGCTGAGCTCCAATACCATGCATAGCTGCTATAAAAACGTTTGGCGCTGTGCTTGGTAAACTGCCAGAAGGCCATGGCTCTCACAGGAGCGCTGATACCTTCTCAAACAGCTGATCGGCGGGGGTTCTGTGTGTCAAACCCCCACCAATCAGATACTGACGTCCAAGACAGGTCATCAGTATTAAAATCTTGGAAACCCCTTTTAAGGATTGTTTCCTTTCTCATCCGTCCTGGGATCCCTTCATACATTTGCATCAATTTATAAACCATATTCAGCTACGCTTGAACTCTCATTGAAAAGTGGCGCTGTATGTACCGATGGAAATGCCCATCAGATAAATGCCATGACTTTTCCAAACCATAGGTCGTCTGTGGTTTTAAAAATTGCTGTGTGTAAATGGGCCTTGAGGGTGAGCAAGGAGCTTGCTGTCAAAACAACCCATTCAGATGGACCTGATCCTGGGTCTGTAACAGATCTGCCCTGTGTGAATAAAGCTTTATGGTTGAGTTTGTTTGAGGACCTGTATGTTTTGTGCTGAGAACATGAGCATTAAAGGATAGCGTAAAAAAAAATATCTTTGCTTTGGCCAACAATCGGGCTTGATTTTTATGAAACCTTCAGCTCAAGAGGACATGAGTATTTTTCAAACCGAGCAGACGCCACTGGAGCCGCTTATCTCGGAGGGGAACAGAAAAATTCCATCCCATCAGATTCTTCTTTCCCGATTTGGCCCTCTTAGCGTCTGCTGGTCTCTGTGCACTTTATATCAGGCCGGCTGGTATGCTTGCTTCGTCAGTCACCAGAAGAGGTCTTGTGAGGAGTAGCGATGAATTACTTCTGTGCTTTCTTCACTTATCTAGTGGGAAGTCCGCTCTGCAGACAGGAATTGTATGCTCTGTAGGACCCTCCTAGAATGGTCTCCAGCATTTCACGGCTCGTATTTGTGTATAAACAGTTTCATTTCTCAGTTTGTGCCATGTGTTGGAACCTCACTCTTCACCCTAGTGATTTCTGTGCTATTTGAGGCGACAGGGCGGTGCACTTCTCTTTCAGTGAGGGTTCCTCAGCGGGAGCACCTGGCTGTTGGGTGGCACCTGTATGCTACCAACATTTTCTGACACCACGCTTCATGTGCTGAGGTACAACCGCTGAGATTTTAGTAGGTGAAGATAAGAAACGTAACGACCATATGCTTTGTGGAGCGTGACGCCCCTCCTATGTAGTGCTCTGCATATCCATACTGGTAGCTTTACAAGCTGGACCATAAGACATCTACGGTTTTTACTAATCTCTACATTGCGGGTAAGGTTAGATGGGAGTATCCTGTTTGCTTATGTAAAACCACTGCCCTCAAACATCCTGCACATATAAGCAAATGCGGAGCCCTTCTCTTCTCTGGTCTCCTGCATAATAGTCACTGTGACATTCACTAGCTGCGAGAGACTAGGAAGAATACTGCAATCAGTGGACTCCATTCCCATTTTTGGAAGTACAGTATTGATGTGCTATCCTCTGGGTGGGTCATCAATATCTGATCCATGGGGGTCTGACACTTGGTACTGCCTGCTGTTTAAAGAGGCTGTGCCTAGAGCATGTGACCCATGAACGTGACATCACTGGCCAAGGAAGAGGACGCAGTTTTCATCAGAGCACTGTGGCCTATGATCGGGGGTGCTGGCAGTCGGGTACCCCACAGGTCCGATATTGATGATCTATCCTGAGCATAGGTCATGAATATATTATTCCCCCTAAAAACAGTTTTTTTTTTTTTTTTCATAAAAAAAAATAAATAGGTGATGGTGGACATGTATAATATTAAAAGATAATCCTTTTGCTTCTGAAGTATTGTTTATACTGGAGGGGGCTGCCAGATGCCCACTTTAAAGAGGTTACCCAGCTTCCGAAAAAAATATAAACGACCCTAAGGCCTCTTTCACACGGGCGTCAGTCTTTTTGCCGGATAAGAGTCGGGTGCGTTGCGGGAAAATGCACGATTTTCCCGCGCGAGTGCAAAACATTGTCATGCGTTGCACTCGCGTGAGAAAAATCGCGCATGTTTGGTACCCAAACCCGAACTTCTTCATAGAAGTTCGGGCTTGGGATTGATGTTCTGAAGATTGTATTATTTTCCCTTATAACATGGTTATAAGGGAAAATAATAGCATTCTGAATACAGAATGCATAGTAAACCAGCGCTAGAGGGGTTAAAAAAATAAATAAATAAATTTAACTCACCTTAGTCCACTTGATCGCGAAGCCCGGCATCTCCTTGTGTCTCCTCTGCGCTGAGCGGCTGAACAGGACCTGGGGTGAGCTGCTCCATTAAATACAGGTTAAGGACCTTCGATGACATCACTCCAGTAATCACATGGTACGTCACATGATCTTTTACCATGGTGATTCACCGTGGTAAAAGACCATGTGATGACCGGAGTGACGTCATCGAAGGTCCTTAAGCGATATTTAATGGAGCAGCTCACCCAAGGTCCTGTTCAGCCGCTCAGTGCAGAGGAGACACAAGGAGATGCCGGGCTTCGTGATCAAGTGGACTAAGGTGAGTTAAATTATTTTTTATTTTTTTTTAACCCCTCTAGCGCTGGTTTACTATGCATTCTGTATTCAGAATGCTATTATTTTCCCTTATAACCATGTTATAAGGGAAAATAATAATGATCGGGTCTCCTAGCAACCGTGCGTGCAAATCGCACGGCATCCGTACTTGCTTGCGGATGCCATCCGATTTTCACACACCCCATTCATTTCTATGGGGCCTGCGTCACGTCGAAATCGGACAATATAGAGCATGCTGCGATTTCAACGGATCGCACCCGCACGGAAAACTCGCCCGTGTGAAAGGGGCCTAAGTGTTATAATAATAAAAATGTACTATTTGGCTCTCCAACCCCCTCCCATATTCAATAATGTTCTGGTGCTCACCCAGTCTGTTTGGCCAGCACGTGACGTCACACAGCCATCAGCGATCACATACCGCTCTTCTGGCATTAGCGAGCAGAGCTATGGTACCAGTAGTATAGAAACTGACTGCCGAGGCCATTGATCTGCCGCATCCGTCACGTTCTGGCTTGTAAACAAAAAACAGGGGAATGGTGGAGCGAGTGCACTGAATTTGTGGGATATTCGTAAGGTAAGTAGTATAAATAGATTTGTATATATATATTTTTTTTTTCTTTTTTTTTTTCTTTTTTTTGCATGAAAATGACACCCTCTGTGCGAATTGCCTCACCCATCACTCTTCATTATGTAGTTTGCTGAGGCTGCACCACACACAAGCACATTGTGATCAGGCTTAATAATTAGGCCATGTGACCGACGAACGAAACGTCACACGGCTTAGGGAAACCATCATGAAGGCCGTTGTTTGCCTGGGGTCGGACCCCCATTGATTAGATACTGATGAGCTGTTCTGAAGATATCTGAGGATATTAAATAATGTTGATTTCTTGTTCTCTAGATAGAGCTTTTCAACAGTCATCTCCTTATTACAGGCAGGATTACAGTGACTGATATTACCTCTGGTAGATTGTGTGTTATCTATACTTTCACAAAAGGTTATGGTCAAACTTATGTACTCCGTTCCCCGCACTGTGACCTCTATACAGAGCATGTCTAGGAAACTCTCCTATCACAGTGAACGAGTCTATGGACCCATTATCTTGTACAGAAAATAAAATAAAAAATGTACAGGAGAGTCATCAAAACTGGTGTAAAGGAAAACTGGCTTAGTTAGCCCGAGCAACCAATCGGATTCCACCTTTCATTTTTCAGCGTTCCTTTGGAAAATGAAAGGATCAATCTGATTGGTTGCTATGGGCAACTAAGCCAGTTTTCCTTTACACCAGTTTTGATAAATCTCCCACAATGTGTCACTATCTGATTTCAAGTGGGAGAATAAATTAAAGGTGGCACATTGCTGAGGCCTATGGGCTCATACCTCTGTTTCCAATTTTGTACAGAAACCAGCAGAAAGAAAAAAAATTCTAGGGGAGAATTCCTCTGTAATATGGTGCCTTACACACCACATAGAATGGCTCTGTAGTGTCGCGGTGTGGCTTAAATGGATTTTTAAAGTGCTGACCTATCCTCAGTATAGGTCATCAGTATCTGATCAGTGAGAGTCTGACTCCCGCTAATCAGCTGTTTGAAGAGACTGCAGCGCTCCTGTGAGTGCCGTGGCCTTTTGGGCCAGTGACGTCCCATGGCCTAGGCGCAGCTCACGCTACTTACAGTGAATGGGGCTGAGCTGCAATACCAAGCACAGCCACTATACAGTGAACGGCGCTGTGGTTGGTTAGCTTTGTTGAGTGCCACCACAACCTCTTCAAACAGCCGATCGGTGGGGGCGCCAGGCATTGGACCCCCGCCTATCAGATACTTGGGCCTATCCCGAGGATAGCTCATCAGTACTACTCATACTCGTCAGTAGAAATCCTGCTGGTAAATAATTTGACATCACCTAGGATCCAGTGCGTCCTTTGAGAGTCGGCATCGCCAGAAAAATCCTGCAGCGCTTCCTGGTTGTGCCTGCAGGGACTACTTAGGTACCATATGACGGGGGAATGAGTAATGATTTTCCAGGCCTCGCTATGCAGTGTTCATCATCCGGCTGTTTCCAGGAATAAAGCTGCATCGCGCTTTATGGAGGTAGCCCTGGGGTCTTGTCCTTGTACGAGGTGATTTTTATCAAACTGGGGTGTAGGAAAACTGGCTTACTTGCCCCTAGCAACCAATCAGATCCCACCTTACATTTCCCAAAGGATCTGTGAAAAATTAAAGGTGGAATCTGATTGGTTGCTGTAGGCTACTTAGTCATCTTGTTTGGGCAGTGAACTAGTGACGTGTTGGACGTGATGACCTGTCAGCGCGCCTGCTCCCTAACTGCCAAAGCTGTAAATGATTGCCTGTGCAGCCGCAGTGACCAGCCCTTTGACACACTTAGTAACTTTCCAGAGGAAATCTGGCTTTCAGCAGTTAAAAATAAATGGCCGCAGTCGGGTGGTTTCCCTGGAGCGAGCCCATCTTCTGAGAATCTTATCTGTGCTGTGGGTGGGAAGACGGCTTGTTTTCCGATATGATCAGCTTTTCGTCTCTGGCACGCCCTGTGAAGACACTTATTGTTTTGTGCATTCATCTTTAGAAAGGTCTGTATGTACTTATACTCTTCATATATAAGTGCACCGCCACAAATCGTAAAGTGCCAACTTCAGCACAACTTTTCAGCCACTTCTGGCTCTGCTCTCGGCTTGCTTGTGGTCGCACACGAGTCACAGATTTACCGCCACTCCACGTCCCCTCCAGCTGTACGTGGCGAGAAGATGGGACGACCTGCATCATGATCTATCCCACAGAGCCCTACTAATTATAATAGCTTGGCAGGCCAGCTTGCTGAAGATGCAGGACCACTGGCCTTGTCTGGAGAGCTTCACTTAACCCTTACCTAACCCTCCAGGCCACCTGCACAGACCGTATCGGTTTTAGTGATCTGTAAATAGAGGATCCGCAAAACAGACTCCAGCCGTGTGCTGCCCGCGTTTGCCCTTCCGCCTGTCCCACAGTATGTTTTGAATGCCTGTTCTTGTCTGCAAACTGGACTAGAATAGAATAGGACCTTTTTTCTTTTTTTTTTTTTTTTTGGCGTGGTCACATTGAAATGAATGGGTCCACAACTGATCCTCAAAAAATGCTGAGATGTTGACCAAAGCTACGGTCGTGTGCATGAGGCCTTACATTAGTTACACTTAAACATGTAATCTGCTGTTAATTTAGAAATGTTCAGACCTTTATAACCCGTTTCTCACCACTGTGAATGGCGTTCGGTCTTTTTCCGAAGCTTGAAGTACATTGAAGCAGGTTTAAAGGGGTTGTGCCATGAAAGATATTTGGCATTTTTCAAACCAGCACCTGGATTTGAATATTTTTGTAGATGCATGTAATTAAAAATTTAGTATAGCCACCAAGTTATTCAATAAAATGTCTCTGTATAGCGCCACCTGCTGTTTGTTCTTGTCCACCCCACTGAGCTGGCCGCGCTGGTCAGTTTAAATCTTTAACTGTCACCAACTATAACTTCTGTGGCAGTTGCAGGGAAAGAGGTACAGCAGAAAGGACACGCCCCCTGAGCTGCCAGCCTGAATTAAATCTAGCAGAGCAATTAGACCAATGAATGAGAAGAACTCTGGTTCCATGTGTGGTAAAGGGTTGGTTCTAGCTTTCTTAGACTTAGACCCCTTTCTTAGACCCCTTTAACTGCAGTTCAGACTGTGTTCAAGCCTTCTGTCGTAGGTAGAAGTCAGGAACTTATTCCAGTGTGTATCTTTGACTGAAGGCTCATTGACTTCAGTTAGTTAAAAAAAGTGTACTGCAGAGTTGTTTTTTTGGCAGACCCACTGTATAAGAAAGAGCAGTCTGCTGAAATTTCCGGTACAGAAAAGGTGGAAAAAAAACAGTATATTAATGTATACTGGCCCAAAAGTACAGAGAAAACAAAGTCTGCAGTAGGACAAAAAGCTTGGTAAGCCCCACCCATTAGCCAAGCCCCACCCCTTAGCCATCCATCATCCAAAGATGGAGGAGCTCAGCAGCAGATTATCCTCTATGTTCTGTCCATGATTTCTACAAGTCCGATTGTCATTTTGCAGTATTTTCTCCACAATCCTGCCACAAACAGCGGGGACAACTATATTTTTAGGTTACATTTGCATTCACCTCTAGATTTAGCGTTCCTTTAAGGTGACTTGACCGGAAGACTCCAAACTTGGATCCACTTTTCATCAAATATTATCTGGGTTCCCCACGAACCTGAGCATGTAGTCCTGCATCACCTTCACAGTACAGTCGCCCACCGTGCAGGAAATTGCAGCACAGCCCCATTCATGTGGGTGCAGTTCTCTGCGCAGCCGGGTTATGGATGGCAAGTTAAAGAAATCAAGTAGCAGACAGGTACAGAGCCTAAAATCCACGGGTAATGGACGTTTTTTTTTTTTCATTGACGTATTGCTGGAGCTCTACTTTTTGGTAGTTTAGCTGTATATCTAAATTCTATGACCATAAAGCTTGACGTCATTGGAAAGGTGCTTGTTTTTGTGGAATCGGATATTTGCCAGCCTGCTGCTGCCGACGTCCTGTCTGCCTGACCGATAATCTGGATGTGACAGATACGTGCGCCTCTTCCCTTCATCTTTAAAAGTACAAACCCCTTAATGGCTTTTTCATTTTCAGCTGTTCTCTTTATAAAAAAAAATATTTTTTCTTCAAGGTCTCTCTCTTTCATGATCAAACTAAACCTCGAGTCTGAAAAGCTGTCATCGCCGCATGTTAAATTGCTGCCATTATTGTGTGTTTCAGATAAGGTACATCTCCCAGACACAAGGACTTCCTGCAGAGTACCTTCTCAGTGCTGGAACAAAGACTTCCAGATTTTTCAATCGAGACCCAGATCTGGGCTACCCATTATGGAGGTTAAAGGTAAAATTAAAATGTATTCTGACATGTCATCTGCATGCGTCTGGGTGGGAGGGAAACTGACCGCTAATTCTTACAATACACGTGGGTTTGCTGTAGAGATTTGGAAGCCATCCAAAGCGTATGTCTGAAGGTTGGCATCTCATGAAGTATGTCTGTTGCATGTGCTTTGCAGAATCTGAGAGTTGGTCACTAAACGCAGGACCTTCAATCAAGATGGAGGCTTTTTTTTTTTTTTTAAAGAATATTATTTTATTTTTATTTTTTTGCATTTCGGCAGTACTATGCCACTGAAAATGAAATACAAAATATTGTCCTTCGGTAGTGGTCAGCACCGATATAAACCTTCTATAGAAGAGATAGGTAACCCATGTAAGTTTACTACTGCTGTGAAGGGGGATATGTTATTATGTAGTAGTAGGAATAGAATTGGGCATCAGGCTATGAGTAAAAACTTACTATGTGTAGTTTGAAATGCGTAAGTGTCTTTTTTATTATTAATTATTATTATTGTTTTTTGTTATTGTTTTTTGTTATTGTTGTTGTGTTTTTTTATTTTAATTTTTTTTTGTTTTTGTTTTATACCCTTGTTTGAGATTATTTTTTTTAGAAGCCGGAATCAAATACAAGATTATATGGAGTCCTGGAGCACATCTTTATTTGAATAGAATTAGGATAACAGTATGACTTGTTCTCCAGATAGGCCTAGATAAAGATGTCCACAGAAGAGGGTTGCACTTATTGGCGTAATCTGTGATGCTCTAAGGCTACTTTCACACTCACGTTTTGGGTGGGTCCGTCATGGATCTGCAAAAAACGGATCCATTACAATAATACAACTGTATGCATCCATCATGACGATGGCCATGCTAAAAGTCCAAACAAAAGGTTGACGTAGAGGGACATGGAAGGACTTCAAAAGATTACATCCAGAACACCATCCGTTTTTTTGTGTAAAATAATGCATAAAATATTAATTACATCGGTTAATATGTAATAATGTCACTTTTGATGGTAGTGTGCCTTTACAGCCATTTATTGTTTATCTCCTGTGCAGACGCCAGAAGAGCATGAAATGGAAACTGGAATAAAATCTAAAGAGGCTCGCAAGTACATCTTCAACTGTTTAGATGACATGGCACAAGTGAGTGTTGGATCTGTGTTCATGAGGGCTAAATGACGCCCCAGATAAGCAGCATTAGTTGTACGGAGAGCGAATAGTGAATAGGAAGGGGCCGCTGTCTTCCTTTTCCCTTGACGCAGTATCATGTTTGTCTGTAGTCTGTGTCTGACCTATTTATTTCAGTACCAGGCCAGCCCGCAGATATTTTTATGGTTTGCCTGTTATGCTACAATTATAACTTATCATCTATCCACGGGATAAGTGTCTGATTACAGGGAGCTCTGCTCTGTCCACTAAGATCCCTACTTGTCATGAGAAGTAGTGGGTGCCATGTTTGCATGGATTAGCGGTCGAGGATGCGCACTACTGCTGATCATAGTACATAACATAAGGCCGAAAAAAGACATTTTTCCATCTAGTTCAGCCTGTCATCCTGCAAGTTGATCCAGAGGAAGGCAAAAAAAAACTGTGAGGTAGAAGCCAATTTTCCTCACTTTAGGGGATCCAATTAAATTTCTTTAGGACTGACTAGTTCATTGCTTTCTGCCAGTCCCATAGCGATTGAGCTGCAGTGCTTAACAGGACATGGGACCCTCTTGTTCTCATGATAGTTGGGAATCTAAGTGGTCGGTCATCTGTGATTATCCTACAAATTGATAAGTTATGATTCTGGTGCTACCCTGTTAAAAGGGTTTTCTGAGACTTTTATATACTGATGACCTATCCTCTGGATCATTTGGATAGGTCATCCGTATCTGATCGGTGGGGGTCCGACACCTGGGACTCTGGCTGATCAGCTTTTTGAGAAAGCATCGGCGCCCCTCAGAGTGCTGCGGCCTTATCGCAGCCTACCAAGCACAGCGCCGTACATTGTACAGAGGCTATGCTTGGTATCGCAATCGGCTCCACTTCAATGGGGCTTAGCTGCGCCTAGGCCATATGACCGATGAATGTGACATCATATGGCCTAGGGAAAGCTGCGTGAAGACACTGGCACTACTGTGAGCATCGGTGCCCTCTCAAACAGCTGGTTGGAGGGGGTCCCGGATGTCAGGCCCTCCACCGGTCAGATACTGATGACCTATTCAGAGGATGTCATTAGTATATGTCTTGGAAAACCCCTTTAAAGAAGGTCCACCATACTGTATATAGTTTTTTTTGTTCTGTGTTACATAGAATAGGTCAGAAATGTCCGGACTAGGTGCCATCTCTCCTACATGGTGTTAATTTCTCCCCCGTTTAATAGGTGAACATGTCGACAGACCTAGAAGGCACAGATATGTTGGCAGAGAAGGCAGACAGAAGAGAATATATAGACTTGCTGAAGAAAATGTTGACTATTGACGCAGATAAGAGGATCACTCCGATGAAAACCTTACATCACCCTTTTGTTACCATGAATCATCTGCTGGACTTCCCGCACAGTAACCAGTAAGTAGGAACGTTACCAGGCACACAGAAACATCCTGTTCAAGCGTACTTCCAGGAAAATTTCAGCTAAGCGCTTCTCTGGATGACACACAAGGCTTTCATTTTTAAACTTTTTTTAATTCGTCCTTCAAGTTCTGCAGCGATGCCAGACGCACAGTAGATAAAAATCAGTGGTAATTCTGTATGCACCTTATTTCCTGAAAGTTGATTAGGCGAATGAAAAAGATGATTGAACGTACTGTGCACATAGCACAACTACAGCATTTTATAGAAGCTGAAGTTAGGTGGGTGGTTTGGCTTTTGATGACCTAATTGTGCAGCTACAAAAAAAATATCCATCTATTTGCGAGAAGATTTTCAGTAGGAGCGGAAAGCCTTGTATGTTAGGCCCTCTTCAGATCAAGGTAATGGCGTCTGCTTCACAAGGACGCCAGAAAAGTTACCAGCATACGCACGAACAGTGTCCATGTCTGTTAACCCAACACAGGGCAAAAGAGTATCCTTTTGGCCTCCCTTTTGCTGGTAAACCACAAAAAGGGTAGTACACTATGCTGTTCTATAAAACGGTATACGGAAGGGAAAAAAACGTATACCTTTTTCTTCTTGCAATGGGAACCTATGGGCAAATTATTCCACTCTGACTATACCGTGGGATACATCACAGGCGTCAGCTGGAGTTATCCTTTGGGAGCCTTTCCTGTGTGCATTATCGTGATGTGAACAGGGCCTAAAGACTCCTTTACATTGGACGACAGAGCAGCGGATTGTCGGGAAGGAAGCTTTTTCTTCCCGACAATCGCTTGCTCGTCAGAGGAGGAGACCGCTGCATGTACATGTGATCGGGAATGTCATCCCTCGTCTCCATACTGACTCGTTTGCCGGCAGTAGATCGTGATTACACAGCGCAATCTACTGCTGGTAGACGATAATTTTTGTGTGCTCACAAACAATCGAATTACCCAATGAGCAAGCGTTTCGCTCGTTCATCAGGTAATCGGCGGTACATTTACACTGGCAGATAATCGCTAACGAGCATTGTATGAACGCTCGTTAGTGATCATTTTAGGGATTCTCTCCCCGTGTAAAGCGCCCTTAAGGTGTATAGTACCTGTTTATATGGGCTTCCTTTACTTCAGGGTGCAGTACCTTTCAAATTGTTCTCTAAATGTTGGTCTCATTTTATTTTATTTTTTTCAATATTAACGTTATTCTATCTCGTTATCCACAGTGTAAAGTCATGTTTTCAGAACATGGAGATATGCAAGAGGAGAAACAATATGTATGACACAGTGAACCAGATTAAGAGTCCTTTCACCACTCACGTGGCTCCTAACACAAGCACAAATCTGACTATGAGTTTTAATAACCAGTTGAACACTGTGCACAATCAGGTATGTAGGCCAGCCATGGCAGCTGCACACAGGGACTTCCCTGTAGTCGCCATCCTTTGTACATGAGGGAGCAGGTCATTACATGGGTAGCGTTTCCTTCAGATATCTCTAGTTTTATCAACGTTACTGAGAAAGTGTCCCATACTGCTCTCTACACTAGCTGGTACCATCCAAGAACTGCGTCACAGGCATCTCGCTCTTTCCCTTCTGGAGGAGTGCTAATCTGTCTCAGTAGTCACGTGCCATTGATTTGGCTGGTAGTGGTAATGGCGGCTTATACAGAATATTACCACTTCCCGACTGGCAGGGACGGTAGTTGCGGGGCTGGAATGGTGGGATTCTCAGAAGGCGAGTGCTGTCTTTTTATAAAAATAAAATAAAAATTGTCCAGACACTCCCTCATATTTCATGGATTTCTATCCCCTTTAAAGAGTTTGGTCACTTTCTAAAATAAATCTCTAATATCCTAAACCTTTGGGCACTAGCCTAGAAAACCCCGATCCCCCTGATATCTTACCTGAGCACTCCGGTTTAGTGTCCCCACTGCCCATGGATATGGTCTACAGTGGGCGCTGCTTCTTTTGTACTTGCGCTGAAAACAGCCAGTGCACACGCAGATACATGCATTGAATGCTTTCATACATGGGTCAATCAAGTGCCTGCCGCCATCTTAACTGCAATGGGGCGGTTTTCAGTAGTGGGGGACACTGAATCTTGGTGGCCGGTAAGACGTGAGGGGCAATGGGTTTCCTAGCCTAGTGCCCATAATGTTAGGACATGGCCAACCCCTTCAACTGAGTCAGGCATCTAAAATGCAGACCTTTCCAGCTGTTCATTTCGAGCAGCTGTTATGGTTACAGGCGTGTGACTGGTTTGGAAAATCTACCGGATGTTTTAACCCTTTTCTTTCCCTTTCAGGCTAGTGTGCTGGCTTCAAGCTCTTCTGCTACAGCGACTCTTTCCCTGGCTAATGCTGATGTGCCATTGTTAAACTATCAGTCAGCGCTTTACCCCCCATCTGCTGCCCCAGTGACTGGTGTTACCCAGCAAGGAGTTCCTCTTCAGCCTGGAGCCACCCAGCTCTGCACCCAAACAGATCCATTCCAGCAAACCTTTATCGTTTGCCCCCCAGCCTTTCAAGGTATCTTGTTTTTTTATATTTAGCTTAGTGTCTGCTCCTATTCTATGCACATTAAATGGACTGTGTCATCAGAAAATGAACCATTGTTTGAATCACATTTGTATGTTAAACATGTCTTTTTTCAGAATTTTTTGTTACATTTTCCATGTTACTTTCTGTACTTAGAAATGTATATAATCCAGATTTTTTTTTACACTTTCACATTTCATGTCAAGACTAGGGATGAGCAAACTTCTGTTTTCAAGTTTGGGTACAAGGTTCGGGATATCTAAGAATTCCGTTAGGCTGGTTTCACACGGGAGTTGCGGGAACATGCGCGTTTTTTGCGCGCAAGTACAAAACATTTTAATGTGATTTGCACTCGCATGAGAAAAATCGGCATGTTTGGTACCCGAACTTCTGCACAGAAGTTCGGGTTAGGTGTTGTGGATTGTATTATTTTCCCTTATAGCATGGTTATAAGGAATAATAATAGCATTCTTAATATGGAATGCATAGATAAATAGGGCTGGAGGGGTTAAAAAAAAAATATAATAATTTAACTTACCTTAATCCACTTGATCGCGCAGCCCGGCTTCTCTTCTGCCTTCATCTGTGAGGAAAAGGACCCGTGGTGACGTCACTACACTCATCACATGATCCATCACCATGGTGCTGGATCATGTGATGAGCACAGTGACGTCACCACAGGTCCTTTTCCTCACAGATGAAGGCAGAAGAGAAGTCGGGCTGTGCGATCAAGTGGATTAAGGGGAGTTAAATTATTTTTTATTTATTTTTTAACCCCTCCAGCCCTATTGTACTATGCGTTCTGTATTAAGAATGCTATTATTTTCCCTTATAACCATTGCGTTCTGTATTAAGAATGCTATTATTTTCCCTTTATAACCATGTTATAAGGGAGAATAATAATGATCGGGTCCCCATCCTGATAGTCTCCTAGCAACCGTGCGTGAAAACGCACCGCGTCCGCACTTGCTTTCGCATGCTTGCGATTTTCACGCAGCCCCATTCACTTCTATATGGCCTGCGTTGCGTGAAAAATGCTGAATATACAACTTGCTGCGATTTTCACGCAACGCACAAGCGATGTGTGAAAATCACCGCTTATGTGCATAGCCCCATAGAAATGAATGAGTGCGGGTGCAATGCGTTCACCTCACGCATTGCACCCGCGCGGAAATCTTGCCCGTGTGAAAGGAGCCTTATAGATTCCGCTACCACAGACTAAGTTATGGTCTGTTGCAGTGGAATCCATAATGGATTTCTTAGATAACCTGAACCCGAAACTTGTATGCCGAACTTGAAAACAGAAGTTTGCCCAACACTAATCAAGACTTTCTGTTCTGTACAGGTAACTTTTCAGTAGCCACCTCATTATAATCACAGATAGAATTACAATGACAGGTACCGCCTCTATATAGATAACACAGGATCCACCATTCACAGTAGGTGATATCAGAGCTCATCAGCTCCCTCCTGACCTCTGGACAGGTCACAGAGCATGCCTAGAAAACTCTGCCACAGAAGTCAGTAGGGTCCTGTCCATTGTCTGTGGCTCATGTAGCTGCTCTTAAAAGATCACAGACAATGGGGGCATATCGCTAGGTACAGAGCGGGGAAATGAATGGAGGGCGCATGCACAGCCACCCTCCATTCATTTATATGGGGCCACCAAAATAGCTGAGCGCTGGCTCGGCTATTTCCATCTGCCCCATAGAAATGAATGAATGAGTGTGTGGTGCGCTGCCATTCACTTCTATGGGAGCAGCACTTTGTGGTGGACGGACCCAGGGAAATCCGGGGTCCTCCAGCCACAGCTCTCCCCGCTCCATTCTCCTTGTAGGCGTGGGTCCCAGAGGTGGGGACCCGCACCTATCAGACATTGTCTGTGATGGGAATACCCCTTTAACATATTTTATGTCTAGTGGCCAGTGTAAAAACTGCACTATTTTATTTATATTTTTTTAAACATTGATCATTTTACAGTAGGAACTGAGATGAATGTGTGAAGGACAACTTAAAGGGTACCTGTTGTTTTCTAAAACTTTTTACATGTCGTAGTAACATGTCAAAAGTTTTGATTGTTGGGGTCCAGGTGCTGAGGCCCCCACCGATCGCACCACTTAAGGAGAAGCAGGCAAATCTGGTCACAGCAGAAGGCACCAGAACCCTTTGTTTCAGTGAGCAGTAGGTTCTCAGCACCAAGACCCCACCTATTTTATGGAGCGACCATTACACTTTCATGAATGGAATCATGCTTTCGGTAGTCTGCCAGGGCTTGGGAAATGGAGAAATAGTTGCTTCCCCTTCGTTGACCACTCTGTTCCACAAGCATTATGTGAAGTGTTATTTTGCTTGAGGAGCTCTCTTCATTGTTCATTAAATGCTTTCTGTTTCCCAAGCTGCTGGGCTTCAAGCAACTGCCAAGCATTCCGGTTTTCCTGTTCGGATGGACAGTACTGTCCCCATTGTGCCCCAAGCTCCTGCTGCCCAGCCTCTTCAGATTCAGTCGGGGGTCCTCACACAGGTAATTCAATGGCAATGTGAATGTAGCATATTTAAGGACAAATTAACTGGCGTGGTGTAAACGGAGTGACTCGTGTCTAGAGAGGTGAAGAGTCAAATGGAACTTGGTTAAGAATTATGGTTTAGCTATTAAAGGTTATCCCATTCTCTGATCTGCTGGCACACTTCTTGTTTGACTCTGCATGTGTACCCCATGTTCACCACCAGCCATCCTGCTGACCTCCACCCTCCCCCATTTGTCCATGTCATGTTATTTTGATATGCAGCTTTATTATTACTGTATTACCTCTTACATTTACCGTAGATCTACTGGTAGACCTCTGGCAGCTCCTTAGCGCAGTGGTCAGCCTTGATGTACCAATAGATTACAGACTTGCATGGAGTAGATCCTGGGCTGCGTTTAGTTCAACGCTGTGGACAACCCGGTCTTCAGCCTTGAATTAAAGCACTTTGAGTGCGCTTACTCATTATTTTCAGAAATCCCATAGGACTGAATAGAGAGAGCTGTGCATGCGTGGCCCCCTGTCCATGCTGTCTTTTGAGATAGGTGCAGGTCTCATTTATGACATATTCTTTGGATACGCTATAAATGTTCACATTAGACAACCCATTTAAAAAGGCAAGTAGATGGAAACCAGCTCGCGTCACTCTGGTACGGGTAAAAGGTATTCTTTTAGTGGGTGTTAGTGAAGGCCTGTACTTGTTACCAGTAATGGGGGAACCCTGATGATACTTAAGGGAACCTGTCTGGGTCCTCTAAACCGCCAGCATGTCACCCCACCCTGTCACGAGCAGCCATTTTGCTTTATGTAAAATATTACCAGAGATATGTGTCTGGCAGCTTTGGTGTATGGGTATTGGGCAGATGAAGCCAAGAAGAGGGGGTTTAGTGGCCCCAAACATAGTGACAGATTTCCTTATCGTCCTGATAATATTTACAGTGTGTTCTGATCATGGCGCCATTAATGTGGGGTACTAAAAAAGTAATAGACGTGCTCCAAAAATGGTTGTTCTCCGTCACCAAGTTCATACAGATACTTTTATTTATTTTTTCTTGAATTGGGTCGATCTTCAGAGCCTTCCATAGCATCCCAGTAGCTTTCCTCATCTCACAAGTTGCTTAGATGGCAAAAAATGAAGAGGCCGCAGTGCTTGCCTGAGCTCAATGGCACCTTCAGACATTTGATTCTGGAGATACCCAGAGAGTCAGTCCTCTATCGGATATGAATGAGGTTAGGCCCCTTTCTGAAGGGCTATCTGATCAGGCCAGCTTCTTGCTGGCAGAAAAATGACCAATATTATACAGAAGAATCTGCAGTTATCACTGATCAGTGTAGGGTCCTAGAGCTTTGCACTTGTTCTTCAGTTGTCAAAGTCCCATTTAAAAAAAAAAAAAAATTGCACATTTATTGTGCGATTCACAAGTCCTAAGTTCCTGGCATCCTTTTTCTGATGTCCTCATTGGAAATGTAACCTGGGTGTGCACTGCCTATGATTTCAGTAATAGATGATGGATTTGGCGCAGGTCATCACAGGCAGCATTTCTGGTTTCTCAGAGGCACGGTCCTGTGGAAATAAGCTGACGTCATCATGATCATAAAACCTCGCCATAAATGTGCCTAGGTACATAATGTGACCTGACGCGGTATCTTCACAGTTTAGCGGCTTTTCATTACCTTTGCTTGTCACTATATATTGCTGTACAGCCACATTAAAATTGTTTTTTTTTTTAGTTACTGTATATAAATGCACTTTTTTGTTGTTGTTTTTGTGTTTAGAGAAGCTGCATTCCTGTTCATCTCTTAGGCTATCTGTGCGGATTTTCATGTGGAAAAACTGCAGAGTAATATTGTACCAGCAAAGCGTATTTTTTTATTATTTTTTTCGTGCAGAAAGTGACCAGCCGCATAGATTGTGAAAAATAAAAAAAGTGTGTATATCTGCAGACTTTCTGCAGGACAGCTCACCCCCATGTGCAGGTAGCTTTAGGCCTAGGTCAACTGCATGTATTTTCCATCTGTGTGTATATTGGACTGTGCATGGTCCCATAGAAATCAATAGGGCAATTCACATCTCCATTTCTCCACACTTACCAGGGCATGCACTACTCTGGTTTATATTAAAAATTGTCCATGTGGTGTGGGCCCAACACGGACAATAATTAATATGGCGGCCTGTATCCGGTCTTACGGTAACACTATAAGAGGGGGTGCGGACACCATTTCGAATGCTTTCCAGGCTGACATATCTGAGGGAGCTCTCATCAGGACCGTGACATTGATGTATTTAGTGCACAGGAAATCATTCCATTAGTAGATAAAGACATGCATTTTTGAGAAGCCATTTATCTTTGTTCCCAGCCCTGTCCTTACAGCAAACATAAAATGGGCCATTTTTCTGCTCCGCGTCCACTCTCCTCAAGCTAATTGTGCCCATGTGAAAACCGATCGTGGCTTACGTACAACCATTGATCTCACAAAGTCATTTGTCTAAAAATACATCAGGCAGCTTCGGAAGGAAATAGAAAAAAAAAAAACCTGGAAGAAGCCGTGTTTCATTGAGTTTCTAATGGAAACATGACCTCAGAAAACAGACTCCTGGAAACTGAATCGAGGCCTGTGAATCAGCGGCACAGCAATGGTGCAGGTGGAGGATGGGGGCTGCATTCCTAATATAGTTTCCCTTCATTCCAGCCTCATGACTCGGTCACCAGGCTTTCATTTTTCTTCGATGATCATTTTCTCTTAACTGTTTAAATGCTATGAACCGGCATGGCCCATGGTCGCTAGGAGAAACCTCAGTAAGGTGGGGTCTCAATCATCTGACCAAATGAGATCACAGGTCTTCCACCCAAATCTTACATGTGACCCATGGATTGATCTTTCATCTTAAAAGGGAACCTGTCACCTGGATTTTGTGTACAGAGCTGAGGACATGGGCTGCTAGATCGCTGCTAGCACATCCACAATACCCAGTCCCCATAGCTCTGTGTGCTTTTATTATGTCAAACGATTTTATAGATATGTAAATGAACCTTAGATGAGTCCTGTCAGAGGAGTCCAGCTTTCTCTGACTCTGAGCCCAGCCATGCCCACTGTGAAGGAGCCCAGCCACGCCCCGCATACTCCGAATCTCCTCCTTGCTCCCCGACGTCACAAAGCTAGAGCACCGTAATCTTGCGATGCGTGAGCTAGTGCATGCACAGGGAAGGAACACCATGCCGACACTGCGCATGCGCTAGCTCATCGCGAGATTTCGGCGCTCTAGCTTTGTGACGTTGGGGAGCAAGGAGGAGATTCAGAGGATGCGGGGCAGTGCTGGCCTCTGGAAATGTTAGTAGCCTCATTTACATATCTATAAAATCATGATTTTTTTTTTTTTTTTTTTTTTATTATACACAATAAAAGCACACAGCTATGGGGACTGGGTATTGCGGATGTGCTAGCGGCCATCTAGCAACCCATGTCCTCAGCTCTATACGCAAAATCCAGGTGACAGGTTCGCTTTAAAGGGAGTCTGTCATCAACATTTCACTTTTTTAACCCTTCCCATAGCTCCCTAGCATGCTTACAGTTAATAAAAACGTTACCTCTTTCATCAATCCTGGACTTATAAAACCATCAAAAGCGATCTTTATAACATATGCAAATGAGGGCTCTCAAGTACCCAGGGGGGGCGTTACCCTCGTAGGTGCCCTACTTGCTCAGCCTTTTCATTGCTTTCCCCCCGCCCCTTCCGAGGGTAACGCTGCCCCTGGGCACTTGCGAGCCCTCATTTGCATATGTTATAAAGATCGCTTTTGATGGTTTTATAAGTCCAGGATTGATGCCAGAGGTAACGTTTTTATTAACTGTAAGCATGCTAGGGAGCTATGGGAAGGGTAAAGTCAAAATGCTGATGACAGACTCCCTTTAAAGAGAACCTGTCATCCCACTTCTCCTGTTACTTGTATCACTATAATTCCTTAGAACGCCACATTGTATTCCTCCCGTTATGGACCTCTATGTCCATCATAATATTAGTTTTTTTTTTTTAAAGACTATACCCAGAGTGTATGTATGTGTGTGTGTGTGTGTGTGTGTGTGTGTGTGTGTGTATATATATATATATATATATATATATATATAAATATAATATTAGTCGAAAAAAATAGAGCAGCACTCCAGGATAATGTGGAAAATAGTGGTTTATTGACCCATAGGTGATGCAACGTTTCGGCTCCAACATGAAGCCTTTCTCAAGCCCTTTTGAGCTTGCACCTGCAGTATTGTTTATAGGGAAAAAAAAAAAATAACCATTCCATTGATCCGGATGTTCAGAGCAAGTTTAAAGGGTTAATAATCTGAGTGACCTTACCGGACTGCCCAGTCTGACACCGCCTTTCCTCCTGCCTAATTCAGCTATGCCAGATTTATTCCTATGATTTTAAAGTAGTTCTTCCATGGATGGAGTTTGGCTTATATATCTCATCAGTATCTTATTTTTGTGCTTAAAAGTAGGGGTGGGCGATATGGCCTAAAATCTATATTGAGATATAATTTTAAGCATGTGCGATATATATCGCGATATATTGTTTTCTATATATTGGGGGGGGGGGGGGGGTTTAAACTTTTTATTTTTTTACTTTTTTTAAATAACTATTAGCCTCTTTAAGAGCTAGAACCCTTGACATATTCACCCTAATAGAGCACACAACAGCAGGGAGATGACCATGGCAGCCAGCCTCTCATGTGCCCCCCAGCCTCCCCCCCCCCCCCCCAAATCATTGGTGGCAGTGGGCAGTTCCGATCGGAGTACCAGCAATGTAATGTGGGGCTCCGATTGATTAACCTGGCAGTCAGAACACTGCTGAAGTCCTGGCTGCCATGGTATGTTAGTGAGCAGCATTATACTCTTGTGCGCCGTGGCCGCCGGTTGCTCCTTCTGTCTGTGCGGCGCATTGCTAATGCTTATAGCATTAGCAATGCACCGCACAGACCTATGAGAAGGAGCGGCCACTGCACACGCGAGTATAATGCTGCTCACTAACATACCATGGCAGCCAGGACTTAAGTAGCGTGACTCCTGGCTGCCATGGTAACCGATCGGAGCCCCAGCATTACACTGCTGGGACTCCGATCGGAACTGCCCACTGCCACCAATGCAGAGACTGAAGAACATTCCCGGCACCCGACCTCTGACAGGACGCTGTGATCTGCGCGATTAACCCCTCAACTGAGGGGTTAATTGTGTTGGATCGCAGCGTGCAGTCATAGGGGCCGGGATATGGCCGGCACAGTCATTGGTGGCGCAGTGGCCACGGTCCCTCCCCCCCTCCTCCTCCTCCTCCTACTCTGTTCTCATTGGTGGTCAGCGGCAGCCGCGCACAGTGGGGCGGGAGGGACTCCCTCTTTCTCCACTGTGCCGGCTCAGGAAAACATGGTGCACACCGAGAGCGCAATCATATCGCGGTCCGGCGATATGCACAAAATCCATATCGTGGCACAAATTTTTATCGCATATCGCCTATATCGCCCACCCCTAAGGGTTTGACATCCTGGAAATATTGATGATCTAGCCTCAATATCAAATGGGTGGGTGGCCCGACATTCAACACCCCTACCCATGAAGTGTTTTTCGCAGCTGCTGGTTCCGGAAGCAGAAGACTATGTCCACTATGTAATGGCCTTGCTGGTGTACCCCACCACCACCAGTCTGATATCCTGAGGATAGGTCATCAATATCTTCAGCCTAAAAAAAACCTTTAAAACTCTGTCCCTTATTTGTGCCCCACATTCTTAGTTGTCTGGTATGTTGGTTCTAATCCTCACTTGTGTGCTCAGGCCTTTAACAAAGCTTGCCTCCTGGCAGGCTCCTCTTATCTAGCTGTCGTTACTTCATACATACCCTTGTGGTGGCATTCTCTGTGTGTGTGTGTATATATGTGTGTGTGTGTATATGTGTGTGTGTGTGTATGTATATATATATATATATATATATATATATATATATATATATATATATATATATATATATATATTAATTAGTGTGTGTGTTTCTGCACAGGAAGGTCTGAAAATCTCACCCTCTTGTCGTTGAATGTATTTTTCTTTTCTCTCACCCCTTAGTCTGTGTTGAACTAACGTAATGTCAGCACTGCAGCACCCAACACTGAGAACTTCTTACCATAAATTCATGTATTCAGTTCACTTTAGATATTTGCTGAAATATTAACTATATAGAAATAAGGTTCTGTTCATATTTGCAGTGTTGCATCCATCAGACAACTGACTCCAATGGTTCTTGATGGATCCCGTTGCCTTCAGGATCCAACGAGGTGTCCAGCAATTTGTCAGAAAAAAAAAAAATCATGTTTCACAATTTCTTTTTTCTATCAGATATTTCTGAATCTGATGGCGGCTCCTAATCGTTAGCTTTTCAGTCATCTTTTTTGTCAGACTTTAAGGAGCGTAGGGACTGTATAGGCTTACTGAAATCATATAGGCCCATTCATAATCTAGTACAGCAGTCAGATTTTCATTATTAATTTTGCATGGTAAAATATTTTGCCAGTTTCTCAATTATTGGCCTATGAGCTTGAGACTTTTATGAAGTGTTTAGGTCTTGATGAACAAATAGGAAATTTCAGAAGGTGGAAGAATTCCTCTCTTTTAATTCTCCACTTCAGACACAAATTGTGCACCTCCAGTGGTCCCTCGCCTAGTCCAGGGATGGCCAACCTGCGGCGCCCCAACTGTTGCAAAACTACAACTCCCAGCATGCCAGGCAGTCTACAGCTATTAGCTTACAGAAGGGCATGGTGGGAATTGTAGTTTTACAGCAGGTTGGCCATCCCTGCCCTAGTGGATCACATGCAGAAATGGAAGACTTTCTTGTATCTGTGCAAGTGAAGTAAGGGAACTTTTGTGACCGTCCATTCATCTTGCACTTGAGTTTTCACGAACATTCACCAAGAGTTTGGTGAAGGTTAGGACCTAGTTGCTTATTTTTAAATCGGATTCTTAATTTAATTTTTCTTTTTGTATAGCTTTATTAAATATGATGACCCCCAGAAAGATTGAAGGTAACAAAACCTCATCCCTGCTCTTCGTATTAAAAATCCACAACCCTCCCAAGGCAGTTGACACTTTTTCTAGCTAATAATTGAGACCATAACAATGTCACATTATGTCCCTGTATCATATGCTGGCAGGATCCAAATCTCAAAGTAGAATATGTAATCATTGCACAACCAAGAAACTATTCATCATATACTGACCATCGATAGCCATGTTGACTACAGAAAACACCCATCTCTAAACCCTAACGAGCATTTCCATTTCACGCAAGCTTTTCTCGCCCCCTAGTGGATGCAGCGATCACCTAGCCGTAGCCAGTGAATGACTCCAGCGGTGACATTTTCTTGTCATAAGGCCTCATGCACATGACTGTGTTCATTTTACAGTCCGCAAATCCGTGAAATACAGAAATACAGATGTGGTCAGTTTTTATTTTTATTTTATTTGGGTGGACATATTTTCTCTTTTTTGCAGAACGGACAAATGGATGCTGAAAGCACATGGATGTTCCGCAAAAAGTTTGAACATGTCCTATACTTGGCCACAAAATGCAAACCACAGACTCATTGAGGGCATTGGGTTCTCAAAAAATGTGGATGCAGCACAGATGGTATCCGTATCTTCTGGATCTGCTGTTACCAGACCACAAAATACATAGTCATGTTCAAGAGGCCATTCAGGCATATATATGGAGACCAGTGGGGGATCCAGAAAGTGGTAGCATAGAAAATAGCTGGGGATTGGCAATATATTTACTCTCTCTCTCTAAGCTTTTGGTAAAAAAAAAAAAAAAAAAAAAATGGGCTGGACAACCTCTAAGAACTCAAATTTTTGGTTTCCTAGAAGTGTGGCCCTATTGTGTAGATGCTTTGTATTGTATTACTGTTAGTTTAGTTTTAGATGTCTCTATCATTTTGATATTTAAGGATTTTGAGAAGATTATGTATGAGTTAATTACACCGTGTTCAGCCGTTATTACTGTGATGGATCAGTTCTGAGGTGTGCAGGTGCAATAATATTTCACATGACGCAATAGCTGTATTTATAGGATTATTATTATTGGGACTTTTTATAAGGTTTCACTTTTCGTGATTAGTTTATACCAACAATAACCTCAATTGGTTTTTGGAAAATCTGATAATGTGGTGACTACTTACTAAACACTGTAGTCATGTCAGTAAGGTTTGTCCCTCTACATCTTCCTAATTAACTGCCTTAAGAAAATAATAATTTAAAGGGACCTGTAACCTCTCCGGACAGGCCCATTTTAGCCACTAATTGCATCCCTCTTGTAATAACAGTTCTGGTGCACCTATTCTTATGACTCTATGAAATGGCATTCCTTTATTATTCCTGCTAGAAGTTATAAATGTGCTGCCAGTGTTACACCCATCTGGACCTTCATTACAAACGGCCAGTAATTCATTTCTAAAATCTAGCAGGAATATTAAAGGAACGGCACAACATAGTCATAGGAATAGATGCTCCTTGGGGGGTGTAAGTAGTTACTAAAACAGACATGTCCGAAGAGGTGACTTAACTTCCATAAACATGATCCTTCGCTGTTTATGTGCACAGTGGTGCCCGCGGTCACCCACTGTGCAGGGCACTACCGCAGGCTGCAAGACCTGGAACGGAGCATTGCTGCAGTTTCCATAAATCAGCGCTTCGCCCCCTTCATTATCAGGATCAGTGGGGACCTCAGAGACCGGACCCCACAGATCATAAAGCACTAACGTATCCTAGTACTTTGACATGGGACTGGTCCACAGTGGGACGCCCATATATCCTTTTCAATTGGGTATGCATTGGGCTGTATTATAGCACATTGCCATGGACAGGCATAGCAGAAGATCCATGGGTTGGAGTGTATTAGTCTTGTTTCGTACTTTTCCACACACGGAGCATTCCACATGGCAGTTCTCATGGTACTGTTAAAGCCTATGTCCTGCTGTAAGTACACTGTTTCACTCACCTCCTAATCTACGTTTCAGGGAAGCTGTACCCCACTAATGGTAACAACTCTTCATCCACACGTAGCAACCATCACGCCGCAGTATGCGGTACCCTTTACCCTGAACTGCGCAGCCGGGCGGCCGGCGTTAGTAGAACAGACCGCTGCTGTACTGGTAATTTTGTTTCACTTGATTGTGTCCACTAACAGTCTCCTTTTCATATATGTATTTCTGTTTTCCTTTCCTCTTCTGGTAGACCGTTTCCGAAGAGCATGGAAGCATGAGCTCCATCTTGTGGCTGTGTTCTTGCAAGCGGCTCGTTCTTAATGTCTTCTTCATTTTTTTTATTTTTTTTCCCCGTTTTATTTCCTTTTCCAAATGATTGCCACGGTGCTGTCTGCCTCTTATGTTTCAGCCTGGCTTTCTTTAAAGCAGCAGTTCCAATGAGGGGCTAAATTGCGTTTTTCTTCCTACAAAGCAGCTTTTCCCCTTTTTAATCGTTCTTACTACCAAGCCTTTTGTCTGAAGGTTTCTAAATGTAGTTGATGTTCAGAAAGATTTTGATGAGCTGACATCCACACTGATACCCCATGTACACTCCAGCTGTATGGTCACTGAAGTATAAAGGCATATGTCTGAATGGAGCAGAACCTTGAGGCTGGAATGAATTAAAGCTATAGTAGATGGTGGCACAGTTTCCTTTTCCTTCCCTTAAAAACACCTTAGTCACCTAGAGGGATTCTCCCTATCTGCCTATGCACAATAAATAGGGGTCTCTCCCTTATGTGAAGGCACCAAGTGACCATATGTTATTCCTAGGTTAGTTTTAGGACACATGAGAAATGAGACCAGTATAATACTTTCTAGGGTGGTGAACCACGTGGAGCCATGGGTTATTCTGACTAAAGAGGTTTATCAAAATCCAAGCACAATTGAGTTGAGGAGAGTAGAGTTGGTAAAGGGATAAACCAGTCCCTCTGCCCTGATGGATCTGACACTGGGCGTGAAAAGACGCCGCTGCAAACTGAGCAGGACAGTTACTGAGGTAATCATCTGATGCCCAACAAATACTAGGACATTTGCATGATACTTGCTTCATATGGGGCAGTTTCCTTGGCAATTGTCCTGCATGGCATGCAGAAGGGTCTCTTCATGCCTGATATCGGATCGATCAGGGGAGAGTGGCTGAACAACCCTGTTAACCTGTAAGACATCTCTTAAGGCCCCCCAGCCCTTTCAGCATAACCAGAATGGCAGATGCCGGCTCAGGTCCCTCATGTTAGAGTATTGCAGATATCTCCGTACCTCTACGCTGATGGAAGTCGCTTCTTTGCATGCAGAAGTGAAATTCTGGTTGCTTTTTTTTATTTACTTGCTTGTTTTGAAATTAACCTTGCGAATGACTTGAAGAACCACGTGTTGCTGGCTCCTACAACACTGAAGGCTTCTCAACCCTCTGGAGTTCAGTGGCTTCAGCAGTACCTTAACCAACATACCCCAAAAACTTTATGCAGCCATTAACCCAATCAATGAGAGAGCTTGTTCTGTACCCTCAATGATATTGCTTTTCCACAGATTCTTGTTTGAACTTAAAGGTGAGCTAGACTTAGGTTCTGAGAGAGCAATTATTTTGGATGAGCACTTCATGACTCCACCAACAAAACTGACCTCGGAGGTGAGGCAGATGACATGGCATTACTGCACACTGTATCTACTGGTGACATTCAGTATGGATCTAATTCCTCACATTGAGTCAGAATTTCTTAATGAAGTAGGACCTGGTCAAGTGCTGCTTGACTAATCCATAGCGTCCTTTAATACTTCATGGCAAAATAGAAGAGACTTCATGGTGTTTAAATTCCATAAGTCAGATTCTTCTTATGCCCTCATAAAAAAATGGAAGGAGAGGACGTTGTCATCAGGCTGTTACTACATGAAGAATGTGTGCGTCTTCTTCTGTACAAAATTCTGATATGTCTGGTGTAACTGTTCCTGATGCGGCATCCAGAAAAAACAAAATGCAAAAAAAAAATATTGTAGACCATGTCCTATTCTGGTCCGTTTTGCAAACGAGAATAGGCATTTCTGTTGAAATGAGAAAAATGTGGAATGCGCATGGAAGGTAACCTTATGTGAATCCATGATTTAAGGACCAAAATTCAGATATGGTCGCTACCTTATGCTGGGGATAGGGAATCTGTATCCTGAACCCGAAAAATCCCTTTAAACGTGAGGATTGTTGCCTTTGCAGAGGGTGCTAGATTAGACATCCAGCACCACATTTGCGCTAATTAACCCCCGCACATTCGTCACTACTCATGCCAAAGATTTTCTTTCTCTCTAGTAATCTAATGGTAGCTCACCTTTAGTTTACCAGCCAGCTTGCCAGTGGATTCGGTTGCCTTTCTTTTTTTTTTACCGCTTTGCCTAAGTTTGCATTACTCCATTGCAGAGCTTTGCATATTTTGTCCTTCCTTTGTCAAAAGCAGTTCGTCGCTTGGAGCGCCAGATCTCTACATCACATCTGGGATGTTAGTTCTTGCTCTGTATTAAACTTTACGCTTTGTCTTGTGCAGGTGTTGGCTTATTGGAAAGAAGCATGGTGTGATTTAACATATTTTTTTATTCAACTTGATTTTCTCCTTTTTGGGGTTTTTAGTTAATTTTTTTGTTCTATTTTATAGTGTTTTTAAGTATGATGCCAGGACCGGTGCATTGTAAGACTGGGGATATGTCACTTGCAGAAGTGCTTTGCGAGTCCTGCTCATGTTCTGTGAGATGTGCTGCACTACATGGTTTTGTGCCAACCAAAATGGAATATTTTAGATGTCATTTTAGAACCGCTGGTCTCGTCTGCGTGAAAATAATTATGCTTAGAAATCTTTGATCATCACCCTGGTCACTTAAAGGGATTGTCCAATTTTTGGGTTTTACTCCCTAGCTTGGAATAGCTCTGGAAAAATCCATACTCGCCTGCTCCCCGCTGACGCTTTCTGGTTCCCCACCTATCTTCATTAGTCTTCCAATTACCTTCCCTGGCTGTAAACCTAAAGATTAATGTGTTCAATGTGGACATTGACAATGATTAAAAGGATTGCTTCATCAGGACGACTCCTATCATTTACCCTATAGAGGCATATATACATCTGTCGGCTCTCCTGGTGTGTTTTAGTTATCTGGATCAACTTTGTGTTGTACTAGTTACTCCAGCTCCAAATGAATGAATAAATTGACAAATGGATGTTACAGGTTGGCGGTGTGCCCATACGTGTTGACAAATCAGTGCTAACAGTCAGAAGCTGTAGGGATGCACCCCTTTCACAAGGGGAGTGATTAACACCCAGTTGTTAATTCATTGTCAGGAGTCATCACAGAGGAACGGCACAGTTATGAGAGCAATGCTCCAGAATTTCATCATGTCATTTACCAACACGGATTAAAACGCAGCCAAGTGTATTCCTTACAGAAAATATGATGCATATAATTAATGTGCATATATTTGTTTTTTTACGTATTATGCAATTTTTGCAAAATTAGAACTTCTAGCATGTCCTCCTGCTCTTGCAAAAATACGTTAAGTTAGGGACCATTGATTTAGCCTGGAAATGTAGTGGCCAGTGCTAATACGGAGGTATTCTCTAGTTTAGTCTGTCTCGGAGATAAATGAAGGCGCAGTGATGTCATATGAGAAGACTGGTTTCTTGGTAGTGCATTGTATCCCTGACAGCGAGGTCACAGCAACACCAAATGTATAATTGTAGGGCTCCATAAATAGTTGTGTTTTTCCAGGCACTCCTTCAAGTCATCAGTCATGTTGCATTAGCAAGGTGTTAGCCTTCTTCTCTGGCAGTATTATTGTAGTGCATGAGCGCCCTTTGCCAAGAGCTTGGATGTCGTTCAAGGCCTCATTCATTTGCAGCCTCACCTCCTAGCTAATGTTATAGCTTTTCAGATACTTCCAGCCAGTTCCTTAGGAAGGGTTTTTGTTTTACTTGGTGTCAGATGTGTTGCGTTTCATAGTACATGGGTTGGTCACACACCTTGCTCTGCAGCACAGCCCAGATTTGCTTGGTTACTCTTCTCCAGCGTTTTCTCTGCAAGATGATGATCCTGGGTCTTAAAGACAATAAAGTCTCCTGTTTCGTTTTGAAGTGAACTAAAAAAAAGTATTTTTCTCCCCCCTTTGTGTTTTCCAGCAGGCATGGCCTGGTGGGACACAGCAAATCTTGCTGCCATCCACATGGCAGCAACTTCCCGGTGTCGCCCTTCACAATTCTGTTCAGCCAACAACCGTGATCCCTGAAACCATCGGAAGTAACCAGCAGCTCACGGACTGGAGGTAAGGTTCCTGATGACTTTTTACGGTCTCTCTAAATCAAATTTAAAATTGTGTTAGGGCTTGTCTACATGGGCACACGAGCAGGACAACTGAGGGAAAAAACTTTTGTATGAACCGATTACTGGCCTGATGAGCAGAATGCCGACGCCTGTTTGGTATCTAATCGATAATGCCCAAAAAAGCCATCTTGATGCGCCATAAAGTTCCTTTGCTTAAAGGAACTGTATGGGGGCAAACAATCATAGTTGGGATCGTTCATTGCCATTCAACAGTGAAGATCGCTAATGTAAATGCAAGCTGGCAATGATCGGGATTGAACGTTTATTCCTGACCATGTGACTGGGCCCTTATGAGGTCAGTACGCTAGATGTTTTCCAATGTTTGGGAAGCTTTGCTAGTCATGTACGGCTTTTTGTAGCCTGCTGAGCCTTCATAGTAGATCAAAACCAATGACTACTTGATGTTAAATATTGCAGTGCAGATCACATTTCTTATTTTTCTCTATACAGTAGGCAGGCGATGTATGTATGCTACTAAATGGCACACGGTTATACAGGGATAAGGAGAAAAATCAAAAAGAGAGTGTTAATCAAAGAAACCCCTGGGTGGGACTCCAGAGGGATCAAGGAATAACTGCAGGGCGCCAAAGGACGGACTAGGAGAAAGGATCGAGATAAGGGAAGGCTGCCAAAGGTGGTTATATATGTACGGATAACCGTTACATAGAGAGAGGAGAAGAATAAAAAGGTAAATAACCACAGGGATGGCGTCCTAGTCGTTCTTTAAGGCAGTTTGGGGTACTTATGAAAATGATGTAGGGCCTAGCCGGTAAGCGCCAGTTACTTATTTTGACCAGTCTATATATCGGCAAGTGGTATGTTTTTCATAGTGTAAAACAATGTGTCATAAAATAATAGGATCATCATAACATCCAGAAGCTGAAGGATATAAAGAAACAATAATGCGAAATAGACCCAGAAAGGGACTCCCTTCACCAGGGAGGTGTTTTGTGGGATAAAGCTCAAGACAAAACACCTCCCTGGTGAAGTGAGCCCATTTCTGGGTCCATTTCCCATTATTGTTTCTTTATCTACATCCTCCACCTTCTGGATGTTATGATGATTTTATGATGATCCTATTTTATGACACATTGTTTTACGCTATGAAAAACCTACCACTTTCAGATATATAGACTAGTCGCAATAAGTAACTTGTGCTTACCGGCTAGGCCCTACTTTCAGAAGTACCCCAAACTGCCTTAAAGAACGACGAGGGCCATCCCTGTGGTTATTTACCTTTTTAGTCTCCCCTCATACAGTTATACAGTCAGGAATTTTATGTTCAGGCTGTCTGCAGAAAGATCTTCCTGATGCGTATTCTGAATGTGCATCACATTTGTCTTGTAAACCGAGCCCTTATAAGTTGTCCAGGTTTACTTCCATATCCAACAGGCTTATGTGGTAGGTCAGTATCAGTAAAGCATACTATGCCGTGTATAGGCCTCCATGGTTAGGTGGACAACCTTTTGAATAGGTCAAGATGTCGGCCTATATCTTGTATCCTAAAATGTCTCATGCATTAGAAAGCAAAGAGGTTGATATGCTTAGTGTGCTTGTCTCTCCTATATTAGAAATGCACATTCCCATGGAAACCAGTATAGCGCCCTGATGCAGCAGCCGTCATTACTTGCCAACCACGTGACCTTAGCTGCCGCTCAGCCTCTAAACGTTGGGGTTGCTCATGTTGTTCGACAGCAGCAAAATGGAAACATGTCGGCAAAGAAAAACAAGCCGCAGCAAGCACAGAATAATGCCAAGTAAGGGCTGCTTTATTAGACGCCTGCTGTCATTGTGTTTTTTATATACTTTATGTACTAGGTCAGAAAACATCAGGTTATTGGCAAAAACAGCAGCATGGTAAAAGGCAAAAAATGCCCCCAGAAAATTCTACCAATTTCTACAATCTACACCATCAGTGCGGTCTAGCTGGTATCTGCCCATTCCGTGCAGTTTTAGCTTTCCTACAGGAATATGACATTTCATTGCAGTAGTAGTGAGCGGCCAAACGGCCAAGCTTGTCTGGGCCCCATAATCATATGGATGCCCCTGATTCGGGAACTCATTTTTACCTTGTGGATTTCTGACAGCTGTTTTCTAGACTGTTTAAAAGAACAATTCTGACAAAACAACTGATCATTCTCTGCCGTGGCATAATCTGTGTGTCCATCGTTGGGATGCAGACCTGTCTTTAGGCAGAAATGTGTTTTCCACTATCCCACCTGACTACAACCAAAAAAAAGCCTAACAGGGAAAATGAAGTCTTCAGCTGTCACCCTCATTCCTGTCACAAAAAGGTGGAAGGAGAAGTGGAATAGTCAGTCATACCAACTACTCAAATTCCAGTTCTCATTTTTCACAGGCCCAATTTTTTTAATTAAATCTACAGACTGACCGGTTAGTGCCTCCTCACGTAGAAATCATGAAATGTGGTCTGATAATCCTTGCTCTAGAATCCATGAAGTAATGGGCACCACCAGAACTTCACTAAGATGAGGGACCATATGAGACCTGGTGCCTCTCGAGTAACAAAGCTAACTTACAACTGTCCTCTAATACATACAGTACATGGCGGCATCTATATTGAGAAGGTAGATTTAGGGACACTTTCTGTGCTACTGAGGTGTTATCTGATAACTGTCCATCCTTTACAGGACCTTGTCTGCGTTGGACATCATCCCATCCCAGGTGTATTCACTTGTTGGAAGTAGCCCTCTCCATGCCTCCACATCCTACAACCATCTTCTCCCAATCCAAGAACAGCGACAGCCCATAGTAATCCCTGATACTCCCAGCCCACCTGTGAGTGTTATTACCATCCGCAGTGATACCGATGAGGAAGAGGACAGCAAGTACAAGCCAGTAAGGTAAGCCTGGTAGGGGTTCTATTACCTCCTAATCACTTGGGGGTCCACACCTGTCACAAGAACAGGGGACAACAAGTCCCTTGTATGAATGGAGCGGTGGTGCGATTGCGTGACCAGCACTCCATTCACTTCAGTGGGACTGCTAAGTACAATAGTCACCTATCTTCATCAGTCCCACAGAAGTGAATAGAGTGGTGGTCACATATTCACACTACAGCTCCATTGGGAATCTCAGTTTTTATGAGTGGTCGGTGTCCCAGCAGTCGAATCCCCATCAGTTATACATTTAGCTCCTATCCTTATGATGCACAATATCTTATAGTTACCTGATGTTTGTATAGATAATTTTTTTTTTTTTTTTTTTTTTAAGCTCTGGTTTGAAGATGCGGTCTAACGTGATCAGCTATGTAACAGTCAACGACTCTCCGGATTCTGACTCCTCTGTCAGTAGCCCATACCTGGCGGACCAGCTTTCTTCTCTTAATGGAGTACACAGTGTTTTCGAAGTTCCAGGTGGCAGAGGACCTCATGCACAGAGTTTAAGTTCCCGTACCATTATTGTTCCCCCGTTAAAGATGCAGCCTCACGATTGTAACCTGGACAATCACTTGTCAGGTGGGTTACCATTTTCATTCCTTTCATGTAGTGAGGTGGTCAAATCTGCTGACTGAGCTATGTAAGCAACAAGTGACTGCTCCAGCTGACTCCTGATCTGATGAGTGACTGGGGAGAGCCCTGAACACTGCCCTCTGGACACTGGTCCCAGCACCAGAACTATTGAACCTCTAATTTCTTGCTCATGCACATAGCTGTGTGCGCATTGCTCTCCCCATTGCATAGGTTGTTGTGTCAGAAGGTTTAAGGGGGTCAAACTTGCTGATATACTCCTTTTAACCCTTTTACTGCCAGAATTCTGCACTTTCCTAGGTGGATGGACAGTTTTTGCTGTGCATTGGTTTGTTCCTGCAAACAAGAACCTGAGGACCTCTCCTAGTCCACATGTCGGTGTAGTAGCTACCTACATTTCTCATTTCATAGTTCTTCAGTATGTATTCTTATGCTTCTGTTTTGCAAGCCTAGAAGTTTATGAATAAATTGCCAGCAATCTGGGTGTTAGCAGATATGGTGTGTCCCTCCACAGTCTAACATTGGCAACACTGACTGGATAGTGTCAGACTGTAAAGCAGGCCTCCTCAAACTGCAGCCCTCCAGCTGTTGTAAAACTACAACTCCCACCATGCCCGAAGCTGTTGCAAAACTACAACTCCCAGCATGCCCGAACAGCCTACAGGTATCAGCCTACAGCGGGGCATGGTGGGAGTTGTAGTTTTACAACAGCTGGAGGGCTGCAGTTTGAGGATGCCTGCTGTAAAGGAACCCCCCAACTGTTAACACCCAGCTGCACCTTTATTGTTGACAGTACATTCATATACTTCCAGTAAGAATAAGAGTATTGACACAGCATAGTGTTACGTGAAAAGATGCCCCTGGGGAATGCATGGATAATATATTGTGTATTCACAACTCTATTATAATACTTTGTCTGACCATCTATGCTGCCGCCACTGCACTGTGCCCCTCAGTCTGACATTATGTTCTCTTTTCAGGTATTCTAGGCAACTCTGGCAAGTTGAAGACTTCTGCATCTTCTAGTGGACAATCATCTGGTAGTTGCATCTCCCAAACAAGCTATCGTTCCCACCGCATGGTGAATGGAGTACAGCCCCTCAATCTCAGTCAGGTAGGTAGCTGCTTTCTTCATCCATTACACACAGCTCATAGCTTACAATGTTTTAAACAGTAGGTGTGTTCGCATTGAGTTTAGGAGCAAACTGGGCGGCTCTTTAACGAATAACGAGTTTCTCTAGGCCACGTGATTTAATTATACTGAAATTCCCTTAGACTTGCACGTGGCTGTGTTCGTATTTCGGTCCACAAAGTACAGATACCTTCCGTGTGCACTCTATGCTTTTCTCACTCCTGTCAATAGAAAGGGCTATTCTTGGCCACAAGGATCTCCAGAGCTTGTGCCCTGTATTGAGCAGACGCCAGCACTTAGCTCAAACTGGAGCTGGTCAATGGGGATTTTAAGAATACAATCCTGGGATCCAGGATTCTAATTGGGGTCTCTGTTACTGGTTTATGCTGCCCTTTTCCTATAAAGTAAGATTTATTTTGACTTCTTGGAGGTTCACTAAACTCCAGCCCAGGGTTTTTATGCTGCATTTAAGGAATTCTACAGTAAACTTTGTAAGGAAAGAAACTAATTGTAGACCTTTACCTGCCTTGTTAACACTTTGAATGTTGGCCTTTTTTCTCTTCCTGCCTAATTTGTAAAAGAGGAATCTCTTCTGCACAGAAGGGGGTGGAGGTGATCCAAACTGTGACAACTCATTTCTCTGCTTTAATATTTCAGAACCAGCAGCCAGCTTCCATGGCATCCCAAGAAAGAAGTATAAATCCTCCTCCTCGCAGACAACAAGCCTATGTTGCTCCTCTCCCATCGATTTCTCAGGCACCCTTCACTTTCCAGCACAGTAGTCCATTGCACTCTTCTGTGCACCCTCACCTTGCTGCAGCTGCGTCTGCCACCAGCCACCTAACAAGCCAGCCTCATATGTACACGTACGCTCCCACCACTGCTGCATCCCTGGGGTCCACCACGTCAATAGCTCATCTGTTTTCCCCTCAGGGCTCCTCAAGGCACACGACATATGCCACCCATCCCAGTACTCTGGTTCATCAGGTTCCAGTCAGCGTGGGACCTAGCTTGCTGACCTCTGCCAATGTGGCTCCCGCACAGTATCCGCACCAATTTGCAACCCAGTCATATATCAATGCCTCTAGGGGTTCTGCACTCTACACTGGATATCCTTTAAGTCCAGCAAACATGAACCAGTACTCCTACCTATAATTCAGAATCTGGAAGCTTTTATTTTATTTTAGTTTTTTTAGTTTTTTTTTTTTTTACTTGACTGTTATACAGCAAGATTTGCTAGAAGCACGCTTGGAGGAAAAGGGGCTCTCTTCCTTAACGACTGCATTGTTGTAGTCACATTAAGCTTGTTCAGTGTTAATTCATTCTGTGGTTTTGTGGATCACATGTTTTGTAGCATTCTCGTGCATCGTCCCGGAGCATAGAAACTGCGTTGCCAGCGAGTCGGGCCTCTCTTCTGCTGAAGACGGATAGCTGTGGACTGCAATTACATTATCCACTGTTTGCTGCGTTTTATTCTTTAGTAGATTAGATGAGATGTTTTAGCTCTTAAGTTTTTATTTTTTTTATTTCTTTTGTTAATTTCGCCTACATATAAGCTAATATTTTATGTGTGATAAATGAAGTATTCATAATGCTTTTGATTATGCGCTTTCAATCTGTAGTTATTAGGTTGAAATGTTAACTTTTTATCGTTATTATAATTATTATTTTAGACTGTGCTTTCAACTGATTTCTTTGCTTCCCACAAAGTATTTTTCTGGTAATAGCTGCTTCTTGGACTCGTGGATATACATACGACACTGGTGCATATTATGCAATTATTTAGTTTTTTTTTCTTTTTCTTTTCAGTCTTCATAAAAAATTAATGTGACGTGGCTGTATTACTCAACGTGGCAATATGTTATTGGCTCTCGGGGAAGTTGATTTATTCATTTGATTTTTATTTCCGTAGTGTATAAAGGAATCTAGCATGAACGTCTGGACAATATATGGTTAGCACCATTTTAAATTGGACTTTTCTCTGCACATAGTAATCTCATTAAAGTAAAGCTAGGCACCAGTGCAGCAATACGTCTGCTCCGCCAGGCATCCCTCTCTGTAAATGACCATTACATTTCCAGGCTCCACAAACCGAATACTTTGCTGCTATGTGTCCCAGTTTTACATAGGTGCAATACCTCATCTGCATAGGCTGGGGTGTATGCCAGCAGCCACTGAATTAGGACCTGAAATTGTACCCTTCTCCTTATTGCATGGTTGAAATGTGAAGGGAGGCTCACTCTAAATGTATTGCACATTTCAAAGAATTGTGGAGAAAAATCTTCCCGCTACACTGGAGTTGAAAGAAAGCGGATAGCTGTATATTGCTAGATGATATGTAAACTTTTGCAGTCTAATTTTATTTTATTTTATTTTTTCATTTAAGGCAACTTTGCAAGAAGTCTTCATGAAAAGTCACTCAATTTTGTGTATACAGTTTCTGTGTGGCTTTGTGTCTCCATGGTTACAGACTACAAACAGATCCTATGTGTAGTCTGATCCTGCAGTATTCTACAACTGTTGGCGGAACGCCCACTTGGCCAACTGCTATTCCTCCCGACTTTCCAAAACGCACGCATGCTTGGTTTGGCTGAGTGTGCATGTATTTTTGGTGGGGAGAAGAGTTAGGGTCCATTCACATGTCCGCAAATTGGAGATCCGCAAAACACGGACACTGCCCATGTCTGTTCCGCATTCTGCGGACCGCACATGGCCGGCACTATAATAGAAATGCCTTTTCTTGTCCGTGGCTGCGGACAAGAATAGGACATGTTCTATTTTTTTTTTTTTGCTGGGCCGCGGAACGGAAGTGCGGTTGCGGACAGCTCACTGTGTGCTGTCTGTATCTTTTGCGGCCCCATTGAAAATTGCGGACCCATTTTGGAGACGCGTGAATGGACCCCAAGCCAATTACTAGACACATCTCCCTTGAGAAGAAAGCATCAGGCATGTTGAAAGTAAACGTCCTGATTTTTATTTCCCACCCCATGAACATCTAATACATATAAGAAATGTCTGTGCAGCTGACCTTAGTCTGATGTGTATGGCCACCTTAGGGATCTTATGGTTCAAGAAAAAAGGGGAAGGAACAGAACAATTGTTTGTGCCCTCCTTTTTCATTCATTTTTTTTTGCTGCAGATCCATCAATTCCTATTCTTTTCTTCTGCCATCCAAGATGGCTGCATCTTTTCTCAGACTACCGTATGCATACGGTGCGTTTGGTAGCTTAAGACTCTTTGTATTGGCCGGCACTGCTCACATGAACATTGCTGGCCAATCCAAGAGTGGGGCTGGACAAGTAGGAAGTGTCTTGGGCTACCTACAGTGTGCATCAGATAGTTTAAGAAGCTGTGAGGCCACCATGGATGGTAGAAGAGAAGCCTGAGAACTAGCAGATCTGCAGCTTGTTTTTGTTTTCTTAAACTTTAGGGTCACTTTTATTCCCCCTTTCTTACCATCTATGAATTGGCAAAATGCTGTGGTCAGTGGCAGTAAACGTGACTGAAAGAGCAGCCCACACAAGGTTTGATTTCCGTCAGTAACTGTTGAGGCAGATAGTTCTTCATGGGAGCTGTAGACAAACTGGTAGGATATTGTTTATTGTAAAAACTTCTTGAAAAGTTGTTAAATTCTTTAGTTTAGATGCATTGGAGCAATAAAACCTGATTGCAAAAGTATACATACCATGTACTTTTTAATATGCTACTTCAGAAACTCCATTACTGGGGCAATGCATTGTATTGGGGTACAACCACATGGTGCGGTTGAGTACCACACATCTTTACAGCCCGCAGCTGTTGATGGCTGTGCAGTACTACCGGTGCCATGTGGCCATTAACAATGCAGACTGACTAAACATTGCAGTCTGCATTTGTGTAACGAGCCAGCGGCGGCCTGTACGGCCACAGCGCAACTGCACCCGCATGGTCGTATCCTTACCGGTATGACTTCTATTGACTAAACAGAACCATAGGTCAATGGATATGGATCAGGTTCCCTTATGTTGGATGAAATTTGGAGTCCGGATACAACTGCTGTCTATAAGCTTCAGTATAACACGAGTATGAATGGTCTTCTCGTTTTAATATCTGAAGACCACCAATCACCAATATTGTACAATACATTTTATAATAGTAGTAATGTAGTGCTAGGAATGTAACACGCAGTCCAATTGATTGGAAACCATCATTTCAGATGGGCTATACAGTAGATATAAGAGACTACATGCATGCTGTCCTCTGTCGTCGTAGTCACTCCTGCTCGTTCTAGCATGCTTTTTGGCACAGAAATATACAAATGTTTTATTTTTAATTTTTGTTTTTGTTTTTTTGGCTTCCGCTTAAAAGCTGGAAGACAAAAAAGTTTTGATTTCCAAGTTTCTTACAGAGTTTTCCGACTATTTTAGAGGTTTTGTATTTGTGGTGTTTTCATATTTTGCATAACTTAAAAAGGCTTATCTTCTGTAATTCGACGGAAGCAGAAAATCCGCAGCTTTTCCAGTGCTGGCGCCATAGTCGCCAGCGCAGCCGAAGTTATCGATTTGGTGTCTTTGTATTCCAAACTGTTAGTGATGATACTTGAATCTATCTGTACTTTGTGTCTGTCAGTTTTTGCGGATGGGGGTGGGTAGTGGGTGGGCTTCTTTTTATATATCTCTCTATATATAATTATATATTATATAATGTATGTATATAATATATATTATTTTCCTCCTAATTCTTTTGTTTGTAAACCAAAATAAATTGTGGGAATGTATGTGAAACAGTTAGAAATGATCACTGTAGCACTGATATATATATCAAAAAATATATATTAAAAATGTTTGGAATGTGCTCACATAGTAGTGGGTGCATTAGTCAATCTGAGTTTTTTGCACAGGTATGTATGGTGAATTCTTGTTTCATGTATGTCCACTTAATGTAGTGCCTTAAACGCCAACGTAGTGATTAGTTTACAGTATGCTTGCCTTATTATAGGGCTGGCAAGCCCCATTTGACTAGAAGCAATTCTTTAAACCTAGACGCAAGAGTCGAGTAAGGCTAGGGAACCGCAGTGCTGGGTAAATATTCTGGAGCTGCCATTTTTGATTTTTGCCCCTCTAGTAGGAAACTGCGTCAAGCAGTTGTTGCTTCTCCGACAGGCACATGAACTGTTAAGTGTTTGGCAGATAAGCATTTCACAACTCCGCTCAGTAGATGTAGGTTTTAATAGTGAATCATTTCACTCACATGTGCAATGACATTGCCTGGTTTATTTTAGACTTTCCCCTATAACCAGACCTTGTGCTTGTCGATCAGTAAAATTCCCTGTGAAGCTATATATACAGGCTAGTTATAGGACGTTATACCAAAGAAAGCTTAGCCTAGTAAATGTATTGTGCTGACTGGTACGATGGGCCTGTACTAAGATAAAAATTCATGTCATTGTGTAGAGCATGTGGATGCAAACCCCAGATAGTTTTAGCGGTTCACTAGGCAAATCCAACCTCTCTGCTTACACAGGTTAGTTATCTATCTATGGCACCACCTAGTATGTCCTATAGTCACTTGGCCTTGCTGATGCCCCATGGTGCAATATCACTGTCTTCATAAGGTCATAAGTAGTCCAGGGTCAAGATAAAAATGGGCGACACATAATACAATATTATTCTAAAGTAATACTTGCCTATTAGAACTCCAACCATTTACTGTGCTACAGGACTTACCATGTGACCACTGCAACCAGTTACTGGCCTCTGCAAATAAGCATTTATATCTTATATTTTATACAATCTTTCCTCTTGATTCTAGGCAACACCTTGAAATGTTTGCTTACTGCTGAAAGTGTTAAAACACACACCCGGAAGACAGGCCTCTAGACAACATGCATAGATATTGCCTATTACACCACTCATTGCCCCCTTTGCACAATAAGAACGGCCAAGATGTTTGCGTCCTACTAGATTATCTTCTCCCTAAGGAGCTTCTTTGCTCCAAGCCCCATAGGTTACCAGCACCTGCAGTTTACTGCAGCTCTAAAATTCAGGGATAAGGTAACGAAATCTTAGCGACTTTATAATACACTGCCAAAAAAGGTTGTCTACTACCAATCCACGTGACAGTTGTATTCATGTGAGCGCGGGTGGCTCATGCTGTATGTGTACATAGAGATAACGTGTAAGGAAGAGGAGAAACACAGCAGGAGTTCTGTGAGATTCTTCCAAGTAATTTAAGGTGGAATGGACTTTTTTTTTCTGAGCTTGGCTATCATGCTGTACATATTTCTATCTCCCTGTTTGGAATCCCATATTGACCTTATAGTGCCATAGGATAGGTTCTGTTCTCTAACTATGAATTGGACACATTTCTTTGTAACCGGTTTGTATTCCGTATGTGTGTATATAAGGTTTCCAACATCCATTAGAATCGCAGAAATCTATTACTATGTCTAAGCCTAAACAAATCAGGTCTTTGTTGCTTATGTCTTGCAGAATCAAGGTATCTTATAACGAAGCCTATGTTCCCCTTCCCCCTTTTTATATAAGTTTTTTTTTTTATGATTATTATTATTTGCAATTGTATTTTTAGTCTTGACTCTGGTAATGTCTTAGACCGCCACTGAAACCGAATAAGTAACAATTGATTACTCGTGTCTGGAATTATCATATGGGGGGGGTTTAATTTAATCAGTGACATAAGAAATAAAACATTCCTTAATCCTCATGTGAAGATTCTGTTGTATTGTATACCCCTTGCATAACTCACTACTAGGTGTGACCATGACCATATATTTGTTGCCCCCCGGTTTTAGCTTTATGTTGATCACTACATGTAGCAGTACATTATACCCTTATGTTAGTGTTGTTGCTTTTACTAGTATTTTTTTCTTTTTTTGTATGACTTGTGTTTGATATGCTAGTTGCTGTGTTGGAACCTAACAATTCATATTTTATGATTGTGCTTCCCTCCCCCCCCCCCTTTTCTTTTATATAAATAGTTTTCCAAGGGGTGATAAGTTTGGCTCCTTGGAATTTATTGATCTGTTTGTGTTACCGGTGTTCTGAGGGTTATGTAAAATCAGTTGTAAGAAAACAAGAAAAAAATTGATATTTAAAATTTATTACTAACTATATGGGAGAAGGGTCCATTGTGAAAACCTAGTTTATCATTGGATTCAATGTTTGTCTTTGGTTTTACAAAGTAGCTTGTATTTTATGTATTTTCTACGTCATACAGCAAAATGTTTAGCAATTGAAATGCATCAATAAAGAGGGGTAATTTTTCTTTACTACTGCGACTCTGCTGTCTTTTTATTAATCACACCACATCACATTCCAGCAGTCATTGCTAGAAGGTCTCATGCACACGTGTCCGTATTGCAGTTATCTGTAAAATACAGACATGTAATCCACATTTTTTTTCACTCCTTGTAGAAATTACTATTCTTTTACGCAATACAGACAAGAATAGGACATCTATAATTTGCGTAATGGACATATGGATGTGGATACTCTTTTCAGAACGATAGAAGTAAATCTGTCCATATGCAATCTGCAAAAATGCAGATCGGACACTGATACAAAATATGGTTGTGTGCATAAGGCCTAATATAGAGAAAATGTATACTAGAAAAAGACCATCATAAAAAGCACTCCCAGAAATCTATTAAAAGATTAAGTCAATTAATAAAAAAGGTTGGGATTAATAAAAGACAAAAAGTTAACATTTAAAAGTACACCATTTATACAGGGATACCAGATATAATTGAAATAGACACCCCACACCAGTACTAACCCATAATCGGGTTATGAAATAAAATCCCTATAACGGGGATCAGCAACCTCTCGCGTTCCAACTGTTCTGAAATTACAACTCCCAGAATTCTACTTCTATAGGAGTTACAGCCGAGTAAGCGTGCATGCTGGGAGTTGTAGATTCACAGCAGCTGGAGTGCTGAAGGTTGCTGATCCCTCCCCTATAACATATAACGAAAAATTCTATTTGCAGTGCAGAGTCCTTAAAGTGCATGAAGAGAAAAATGTGCAAACATACAATAAAAGCGCTTAAAGAATATGGACACCTTTGTAAAAAAAATAAAAATAATCTTTAGACTAATTTATTTTGTGGAGAAAATAATTTCTCCAGTTGGTTGTATTTATCTATTTTTTTGTTTTTGTTTTGGTTCTACAGCCTGCTGTGCTTCCTATGTACAGCAGGCTGCTCTCGGTGAATTTACAAAGAGAGCACAGGAGCGCGCATGGTCTCCCCCCCCCCCCCCCCCCCCCCCCCGGGATGGCAGAGCGGTGCTGAGTGTCAGCTATAACCTACAGCTGACACTCTGCTTCAAACTGCAGACATAACCCTTTCCATGCCATGGTCCTTAGGAACCGCTCTATGGAAGGGGCTAACCATCGGTCCGCTACTCTGCTGTGGCAGCAGCCTGATGCTTGAATGGTTAATGTGGCATTAACCCCCCAGCACAAGCAAGTTACCGCAGCGGCCCAATGCTTGCAGGGTTAATGTTGACCTCCCCCTCAGGATGGCCGAGCAGAGTGGCACAAGATTAGCCCACCTCCCCCCTGTTCAGGATGGCAGAGCGTCACAAACCCGGTACTACTGTATGGAGGGGCTAACCATTGGGCCGCTGCTCTGCTGTGACAGTGCCATGATGCTTGAAAGGTAAACTGAGGGAGGGAGCTCCCTCCCCCATTGGGCCGTTGCGCTGCTGGGGCACCATCCCAATGATTACCATGGCAACCAGACGCCTTCACAGGCATCTGGCTTGCCATGGTATATCTAAGCCTTATCAGGCCCCTGCTAAAGGCAGAAGCCTGATCAGGCTTACTGTGAATGACACTGTACAGTGTATTGCAGAGGCATCAGACCCGCTGGATCTTCAAGAACCAAATGGATATGGGTCAAAAAGTGTAAATTAAATAAAAATCTATCTTCTTCCAATATCCGCACATAAAAATTTCAGAAATAAAAAACACTACATGTGCTTCGTATCGCCGTTTCGGGAACCACTGGATCTATAAACGGATTACATACTTTTACCGCATGGTGAACCTCATACAAAAATACAAAATTATGATGGAATTGCAATTTTGCCCGCTGCACTTCCCAAAAATTGCTATAAAAAAATGATCAAAAGAGTAATGTGCCCCAAAATGGTACTAATCAAAGTCATCTAAAAAATGAGACCCTACCTAAGACAATCGCCCATAAAAAAAAAAAAAAAAAAAGCTTTCAGAAAATGGAGAAACATGATTTCGATTTCAGAAATGCTTTTCTTGGGTAAAATAAAATTTACATATTAGGTTTTGCCGTGTCAATAATGACCCACTCTTGATCCAACCCATATGGTGAACGCTGTAAAAAAAAAAAAAAATGTGGCGAAAAAGCAATTTTTTTGATCACCTTACATTACAAAAAGTGTAATACCAAGTGATCAAAAATTGATGTGCCCCAAAATGGTACCAATCAAACCGTCATCTCATCCTGCAAAAAATGAGACCCTGCATAAGATAATCGCCCAAAAAATAAAGAAAGATATAGCTTTCAGAAAATGGAGACACAAAAACATGATTTTTTTCCCCAATTTTTTTTTATTGTGTAAAACCATAATAAAATTTTAAAAAATAGAAGTATTGGGTATTGCTCTGTAACAACCTGCTCTATAGAAATATCACATGATCTACGCTGTCAGGTGAACATTATAAAAGACGGGAAAAAAAACTGTGCCAGAACAGCCATTTTTTGGTTACCTTGCCTCACAAAAAGCATGTGTGTGTGTGTGTGTGTGTGTGTGTGTGTATATATGTATGTATGTATGTGTATATATATATATATATATATATATATATATATATATATAGTGTGTGTATATATAATCACACACACAGTGGATAAAAAAAATCTACACATCCCTGTTAAAATGTCAGGTTTCTGTGATGTAAAAAAATTAGACAAAGATAAATCATTTCAGAACTTTTTCCACCTTTTAATGTGACCTATAAGGCCTCTTTCACACTTGCGTTGTCCGGATCCGGCATTTACTCCACTTGCCGGAATTACACACCGGATCCGGAAAAACGCAAGTGTGAAAGAGGCCTTATAGGTCACATCGGATCCTTCTTCAAAATGCGTTCAGTGTTACTATGGCACCCAGGACGCTATTAAAGTCCTGGTTGCCATAGTAGTAGGGGGGATCCCCACTACACTTTACCATGGCTGCCAGGACTTTAGCGTCCCGGCAGCCATGGTAACCATTCAGAAAAAGCTAAACGTCGGATCCGGCAATGCGCCAAAACGACGTTTAGCTTAAGGCCGGATCCGGATCAATGCCTTTCAATGGGCATTCATTCCGGATCCGGCCTTGCGGCAAGTCTTCAGGATTTTTGGCCGGAGCAAAAAGCGCAGCATGCTGCGGTATTTTCTCCAGACCGGAACGTTTTTTTGCCGGAACTGAAGACATCCTGATGCATCCTGAACGGATTTCACTCCATTCAGAATGCATTAGGATAAAACTGATCAGGATTCTTCCGGCATAGAGCCCCGACGACGGAACTCTATGCCGGAAGAAAAGAACGCAGGTGTGAAATTGCCCTAATCTGTACAACACAATTGAAAAGCAAACGAAAATCTTTTAGGTAGAGGGAAGAAAAAATATAAAAATAAAATAATGTGGTTCCATAAGTGTGCACACCTTTAAACTAATACTTTGTTGAAGCACCTTTTGATTTTATTACAGCACTCACTCTTTTTAGGTATGAGTCTATCAGCATGGCACAGATTTGCCCACTCTTCTTTGCAAAAACACTCCAAATCGGTCAGATTGCGAGGGAATCTCCTGTGCACAGCCCTCTTCGAATCACCACACAGATTTTCAATCGGATTCAGGTCTGGGCTCTGGCTGGGCCATTCCAAAACTTTAATCATCTTCTGGTGAAGCCATTCCTTTGTTGATTTGGATGTATGCTTTGGGTCGTCGTCATGCTGAAAGATGAAGTTCCTCTTTATGTTCAGCTTTCTAGCAAAAGCCTGAAGGTTTTGTGCCAATATTGACTGGTATTTGGAACTGTTCATAATTCCCTCTAGCTTAACTGAGGCCCCAGTTCCAGCTGAAGAAAAACGTCCCCAAAGCATGATGCTGCCACCACCATGCTTCACTGTGGGCATGGGGTTCTTTTGGTGATGTGCAGTGTTGTTTTTTTGCGCCAAACATATCTTTTGGAATTATGGCCAAAAAGTTCAATCTTGGTTTCATCAGACCATAACACCTTTTCCTACATGCTTTTGGGAGACTTCAGATGTGTTTTTGCAAAATTTAGCCTGGCTTGGATGTTTTTCTTCGTAAGAAAAGGTTTTCGTCTTGCCACTCTACCCCACAGCCGAGACATGTGAAGAATACGGGAGATTGTTGTCACATGTACCACGCAGCCAATACTTGCCAGATATTCCTGCAACTCCTTTAATGTTGCTGTAGGCCTCTTGGTAGCCTCCCAGACAAGTTTTCTTCTCGTCTTTTCATCAATTTTGGAGGGACGTCCAGTTCTTGGTAATGTCACTGTTGTGCCATATTTTCTCCACTTGCTGATGACTTCACTGTGTTCCATGGTATATCTAATGCCTTGGAAATTCTTTTCTCCTGACTAATACCTTTTAACAATGAGATCTCTCTGATGCTTTGGAAGCTCTCTGTGGACCTTGGCTTTTGCTGTGGGATGCGACTAAGAAACTTTCAGGAAAGACCAACTAGAGCAGCTGAAATTTATATGGGGTTAATTAGAGGCACTTTAAATGATGACAGGTGTAGGCAGACTCCTATTGATTATGAATGTGATTGCTTAATTCTGAACACAGCTACATCCCCAGTTATAAGAGGGTGTGCACACTTATGCAACCACATTATTTTAGTTTTTATTCCTTCCCTCCACCTAAAAGATTTCAGTTTGTGTTACAATTGAGTTGTGCAGTTTATAGGTCACATTAAAGGTGGAAAAAGTTCTGAAATGATTTATCTTTGTCTCATTTTTTTACAGCACAGAAACCTGACATTTTAACAGGGATGTGTAGACTTTTTATATCAACTGTGTGTGTATATATATATATATATATATATATATATATATATTTATTTGTGGTCAAGGCTCCGGGGGAGCGCTGGCCGAAGGTGGAGAACTGGAGATGGAACCTAACTTGGCTAGTGGTGTGCCTTTAGCCATGTAACGCGGGTGAGCCAGAAAAAGGGGGCAAAACAGGAATTTAGGCAGTTTATTGGAGGAGAATTTACAGAACCAGACTGGAGAAGGCCCTGGCGATCTCGGCCCGTGGATGGGGGACGTAACGGGAAAAGCACGAAGACTGCCACCGTCCCATCTTCCGTATGACGTGAGCGGGCACGCCGTGTTTGGAAGCAGCGGATGCGGCTCCGATTCGGAAAGAGTGCCCGGATATTGAGGCCGCGTGAAAACCTAGCCCCGAGGCTAAGGAGCGGATGTGTTTGATGAACTGCGCAGAAGTCAGTGAGAGCACGGGAAAAGGCAGTAAGGGGCTGTCAGGAGTTCTGTCACGTAGAGCGGAGAGCAGCTGGTTGAAAACGGTCACGGGACACCAAGGGTTGAATGAATTAAAATACTCGATCTGCACTGGCGGACCGACTTGGGAGGTCTTGGAGGAAGGAAGGAAGAAAATGAAATGGTCGAGACTGCGGTGGAGCTGACCGATTGCTGGCCCTAAGTTCCGTGCCGAGGTGCAGCAGAACTCCCCAGGCCTGAGGAACCCGTAGAAGCTGAGATAGAGGGCAGCTTTGAGGACCAGGCTTTTGAAAGGGCCAAAGGGACTACCATCTAGGGCGGCCGAAATTTTTTGGAAAATGTCCCCTGTGACCGGTTGCCTGGTGGGAGCGGATGGAGGAGAGAGCTTCTGGATGCCCCTCAGGACCGCCTTAACCGCCTGCGAGGAAAAAAAGGAGGAGTGACTGGGGTGACTGACCATGTGGTGATGCTGGATCCCTGCCAGGTAGAGTCTGATGGTATTGTGGGATAGTCGTAGCTCCTTGTGACAGTAAGCCAGGAAGGCCAGGACGAAGGAGACTTTGTCCCTGTCCCCCCTGGGGTGAAGAAGTGAGAACCGTCTGAAGGTGTTCCACCCCGTTAAATAGTTCCGGGCAGTGTTGGCTGAGAGTGACCTGCGGATGAGACCATGGGCTGCGGAGACGTACTTATCTAGTCCATTATCAAGTCTTCGAACCCCGGGGGGGTGATCCCGACTTTCCGTGCTCCCGGCATGATCTGAAAAAACAAACTAAAGTTTAGGCGGGACAGGGCATCGGCTGCGGTGTTTTTCTTGCCTTCGATGTGCCTGCAGATGATACGGAAGTTGTGTTGTAAGGACAGCCAGGTGAGCTTGCGAACTAGACGCATGACCTTGGGGGAGCTGGATCTGCCCCTGGCGAGGATGTCGACCACTGCTTGGTTGTCTGTCATGCAGCACACCGGCTTGTCCCTCCATGACTGCCCCCAGACGTGAGCAGCCGCTACGATGGGGTATACCTCGAGTAAGGGGGAGGACTTGGCAGCCTCCTGGTCAGAAGAGACCTGCGTGGGCCAAGGACCCGCAAACCATTGGTCCCCGCAGATGGCTCCGAAACCGAGGGAAGCAGCAGCGTCAGAAAACACCAAGGGGGAGGCATCGTTCCACTGAGGAACAAAGAGGGAGATGCCATTCCAGCTGGACAAAAAGACTGACCATATGGCCAGGTCCGCCAACGCATCGCGTCCGAGGTGGACGAGGGCATGCTGATCCGAGGCTGTTGGGAGGAGTCTGAGCAGGCCAGAGGTGAAGGATCTGCCCTGGGGCATGATCCTGGCGGCAAAATTGAAGGACCCCAACAAAGATTGGAGCTCCAATTTTGACACCGTGCGGGTACCCACGAGCCTGGCCACAGAGTCCCTGAGTCTGACTAATTTGTCCAGGGGAAGGCTGGCCTCCATCTTGACGGTGTCCAGGGTGATTCCTAGGAAGGTGATCACCCTGGACGGTCCCTCGACCTTTGCCGAAGCCACGGGGACGTTCAGGCGGCTGAACAGATCGAGTAGGCTGTCCAGCCTGTCCGGGGCGTGCACCGCCTGCTCGATGAGCAAGAAATCATCCAAGTAATGGATCACCCTTGGACAGTGGACGTGATTCACCAGGATCCAGTGGAGAGCTTGGGCGAACTGGTCAAAGAGCCAGGGGCTGCTCTTTGACCCGAACGTCAAGCGGGTGGCGAAATAATACTTACCCCTCCATTTGATGCCATAGAACCTCCACAGGTGAGGCAGGATTGGCAGCAGCTTGAAGGCATCAGAAATGTCAGCCTTTGACAACCAGGCTCCTGCCCCGACCTGTAAGATGAGCTCTATGGCCTCATCCAAGGAGGAGTATTGCATTGAAAATTCGTCTGAAGGGACCAGGGAATTTAGGCTGGGGGTGCTGGATGCATGAGGAGCAGACAGGTCGTATATTAATCTCTTTTTATTTGAGGTTTTTTTGGTGACCAGACCCTTTGGGGCTGACCCGATACACCAGGAAGGGAGACTGAGCGAACGGCCCGATCATGAAGCCCTTCTGCAATTCGGCCTCCAACAACTCGTCCACTGCCACGGGGTCCGTGAGAGAAGACAGAAGGTTGGGGCATTCATGGGTGACCTGTGGGAGGGTGACTAACCCTGTGTGGAAACCTTCGGAGAAACCCTGCTTGAGGAACAGGACGAAACTGGGATCGTGGTGCCGTTGGAGGAGGGAGAGTAATAGGTCAATGTTGACCCCGCCTAGTCATGAGCGCTTGGCCGTGCGCTGGGAACAGGAGGACTGCGGATGGGCCCTAAAGCAAATAGAGCAGATGTGTAATGCTTTACATTTGTCATAACTGCAGAACCCCAGATTAAAATTGTTGCAAACTTGGTTCTTCCCTAAAAAGGTGATAGGTCGCCCGAGTTTGTCCGTAAGGGGGTTGGACCTTGGCGCACTGGAGCTGGTCGTTGGTCTGGCAGAAGTTGGATTGGAGATGTGGGGGCACCAGTCGGAAGCATGGAGGACAGACTGGCAGCTGGCACAAGCCGGGGCTTTCTGGCCGGCAAAATGCCTGCAAAAGAGTTCCATATCCAGGACGGCCCAGTTGGTGACATGCTGGTACTGGAGGAACGCTGCTGCAGCTTTTGCGGAAAACGACCGGTGATACTCGTAGAAAGCAGACCCGCCGTACTTGTAACCTAGCTCGGTGATCCGGTATAGGTAGGTATCTAATTCTTCCCTGCGATGGGGATGAACGGAGCACACGATGTCACGGTACAGACTGAAGGTCAGCATGAACTCGGGAATGGTGAGTTTCCTGTTAAGTCGGACGTCTTTAGATCTTAGCACCACCGATACGTCTCCGGAGGCAATTGTCCGATTTTCGACTGTGTCGTGGGTCGAGATCAGGATAGCGGCCAAGTTGATGTCCTTTCCTGCTAGGATATCCCGCCTGATATTCTCTGGTACAAAGAAAGCAGGGGCGATGTCGGGAGTGCCAAGACTTGTACCTGGTGGGTTGGTCCGGGAAGTGGAAGGAATGGCTTCGGGCTCCGCCGGGGGAGGAGATGCGGAATCCTTGTTCTCGATGACCTGGAGTCGTGCGTCGATGTCCGAAATCGAGGATGCCAGATTGTTTATGGTTGCGTGGAGCTGGGTCAATGATAGCTGGATGGTCGACATGGAGACCAGGTCTTCGGAAGTTCTGGGTGGTTCAAGGGCCCTGGGCGTTTCAGGAAAGAGCAGGCGGTATAGCTCTGCCTTTCGAGCTGATGCGGAGTAACGGATCCCCTTCTTTTTGAGTTCGGTGATCAACTTGGGGATGGTCCAGTGCCTGTATGAAGCACGGCTGGCTGCCTCGGAGATTGCCGACTCCGGGATAGACATCGAGTCTTCAATGTCAGACACGTGGGACATGGTATCGGGAAGGATGGCCCTCGTTAGAGCTGGACCCTGTTGGGAGGATCTCAATTGAAATGACAAAACCCATGCAAATAACCCCACGGAAAATTATTATTATTATTTTTTTTTTTTTCTTACCTGGAGTCAAGAGGAATTGGGGTGGAAAAAAAGGGGGACCTGGGAGCAATCAAAAGCCCGGGAAAATTCACGAAGAGGGTGAGACCTCGCAACCGCAACCTGGGACGTGTAAGTGAGGCAGAATTTAACAGGTACCTGCGTGAAGAGGTACGCCGAACAACATTTCTGAAAACGAAACTTACGCAGATGATGATCAGGAAGAACGAGACCTGCATGAGGGAAGAAAAATGACAACCTGAGCAGGCCAGGAGTTAACGAGAGTGATGGATTGTGCCGAAAAATCGGACTGGAGACCCCGGGGTATCCCGGGAGCTGGTTGCTGGGTCCCGAAAAACGAGACCGAAAGCCGAGATGCCCCTGGTGACGAGGCCTCGGCTGGGTGTCAACGTGGAATTTTACCATGGTGGCCGCCAGCGAGGCGACATGACCCGCGCATGACGGCGACGGAGAGCCAACGGGACCCAAGTGAGAGAGGTGAAGAGCCTGAACTGACCGTGATGGCAGGTTGAAGCCGAAAAAGCGTGACAGGACAGTGGAGAGGGAGTTGACCAGGATGGACAAGGACAGGTGAAGGACCTGACGGGACGACTGAACAACATTGAGTGACAGTGGGAGAGTCAGGCGACCGGCCCTGAACATCCGTGCGGATCGTGAAGGAGACAAAACTGAGCCTAACAAGCAAGGGGACATGACGAAATCTGACCGTATCGGGCGCCCGGACATGAAGGGTAACAGAACATGAAGAGGAAGCTGGAAAAACAGGTGACAGGACACGAGAAAAACTGAACCTCAAAAAGGTGACAGGACATGAAATGAACCTGAAGTGTCAGGTGAGAAGGCACGAACGGACCTGAACGTGACAGGCGGCAGGACATGAAACGAACCTGAACGTGTCAGGTGGCAGGACACGAAATGAACCTGAACGTGTCAGGTGGCAGGACACGAAACGAACCTGAACGTGTCAGGTGGCAGGACACGAAACGAACCTGAACGTGTCAGGTGGCAGGACACGAAACGAACCTGAACGCATCAGGTGACAGGACACGAAACGAACCTGAACGTATCAGGTGACAGGACCCGAACAGAACCTGAGAAACATGGAGACAGGACACGAGAGAGAACAAGAACGTATCTGGAGGCGGGACAACGAGGTGAACCTGAATGGCTCAGGTGACCGGACCTGAAGAGAACCCGACCGGATCAGGTGACAGAACACGAAGAGACCCTGAACGGATCAGGTGACAGGACACGAAGAGAACCTGAACGAATCAGGTGACAGGACACGAAGAGAACCTGAACGAATCAGGTGACGGGACACGAAGAGAACCTGAACGAATCAGGTGACAGGACACGAAGAGAACCTGAACGAATCAGGTGACAGGACACGAAGAGAACCTGAACGAATCAGGTGACAGGACATGAAGAGAACCTGAACGAATCAGGTGACAGGACATGAAGAGAACCTGAACGAACCAGGTGACAGGACATGAAGAGAACCTGAACGGATCAGGTGACAGGACGTAAAGAGGACCTTGACGGAACAGGGTGACAGAAAACGAAAACTTTTTTTTTTTTTTTATTTTTTTTTTTTTTTTTTTGCCAGGAGCAATGGACGGGTGGGGGGGGGGGCTGGTGAGGGTGAAAAAAACACGCCTGTGCCGTGCAGCGTGCCAGGAGCCAGGAAGGGGGGCCTGACTTGCCCTGCTGGACCGTCCTGGGCAAGCTCCCCCTACCACAGCTCCGACACCGGAAACCGGGGTGCCCCTCTGAGGAGTGATGGCGTGCTCCGGTGGTCACTGACCCTGCCGGAGACTGCCTGGCCCGTCAGGGAAGTTGTTTCTGGCAAAGGTGTGCAAATTGAAAAACGTGCAGGGTGGAAGCAATAGGCGCCTGTTTCCACAGTCCCTTGTGCCGTGTTGGACCGCACAGCGCCCCCTGTAGGCCGCCCCGGGCCAGGAGGAGGAGCTGGTGTTGCCGGTGCGCGTTCCCGCAGCATGCTGCCGCCAGGTCAGATTGCGTCATGTGCAACAAGCAATTCATGATGGGAAAATGCAACATGACACCAGTTTCTGCTGGTTGCTAGGGCAGGCCCTGCTGCGGGGACGGCGACAAAACCCCCGCTGCTGCCCGCGGCCCCCCCCGACGCCCGGCTGCGGTGGCCATTTGAACCGAGGATGGCGCACTCGAGCCTGACGGGGGTGCCGGACGTGGGAGGGGCCGGGCGGAAAAACAGCAGGGGGTTGCAGGATGGGTGTACCGCGCAGTGATGAGGAACAAAATGTTTGAAGAAGCGGGCCCTCCGGTGAGCGAGGTGAAACGGAGGGGGAGGGGGTCATGAGACTGGGGCCGGCCGGCCGGGCGTACCGACGGGCGGCAGTACGGAACTGGGCCCAAGTAGCTTACCAGAGGAGATGAAGGACGCCGCCGCTGCTCGTCTGCGCAGGGAAGGCCGGAAACCGGAAGTCGCACCCGGATGACGTCACCGAACACGAGAATGCGCACCACGCGATGCCGGCGTCTGACGGAGCAGCGAGGGAAGGTTAAGTACCCTATGCCCCTCCCACAAATGCAGGCTGGAAAACCAGCCTGCTGTACATATATATATATATATACACACACACACACACACACACACACACACACACACGCAACGCACAACTACCTCTAGAAAAAGATTTATATACTGCAGGAGTAGAATGCCGGCAGGCAGGCCAGGCGTGCGGCAGCGTAACTCCCTGATGTCACGTGCCTGCGCCGCCTACTTTATGAATGAAGCAGGTGGTACAGGCAAGTGACGTCAGTGAGTGACGCGCCGCCCGCCCTGCCTGCCGGCATTCTACTAAAGCGGTTAGGATGTACGGTACTATTAGGAGTTGGGGGGCATGTTTAATAACTATTAATTGAATAAGACATTTTATATTAGTATACTGGAGGGGGAGGGATCTGTGGATGGCACCGTTATGGGCTGGGGGGGTCTGTGGATGGCACATATATAACAGTGCCACCCACAGATCCCCCCTGTAACAGTGCCACCCACAGATCCCCCCTGTAACAGTGCCACCCACAGATCCCCCCTGTAACAGTGCCACCCACAGATCCCCCCTGTAACAGTGCCACCCACAGATCCCCCCTGTAACAGTGCCAGCCACAGATCCCCCCCTCATAACAGTGTCCGTCATCCACAGATCCCCCATAACAGTGTCCGTCATCCACAGATCCCCCCATAACAGTGTCCGTCATCCACAGATCCCCCCATAACAGTGTCTGTCACAGACCCATAACAGTGTCCGTCATCCACAGATCCCCCATGTGTCCGTCATCCACAGATCCCCCCCCATAACAGTTTCCGTCATCCACAGATCCCCCCATAACAGTGTCCGTCATCCACAGATCCCCCATAAGTGTCCGTCATCCACAGATCCCCCATAACAGTGTCCTTCACAGATCCCCAGTAATAGTGTCATCCACAGACCACCATTAGTTCCAAACCCACCAAACCACACCTTTTGGTTAAAATATTTTTTTTTCCTCCCCAAAAACCTATCTTATAGGGTGAAAAATACGGTTATCGTTATTTTCAATTAATTGAATGGTCAAAAAATGTTTTGTCTCACTCTCATTTCTTCTTGTTGCATGTTGAAGTTCTACTTGGAACCTTGTTAAGATCCAACAATGTAAAATATGATTTTTTGACATTTTTCATGTGGTCTTAAACTTTTAATCAGGACTGTATATATATGTGTATATATATATAACAATGACAGGCCAAATATGAATATGGAGGTGCATTCCAATGGATCCGGCAAAAATTCAAGACAACATAAGAATAATGGCAGCACTCTTACAAAAAAAATGAGTAGAAAAAAACACTTTATTCATCACACTGTACTAATCTGTGTGGGACAAGTGGCCGCTCACTGTGCGGACTGCACATAATACTGTATTCAGAAGAGAGTGCAGGTAGTGAGAGCTGTCAGTAATGAGATCTATATCCGACTTATAACGCCATGGTTCTGACTGTAGATCGCTGCACTAACATTACCAGCAGAAATATCTATTGTGTCTACAAATAACGGACTTTCTACAGAAGGGAAAGTAAGAAATACATTTATTGAATACAAGCTGTAGCATACAAGCAGTCTGTATGTAAGTAGCTGCTAGCTGTGCTATACAACAGGATGTGGGGGCGGGGCTGTGGAGCAGAGCTGTGGTGTGTAACAGGATGTGGGGGCGGGGCTGTGGAGCAGAGCTGTGCTGTGTAACAGGATGTGGGGGCGGGGCTGTGGAGCAGAGCTGTGCTGTGTAACAGGATGTGGGGGCGGGGCTGTGGAGCAGTGCTGTGCTGTGTAACAGTATGGTGGGGGTGGGGCTGTGGAGCAGTGCTGTGCTGTGTAACAGTATGTGGGGCGGTGCTGTGGAGCAGAGCTGTGCTGTGTAACAGGATGTGGGGGCACGACTGGAACAGAGCTGTGTTGTGTAACAGGATGTGGGGGCGGGGGTGTGGAGCAGAGCTGTGCTGTGTAATAGGATGTGGGGGCAGGGCTGTTGAGCAGAGCTGTGCTGTGTAACAGGATGTGGGGGGCGGGGCTGTGGAGCAGAGCTGTGCTGTGTAACAGGATGTGGGGGCGGGGCGGGCTGTGGAGCAGAGCTATGCTGTGTAACAGGATGTGGGGGCGGGGCTGTGGAGCAGAGCTGTGCTGTGTAACAGTATGGTGGGGGTGGGGCTGTGGAGCAGTGCTGTGCTGTGTAACAGTATGTGGGGCGGTGCTGTGGAGCAGAGCTGTGCTGTGTAACAGGATGTGGGGGCACGACTGGAACAGAGCTGTGTTGTGTAACAGGATGTGGGGGCGGGGGTGTGGAGCAGAGCTGTGCTGTGTAATAGGATGTGGGGGCAGGGCTGTTGAGCAGAGCTGTGCTGTGTAACAGTATGGTGGGGGGGGGGCTGTGGAGCAGTGCTGTGCTATGTAACAGTATGTGGGGCGGTGCTGTGGAGCAGAGCTGTGCTGTGTAACAGGATGTGGGGGCATGACTGGAACAGAGCTGTGTTGTGTAACAGGATGTGGGGGGCGGGGCTGTGGAGCAGAGCTGTGCTGTGTAACAGGATGTGGGGGCGGGGCTGTTGAGCAGAGCTGTGCTGTGTAACAGGATGTGGGGGCGGGGCTGTGGAGCAGAGCTATGCTGTGTAACAGGATGTGGGGGCGGGGCTGTGGGGGCGGGGCTGTGGAGCAGAGCTATGCTGTGTAACAGGATGTGGGGGCGGGGCTGTGGAGCAGAGCTGTGCTGTGTAACAGGATGTGGGGGGCGGGGCTGTGGAGCATAGCTGTGCTGTGTAATAGGATGTGGGGGCAGGGCTGTGGAGCAGAGCTGTGCTGTGTAACAGGATGTGGGGGCGGGGCTGTGGAGCAGAGCTGTGCTGTGTAACAGGATGTGGGGGCAGGGCTGTGGAGCAGAGTTGTGCTGTGTAACAGGATGTGGGGGCGGAACTGTGGAGCAGAGCTGTGCTGTGTAACAGGATGTGGGGGCGGGGCTATGGAGCAGAGCTGTGCTGTGTAACAGGATGTGGGGGCGGGGCTGTGGAGCAGAGTTGTGCTATGTAACAGAATGTGGGGGTGCATGTGAAATCCATAGGAATGCCCACAGAGCTGAGGAGACATGAGAAACTGTGAGTGAAAATCATGGAAGAGCATTTCTGAGATCACGTGAAGCAAAGCTGATAGCAGTAAACAAACAAGTGCAATGTTATTATGTGCTGCATTGCGGTAAGATATGGGGTTATTGATTTTTAGTGCACAAAGGTGTCCATAGCCTTTAAAGGACAAAAATATAAGTCAATAACAAATGTGTTATCAAAAAGTATATTACAGTAATGTGACATCCAATATGGTGTGAACAAGGGAAATTACCCAAAATAATAATCTAAAGAATACTAAGGCGCCAAGGGCTGAGTGAAAGAAAAAGGCCGGTGAGAAGGGCTACTGCAGCTTCCTCTGGGGCTCACTTATATGTGTGTTATTTTTGTGGTATTTGTGTTTTGCACATACACTACTCACAAAAAGTTAGGTACTGTATATTCCTGCGTATAAGACTACTTTTTAACACATGAAAATCTTCTCAAAAGTCGGGGGTCGTCTTATACGCCGGGTGTCGTCTCATATGCCGGTATACAGCGTGCTGAAACTTACTTCCTAGCAAGACTGGAGAAGCTGTCCTTCTCCAGCTTCAGGGACAGGCGCCCTCTAGCTGAGCCACCGTGTGCTGCATCCCGGCCAGCCGCTCCTGTAGCAGCCCCCTCTTTCTGCTCTCAGTGGTTTTCTCATGCCAGCAGTATCACATTACGTACTACCGCTCAGATCGTCTTGAAGACAGGGAGGGCTGGGCAGGCAGGGAGAGCTGACCCACCCAATCCAAGCAGGCTTTGTATGCAGTGTGCACAGAAAATACCGGTACATCGCTTGCTGTGATTGGCTGGTTGTTGTATACTGGGTTGGATTGGCGATTCTGAGGGAAGGCAGAGGGGGAGCAGGAGCATCTGCACTTCAGCCAATTCTAATGTTGGCAGATCTCTAATGAAGTTTGGTGTGCATCTTATCTGTGGTGAAAAAACAGAGTCTATCTGGGGAGCAGATACATGTGGTGAATACAGTACAACACCAGTATCTGTACCTGTACATACAGTACAGCACCAGTATCTGCATCGGTTCATACAGTATAGCACCAGTTCATACAGTACAGTATACAAATGGCTAACAGTCAAGACCCCATCATGGCTCTACCAGCAAGAAGAAAGAAATATGAAGCCAGTTTCAAATTTAAAGTTGTAAACTTTGCCATGGAACATAATAACTGCGCTGCTGCAAGACAATATGGAGTAACAGAAAAGATGGTTTGCGACTGGAAAGCAAATTAAAGCATTAAAGAGTATGCCAAGGGGTAAGTGTGCATTAAGGAGAGACACAAAATAAAATACGTTTGTTTGCACTTCAGTGGGCCAAATCTAACCCAGATCACAGCAACAGATTTAAGGCCACTGCATCCTGGTGTACTAGATTCTTGGAAAGGCATAGTATGGTACTGAGGCAAAAGACGAAAATTGCACAACAATTACCTGCAGATCTTGATGCCAAAGTAAATGTTATTGGAGGGGTAGTCTTATACCAAACCCTATATTTCAACTGGAAAAGTTGGGGGTCGTCTTATACGCCCAGTCGTCTTATACGCCAGAATATACGGTATATTTGGCTTTTGGGTGAAATCTATGGAAAACTTAAAGTTCACACTACAGTGATATTAGATATAATGAAAGTAGGGTATTCAAGTAGAAGCATGCAATGGTGATTTCTTCATCTGAAACAATTTATTGAAACAAAACAGTGGTGGGTATACCTCCACAAAAATGTCAGTGTCTCAATAACTTGTCATGTGGCCTTGAGCATCAATTACAGCTTGACAACAACGTCTCATAAATCAACTTATTGTCTGCTGAGGCATGGCATCCCACTTTTCTTGAAGGGTGGCCCTCAGGTCATTGAGGTCCTGGGGTACAGAGTTATGAGTTTCTACACAGGAACTCTGCTGATCCCATAGGCCAGGGGTGGCCAACCTGTGGCTCTTTGCTTCTTCAAGTGAGGCTCTAGCTGTGGAGCCAGGAAGCAGTAAGGCTGGCTCACTCTCCACCCTATGCTCAGATCTCTTTTCCTGATCGGGCACTGTTACTACTTTGCAGCTCCAGCTCACTCTCCACTACGTCCTGATTCACACAGTGTGAGAATGTAGTACGTGGAGACACGCACTATGACCTTCACAGTGGAGAGCGTGTCAGACCTGCAGAGTAGCAGGTGCCTGAGAAGGAGCCCAGTGCCTGATCAGGAGAGGGAAGAGATTTTTTAAAATGATAGAGCTGAGCATAGGGGTCTGATCTGAGCATGGGGGGGGGGGGGGGCCTGATCTGGGCAATGGGGGTCTGATCTGAGCATGGGGGGGGGGGGGGGCCTGATCTGGGCAATGGGGGTCTGATCTGAGCATGAGGGTAAGATCTGAGCATGGGGGGGCAGATCTGAGCATGGGGGGCTTGTTTGAACATGGGTTGGTCAGGTCTGAGCATGGGGGGGTCAAACCTGAGAAGGGGGGAGATCTGAGCACTGAGGGTCTGACACTGGGAGTCTGATTTGTGTTGTCGGATCCGAGCATTGGGGGTCTGATTTGGAGGCCTGATGAGGTTTGGGGATCTTATTGTCGGTCAGATGAGGATTGGGGATCTGATTTAGGAGTCTGATATGAGGTCTTATGAAAAATATATTGAGCTCAGATCAGATGAAAAATATATTTTTTAACTTATTTTTCTTTGTTAAAACCTAGGTGCATCTTGTAGGGCGAAAAATACAGTGACTCATGTGTAAATGTATAGCTTGTGGCTCCTGGTAGTCATACCCTTTTTTTTTTGGCTCTTTGTGTCTGTAAGGTAGGCCACCCCTGCCATAGGCTTTCAATGGGATTCAGGTCTGGAAAAAGTGCAGGCCACTCCATTTGAGGTACCACAGTCTCCAGCAGCCGTTCCCTAATGATGTGACCTCGATGAGCTGGCCCATTGTCGTCCATGAAGATGAAATTAGGCCTGTGTTGTTCATGCAGAGGCACAATTATTGGATTAATGATGTTATTCAAGTAGTATAGGTTTGTCACTGTACTATTCACAAAGTGTAGGGCAGTTCTATATTGCCTAGACACACCTGCTCACACTGTAACACTACCACCAAAGGCTCGTCTGGTGACAATTGCTCTCCTTGATGTCTCCAACATCAAGCTCAGTGGCCAATTCTGTCTGAGAACATTCTGTTTGAAGTCTCGCAATAGCGAGGTACTGTTAATCAATTCTTAGGTGTTGTCTTGGTCTCATGATGTCAAAATGTGAACAGCATGATGAGGAGGACTGTTTAAATACCAATTCTAATTAAATCAGGAAATTTATTGCGCGATTCATGGATCAAACACCTGTTAATTTTGCCGTTAAGCTCCTTGTTAGAGAACAGCAAGTTGTGCAAAAAGTATTACTAAGAATGAAGACCTGCACTCATACACTTGGGGTCACGTGAGAGTATTGAGTACCCCCAGTGTATGAGTGCCGGTCTTCATTCTTAGTAATACTTTATGCCATTTTTGAAAGGGTGATTCAAACTAGACAGATAATCGTGAAAAAAATGGATTTATTCCATAAAGCAGCAATTCTTGCATTTCCTTGCTGCTTTATGGAATAAATCCATTTTTTTCACGATTATCTGACGAGTGCTGCGGATTTCTTTGCATTGCTATTTGACGGTGGATCAACGGTCAGGATCCCGATCTGCTGGCACCAACATTACCGTGACTAAGGTATAATATATGGACTTTCCAAATTGGTTGTTTTTTGGACATAGGAGTGCTGCCGGACCTATCTATATTCAAACGAGACAGAGCACCTAGCCGTGGTTACAGTGAATGAGCCGTCTCACATCCAAACTAGATATAAGTTGTCCAAAAAGGACTGAAACATTGAACAGTTGGACATGTGCATTCAAAAGTTTAGAAGGCCACATTAAGCTCACTTGTAAAGGTTAGAGTGCATTTTAGGTTCATCCTGAAATTTTACTGACAAGCCAAATATCCCAAACTTTTTGTGAGTATGTATGTTACACCCCATTTTATTATTCTGTCTGCTGCCCACCATTTTTTCTGTTATTGCTATAATAAAAATACTTTTTTTTATTACTGTAGAAATCTCTGCTGCTATGATTCTACTTTAGGCCTCTTTCACACGGGCGTCATGTTTTTTTCCCGGATAAGATGTGGGTGCGTTGCGGGAAAATGCGTGATTTTTCCGCGCGAGTGCAAAACATTGTAATGCGTTTTGCACGCGCGTGAGAAAAATCGGCATGTTTGGTACCCAAACCCGAAGTTCTTCACAAAAGTTCGGGTTTGGGTTAGGTGTTCTGTAGATTCTATTATTTTCCCTTTTAACATGGTTATAAGGGAAAATAATAGCATTCTAAATACAGAATGCATAGTATAATAGGGCTGGAGGGGTTAAAAAAAATAATTTAACTCGCCTTAATCCACTTGTTCGCGCAGCCGTCATCTCTTTTGTCTTGTTCTGTGAGGAACATGGTGAAGGATTATGTGACGGACCATGTGATGAACGTAGTGACGTCATCAAAGGTCCTATTCTTCACAGAACAAGACAGAAGAGATGCCGGCTGCGCGAACAAGTGGATTAAGGTAAGTTAAATTATTATTATTTTTTTTTTTTTAACCCCTCCAGCCCTATTTTACTATGCATTCTGTATTTAGAATGCTATTATTTTCCCTTATAACCATGTTATAAGGGAAAATAATAATGATCGGGTCCCCATCCCGATCATCACCTAGCAACTGTGCGTGAAAATCGCACCGCACCCGCACTTGCTTGCGATTTTCACGCAACCCCATTCATTTCTATGGGGCCTGCGTTACGTGAAAAACGCACAAAGCGGAGCATGCTGCGATTTTCACGGAGCGCACAAGTGATGCGTGAAAATCACTGCTCATGTGCACAGCCCCATAGAAATGAATGGGCCCAGATTCAGTGTGGGTGCAATGTGTTCACCTCACGCTTTGCACCCGCGTGAAAATCTCGCCCGTGTGAAAGGGGCCTTAGAGTGGTCAAACCATTTTTTATGGAGTTACATAAGGAAAGCAGCATTGCTACCAGTCACCTCTCCAAACATTTATGGGCACTATTGCAATATAATGAAATTGAGGGATTAAAGACAGACGGGCGATGCTCATGTCCGGTTGTTGTCTAAGTGTAGAACAACATCTGGACTGAACACTGATCCATTATATTTGATGGACCACTTAAAATGTGGACTAACCATTTATCTGTGCAAAGAAAGTTGCAGCATGCACCATCTGCCTCTGATTTCCCCAAAAGACTTGCTCATTCATTGAATGAGTCTGCGTGAAAAAAAAATGTAACTCACATTTACTTGTCTGTTTAAAAACGTGTCCATGTTTGCTGTCTGGAACAAGGACAAGTTTCATATAACTCCTCTGAAAGAGCCCTAATAAAAGTACACTGCCTGTCCAACACCTGGATTTAACTAAGCAAATAGTTATGAGCCTCCTATTAGATAATTACTGCATGGGCGATTATCTTTCAGCTGGCAATAAGTTATTTAACCCCAACTGGTGCAATGAGTTGCTTCTCATTTCTTAAACCACCATGTCGAAAGACACATCTCGTGGTCGTGGAAAAGATGTTAGTCTGTTTGAGAAGGGTCAAATCCTTGGCAGAAAACATCTAAGGAGATTGCAGAAACTACTAAAATTGGGTTAAGAACTGTCCAACACATTATTAAAAACTGGAAGAATAGTGGGGACCCATCGTATTCGAGGAAGAAATGTGGCGGGAAAAAAATCCTGGTTTTGGCTTAGACATGCCAATAAAAAATACTGACCGTGTGAAAGGGGCCCTTACTGGATAACTTTTCTCCAGGTTTTTGCTTCTAAGACCTAATGCACACGGCCTTATGTATTTTGCGGTCCGCAAACATGCCACATTTTCATAATAGAACTGCCTATTCTTTTCTGTAAAATGTAAAAGACTGGGGCATGTTCTATAATTAGCGGAACGGCCGCATGGATGCGAACAGCACACGGATGACATGCATGTGCTGGCTGCATTTTTTTGCGGCCCCATAGAAATGAATTGGTCAAAAAATGCCGATCTGACACAGATCCAATATATGGTAGTGTCCATGAGCCTTAGGGCTCACGCACATGACTGTTGCCTGTTTTGCGGTCCCCAAAAACGGATACCGACCGTTTGGATTCTGCATTTTACGGAACGGCGGGCCCCTAATAGCACAGTCCTATTCTTGTCCGTAAGAGGTGTTTGACACAAGCATATGCAGTCTGGAAATCCCGCTCCATGTGTGGGTGTAATCCTCTGTTCTGGACTTGCAGGAGCACCCAGCATTATAGTGGTTTATAATGCTGTGTCTCTCTGTACGATCTTTTTGCTACAGAATCATAGTGACAATGCAGTGGCCGGGTTTGGGATGGACCTATGACTACGCTGGTCCCCCAGCCACTCTACAGGTTTCACCACGTGTTTCTGCTCTAAAGAAGAGATGGTAAGGTGTGGTGCACCCCAATGGGAAATAAGTCCAGAGAGTCAGGGTCTGCAGTAAACCAGTGTGCCAGTCCAGTATCTCACGGACCGTGTTCCACGGGTGTCTGCATGAGGCTTTAGGCTTGAGCGAATCAAGCTTCAGATCATAGATCTGAAGTCGATTCGTTCAAAAACCTTGTTTTAAATGCTGATGTATTGGCTCAATGGAGGAAAACTTTGTCTCGTCCGAAACATTTTAAAATAGAAATCCAACATGGACTTTGGTATCGAGGTAACTGCCAGTACTGAATCCGACTTCACATTCTTATTTTAAAATGTTTTTTAAATAAGCAGATAGGAATACCGAAGTTATTTACCAAAGTCTTGCGCAACTTTGGACGAGGCAACGTTTCCCTCCACGGAGCCAATAAATTTTAATGCTGTACGGTAACAGCATTTCAAACAAAGTTTTTGAGCAAATCGAATTCAGATCTATGATTGTGGTAGAAAACAACGGTTGCATGACCGACAGCACAGAACCGAAAAAAAAAATGCCCACAAAAACCTTTGTGAACAGGAGCTTAGGCATCTGTAGATTTTTATGAGATGCAGTGTAGTCAGAAACATTGGGTGTAACCTACATATGTTGGATCTTGTCCCTCCCTTTGAATCTGCTGCTGACGTGATGATGACCTATCTTGATAAGTTCTCATTAACTTTTCTAGGATAACCCCTTTAACTGCTTCTGGGACACTCATAAAAATCCAGGCAGTCCTGATCTCTGCAAGGATAGTTCTAAATGTACTTGCAGAATGAGCAGCGGTAGGAGCAGGAAGCCTATTGTCAGTGACAGCTGGGCTCCCCATAGAGAAGAGAAGAATGTTTTTTTTTTTTGTTTTTTTTTTACTGTCCCAGCCTTCACCAAAACTACACACAGCACTTAAAAGGGTATTCTGGTAAAGTAACTTAATTTTTGAAAAACTGCATTAACACTGCACGCTGTGACCCAACAAGAACCCAAACCTATACAAAATAACCATTTCATGTGGACTCCTGCCAGAATATATTGTGAAAATGCTAATGACTGTTTCCATTATAGAAGTGGTCATTAGCATGCGGGAAGCACAGGAAGGCGAGGACAGCACATTGCTAGCTGTACTCACCTTCCCTGGTCTCCTTCTGGCCCCAAGCTGTGTCCTGACATGTACAGTGTCAGGACGTAGTGCTCGGAGATGCGCACTATGACCTGATGCTGTGCGCTGTCAGGTCACAGTACAGTGCGACGGGGAGAAGAACCGGGAGGGTAAGTGAATCTGCCAAGTGGCAGCGCCGTCTGGAGCTGGAGAGGTAAGTTTATTTATTTATTTTAAATGTCTGATCTGAGGGTCTGATGGGAGGCTGATCTGAGGGTGGGGCCTATTGGAGGTCTGATCTGAGGCTGGGGGTCTGATAGGGGTCTGATCTGAAGCTGAGGGGCCTATTGGGGGTCTGATCTGAGGCTGGGGGTTCTGATGGGGTCTGATATGAGGCTGGGGGGATCTGAACTGAGGCTGGGGGGGTCTGATGAGGGTCTGATCTAAAGATGAGGTGTCTGATGGGGGCTGACCTGAGGCTGATGTAGGCTGGGGGGTCTGATAGCAGGCTGATGGAGGTGGGGGCAGATCAGAGGCTGAGAAAGGGACAAAGGCAGGGACAGTGGCAGGGAGAGTGAAAGCTGGGTGAAACCCTCTGGGTTTAGGTTGGCTGCCATTAATGGCAAATAAAGAAAAAATATATAACATTCTCAACTTAAAAATTAGACTGCTATATGTGGTCAAAATGGCGCCTGTACTATTTGTAATATATAGTGCAGGCGCTATTTTGTTCTTCAAAAATACAGCACTCTAGATTTTTGTAATTGAAGCACAATTTCTGTAACTTACCCCTACGTCACTTATATGTTTGACCAAATATAGCAGTCAAATTTTAAGTTGAGAATCGTGTATGGCCCCCGAACGATGTTACAAATATCCAAATGGCCCTCTGCAGCAAAAAGGTTTTCCACCCCTGGTCTAACTCCTGTGTGAGCCTGCAACACACTGAGAGTATCATGGCGCCTGATCTTCCCTCACAAAACTTCAAAGACTACAATTCCCACAATCCCTAGCTTTTCTGCTGTGAGTGTTGATGTTTATTGATTGGCTGCCTGAGTGATATACAGTCCATCTGCAAGAAAATGTAGACTAGCACATCCATAGTGCATATCCATAAAGCTAGCATGCAGACAGCAACCAAAAACATATGGCAGCACACCATTACACATACAAACAACAGAACTAAGGATTAGGATTAATGTGGTACTATACCTACTATACATAAAAAAATTGAAGCTCTTTGCGCACATTTTTGATCAAACGAGTCTCAGGCCCATTTACCAGCGTCAAGGTGGCTTATGCATATGGGTACCTAACTCTAACAGAACTGCCTCTCCTGGGCCTAACCTAGGTCTACAATGTTCAGGTTGGTGTAGGAACCAGCTTGATTTATACTCTGCTCAATCTAAAGGAGGGAGCTACCCTCCAAACATACTGCAAGAAAATATATACAGTCACACCCCCTCTACTCAGTAATCACCGGCACACTAACACTCCCTTTGTTTCACGAGACATTTAGCTACAGAATTGATAGCAACACACTGAGCATGCTCGACCTAACAAAGGATCAGAAGTACAGGTCGATACCATGGTAATTTATGAGGAAACACAGTGGGTAGCAGAGGAAGAAAAATACTTGTATAACTGCTAAACGGAAATATGTGAAATTTACATTATATTAGGTAATTATTGATGATGAATTAGTCTAAAACATAAGTTATATTTATCAGAACCCTAATACCCCTTTAACCCCTTAGTGATAAAGCCAGATTTTGGAAATCTGACGTGTGACTTTAGCAGAGAATAACTTTGTAAAGATTTTGCACATCAAAGTAATTCTGACATTGTTTTCTCATCACATATTGTACTTTACTTAGGTGGTAACATTTTACCGATATATGCGTATCTTTATTAAAAAACTTAAAAATCTATGAAAATTAGTAAAAATCAACATATTTTCCTATTTTCAACTGCAATATTTTACATACATACATAAATACTATTCAATATTTTTATCAGAAATATATTTCCACATCTTTATTTTGACTGAACTTACCGGGAAAAAAAGGGTCAAAATGGGCAATTTGCCGTTTTGTCATTGCTTCTCTTACCCCAAAAAATTCAATAAAATGTGATCAAACTGTAACGCATACTCCAAAATGGTATCAATTAAAAGTACAGATTGTTTACATTTAGTTTTACACTATTTAGACATAAAGAACCTATACATATGGGGTATCGTAATACTACTGACCCAGAGAATGAAGGGCATCGGTCAGTTTTGCTGTAAAAAAAAAAAAAAAAAAAGTGGGAACAAAACCCGTAAAATGGTGGAGGGATTGCGTTTTTTTTTTCCAATTTCACCCCATTCGGAATTTTTTTTACCGCTTCCCACAACATTTTATGCCATAATTAATGGTGGCATTAGAAATTACAACTTGTCCTGCCAAAAATAAGCCCAGCTATGTGACCAGAAAAATAAAAAAGCTATGGCTCACAGAAAATAGGGAAGAAAAATGAAAATGCAAAAACGAAAAAACTTCCGGTAGATTGAGGTAGATTTTTATACTAGGCTCTGTTTTTTCGCTTCACCATGTAGGGTTGAAGTGCCTGGTGTGAGAGGTCTACACCTCCCATACATTTATTATAATCTGTCACACAGACTGGTTTGTGTTTGTCAGCAGTAGCCCCCCTCTCCCTAACTGCTACTGTGGTGTCTGCGTACTTGGTGGCCAACATGTAGACATCCTTCCTGCCCTTCCACTTCACTGCAAGCAGCTGGTCACTTGCAAGGGCGAAGGATGTTCCTCTCTCCAAACGCTTGGACACCAGCGGTTGTGGGTATCCCACTCTATTTTTACGGACTGTCCCACAAGCCCCTGTGTTTGCAGCATTGAGGGATTTAAAAAGGGTTATGCTGGTATAAAGATTATCGGTGTACATGTGGTACCCTTTGTGCAGGAATGGCACCAATATTTTCGGGGCAGCCTGGGGAGTTAAGTTGGGAGTCTCTGCCCTCATATACAGACAGACCGCAGGTGTAGCCGGTTGTGCTCTCGCACACCTTATATAATTTTACCCCATATCTGGCACGCTTGGAGGGAATAAACTGACGGAAGGAAAGGCAGCCTTTACAACTAAAAAGGGATTCATCGATGGATAGATTTTTATCAGGGGTATATCATTTTAAAAATAAATCCTTAAGGAGGGAAATAAGGGGTCTCAATTTATTTAGGCGGTCGTAGGCTGGGTCAGTTCTGGGGGGGGACTTGGGAATTATCTGAAAAATCCATAAACCGCATTTGGGCTTTACAGCGGTTTCGGGACATAACTGCTGCAAACACAGGGGTTGAGTGGACAGTACTCGCAGCCCAATAGGATCGGACAGATGGCTTTTTTTTACAATGCCCATGTCCAGGGTAAGCCCCCCAAAAAATTTAATTTCAGGGATACTTGTGGGGGTCCACCATCTTCTATAAACAGACATGGGCTTTTGTACAGCAAATTGTGTGGCCTACAGATTAGTCTGCTGCACAATTAATTCCAGGTCTTTATCGTCCACAAATAAATGAAAAAAAATCATAAGGGGTAAAATTGGTGATGTCCACATTAATTTGGGGAGTAAATAAAAATTGGGGTACTTGAGGGGAAAATGATGAAGCAGGAACCCACGTACTAGATGGGATGGGACTGCTGGGTGGTGAATGTGAACAGGTGGCGACTTCTACCACCATAGAGCTATGGGGTCTGGGGATGGAAGTGGAACTAGAGTCCCCGCTATCGGAAAACATTTCTGCCTCTGAAGCGGTGTCACATTCAGAGTTTTCAGATCATAGAAATTTATATGCCTGCTCTGCACTGTATAATCTTTGAGCTATTTTTTATTTATTTTTTTACTAAAAAGCTCAGAAAGAATAAATATTTATATTTATTCTTATTTGGTTATTTCTTTTTTAATTATAAGGAAAGGGAGGTGATTTAAACTAATTTTTTAAAATATATTTTCTGTGATGATTTTGTGGCTCATATATGAGCCTAGAAATTATGTTCTTAAATTTTTCATTCTATACTATTAGGGATTTTTTAAATGGGGTTTGGATTGGAAATTGTTCATTTCTTATCCTGGCCGGCCATCTGGTGACCAAAATAAGAATTGCAGCATGAACACTTTCAGCCTAGGCAGCGAGGCTGAAAGTGTTCAGCACAACTACCGATGCACCAATTGGGCACACATCGGTGATCTCACTTGGTCATGGCATCTAAAGCATTTGATTACTGCGATCAGCATTATTTCCAGTCACTAATTAGCCGCAGGTCTCTGCTGTTTGAAACAGCAGAGATCTGCAGGTGCCATATTTACACATCACTCCATCCCCTGCACATGTACGGTGCTGGTAGTGAAGGGGTTAAAACATTTGGGAGCCATATTGCCCAGATCGGGGCGCTGGGGCACCCGATCGGGGCATAATTCATTACTCTCTCTCCTCTCCTGAGGAGAGAGAACTACTATAAGGCCCCTTTTACACGGGTGAGTTTTCAGCGCCGGTGCAATGTTTGAGGTGAATGCATTGCACCCGCACTGCATCCGGACCCATTCATTTCTATGGGGCTGTGCACATGAGCGGTGATTTTCACGCATCAGCTCTATATTGTGCGTTTTTCACACAACCCTGGCCCCTTAGAAGTGAATGGGGCTGCGTGAAAATCGCAAGCATCCACAAGCAAGTGCGGATGCAGTGCGATTTTCACGCACGGTTGCTAGGAGTCAATCGGGATGGGGACCCGATCTTTATTATTTTCCCTTATAACATGGTTATAAGGGAAAATAAAAGCATTCTTAACCCTTTCATGATCAAAGGTCATTGATGCCCCAGTGTCCAGGTCAAAATTTACAAATCTGACATGCGTCACTTTAAGTAGTAATAGCTTTGGAACACTTTTACTTATCCAAGCCATTCTGAGATTGTTTTCTTGTGACACATTGTACTTCATAAATTTGAGTCAATATACATCACCTTTATTTATGAAAAAATCCCAAAATTACAAAAAAAATTAAAAATGTGCAATTTTCTAAATTTCAATTTCTCTGCTTCTAAAATAGAAAGTGATACCTCATAAAATATTTATTACATAACATTCCCCATATGTCTACTTTATGTTGGCATCATTTTGGAAATGTTATTTTATTTTTTTAGGACGTTACAAGGCTTAGAGGTTTAGAAGCAATTCTTAAAATTTTTAAGAAAATTTCCAAAACACACTTTTTAAGGATTAGTTCAGGTCTGAAGTCACTTTGTGGGGCTTACATAGTGGAAACCCCCCATAAATGACCCCATTGTAGAAACGACACCCCTCAAGTTACTTAAAACCAATTTTACAAACGTTATTAACCCTTTAGGTCTTCCACAAGAATTAAAGGAAAATGGAGAGGAAATTTCTAAATTTCACTTTTTTAGTAGATTTTCTATTTTATTACATTTTTTTCTTTAACACATTAAGGTTTAACAGCCAAACAAAACTCAATATTTATTATTCTGATTCTGCGGTTTACAGAAACACCCCACACATGGTCGTAAACTGATGTAAGGGCGCACGGCAGGGCGCAGAAGGAAAGGAACACCGTATGGTTTTTGGAAGGCAGATTTTGCTGGATTGGTTTTCTGAACGCCATATGTTTTTTATTTTCTACCGATCGTCTTGTGCAGGGGCTTGTTTTTTGCAGAAAAAGTTGAGGTTTTTATTGGTACCATTTTTGGGTACATAGGATTTTTTGATCATTCATTATTACACTTTATGGGCAAGGTGGCCAAAAAATTGGCAGTTTTGGAACAGTTTTTTTTTCTTTACAGCGTTCATCTGAGGGGTTAGGTCATGTGACAGTTTTATAGAGCAGATCGTTGCGGACGTTGCAATACCCAATATGTATACTTTTTCTTATTTATTTAAGTTTTACACAATAATAGCATTTCTGAAACCAAAGAAATGATGTTTTAGTGTCTCCATAGTCTGAGAGCCATAGCTTTTTTATTTTTTGGGCGATTGTCTTAAATATGGGTTAATTTTTTGCGGGATGAGGTAACGGTTTGATTGGTACTATTTTGGGGTATATACGCCTTTGGTGATCTCTTGGTGATGCACTTTTTGTGATGTAAGGTGACAAAAATGGCTTATTTTGTTACACTGTTTTTATTTTTTATTTTTTATGATGTTTATTGGACGGGGTTGATGATGTGATATATTTATAGAGATGGTCGTTACGGACGTGGTGACACCTAATATGTGTGGTTTTTGTTTGTTTGTTTTTTTGCTTTTTTTATAGGAAAAGGAAATTTATTTTTTACATTTTTATTTATTTATTTTTACTTTTATTATTTTCACTTTTATTTTTATCAGTTCCCTCTTGGATCTTGAAGATCCAGTGGGGCTGATGGTTGTACTATACTTTGCAATGCTGTAGGTGGCCTTTGCAAAGCGTCCGGTTGCCATGGCAACCATCAGGCGCTGCGATCGCAGCAGCCCTGATGGTTGAGAGAGGAACGGAGCCGCCGCCACCATCACACACAGAAGGGGGACCGCATCGGGGGCAGGGGGCAGCGCTGGAAACGGGGGAGGCAGCATTTTACACATTACAGATCGGGGCAGGAGGGGGCGGACCGCATCGGGGGCAGGATAAGAAGGACAAGAACAAGAAGGGGGCACAGATCGGGGGCTTCAAGAAGGGGGCACAGATCGGGGGCTTCAGGACACATTACCGATTTCAGGCTCTGATCTGCAGAGCGCAGATCAGAGCCTGAAACCGGCATTTTAACACTGCCGCTATCCGATTGGTTAGTCTGCACAGACTAACCAATCGGATCGATTGCCGGCAAGGGGCCACTCTGATTGGTCCCTTGCCGGCATTACTGCACTGTATGCTGTCCGTGACAGCATACAGGGCAGGGGCAGAAGCTTTAATCCAAGCGCTTTGCAATGCTTGGATTAAAGAGCTGCCAGAATGTTTATATACGTGGTAGCTGCACGGGGCATGTGCAGCTATCACGTATATATACAAATTGCAGTCGTGAAGGGGTTAATACAGAATGCTTAGTAAAATAGGGATGGAGGGGTTAAATTTTTTTTAAAAATAATTTAACTCACCTCATCCACTTGTTCGAGCTGCCCGGCTTCTCTTCTTTCTTCTTCTTTGATGAACTGGGAGAAAAGGACCTTTGGTGATGTCGCTGCGCACATCACATGGTCCATCACCATGGTGATGGATCATGTGATGGACCATGTGATGAGCGCAGTGACATCACCACAGGTCCGTTTCTTCACAGATCATCAAAGAAAAAGACAGAAGAGAATCCGGGCTGCGTGAACAAGTAGATGAAGTGTATTTTTTAACCCCTCAAGCAACGTTTTACTAAGCATTCTGTATTAAGAATGCTATTATTTTCCTTTATAACCATGTTATAAGGGAAAATAATACAATAAATTTACTTAAATCAATTTACTAACATCATCTTCTAGCAACCATGCGTGAAAATCGCATTGTATCCGCACTTGCTTGCGGATGCTATGCGATTTTCATGCAGCCCCATTCATTTCTATGGGGCCTGTGAAAAACGCTGAATATAGAACATGCTGCGCACAAATGATGTGTGAAAATCACTGCTTATCCGCACAGCCCCATTGAAGTGAATGGGTCCGTATTCAGTGCGGGTGCAATGTGTTCACCTCACGCATTGATCACACAGAGATCAGTAAAATAGAAATTACATAAAAATAAAGACCTATGTATTGCCGAAAAAAGGCACAAAAATAATTTACATAACCGAATGGCAAAAAAAAAGTTATGGCTTAAGGAGGTATCTTGTCTTTAGTTCATCTTTAGTTTTTGTAACTGATTTTCTTTGGCAGAGTGGCAGCACACAGACCTCAGATCAGCATACACGGGGAGATTTATCAAAACTGGTGGAAAGTAAAACTGGCTTAGTTTCCCATAGCAACTAATAAGATTTAAAGTATAACTGTCATATTTTTTATTTTTTTTTGTATTGGATTGTGGTGATTAATATCACCTTGGTGGCCCTATTTAAACTTTTCACTGTGTATTCAATTACCCCTTAATTCCACAGTTTTGTTCCCTGTACTGCCTATTTTTACCTGTGCTTAAAATCAGGTTGCTATGCAGGGTCCGTCTATCTGTTGAAGGATGGAGGACGCAGAAGCATGCAGCGTGTAAGGTCACATTACTGACAGCCAGGGACTGTAAGTAAATGATTAAAGCCAGGTCCCCCCCAGCAGCTGATAACAGTGCCTGGGCTGTGTGCACTTCTCCCTGTCCCTGCGCTTGGCAGACGCTCCCTCACTCAGCAGAGCTGGAGAAGTAGAGTCGAAGCAGCACACAACAGGGAAGGGAGATCTGCCGTCTGCTCAGTGTATAAATGAAAGCAACATGTGGTAAGAGGACCCCTTTGTGCTGCAGGAGATTAACCCTTTAGGGGGAAGGCTGTGGTTACTGACACTTTTGGGGGGCTATTGTTACTAGCTAGCCATCATTACTTTAAGAAATGAAGGTCAGTCAGTCCGAAAAATTGGGAAAACTTTGAAAGTGTCCCCAAGTGCAGTCACAAAAACCATCAAGCGCTACAAAGAAACTGGCTCACATGCGGACCGCCCCAGGAAGGGAAGACAAGAGTCACCTCTGCTGCGGAGGATAAGTTCATCCGAGTCACCAGCCTCAAAAATCGCAGGTTAACAGCAGCTCAGATTAGAGACCAGGTCAATGCCACACAGAGTTCTAGCAGCAGACACATCTCTAGAACAACTGTTAAGAGGAGACTGTGTGAATCAGGCCTTTATGGTAGAATATCTGCTAGGAAACCACTGCTAAGGACAGGCAACAAGCAGAAGAGACTTGTTTGGGCTAAAGAACACAAGGAATTGACATTAGACCAGTGGAAATCTGTGCTTTGGTCTGATGAGTCCAAATTTGAGATCTTTGGTTCCAACCACCATGTCTTTGTGCGACGCAGAAAAGGTGAACGGATGGACTCTACATGCCTGGTTCCCACCGTGAAGCATGGAGGAGGAGGTGTGATGGTGTGGGGGTGCTTTGCTGGTGACACTGTTGGGGATTTATTCAAAATTGAAGGCATACTGAACCAGCATGGCTACCACAGCATCTTTCAGCGGCATGTTATTCCCTCCGGTTTGCGTTTAGTTGGACCATCATTTATTTTTCAACAGGACAATGACCCCAAACACACCTCCAGGCTGTGTAAGGGCTATTTGACCATGAAGGAGAGTGATGGGGTGCTGCGCCAGATGACCTGGCCTCCACAGTCACCGGACCTGAACCCAATCGAGATGGTTTGGGGTGAGCTGGACCGCAGAGTGAAGGCAAAAGGGCCAACAAGTGCTAAGCATCTCTGGGAACTCCTTGGACTGTTGGAAGACCATTTCAGGTGACTACCTTTTGAAGCTCATCAAGAGAATGCCAAGAGTGTGCAAAGCAGTAATCTAAGCAAAAGGTGGCTACTTTGAAGAACCTAGAATATGACATATTTTCAGTTGTTTCACACTTTTTTGTTATGTATATAATTCCACATGTGTTAATTCATAGTTTTGATGCCTTCAGTGTGAATATACAATTTTCATAGTCATGAAAATAAAGAAAACTCTTTGAATGAGAAGGTGTGTCCAAACTTTTGGTCTGTACTGTATGAAAATTGAAATTAGGGTCTAAGTGTGACAGTTATCCTTTAACCTTTCAATTTCCAAAAGAGCTCTGAAAAATGAAAGGTGGAATCTGATTGGTTGCTATGGGTAACTAAGCCAGTTCTACTGTACACCAGTTTTGATAAATCTCCCCCACAGTGCCTAGTGATAGCTGGACTGGAATAGAGGGATCAATTACCAAGGCCAAATGTTCAATTAGGGACTACAGGCCTGTCCCTCAAGGTAGCAATACCATTCTGGATCAGAATATAAAATAGTTCAAGTTGTAGGAACTTATGAGGTACTCTTCAATACTAGTACTAGATGAGCAAAATTTGGAAAAGTCCAGCTGCGTATTTCTATACATGTTTTTTGTGTTTATTTTGTCTCTGTGGTTGAAGTATAGTAGATCCAGAAGGAAGTTTCTAGCCTTTGAACTGGTATGGTATGTCAATTACAGACTCTTATATTTTGGAATCCTTTTGATTTTGGTCGTGTTGTTCAATGAGGGGATGCAGCAATCCTTCTGCAGACAATAAGAACACCTGCAGCCTGCTTTTGATGTGGTCTGGGGATCTGTGGAGACCTTATTATCATGTGTCTCTAATAGTCCTTGCATGAGAGTTAATAGTAGGGAATACTTAAAATATTATACTAGTCCCTCTCTAGGGCAAAAAAAAAGAACTCAGCATAGCAGAAGAGTTTATTTTAAGTTGAAAGGGATCCTGCCTCCGCAACCCACCCAAAATAAAGGATTAAAAAATACTTTCCCAGACCGTGGAGATTAGCAAAATAGAGTCAGACCAGCAGAATGTTTTCTCAAGGTTCCAGAAAATCCTATCAGTGCCTGCCTAGTTTCGCTGTGGCAGATGTTGGTGCTGATGGCAATGAAAAGTGACTCAATGGCCAGTGGCGTGCCTAGGGTGTTTGGCACCCGGGGCTGGTCGTTTCTCTGGCACCCCCCACCAATACTTTAAAAAAATTGTAACCCCTTACAGTAGTATTGTCCTCATTGTACAACCTTCACAGTAGTTTTGTCTAGATATGTGCCCGCTCATGGTAGTTATGCCCATATTGTGACCCTTCAAGGTAGTTATACCCACATTGTGCCCCTTTAAAGTACTTATTCCTTCATTGTGCCCCTTCACAGTTGTAATGCCCTCTTTGTGCCTCCCTCACAGTAGTTTTGCTCTCTCTGTGCCTATTTCAAAGTTGTAATGCCCTATCTGTGCCCCCTTTACAGTTGTAATTCCCTCTCTGTGCCCCTTCAGAGTTGTTATGCCCTCACTGTGCCCCATAACAGTAATAATGCCCTCTGTTCCCCTTAATAATAATGCCCACTCAGTGCCCCATAGCAGTTATGACCACCAACTTTACAAGACTAATGCTCTCTGTGCCACCTTCACAGTAGTAATGCCATCTGTGCTCCCTTCATAGTAGTAACTAATGCCCATTGTGCACCTTCATAGTAGTAATGCCCATTGTGCCCCTTTCATAGTAATAATGCCCACTGTGCCTTCTTCACAGTAGTAATGCCTATTGTGCCCACTTATAGTTATATTGCCCATTGTATCCATTTATAGTAGTAATGCCCATTGTGCCTCCTCCATAGTAGTAATGCCCATTGTGCCCCCCTATAACTAGTAATGCCCTTTGTAGTAGTATTGCCCTCTGTGCCTCCTTTGTAGTATTAATGCTATCTGTGCCCCTTTGTTGTAGTAATACCCTCTGTGCCCCCTTTGTAGTAATTTTGCCCTCTGTGCCCCCTCCATGGTAAAAATACCCTCTGTGCCCCCACCATGGTAGAAATGCCCTCTGTTAAATAAAACAAAACAAAAAAAAACACAGTACCTACTCACCTTGTCCCGTTTTGTAGCTCACAGTCCTCTCTCCCTACAGACACAGATCGCTCTGCAGCACTGTGTGGGCGGAGCTTATGAAGATTTCCCGGCTTCAGGCACCGCCCACACAGGCAGGCAGCACGATCTGTGCCTGCAGGCTGAATGGTGGCGCGGGGAGAAGTCTTCCTGCTTTACTATTCAGTGCGGGAGAGACAGAGCTCAGGGAGCTGAGTGACAGGACCAATGTGTCCTGCAATGAACGCTTCCATCTATATTGATAGAAGCACTCATTGCTTCTAGGCTCTGGCACCCCCCGAGAGGCGGCACCTGGGGCGGAATGCCCCCTGCGGGGCACGCCACCGTCAATGACATTGGTTGCTGGTGCCTGCTGTATCCCCTTTTATTTACCAGAGGTAGCTGAAAGTAACACATCCAAGGCTCATTTATCCAGAGGAATATTTCTCCAAACTGGTATGAGGTAACGGCAGCAAGGCAGGTCCGAGTCTACATAGGAAACTGGGCAAGTTCGTATTACTGCTTCAGTTTTAGAAGTCCACGGAATTACTTTTTCCTAGACAATGGCAGATTAAGTAGACCATAGGCCCTAGTCTGTTCCCCAAACGGGGCTCTCCCTTCCCCACGACAACCCTGCTTCACCATGTCAAGACTTCTAGGCTGTGCTAGCAAGTTTAACCCCTTGACACCATGTGCCATTTGAAGCCACCCTGATGCACCCCTAGAGTAGAAACTACAAAAAGTGACCCCATTTTAGAAACTACGGGATAAGGTGGCAGTTTTGTTGATTCTATTTTAGGGTACATATGATTTTTGGTTGCTCTATATTACACTTTTTGTGAGGCAAAGTAACAAAAAAAATAGCTGTTTTGCCACCGTTTTTATTTTTTGTTATTTACAACTTTTATCTGACAGGTTAGATCATGTGATATTTTCATAGAGCAGGTTGTTACGGACGTGATGATACCAAATATGACAATTTTTTGGGGGTTGTTTGTTTCAGTTTTACATAATAAAGCATAAAAAAAAAAATATAGAGCAGGTTCTTACCGACGTGGCGATACCTAATATGTCAACATTTTTTTTATTTATGTAAGTTTTACACAATGATATCATTTTTAAAAAAAAAAATACAATAATCATGTGTTAGTGTCTCTATAGTCTGAGAGCCATTTTTTTTTTTTTTTTTGGGTGATTGTCTTAGGTGGCAGCAAATTTTTCGCAGGATGAGGTGACAGATTGGTACTATTTTGGGGGGCATATGCCTTTTTGATCACTTGGTGTTGCATTTTTAGTGATGTAAGGGGATAAAAATAGTTTTTTTTTAGCACAGTTTTTATTATAAATTTTTGACGGTGTTTAACTGAGGGGTTAGCTCATGTGATATTTTTATAGAGCTTTATTTATTTATGTTTTACACAATAATATCATTTTTGAAACAAAAAAAAATCATGTTTTAGTGTCTCCATATTCTTAGAGCCATAGTTTTATTCAGTTTTTGGGTGATTGTCTTAGGTAGGGTATCATTTTTTGTGGGATGAGGTGATGGTTAGATTGGTACTATTTTGGGGTGCATATGACTTTTTGATTGCTTGCTATTACACTTTTTGTGATGTAAGGTCAACAAAAAATGGCTTTTACACATTTTTTTTTTTTTTTACGGCGTTCTCCTGAGGGGTTAGATCATGTGGTATTTTTATAGAGCAGGTTGTTACGGACGCAGAAATACCTAATATGTATACTTTTTTTTATTTTCTTAAGATTTACACAATAACAGCATTTTTAGACCCAAAAAAATGATGTTTTAGTGTCTCCATATTCTGAGAGCCAGTTTTTTAAATTTTTTGGGCGATTGTCTTAAGTAGGGGCTCATTTTTTGCGGGATGATTGGTACTATTTTGGGGGGGTATACGCTTTTTTGATCGCTTGGTGTTGCACTTTTAGTGATGTAAGGTGACAAAAAAATGGTTTATTTAGCACAGTTTTTAATTATTATTTTTTTGACGGTGTTCACCTGAGGGGTTAGGTCATGTGATATTTTTATAGAGCTGGTTGATTCGGACGTGGTGATTCCTAATATGTCTACTTTTCTTTTTTCCCCAATTTTTTTTTATTCCCCTTTATTTTGGCAAAAGGACTATTTTTTCACCTTTTTTTCACTTTATTTTTTGTCTCACTCTGGGGCTTCATCTTTTGGGGTCTGATCCCCTTTATAATGTATGAAAACACTATTTCCCTCCCTCCGCCATAGAGTCCTATATAAATACCATCACACCATCTCTCCAACCCCCTCCAATATACAGTCCAATGGAAATAGCATCCCTCTCTATCTACAGCCCCCTCCGAAATACAGTCCTATGTAAATAACATCACACCAGCTGTCCTGCACCTTCCAACATACAGTCCCATGTAATAACATCACTCCCTCCCCAGCCACCTTGAACATACAGTCCCATGTAAATAACATCACCTCCTCAATATTCATTCCCATATAAATAACATCACTCCCTCCCACAGCTGCCTTCAACATGCAGTCCCATATAAATAACATTACCCCTTAACATACAGTCCCATGTAAATAACATCACCCTATCCCAGCCACTTCTAAATTTCAGTCCCATGTAAATAACATCACTCCACCTCACTGTCCCATGTAAAAAACTTTCCTCCCTTCAGCCCTAACATACAGTCCCAGTTAAATAACTACAACTCTCAACATCGCTCTCCCTCTTACCCTGAGTAATCTTCACCAATCCTCATGTAGCAGACCTCACCTCAGCCTCTTCCCGGTGCTTCCCTTCACTGCTGAGCCTCCTCTCCTGCACTGGTCACATGATGGTGACATCATTCCAGGTCCTTTTCAGCTACTGCATTTAGAACTGATCACATGAACTGTGAGGTTATCACAGGTCCTTCAGCTCTTGCAGTGCATTAGATTAAATTGTATTGCCGTCCTAGCAGGTAGGCAGGTAGGACATTCGGGCCTGGGACAAAACATCAGGGGCCCAGGCCCCGAATGTTTTGACCTAGCAACGCCCCTGGTTTCCATCATTTAGAAATCTATCTTGTCTTACAGAGCTATTTATTTTCCTTTCTTCCATGACCGTGAGAAGCAAGTTGCTAGAAATCCAGACCTGCTGATTTCTGGAAACCTTTATCTTGCGTATTGAAAGTTGCAATGCAATCACAATTACTTTACATTTTGTTGTTTTGTAGCAATCTTTGGCTGTGCAACTTGACATATGGTCAAGATGTGAAGTGTTTCTCTCCCACTGAATAACCATCACCATCAGATAGTATTGAGTTCCATGGGTACACATTACAGATGAGTAAACCTGGCAAGATTCAGTTTGTTTGAAGTTCGCCAATGTGTGTGAGAGAGAGCCTAGTACACAAATGTGTGTTTCTCAACAATATACAGTAGGCAAAATAAGTATTTGAGATACTGACAATTTAGCAAATTTTCCCACCTACAAATATTTGAGAGGTCTGTAATTTTTATCGAGGCACACTTTAACTGTGAGAGACAGAATCTAAAACAAAAAATCCAGAAAATCACATTGTATGATTTTTAAATTATAATTTGTATTCTTTTGCATGAAATAAGTATTTGATCACCTACCAACCAGCAAGAATTCTGGCTCTTACAGACCTATTAGTTTTTCTTTAAGAAGCCCTACTACTCTGCACTCATTACTTGTATTAATTGCACCTGTTTGAATTTGTTACCTGCATAAAAGACGGGTCCACACACTCAATCAATCACACTCCAACCTCTCCACCATGGCCAAGACCAAAAAATGGTAGACCTGCATAAAGCTGGGATTAGCTACAGGACAATAGGCAAGCAGCTTGGTGAAAAGGAGAAACTGATGATGCAATTATTAGAAAATAGAAGAAACAGAAGATGACTATCAATCTTCCTTGGTCTGGGGCTCCATGCAAGATCTCACCTCGTGGGGTAATAATGATTCTGAGAAAGGTCAGGAATCAGGCCAGAACTACGTGGCAAGACCTGGTCATTATCCTGAAGAGAGCGGGGACCACAGTCTGGATTAAAATCCTGAAGGGCATGCAAGATCCCCCTGCTCACGCCAGCAGATGTCCAGGCCCATTTGAAGTTTCCCCAGGAACCACCGGGACGATCCAGAGGAGACATGGGAGAAGGTTACATGGTCAGATGAGACCAAAATATAACTTTTTGGTATCAACTCCACTCGCCGTGTTTGAAGGAAGAGGAAGGATGAGTGCAATGTCTGCCAGGCGCTACCTGGGGTCCCTTTAAGATGTTATAAGAGTTTTTGTTATGACGCCAGTTGCATTTCAGCAATGAGGACACAATGCCCCCTTTTAGTAGATATGGTGGTTCCCAGGATAGGAATGCCAGAGTGGTATAAGGGTAGCCTATAATGTCCCTCTAGGTGTGGCGGTGCACGTGTCAGGGTGCTCCTACCTGGATACACTGGAACCCCAAGTGTGGTCGTCCGTTGCAGAAAAGGGGGTAGATGGATGGGAGGGATAATGAAATAAATTGAGTCCAGACCTTGTGATGAACTTGACAACAGCTTTACTTGAATAACCTTTCATCAGGCAACAATCTTCCAACTTTATCTTGGTCACCAGCAAGCTTTGGCATAAATTCTGGCAGGCAAACACACTCTGCTCTGCTACATCAGTTACTCTCTAGCTCTGCTGTGCTGTCAAGATTAAATAGGAACCTTTCCTTTGCTGTATGCTGTAACTTAACTTTGTCATCTGGTCTGTCTCTGTCTTGGTTTATCCAGGGGAGCTTCCTCTAACATAGAAGACGGCTACCACTAGGTTCCTGGCTGAGTAGGGTGTCTTGCAACGGTTCTCTCTCTCGCAGCAAGCCAAACCAAATAAGTACTCCTTAAGTACTACTTCACTGCACTAAGCGCTCAACACTCCATGACAACCTGTCCAAAGTCATCTATGAAAGCGTGGGGGTGTTATTTACTGTAATCCCTCCACATTCTTTTAAACACCTGCAAACAGAAGGTTGGCTTCATCCTGTTATCCCTTCCAAGCACCAAGGTCTATAAATAGCTTTATGCACGGTCACCTTGATGACTAAACTGGTAGCTAAACAGACATATCCATAAGGCCGGGCCACCAAACCTTAGGGCACACTAAACAAGGAGGAGGAGCCGGTTCTCTCTCCATACATATAATAGCAGCGGATTACCCTTGACGTTGTTAGACCTGCTTGTGACTTTTACCACTTGGTTCCCCCTGTGTAGCAACAGACTATTTAACACAAGATCACATAAGAACCATTAGTATTTTGCGTCGTCAGAGGCAGTCCATAATAAACAACAGCGATGTTAGATCTGCTTTTGACGTCTGCTGACATCTGCAGGGGCAGTCCATTATAACCCAGCAATATATAAGGTGCTGACTATCTGGTTAATAGTATTAAGTGCAAAGTCCATACAAAAACACATACAATATCACATTGCGGTACCTGACAAGGAATCCACACAATGGGCAATATACTTGAACGTTGCTGAAAATTCAAAAGGTTAGCGCAGAAGTAGTGCAAACATTTAATGCAAACTATAAGGCACATTGTTAAAGGGTAACTGTCATATTTTTTTTATTTGCTAGTTTATTAGAGCTAGGCATGTATACCTGAGTTAGTCTGTCAATGATTGTCAAAAGATCTGTAATTACCTTATAATAACAGCTTTTATTAATGTCCTCTGTCCCATTCCACTGCTCCCTTAAAAGACATTAGGTATCGCCGCATCCGTATCGACCGGCTCTATAAACATATCACATGACTTAACCCCTCAGATATACACCGTATAAAATATAAACTATGCTAAATAAAAAAAAATTGTCACATCACTAAAAGTACAACAGCAAGCGATCAAAAAGGTGTATGCCCACCAAAATGGTATCAATCTAACCATCACCTCATCCCGCAAAAAATTAGCCCCTACCTAAGACAAACGCCACAAAAAAAAAATATGTCTCAGAATATGGAGACACTAAAACATCATTTTTGTTTTGTTTTAAAAAAGCTGTTATTGTGTAAAACTTAAGTAAATTTTAAAAAAAGTATACATATTAGGTATCCCCTCAATAACCCCTCAGATGAGCACCATAGAAAAAAATAAAAAAACGATGTAAAAAAAGCTATTTTTTGTCACCTTATATTACAAAAAGTGTAATAGCAAGCGATCAAAAAGTCATAAGCACCCCAGAACAGTGCCAATCAAGCCGTCATCTCATCCCGCCAAAAAATCAGACCCTACCTAAAATCACCTTACATCACTAAAAGTACAACACCAAGCGATCAAAAAAGCGTATACCCCCCAAAATAGTACCAATCATCCCGCAAAAAATGAGCCCCTACTTAAGACAATCTCCCAAAAACTGAAAAATCTATGGCTCTCAGACTATGGAGACACTAAAACAAGATTTTTTTTGTTTCAAAAATGAAATCATTGTGTAAAACTTACATAAATAAATAAAAAGTATACATATTAGGTATCTCCGCGTCCGTGACAACCTGCTCTATAAAAATACCACATGATCTAACCTGTCTGATGACTGTTGTAAATAACAAAAAATAAAAACTGTGCCAAACAGCTATTTATTGTTACAAAAAGTATAATATAGAGCAACCAAAAATCATATGTACCCTAAACTATTACCAACAAAACTGCCACCCTATCTAGTAGTTTCTAAAATGGGGTCACTTTTTTGGAGTTTCTACTCTAGGAGTGCATTAGGGGGGATTCAAATGGAACATGGTGTCAAAAAACCAGTCCAGCAAAATCTGCCTTCCAAAAACCGTATGGCATTCCTTTCCTTCTGCGCCCTGCCGTGTGCCTGTACAGCAGTTTACGACCCCATATAGGGTGTTTCTGTAAACTACAGAATCAGAGCCATAAATATTGAGTTTTGTTTGGCTGTTAACCCTTGCTTTGTAACTGGAAAAAAAATATTAAAATGGAAAATCTGCCCAAAAAGTGAAATTTTGAAATTTTATCTCTATTTTCCATTAATTCTTGTGGAACACCTAACAAAGTTTGTAAAATCTGTTTTGAATACCTTGAGGGGCATAGTTTCTAGAATGGGGTCATTTTTGGGTGGTTTCTATTATGTAAGTCTCACAAAGTGATTTCAGACCTTAACTGGTACTTAAAAAGTGGGTTTTTGAAAATTTCAGAAAAATTTCAAGATTTGATCCTAAACTTCTAAGCCTTGTAACATGCCCAAAAAATAAAATGTAATTTCCAAAATGATCTAAACATGAAGTAGACATATGGGGAATGTAAAGTAATAACTATTTTTGTAGGTATTACTATGTATTATAGAAGATGAGAAATTGAAACTTCAAAATTTGCTAATTTTTCAAAATTTTTGGTAAATTTGTTTAGTTTTTTTTACAAATAAAAATTATTTTTTTTACTACATTTTACCAGTGTCATGAAGTACAATATGTGACGAAAAACTATCTCAGAATGGCCTGGATAAGTCAAAGCGTTTTAAAGTTATCACCACATAAAGTGACACTGGTCAGATTAGCAAAAAATTGCCTGGTCCTTAAGGTGAAAATGAGCCTGGTCCCTAAGGGGTAAAAATGTGCCTTATAGTTTGCATTAACCGTTTGCACTACTTCTGCACTAACCTACAGGTATATATCTCCCTTAATAAAATCGCATGAAAGGTCCTCTTTAAGTGCAAAAGAGTCTGTTGTAATCAATAGGAAATAAGATTATGTCAGTATTTTCAATCCATACGAGGCAATGTCTGTAAGCCACAGGAAACAATATCATTTGTAATCCACACGGGTATCAATGTAATATATAGCAGCAGAGGTTATGAGAACCTTTTAGCAAAGAGGCTCCTAAATAATATGAGAAGGGGGAAAAAAGGGATTTTGCAACTGGGAGATAAATTAAGATAGGGGGAATCCTAACTCACATGGCCATCCGGGCGAGGGCTAAAAACAGGGGCAACCTGAAACATAAAAACATATATAAAATGCCAACAGGCCCTCACTCTTCAGACACAGTCCACGGGGTGGCTCCCTAAAGTCAGTAGTCTTCTGTTAAAGACAAATCAAAGAAGAGCAGCTCTTTAGAGGAACAACCTCAGCTCCTCCTGGAGCTGCTGCTGAAGGTCATCAATAAACGATCCTGCCTCTGGTAGTCTAGGCGAGTTTGAGTGGTGGAGCACCACTGCCCTCCTGTGGTGGAACTGGGTATCACCAGGGTAGTGACACTTTTAACTTGGGCCACAACTTTCTGTTTTACCGGAACGGATGCTTCTGCCATTTCAAATGGATCCAAGATCTCTGGCTGTAGGGGTGCGGGTAGGTATGCTTCCGCTTGAGCTGGAGGATCCCTTTTTAGTAGTTGTGGCTAGGCTTTCCAAGGTAATTGGTAGGCCACAATGGTCGGGCTGTAGACTAAGGCTGTCTGGGCCATGCTTCCCATCTGCCGACAGATGGTTGGGGGCAGTCCCAGTATAAGGGGTTCCAGTCCTGGTTCTGGCTTCTTCTTCCACCTCCTGTAGGCGACCAATGTGGCCCCCGGGCACCTGGGTCCTCCTGCCAGTGCTCCGGTGTGGACACCGGGACCAGCGGTTTGGCCAACAAACTCACCCCCGTGGCAAAAGGGCCTTTAGGGGACCGCATAGGGGTGTACTCCACCTGCTCTCCCTTATATAGGTTGTGTCGGGGCTGTGGTAACATAGTGACATAGTATAGAATAGCGAAAAAAGATATTTGTCCATCCAGTTCGGCATGTTATCCTGCAAGTTGATCCAGAGGAAGGCAAAAAAAACAACAACTGTGAGGTAGAAGCCAATTTTCCCCACTTTAGGGGAATAAAAAATTCCTTCCCGACTCCAATCTGGTAATCAGAATAACTCCCTGAATCAACGACCCCTCTCTAGTAGCTATAGCCTGTAATATTATTACGCTCCAGAAATACATCCAGGCCCCTCTTGAATTCCTTTATTGTACTCACCATCACCACCTCCTCAGGCAGAGAGTTCCATAGTCTCACTGCTCTTAGCGTAAAGAATCCTTTTCTATGTGTGTGTACAAACCTTCTTTCCTCCAGATGCAGAGGGTGTCCCCTCGTCACAGTCACAGTCCTGGGGATAAATAGATGATGGGAGTGATCTCTGTACTGTTCCCTGATATATTTATACATAGTAATTAGATCTCCCCTCAGTCGTCTTTTTTTTTTCAAGTAAATAACCCTAATTTTGATAATCTTTCAGGGTACTGTAGTTGCCCCATTCCAGTTATTACTTTAGTTGCCCTCCTCTGAACCCTCTCCAGCTCTGCTATGTCTTCCTTGTTCACAGGAGCCCAGAACTGTACACAGTACTCCATGTGTGGTCTGACTAGTGATTTGTAAAGTGGTAGGACTGTGTTCTCATCACGGGAATCTATGCACCTTTTAATGCAATCCATCCATTATCTTATTGGCCTTGACACTGGTTTTTACAGTAGGTACAGCCTTTTCACTGACCGCCTGTTTACAAAAAGTTCAGTCTCCGACCGGTCATCTTGAGTAAACCCTGTACCTCTTTCCACGCTGAACCAAAGGAGGGTTCCGGTCCGCCTCTCCAGCAGCAGGTCGTGGGGCAGAGGACGATTCAGTATTCGGAGGACCCAATCCTCAATGGCCTTTTGGTATTCCCAGGCGTCAGTGGCGTGGGCCGTTACTCTCCAGGGCACCATGGGGTTGAAAGCGTCAAAGTGCTTGCTCTTACTGGGTTGTTCACTCTACCTGGGCGGCTTGCTCCTGCTGGGCGACGGAGTGGGATCTCGGTGCCGCCTCCACCGTGCCAGTTGGCGAGGGGAATGCGGGCCTCTCCGTCGCCGATCCATGGAATAGTTGAGAGAGCCGGATCTCCTCCACGACTTCCTTTAGTTCAGGGAGGTCATCCCCACACACCATGGCCCCCCAGTCAGGTTTCGGAAGGGCCTTCTGGCTTGGCTGCTCACTTTCCATCTTGTGTCTCTCTCTACTTTGGCTGAGATCATTGGAGAAGAAGGAGGGGCTTGAAGGAAGGAGCTTCTGCGTCCTCTGCGAACACTGTAGGATCGCTCCCTGTAGGCAGGGCTAGAGTTTCCTGCTTTAGAGAAGGGCGGTCCTGGATTTTCCCGCTCTGTTTGCTCAAGAAGAAGCTGCGCCATTACATGTAAAAATGGCGATTTAACCCCTGGGGTGCCAGAGTGCAGTATTTTGCGCCGGTCGCTCCGCAACAAACGCATTAAAGTCATTTTCAAAGGTGTTTTTGTCAATCCAGTAGGCTAGATAGTCTATAGGCACACAGATTTAGGGAATTCAGATCCTGTTCGTGACGCCAAATGTAATGTATGACAGGCGCTACTTGGGGTGCCTTTAAGATGTTATAAGAACTTTTGTTGTGACCCCAGTTGCATTTCAGCAATGAGGGCACAAGGCCCCCTTTTAGTAGATATGGTGGTTCCCAGGATAGGAATGCCAGAGTGGTATAAGGGTAGCCTATAATGTCCCTCTAGGTGTGGGTCCTTGTCACAGTGCTCCTACCTGGATACACTGGAACCTCAGGTGTGGTTGTCCATTACAGAAAGGGGAGTAATTGGATGGTGGGGAGGATGAAATACATTGAATCCAGACCTTGTGATGAACCTGACAACAGCTTTACTTGAATAAAGTTTCATCAGGCAACACTCTTCCAACTTTATCTTGGTCACCAGCAAGCTTTGGCATATATTCTGGCAAGCAAACACACTCAGATCTGCTACATCAGTTGCTCTCTAGCTCTGCTGTGCTGTCAGGATTAAATAGGAACTTTTCCTTTGCTGTATGCTGTAACTTAACTTTGTCATCTGGTCTGTCTCTGTCTTGCTTTATCTAGGGGAGCTTCCTCTCCCTGGCTCCTGAGGCTTGTAGCTTGGGCTTCCAGGTCCAACAGAGCCAATGGTGCTCTGCTGGCTTAGGCAGGGCTCGTCCAACAGAGACAAGCTCCCTGCAGCACAACCTCCCTTGGACAAGGGGTAGGCCAGACTGACCTTCACTAACTAAACTCCTCCCAAGAGGGGAAGAAGAGAATGGAAAGAAGGTTCCATCCTCTGTCCCCGTAGCTCTGCCATGCTTGCCGCCATCTGCTGGTGAACCAGGCACATTACATTAAACATAACAGTTGCATATACATATTTTGCAGGATTTGGAAATAAATGCATAAATAATGTTATGTAAACCGCATGAGATAGTGAAGAGGTGTAAGAGGTGGTAATACCACTCTGGGACATTACATGAGTTCAACCCCAAGAATACCATCTGAACTGTGAAGCATGGGGCTGGAAACATCATAATTTAGGGGTGGTTTTCTGCAAAGGGGACACAATGAATGCATTGTATTGAAGGGAGAATGGATGGGGCCATGTATCATGAGATTTTGGCCAACAACCTCCTTCCCTCAGTAAGAGCATTGTCACGCCCGTGTGTGGGAGGGAGACACCACACCGGAAGAAGAAGGAGAGGGAACAAGGAACAAGACCTGAAAGCTAGGGAATAAAGAAGGACACCTCCTAATCAAATCCCTAGTCACAGTCCTGACTGGCTATCAGTATGAACAGACCCCAAAGGTAGGTGAATTCATACTCAGGAGTACCTAGAGTCCTAATTCGTCCTATAAGACCCTGGCGATAGTGACAGGACTGAGACTACCTGTTCCTCCAGAAATGAAGGACGAACAGGAGTCTCCCTCAGGCCTACAACACGCTTGGTGTTGCAATTTTTGTGATGTAAGGTGACCAAAAATGGCTTTTTTGCACTGCTTTTATATATATATATTTTTTGCGGTGTTCACCTGAGGGGTTAGGTCATGTGAAATTTTTATAGTGCTGGTTGTTACAGAAATGCCGATACCTTTTTTTTTTACTTATTTCACTTTAACACAATAGCATTTTTGAAACCAAAATAATGATGTTTTAGTTTCTCCATATTCTGAGAGCTATATTTTTTAAAACTTTTGGGTGATTTTCTTATGTAGGGGCTAGTTTTTTGGAGGATGAGGTGACTTTTTGGGGTCATACACCTTTTTGATCGCTGGTGTTGCACTTTTTGTGATGTAAGGTGCCAAAAATAGCTTTTTTTGACAGTTTTGACACGGAGTGGATCATGTGATATATTTATAGAGCCGGTAGTTACAGACTTTCTTTTTTCTATTTTTTATTATAAAATCAGGGGAAAGGGGCACTTTTTAATTTTTTTCATTGAAACTTTTTTTTTTAAACCATTTTTTCTTTTTAAATACTTTATTTCTGTCCCACTATGGGACTTCAAGTTTTTTGGGTCAGATTCCCTGTGCAATGCATTACAATACATCTGTATTGTAATGCATTGCCTGTTAGTGTATTATACTGAGTAATACACTAACAGGTTGCCTGGGGCTGGATCTCCTCGGCTTCTGTAGAAGGCAGGTCCCGACACCTTGCAAGGCATTGGGAAGCCTCTGCAAGGCATTGAACTGTCTTCTCACCCATCAGGTCCCCGATGGGCTCCCTCACCCGCTGCACCCGCTGCATAAAAGGGGTTAATCTGCTGGAATTGGCTTTTACAACGATGCTGGCGGATACAGCAGGGGCACGGCGGATACAGCAGGGGCACGGCGGTGCGCGCCTCTGCAGAGATCACGCGCGCACCACTCCAGTGTCCGCCCAATCACCATGACTTAATAGTATATGAAAATGTGACAAGTCACCTGTACTATTACGTAATGTGTCGAGAAGGGGTTAAATTAGCACAATAGCAACACCTGGAGGTTAGAGGTGTGGCCAGTATCAGAAACAACATAGACGCCTATTAATCCAGAAGGAAACCTGTCAGATCAAAGCACGTGTTGCCAGTCTCACAGATTTTCTGCCACCCACTGTCGCGGGTATATCCTTGACAGTACCCCCCTTTTACGGGTGACCTCCAGGCATCCAGGACCGACCGTTTTATGGGTGAGACCTGTGAAAAGCTTTCACCAAACATCTGGCATTCACGTCAGATGCCGGTACCCACATCCTTTCCTCTGGTCCATAACCCTACCAGTGAACAAGATTCTGAAGAGATCTACGAAGGACTGTAGAATTAATAATCTTGGCAATCTGGAACCCCAAACTACCATCCACCATGACAGGAGCAGGTGGCAAGGAAGATGGCTCCAAGGGTTCCTCATATCTCTTCAACAAAGATTTATTAAAAACATTTTGTATTTTCAGAGAGCGAGGAAGTTCTAAATGAAAAGCTACAGGATTAATAATGGCACTGATCTTATATGGACCAATAAATCTTGGACCCAACTTCCAAGAAGGTACCTTCAACTTAATATTTTTTGTGGACAGCCACACAAAATCACCCACTCTTAGGTCCGGACCATTTATACATTTCCTTTCAGCCACACGTTTATACTTGTTGCCCATATTCATCAAGTTATTTTGAATTCTTCGCCATATGGATGATAATGACGACGAAAAACGTTCTTCCTCAGGGATACCAAAAGTATCTCGACCAGAAAATGTGCCAAACTGCAGGTGAAACCTATTGTCACGGCTTGAAAGCTGTTTGCCGTGACACTTTCGCCACGCATGCTGGTTGCCAGTGGCGTAGGGATCGCCATAGCAGCCATAGCAGTGGCTATGGGGCCCTACGCCACTGGGGGCCCGTCCGGGCCGCCTTCTGTTGATTATTATTTTTTGTTTTTTACACACACTACACACAGTGGCGTATCTACCGGCGCCCGGCAGCGTGTGTGACAGTTTATTTTCAAGTTAGTTAAATATCATGTTCAGGGCCCCTTCACAGCAGCGGCGAAGTCTCCTGATGTGTCTGGGTACCCACAACCTCCAATGTATCAGTGTATCAGAGGCAAAGCATTAACCCACACAGCCATAAAGGCTGCATTGTAACTGATTGAAAAAGTATGAGACTTCTACTGTTTTAGCTGGCTAAGTGTACATCTATACACATGACAGCTGCCCCCAACACACCCAGCACTGCTATATCTCTATATGACAGCTGCCCCAGCACACTCAGCTCTGCTATATCTCTATATATGATAGCTGCCCCAGCACACCCAGCTCTACTACATCTATACACATGATAGCTGCCCAAACACACCCAGCTCTGCTACATCTATACACATGACAGCTGCACCAGCACACTCAGCTCTACTATATCTCTATATATGACAGCTGCCCCAGCAAACCCAGCCCTACTACATCTATACACATGACAGCTGCCCAAACACAGCCAGCTCTGCTACATCTATAAACATGACAGCTGCCCCAGCACACTCAGCTCTACTATATCTCTATATATGACAGCATGACAGCTGCCCCAGCAAACCCAGCTCTACTACATCTATACACATGACAGCTGCCCAAACACAGCCAGCTCTGCTACATCTATACACATGACAGCTGCCCCAGCACACTCAGCCATGCTATATCTCTATATATATATATGTATAGCAATACTTAGAGATATATAGATGTAGCAAACCTGGGTGTACTGGGGCAGCTATCATATATAGAGATATAGCAGAGCTGAGTGCGCTGGGACAGCTGTCATATAGAGATATAGCAGTGCTGGGTGTGTTTGGGCAGCTGTCATGTGTATAGATGTAGTAGTGCTGGGTTTGCTGGGGCAGATGTCATATATAGAGATATAGCAGAGCTAAGTGTGCTGGGACAGCTGTCATATAGAGATATAGTAGTGCTGGGTGTGTTTGGGCAGCTCTCATGTGCATAGATGTAGCAGAGCTGGGTTTGCTGGGGCAGCTGTCATATATAGAGATATATTAGAGCTGAGTGTGCTGGGACAGCTGTCATATAGAGCTATAGCAGTACTGGTTGAGTTTGGGCAGCTGTCATGTGTATAGATGTAGCAGAGCTGGGTTTGCTGGGGCAGCTGTCATATATAGAGATATAGCAGAGCTGAGTGTGCTGGGACAGCTGTCATATAGAGATATAGCAGTGCTGGGTGTGTTTGGGCAGCTGTCATGTGTATAGATGTAGCAGAGCTGGGTTTTCTGGGGCAGCTGTCATATATAGAGATATAGCAGAGCTGAGTGTGTTGGTATCTGATACTGGCACATGGGGGGAGAGAGGCATTTGATACTGCCACTTTCTTGGGGGGGGGGGGGGAGATGGCACTATGATATACTGGGACATGGGGGGGAAGAGAGAGGCACTTGATACTGGCATGTGAGGGGGGGGTTGGCACTTGATACTGGGACATGGGTGGGTTTGGCACTATGATACTGTGATACTGGCATATGGGGGGGAGGAGAGAGGCACTTGATACTGGCATGTGGGGGGGGGGGGGGTTGGCACTTGATATTGGCACATGGGGGGGAGGAGAGAGGCACTTGATACTGGCACATGATGGGGGGCATCTATGGGGACACTTACTGGCACATTATTGGGGGGCATTATGGGGGACACTAGGCCGGCAGCCTATCAGAGGCCGGACACTGAGGGGCATCTACTGGGGCACTATATATGGGGCATTTTATACTGGTACATTATGGGGGGCACTAGGAGGGAGGGGGGGGGGGGAGAGGAGCACTATGGGGGCATTTACTGGGGGCACTATATAGGGGTATTTTATACTGGCACATTATGGGGGCACTATGGGGACATTAGCTGAACTGGGGGCATTAGAAGGGGGTATTTTTTGCACTGTCACATTCTAAGGAGAATTATTTCTACTGGGGGGGCATTATGGTGGGCTTTATTACTCCCCCATGGTATGACCCCCTAGTAGCAGCACAGCCTCTCCCTGCTATCCCTCTGCCCCTTCCCCAAATCCTTATTATGAAATCTTTCTCATTAGGGTAAAACACAACATCAGCTCCACGAGCCCCCCAAAGTGTTGAAGTGGCGTCCGAGATCCCCAAGGGCCAAGCCAAGTAACTGTAAGTTTTCATATGAAATATGTTTATGTTATACACATATAGCCTACACTGTGCCACACAATATACAGTATACTGCTACACTGTGCCAAAGGTGTGGGGTTTACACAGGAGGAGGGAGGTGCGAAGCGCACTGGGGGGGCCCTTACAAATATTTTCTGTGGGGCCCAGTCACTTCTAGTTACGCCCCTGCTGGTTGCCGATGGCAATGTGTTGCTGTTTTTTCATGTGTGTGCACCTTCCCTTCTAGTGAGCACGGGGTTAAGGTGTGTGATAGGTGGAGCTGGGTGTGGCCTCTTGGCTCTTATAGTCTTGGTGTTGAGAAGCTGAGGTCAGATTCACTTCAGCCTTTTTTGGGGGCTGGATGCAATGCTCCTTTCTGGGCATTTCCAGCTGTCCTGTCCTTGAGGGCCACCTTGTGGGACATTGAGGTCCTTGCCTATGTCTACCCTTCCCTATTGTTGTTATGTGTGGTGCTGCACTTATGGGTTGATGTTTGTCTAGTTGTTTGTTCCATGTGATGTTTGTCCATGCTGTGGATGATCCCACATGGTTGCTAGACATGTCCTGTTTGTTGTACCTCCGGAAGGGGGTCCTTGGGGTTCCCCAGAGGGGGAACTACAAGACAGCAAGCTGTGGATTTCGGTAAGTGATCTTGTCGTTCTGTTGTCTGTGGTCATCTGGCCACAGGACACTTACCTGCCGTTTTGTTGTTGCTTGCTGTCTCCTCCTTCTTACTAGGCATGTGGGAGACTCCGATTCATCTGTGTCGTGGATAAATCGGCCGTCTATTATTTCTGACTTCCATATTGCAGGGACCGATAGGGTCAGCAGGACCCAGGTTCCGGTGCATGAGCCCTCCTACCATCTGGGTTCGCTCATGCGGTTAGGAGGTCAGGGATAGGATGAGGGTGGTGATAGGAGGTGACCATCTACCTTATCCTGGCTTCCAGGCCTAGTAGCTTTCCTTAATTTCAGTCATTAGACAGTGGGGAGTTTCCCCTACTGCCCATCGTGACACCCATATGCCCCAAAAAAAGGAGACTTCCCAGTGGACTCCTGTCTATGATTATTTATGGCAAACTCTACCAGAGACAAAAACGAGGACCATTCCTCCTGGTTCTCAGAGACAAAACATCTTAAGCAAATCTCCAGACTCTGATTAGTGCTCTCCGTCTGTCCGTTCGACTGAGGATGAAAAGTGGAAGAAAAAAGACAGTTGTAACCCCAGCCGAGTACAGAACACCTTTCAGAAACTGGACACAAATTAGTGTCCCGATCCAGGACCCCGTAAGAGGGAATACCATGACGTTTCACAATGTTGTCAACATACACTTGAGCAAGTGTTTTAGCATTAGGTAGGCCAGGTAATGCAATAAAATGCACCATTTTACTAAAATGATCAACTACCACCAGAATAACTGTCTTTCCTGATGAATTACGCAGATCCGTGATAAAATCCATAAATAACTGGGTCCATGGTCTGCACAGGATGGGTAACGGAAGTAGAGATCTAGAAGGCCGAGTATGTGTCACCTAAGCACATGCACAGGTACAACAAGTGAATACATAGTCCTCAACATACTTACACAACCCCGGGCACCAGAATTTACGATATATGAGGTCGGCAGCGGATCTACTCCCAGGGTGTCCCGTAAGAACCGTACAGTGATGTTCCTCAAACACCTTGTGGCGCAATTCTGCTGGCACAAACAATTTCCCAGAGGGGCAAGGATCCGGTGCGTCTCCCTGAGCCTCTAATACCTTAACCTCTAGGTCAGGGTATAGAGCGAATATCACCATCTCTTCCGCCAGTATAGGACTCAGAAAACTATGTGACAAGGCATCTGCCTTGATGTTCTTAACCCCCGGACGATAAGTGACACTGGAATTCAATCTAGTAAAAAACAACGACCATCTAGCCTACCTCGGGTTCAATCGTTTAGCCGAATCTAAGTAGGCCAGATTTTTGTGATCAGTGAACACAGTGATTGGATGAATCGCCCCTTCCAACCAATGGCGCCATTCCTCAAAAGCCTACTTAATGGCCAGCAGCTCTCTATTACCCACATCGTAAATTCTCTCTGCGGCAGAGAGCTTTTTAGAGAAAAAGGCACATGGACGCCATTTACCTGGTGACGGGCACTGCGACAAAATTGCTCCTTCCCCCACCTCGGACGTGTCCACTTTCACAATGAAAGGATGTGAAACATCAGGCTGCACCAGTATAGGGGCAGAAGCGAAGCACTCCTTAACCGCAGAAAAGGCTCGCAATGCCGAATCAGACGACACTAAGACATCCGTCCCTTTCTTAGTCATGTCAATTAGGGGTTTTACCACTGTTTTATAGATCTGAATAAATGTTCAGTAATAGTTGGTGAACCCCAAAAACCGCATAAGAGCCTTTAGATTTTTGGGACGATCACAGTCCAATACCGCACAGACTTTCTCTGGATCCATTCAAAAAACCTGAAGGTGACAACAGGTATTTTTGTACAGCAAAAACACACTTCTCTAATTTTGCGTAAAACTTATTATCACTAAGGATCTGCAACACCTGTCTAACGTGATTCTGATGTGTCTCCATGTCGGGAGAATAAATTAGTATGTCATCTAAATATACAACTACAAACCTCCCCACCAGGTGATGAAAAATGTAATTCACAAAAAGCTAGAAAACCACAGGAGCATTGGTCAACCCAAAAGGCATGACCAGGCTCTCAAAGTGACCCTCTGGAGTATTATAAGCCGTCTTCTATTTATCCCCTTCCTTGATCCTGACTAGATTTTATGCCCTCCTTAAGTCCAACGTGGAGAACACTTTGGCACCAACAATCTTGTTAAACAAATCAGGAATCAAAGGAAGGGGGTAAGGATCATGGCCAGTAATCCGATTGAGTTCACGAAAATCCAGACATGGCCGAAGACCTCCATCTTTTTTTTTTTACAAAAAAGAACCCTGTTGCCACAGGAGACTTGGAAGGTCTTATGTGTCCCTTAGCCAAACTCTCAGCAATATATTCTCTCATGGATAGTCTTTCAGGTCTAGAAAGGTTATACATCCTAGACTTGGGTAACTTAGCCCCGGGAATAAGGCTGATAGGACAATCATACTCCCTATACAGAGGTAAATCCTGACATCCACTCTCAAAAAATGCATCTGCAAAATCATAAATAAAATAGGGTAATGTCTTAGTAGTTAAAACACAAAAGATGTATTCAGACAATTGTCTACACAATAATCACCCCAATCCCGAATCTGTTTAGCTTGCCAATCAATAGTTGGATTGTGCCTGCTTAACCACGGTAAACCCAGAACTACCGGAATGGGGAGACCCTTCAACATAAAGCACGAGATAAATTCCTGATGAAAGTCACCCATTCTTAATCTGATATTATACACAACTTGAGACAAACACTTCTGAGCTAAAGGTGCAGAATCAAAAGCAAAAATGGAAATGTTTTCTCTAATGCACTCGGTGACAAACCGTGCATACAAACAAACTGAGCATCAATCAGGTTCACCCCTGCCACCTCAATCCCTACAATCTTTGACTCTAGCGCCAGTCAAATCGGGTACTACCAGTCAAAGACAAATGCACATTCTCTGACACTCCTCTCACCCCTCCAAGAGTCAGCCTCCCAGATAACCCCTGACAAAACTGTCGTTCCACTCACTATCCGTAGCCCACTGCCTAAACTCCGAGCAATAAATTTCCACAGAACGATCTCCCTGACGAAGGCCACGCAGCTTGGTTTCGGCCAGGGAGGTCCAATCCGGGTCATGATAGATCAGACCCAAGGCTTTGAAAAATTCGTCCACCGACCAGAGAGGCTGCGTTACGGTCAGCATAGATAAAGCCCATGACTGCTCATCCCCCTTAAGCAAAGAAATCACCACACCGACTCTCTGTTCCTCATCACTAGTAATGAGCGGCAGGGATCATAATCAAATTCGTGATATTTCGCAAATATTTTAAATATTCGCAAATTCATATATTCAATATATTCGTCATTCTTTTTTTTACGTGAAAATTGGCAAGGTAATGATCGTGTAATATGCGAATATTGCGCGCTCAATACAGCGATGGGTCAAAAATCAATATATAGCACTATAGAATATAGTGCTATATATTAGTTTTTAGAATATTTGAATATTTAGAATAGTTCTAGAATATTCGAACATTCAAATATTTAGAATAATGCTATATATTTGTTTTTTTTTGAATATTCATAATTTTTATCCATCTGAAGTCATGATTCCTCCCTGCTTAAGTTGCTTGTGGGCCAATGACTCATTGGCCCACAAGCAAGAAGCAGGGAGGAATCGTATTCAGATGGAAAAAAAATTACGAATATTCGTCATTACGAATATATAGCACTATATTCTAAATATTTGCAAATTCTCAAAGTGCCGGTATTCGAGATTAAAATTTGCTATTCGAATATTCGCACTCAACACTACTCATCACCAGATAAGTGTGGACATAGCCTAAAATATAGTTTACACGCCTAAAATGAAATGATCACGTCCCCCAGAACATCTGTCTGGGAGAGCAACTTTAGGCTCCAGACAGGTCTGGTAACCACCACCACAAGGACCAACAGCCTGTGGTCTCTGGATCTGAGAGCTGGTCGTGCGGAGATCAGCTACTTCCAAAGATAGACTCTGTAGCTGTCCTGCAGCAATCGGGTCCATGACTGCACTTAAATTAACAAAAAAAATTACGGTTTGGTGGTTTAAAATGACACACTCATGTGTGGAAGGGAGACACCACATCGGAAGAAGAAGGAGAGGGAACAAGGAACAAGACCTGACAGCTAGGGAAAAAAGAAGGACACCTAATCAAATCCCTAGTCACAGTCCTGATTCGCTATCAGTATGAACAGACCCCAAAGGTAGGCGAGTCCATACGCAGGAGTACCTTGAGTCCTAACTCACCCTATAAGACTCTGGCGATAGTGACAGGACTGAGACTACCTGTTCCTCCAGAAAGAAAGGACGAACAGGAGTCTCCCTCAGGCCTACAACAAAGGGCAGGGGAAAAACAACACACAGATAAACTAAAACACAATGCAAAAGGGAAAGGAAAAACTTAACTTTTCAGTAGTTATGGCAGCAACAGGAACTCAGCCGAGAACCAAACACCAGCAGACCAAGGATACCACTGAAGCTATAAACCGCACAGCATTGTGGGAGAAGCAACTATAAATAAGGAAAGTTAAATGACCACAATAGCAACACCTGGAGGTTAGAGGTGTGGCCAGTATCAGAAACAACTCAGACGCCTATTGATCCACATGGAAACCTGTCAGATCAAAGCACATGTTGCCAGTCTCATAGATTTTCTGTCACCCACTATCGCGGGAACGTCTGTATGTCTCGTCCATGACAAGCATTGATGATGGGTCATTCCTGGATATTCCAGCAGGACAATGACCCAAAACACACAGCCAGGGCAACTAAGGAGTGGTTAAGTAAGAAGAATTTCAAGTTCCTGGTGTGGCCTAGCCAGTCTCCAGAACTAAGGCCAATCGAAAATATGTGGAGGTAGCTGAAACTCAATGTAGCCCAGTAACAGCCCTGAAACCTGAAAAATATTGAGAAGATCTGTATGGAGGAATAGGCCACAATCGCTGCTCCAGTATGCGCAAACTTTGTCAAAAACTGCAGGAAACATCTGACCTCTGTAATTGCACAAAGGTTTTTGTACCAAATATTAAGTTCAGTTTTTCTATTGTATCAAATACTTATTTCATGTAATATAAAGTAAATTAATTATTTAAAAATAATATAATGTGATTTTCTGGATTTTTTTGTTTAGATTCTCACACAGTTGAAGTGTACCTACAATAAAAATGACAGACCTCTCCATTCTTTGTAGATGGGAAAGCTTGCAACATCACCAGTGTATAAAATACTTATTTTCCACACTGTATATGTATTGTCTAAGAAGTACTCTTTCTCATTATGGAGCGTCCCTAGTATCCTGAGTACGTGTGCACAGTAGTGTAGGCCAGGCAATCTCCCTATGAGTTTCTGGGAAAAATATTCAAATTAGCTTTCCTAAACCTATCTGATGCCAGCAAACATGTTAGACATGATAACTGGCATATATTTTCCTCAGAAATCAAAAGGAGCGTTGTCTAGCCTACAATTGTCATCTCATATATTAACTGGTCTCCATAGTAGAAATAGTACCCACCGAGAGGTTCCCCTTAAAGGGGTTATCCTACCTCATCATGTCCTCTTTATTATGTGTATAACTATATTCTAATTAATGTTGTAATGTATTTCCATTTTCCATTATGTCTCTGTGACCCATTAGTTGTAATTTTCAAACCCTTTAGAGCCTACTTGTAGAGGCTGGCACATGTGCATTACCTCCTGGCCCCGGCCACCTTGTATCTATAAAAGCTTCCATACCCGGACGCAACTTCTTTCTCCAATAGAACAGCAACAGGGCATGCGTTACAGCCTTGGCGCTGTTCTATACAACTGTTACAACAGAGAAAAGAACAATCTGCTGAAGGTTCCCTATGCCAAGGTTGCTAATAATTATAATAGACTAGCAGCCTCGGGAGCTCGAGAGTGCACACGTTCTGCTTGCCTGGGCCATCACTCAAAGGAAGTGGCTCCGTCCCCACCAGCAAAGAAACGGTGCTCACAGACCTGCAGGGCAGAGATTAATTCACCTGAAGATATATAATCAGTATAGCAAAGTCAGACAACACTTTCAGTGATTCTATTTTGGAGAAACTTCAGATGAACCAGAGCTACCTCCAAATTAACATTTAACTGAAAGTGAAAGAAAATTACACCACACAAAAGCTTACATTTCTCTTAAATAAATATGCAGGCTAGTCCCTTTTTTCAGAAGAACAAGAGAACCAAAATGTCTCAAGAGAAATTGCTTTACTTGGTTGACAGGCCTTGTGGTGTACTCTTTGGGGTGCTCTTTATCATTAGGGAGACCAAAAACTATGCATGCGTATTGTATGCAAAACGACACTAGTCTTGGAAGAGCACATGCAAATTTAATATCTTAATTTGGCTGGCATAAGAAAAGATTCTTCTCTGTTTTGGAAGAAAAGTTAATTTGAATATCTTTTCCAGATATCCAAAAAGATGCAAATTTCAGTGGAGGCTGCACATGGCCAATACCCGTGTTTTGTGGACCTCAAAATGGATATGGTTGACAAGTACTACTGTGAGTATTTTCCAGCCGATCCTCAGCTCTTCTGTCGGTTCCCATCATAGTCAATAGTGACGGACGGAATTCCGGCAACACATGGCAGTGATGGATAAAGCAGGTTGTTCCCGACCAGAACAGCCTGCCGGATCTGCTTAAAAGCAGATGCGAAACAGGCATAATAATCAGGAAAGTGCTGCCAATAATGAATGGAACAGAATGAGGTATGACTGGGGTAGTAATTGTTCCTCCCACATTCACTTTGTGGTGCAAATAAGTGCCAATGGATGTGTTATCATTAGTGTTGAGCGAACCCGAACTGTAAAGTTCGGGTTCATACCGAACTGTAGGATTTTTGGACCCCGGACCCGAACCCGAACATTTCCGTAAAAGTTCGGGTTCGGTGTTCGGCAATTTATTGGCACTTTTTGAAAGGCTGCAGAACAGCCAATCAACAAGCGTTTGACTCTGTGCCCTTAGAAGCCATCACAGCCATGCCTACTAATGGCATGGCTGTGATTGGCCAGTGCAGCATGTGACCCAGCCTCTATATAAGCTGGAGTCACGTAGCGCTGCATGTCACTCTGCTGTGCTTAGTGTAGGGATAGGATGCTGCTGCTGTGAGGGAGAGAATAGGAAAGAAACTTTAATCAGAACTGCAATTGAACTCAGCGATCTACATAGATTTTGTTGTGTGGGTGCAGTGCACAATCTTTTTAACCTGCCCTGAGCCCAGTGACAGAAAAAAATAACTTTTATCCGTCTGCTAGTTAGGTGGACGGCAGCGGCCATTTTATGCAAGTTCAGTGCACCAGCACTGCATATGTGCTTTTGTGACATTGAAATCCAAACTTGAAATACTGCAATAATAATCTGGGTTAAAAAAACACCAATTTTTGGCAATATCCTACATCTGGTGCCTTTGCAGCATTAGTCAGTGTGCAATTTAAGCTAGAAATATAGCTAGAAATATGCATTTGTATGTGTGAAATTCAAGCTTTATATACTGCTGTCATATTCTGTTATTAAAAAAAAACACCCATTTTGGGCAAAATACTTAATATTGCAGCCTTTGCTGTATCTGTGATTATTAAAAACAAGCTTGAAATCCAAACTTGAAATACTGCAATAATAATCTGGGTTAAAAAAAACACCTATTTTTGGCAATAACCTCCATCTTGGGCCTTTGCCGCATTAGTCAGTGTACAATTTAAGCTAAAAATACAGCTATAATTTTCTGGGTTTTAAAAAAACACCCTTTTTGGGCAAAATACTCATTTTTACAGCCCTTACGGCATCTGTACGTGTGAAATTCAAGTTTTATATACTGCTGTCATATTCTGTTATTCAAAAAACACCAATTTTGGGCAAAATACTTAATTTGTGGCCTTGTCTGTATCTGTCAGTGTGAAATTCAAGCGTTATATACCGCTGTCATATTCTGTCATAAAAAAAACACTGTTTTTGGTCAAAGTACTTAATATTGCAGCCTTTGCTGATTCTGTTATTGTTAAAACAAGCTTTAAATACTTCAATAATTTCCTGGGTTTTAAAAAACACAAAATTTTGCCAATACCCTCCATCTTGGGCATCTGCCACATTAGTCAGTGCGCAATTTAAGATAGAAATACAGCTACAATTTTCTGTGTTTTAAAAAACACCCATTTAGGGAAAAATACTTAATGTGCAGCCTTGTCTGCATCTGTCAGTGTGAGATACACTCTTTAGATACTGCTGTGCTATTATGCTATTAAAAAAACACCCATTTTGGGCAAAATACTTAATTTGCGGCCTTGTCTGCATCTGTACGTGTGAAATTCAAGCGTTATATATTGCTGTCATATTCTGGTATTAAAAAGACACACATTTAGGGCAAAATTCCTAATTTTGCAGCCTTGTCTGCATCTGTATGTGTGAGATACACCCTTTAGATACTGTTTTCTATTTTGCTATTAAAAAAACACCCATTTAGGGCAAAAATCTTAATTTTGCAGCCTTTGCTGCATATGTCATTGTGAGATACACACTTTACATACTGCTGTACTATTCTGGTATTAAATAAACACCCAGTTTGGGCAAAAATCTTAATTTGCGGCCTTGTCTGCATCTGTACGTGTGAAATTCAAGCGTTATATACTGCTGTCATATTCTGGTATTAAAACACCCCTTTTGGGCAAGATCCTAAATTTGAGAAATATGATGAGAGCTTCAAATAAGGGAAGTGGCCCCGGTCGTGGTGTTGCTGGTGGAGCTCCTGTTGCAGGGAGATGACGTGGTCGAACTGTGCCAGCTACAAGCACAAGTGAAACACCTTTCTCAGGTGCGAGTAGGCGACAAAACCTTCAGCGGTATTTGGTCGGGCCTAATGCGGCTCTACGAATGGTGAGGCCAGAACAAGTACAGGCGATAGTAGATTGGGTTGCTGACAGTGCCTCCAGTTCCTTTACATTGTCTCCCACCCAGTCTTCTGCTGAAAGATCAGAGTTAGCACCTGCAGCCGATGTCCATCAGTCTTTCATCTCACCCCCTTGCAAATCAGCCAAGCAGTCTGAGCTCCAAGTCATGCAGCAGTCTATTCTGTTTTTTGATGACTCTGCTAGCAGGGTTTCCCAGGGCCATCCACCTAGCCCTGCCCAGAAGTGGAAGATATTGAGTGCACCAATGCCCAACCACTTATGTTTCAAGATGAGTACATGGGAGGACCACTGCAGCACATCTCGGATGATGACGAAACACAGGTGCCAACTGCTGTGGCTTTCGAAAGTGTCCAGACCAACAAGGAGGCCAGGGGTGAAGACTGGGTGGTAGATGATGTGGAGGACGATGAGGTCCTCGACTCCACATGGAATCAAGGTTATGCGAGTGACCTGTGTAGTTCGGAGGAAAAGGCTGTGGTCGCACAGAGCCACCAGCACAGCAGAAGAGGGAGCAGGGTGCAAAAGCGGAGTGGCCATCCCTAGTCAGTACGCCTGCTACTGCCCAATGCAGCAAGGGACTGAGCACACCAAAGCCAGCTCCAAGGAGTTCCCTGGCGTGGCAGTTCTTCAGACAATGTGCTGACGACAAGACACGAGTGGTTTGCACGCTGTGCAATCAGAGCCTGAAGCGAGGCATAAAAGTTCTCAACCTGAGCACAACCTGCATGACCAGGCATTTAAGTGCAAAATATGAGCTGCAGTGGAGTAGACACCTCAAAAACCAAGAAAGGTCTCTGGCTACTCCTGCTTCCTCTTATGCTGCAGTCTCGGCCTCTTCAGCCACCTCTGGAGTGACAGTGCCACCTACCACCCCGCAAACAGAGGATCTTCCAGAAACACCACCATCTGGGTCACCAAGCATCTCCACAATGTCCTACGGAAGCGTTCAGCTCTCCATCTACCAAACACTGGAGAGGAAGAGGAAGTACCCCCCTACCCACCCGCGAACCCTGACCCTGAATGCCAGCATTTCAAAATTACTGGCCTTTGAAATGCTGTCATTCCATCTGGTGGAGAAGGAGAGTTTTAAAAGCCTTATGGCGGTGGCTGTCCCACAGTACGTCGTGGTCAGCTGCCACTACTTTTCCAGGTGTGCCATCCCTTCCCTGCACAGCCAAGTGGGGGACAAAATCAGGTGTGCACTGCGCAACGCCATCTGTGGCAAGGTGCACCTCACTACGGATACGTGGACCAGTAAGCACGGTCAGGGACATTATACCTCCATAACAGCACACTGGGTAAATGCAGTGGTGGCTGGGCCTGAGGCGGATAGCAGTTTGACGCATGTCCTTCCACCACCGAGGATTGAAGGGCGCTTCAGTTTGCCTCCTGTTGCTTCCTCCTCCTCTACCGGCTCCTCATCCGGTCAGCGTAACACCTTCACCACCAACTTCAGCACAGCCAGACGTAAACGACTGCAGGCAGTTTTAAAACGTATCTGTTTGGGGGAAAAACCCCACATTGCGCAGGAGCTGTGGACGGGCCTTGAACAACAGACCGATGAGTGGTTGGTGCCAGTGAGTCTCAAGCCCGGCCTGGTGGTGTGTGATAATGGTCGAAAATCTCGTAGCAGCTCTGGGACTAGCCGGTTTGACACACATCCCTTGCCTGGCGCATGTGCTGAATTTGGTAGAGCAGAGATTCCTTAAAAATTACCCCGATATGGTCAGAGCTTCTGCATAAAGTGCGGGCCGTCTATGCGCGCTTTCAGCGTTCTCACCCTGCCTCTGCTCGCCTGTCAGCACTGCAGCGTAACTTCGGCCTTCCCGCTCACCGCCTCATATGCGACGTGCCTACAAGGTGGAACTCCACCTTGCACATGCTGGCCAGATTGTGCGAGCAGCAGCAGGCGATAGTGGAGTTTCAGCTGCAGCACACACGGGTGAGTCGCTCTGCGGAACAGCACCACTTCACCACCAATAAGTGGGTCTCCATGCGAGACCTGTGTTCCTTGTGGCGCTGTTTCGAGTACTCCACCAACATGGCCAGTGCCGATAACGCCGTTCTCAGAGTTACTATCCCACTTCTATGCCTCCTTGAAAAAAACACTGCTGGCGATGATGGAAGAGGATGTGGCACAGGAGGAGAAGGAGGAGGAAGAGGGATCATTTCATAGGGTTTCCGGCCAGTCATTCGCAAGTGGCTCCAAGGGTGGGTTCCTGCACCCACAAACGCCAGGTACACAATTGTCCAGCCAGGGCACAGTTCTGGAGGATGAGGAGGTGGAGGATGAGGAGGTAGAGATGGAGGAGGAGGAACAATGTTCACAGCAGGGTGGCACCCAGACCAGCTCATGGCCATCACTGGTACGTGGCTGGGGGGATTCAGAGGACACAGACGATACACCTCCCACAGCGGACAGCTTTTCGTTGCCTCTGGGCAGCCTGGCACACATGAGGGATTACATGCTGCAGTGTCTCTGCAATGACCGCCGAGTTACCCACATTCTAACTTGTGCTGATTACTGGAGAGTGATCGTAAGATGCGCGAGTACAAGCGCACGCTGGTAGACACGCTGCTGGTGGCATTCCCACCTGACAGCTGGGGCACAGTGGAAGCACAAGGCAAAGGCAGAGGAAGAGGTCGCCAACGCAGCTGGGGCATCGCCAGCACCTCAGAAGGCAGGGTTAGATGGCTGAAATGTGGAAAAGCTTTGTCAGCACGCCACAACAACCAGCACCACCAGCTGATATGGAACATCTTAGCACGAGGCAGCATTTCAGCAACATGGTGGAGCAGTATGTGTGCACACGCATACACGTATTGAATGATGGGTCTGCCCCCTTCAACTTCTGGGTCTCCAAATTGGGCACATGGCCTGAGCTTGCCCTTTACGCCTTGCCCTGCAGCCAGTGTATTTAGCATGGCAGGGGGCGTTATCACAGACAAGCGCAGCCACCTGTCCACAGCCAATGTGGACAAGCTCACATTCATTAAAATGAACCAGGCATGTATCCCACAGGACTTGTCCGTACCTTGTGCAGAATAAACATGTATACCGGCCTTAACCAGCCATTGTTATACTACAGCGCAATAGCTCATTCTTGTATTTTGGATATTTCACACTCTTTTGGAGTGTACCCTAATAAAAAAAAAAAAAAAATTAAAACCAAAAACCAGTGTTGGCTACCTCGTGCTCCTCCACTGCCGCTTCCACCTACACCGCTACGTCCACTGCCTCCTCAAATTCACTAATTTGTCTGTTAAATTTTCGGGTTAAATTCACCAATTTTTGGGTGTGATATACCACTGCTATACCTAGTAGACAGGTAAAAAAAAAAATCACTTTTTTGTCTATTACATTTTTGGGTAAAATTCAATAATTTTTGGGTGTCATATACCCATGCTCTACCTATTAGACAGGTAAAAGAAAAAAGAACTAATTTGTCTGTTACATTTTCTGGTTAAATTCACCAATTTTTGGCTGTGATATACGCCTGCTCTACCTAGTTGACAGCTTAATAAATTTCACACATTTTTCTGTTACATTTTCGGTGACATTTAACAGTTTTTGGCTGTGATAGACCCCTGCTCTACCTAGTAGACAGATTAATAAATTTCAAAAAAAAATTCTGTTACATTCTTGGGTGACATTTTACAATTTTTGCCGTGAATAAACCCTTGCTCTGCATAGGTGACAGGGACCAACATTTTTAAAAATAATCTGTTCCATTGGTGGCTGACATTAACCCATTTCTGGCGATGAAAAACCCCTGCTCTGCATAGGTGACAGGGACTTAAATTTCTCAAATTCGTCTTTAATTGGCCCTTTCATTCGATCCTACTGCTTTAATAACTTGGCCCACATTCCCGCTCCATCCCATTGCAGCCATTGACCTCCCTTGGATTAGGTCAATGGCTCCACGCTCCCTCTCCAGCGTGGAACCCTGATCCGCCGATAACCGTGATCAACATGGTAGGCTGAGAAAAGAACATCGAAAGTTGATAGAGAAGATATCCAAATAGATTGTGGACGTCACAGGGACGTGCGATCAGGCAGAAGTTATCTAGCGTCAACAAAGCGGCAGCAGGGCCTCTCCTGGCTAACGTTTCCAAATACTAAATACCCCAGTGACATTCCCTATAATTTTCTTATTAATCATTCCATTAACAGGGCATCTTAAGAGTCCTGTATTGTTATTTATCGTCACTACCTCCCTGAGTCCGGAGTGGGTAATTGCCTCCTTAACTTGGAAGTTTATACTTATATATTTTGTCCCACATTTTCGTTCAATTACATTTACTTTCATGCATTGACCTCCCTTGAATGTGTTATCACTTTCTCAGGCTCCCTCTCGGGCCTGGAACCCTGATTCCCTGCCACCCGTTATCACCATGGTAGGTGCATAAAAGAACATTGAAGGTTAATAGAGAAGATATCCAATTGGATCGTGGACATCACGGGGACGTGCGACATGGTGGAGCACTATGTGTGCATACGCCTACACGTACTGAATGATGGGTCTGCCCCCTTCAACTTCTGGGTCTCCAAATTGGGCATATGGCCTGAGCTTGCCCTTTACGCCTTGGAGGTGCTGGCCTGCCCTGCAGCCAGTGTATTGTCAGAACGTGTGTTTAGCACGACTGGAGGGGGTTATCACAGGTTATATTTCCCAATGTTTTGGGGTGTACCCTAATTAAAAAAAAATATAAATACATTTAAAACCAAAAAGCAGTGTAGGCTACCTCCTCCTCCTCAACTGCCGCTTCCACATACACCACCACATCTACCGCCTCCTCAACCTCCCACTCCATATGGACCTCGTCCTAGATCAAGATTATTATTTTTTATTTTTACGTATTTTATGTTATTTAAAGTCATTTCCCTATCCACATTTGTTTGCAGAGCATTTGCCATGCTCTTAACCACATTTTGCTGGCATCCCTCTAGCCCTTTCTATGACATTTTTGATGCCATTTTAGTGCTCAAAAGTTCGGGTCCCTATTGACTTCAATGGGGTTCGGTTTTGGGTCAAGTTCGGGTCCCGAACTCGAACTTTTTTGTGAAGTTCGGCCGAACCGTCGAACCTGAACATCCATGTGTCCGCTTAACTCTAGTTATCATCCATCGGTGCTCACACTGCCCAAACATCGGACAATGTAATACCAACCTATATCTGGGCATTCATCTGGTTACCATCTCTATGTAAACTGGGCACAAAGCCTGTTCATGTTGGCTATTGTCTGTGAGCTAATTCAATTATCCCACAGAAGACATCTGTCCAGGCTTGTTTAACATGAACCCAAAGCTCTCCACGTTCAGCCAACAGCTATCTATCCAGTCTCCCTTTTGTCTTCCCTATACATAGACATATTGGGCTTGGCTGAACGTGTCTGTGGGTAGGGTGGAGAAAGCCACTGCCAGACACTCATTGCAGCAGTTTATCTCCCAGGAGAACAAAAGGATGGGGCGAAAAGATTAATTTCACCCAATCCTTGTCGAGTTGGAAATATTATGTGTATGGCTATCATTAACTATATATCAATACTCATAACACTTATCAATATCTATTTTGATGTATAAATTAACACCTTGCACTTTTTTTGTTCTGCTGAATAGTTTTATGTGTGTCTTCTGCGGAACTTAAAATAAAATCTAGGAATTTGCACACAATTTTTGCATAAAAACTGTTTCATGCAAAGTGTCATGAATGAGGTAGTGCAGCAGCTGTTCAGGGTGTGCTTTATATATGTATATTACATTTGCAAGAAAAGGCCAGACATTACATGCCCACTGCTTTAGTGCTTTGTGACCACACGCTCTTGTAAATTTGGACATGTGTATTTTGTATGAACTTTGCATGCACTGATCTATTTTTGATATTGTATTTTTTGTGTAAGCCTCTGTGCTTACTTGTAAATTTAAATTTACAGACCCCTTCTGTATGTGCCAGTGCATTAATTCTAGATGTGCCGAGTAGGGATGAGCGAACTCGAACTGTATAGTTCGGGTTCGTACCGAATTTTGGGGTGTCCGTGACACGGACCCGAACCCGGACATTTTCGTAAAAGTCCGGGTTCGGGTACGGTGTTCGTCGCTTTCTTGGCGCTTTTGTGACGCTTTCTTGGCGCTTTTTGAAAGGCTGCAAAGCAGCCAATCAACAAGCGTCATACTACTTGCCCCAAGAGGCCGTCACAGCCATGCCTACTATTGGCATGGCTGTGATTGGCCAGAGCACCATGTGACCCAGCCTCTATTTAAGCTGGAGTCACATAGCGCCGCCCGTCACTCTGCTCTGATTAGCGTAGGGAGAGGTTGCGGCTCCGACAGTAGGGCGAGATTAGGCTGATTAACTCCTCCAAAGCACTTGATTAATTGATCGATCTGCAGCTGTGGATCATTGAGCTGCTGATACTCAATTGCTCACTGTTTTTAGGCTGCCCAGACCGTTTGTCAGTCACTTTTTCCTGGGGTGATCGGCGGCCATTTTGTGTCTTGTGCGGTGCTGCGACCAAGTGCATCCAAGCTGCGACCAAGTGCATTTAACCCTCAATGGTGTGGTTGTTTTTTGGCTAAAGCCTACATCAGGGTGAAGCTGTCACACCAAGTGCATTTAACCAGCAATAGTCTGTTTATTTTTTGGCCATATACTACATCAGGGGCAAGCTGCACCTGTCACCAAGTGCATTTAACCCTCAATGGTGTGGTTGTTTTTTGGCTAAAGCCTACATCAGGGTGAAGCTGTCACACCAAGTGCATTTAACCAGCAATAGTCTGTTTATTTTTTGGCCATATACTACATCAGGGGCAAGCTGCGCCCGTCACCAAGTGCATTTAACCAGCAATAGTCTGTTCATTTTTTGGCCATATACTACATCAGGGGCAAGCTGCGCCCGTCACCAAGTGCATTTAACCCTCAGTAGTGTGGTTGGTCAAGCTGTCACACCAAGTGCATTTAACCAGCAATAGTCTGTTCATTTTTTGGCCATATACTAAATCAGGGGCAAGCTGCGCCCGTCACCAAGTGCATTTAACCAGCAATAGTCTGTTCATTTTTTGGCCATATACTACATCAGGGGCAAGCTGCGCCCGTCACCAAGTGCATTTAACCCTCAGTAGTGTGGTTGGTCAAGCTGTGACACCAAGTGCATTTAACCAGCAATAGTCTGTTCATTTTTTGGCCATATACTACATCAGGGGCAAGCTGCGCCCGTCACCAAGTGCATTTAACCCTCAGTAGTGTGGTTGGTCAAGCTGTCACACCAAGTGCATTTAACCAGCAATAGTCTGTTCATTTTTTGGCCATATACTACATCAGGGGCAAGCTGCGCCTGTCACCAAGTGCATTTAACCCTCAATGGTGTGGTTGTTTTTTGGCTAAAGCCTACATCAGGGTGCAGCTGTCACACCAAGTGCATTTAACCAGCAATAGTCTGTTCATTTTTTGGCCATATACTAAATCAGGGGCAAGCTGCGCCCGTCACCAAGTGCATTTAACCAGCAATAGTCTGTTCATTTTTTGGCCATATACTACATCAGGGGCAAGCTGCGCCTGTCACCAAGTGCATTTAACCCTCAATGGTGTGGTTGTTTTTTGGCTAAAGCCTACATCAGGGTGAAGCTGTCACACCAAGTGCATTTAACCAGCAATTGTCTGTTCATTTTTTGGCCATATATATACTACATCAGGGGCAAGCTGCGCCCGTCACCAAGTGCATTTAACCCTCAGTAGTGTGGTTGGTCAAGCTGTCACACCAAGTGCATTTAACCAGCAATAGTGTGGTTATTTTTTGGCCATATCCCAGTCTAATTCTGTTAGTAAATCCATACCGGTCACCCAGCGCCTAAATACTAGGCCTCAAATTTATATCCCGCTAAATCTCTCGTTACCGCTGTCCTGTTGTGGATGGGAAAGTTATTTAGTGTCCGTCAAAGCACATTTTTTGTTCTGGGTTGAAATACAATTCCCAATTTAGCAATTTCATAATTTAGTGGTTTCTGCTATATCAGAGCTATTTGAAATCTATCCCTAAAAGGGTATATAATATTCAAGGTGCACATAGGGTCATTCAGAATAACTTCACACACACGCTACTGTGCATTTCCAAGTCTAATTCTGTCACTAAATCCATACCGGTCACCCAGCGCCTAAATACTAGGCCTCAAATTTATATCCCGCTAAATCTCTCGTTACCGCTGTACTGTTGTGGCTGGGAAAGTTATTTAGTGTCCGTCAAAGCACATTTTTTGTTCTGGGTTGAAATACAATTCCCAATTTAGCAATTTCATAATTTAGTGGTTTCTGCTAGTATCAGAGCTATTTGAAATCTATCCCTAAAAGGGTATATAATATTGAAGGTGCACATAGGGTCATTCAGAATAACTTCACACACACGCTTCTGTGCATTTCCAAGTCTAATTCTGTCACTAAATCCATACCGGTCACCCAGCGCCTAAATACTAGGCCTCAAATTTATATCCCGCTAAATCTCTCGTTACCGCTGTACTGTTGTGGCTGGGAAAGTTATTTAGTGTCCGTCAAAGCACATTTTTTGTTCTGGGTTGAAATACAATTCCCAATTTAGCAATTTCATAATTTAGTGGTTTCTGCTATATCAGAGCTATTTGAAATCTATCCCTAAAAGGGTATATAATATTCAAGGTGCACATAGGGTCATTCAGAATAACTTCACACACACGCTACTGTGCATTTCCAAGTCTAATTCTGTTAGTAAATCCATACCGGTCACCCAGCGCCTAAATACTAGGCCTCAAATTTATATCCCGCTAAATCTCTCGTTACCGCTGTACTGTTGTGGCTGGGAAAGTTATTTAGTGTCCGTCAAAGCACATTTTTTGTTCTGGGTTGAAATACAATTCCCAATTTAGCAATTTCATAATTTAGTGGTTTCTGCTATATCAGAGCTATTTGAAATCTATCCCTAAAAGGGTATATAATATTCAAGGTGCACATAGGGTCATTCAGAATAACTTCACACACACGCTACTGTGCATTTCCAAGTCTAATTCTGTTAGTAAATCCATACCGGTCACCCAGCGCCTAAATACTAGGCCTCAAATTTATATCCCGCTAAATCTCTCGTTACCGCTGTCCTGTTGTGGATGGGAAAGTTATTTAGTGTCCGTCAAAGCACATTTTTTGTTCTGGGTTGAAATACAATTCCCAATTTAGCAATTTCATAATTTAGTGGTTTCTGCTATATCAGAGCTATTTGAAATCTATCCCTAAAAGGGTATATAATATTCAAGGTGCACATAGGGTCATTCAGAATAACTTCACACACACGCTACTGTGCATTTCCAAGTCTAATTCTGTCACTAAATCCATACCGGTCACCCAGCGCCTAAATACTAGGCCTCAAATTTATATCCCGCTAAATCTCTCGTTACCGCTGTACTGTTGTGGCTGGGAAAGTTATTTAGTGTCCGTCAAAGCACATTTTTTGTTCTGGGTTGAAATACAATTCCCAATTTAGCAATTTCATAATTTAGTGGTTTCTGCTATATCAGAGCTATTTGAAATCTATCCCTAAAAGGGTATATAATATTCAAGGTGCACATAGGGTCATTCAGAATAACTTCACACACACGCTACTGTGCATTTCCAAGTCTAATTCTGTTAGTAAATCCATACCGGTCACCCAGCGCCTAAATACTAGGCCTCAAATTTATATCCCGCTAAATCTCTCGTTACCGCTGTCCTGTTGTGGATGGGAAAGTTATTTAGTGTCTGTCAAAGCACATTTTTTGTTCTGGGTTGAAATACAATTCCCAATTTAGCAATTTCATAATTTAGTGGTTTCTGCTATATCAGAGCTATTTGAAATCTATCCCTAAAAGGGTATATAATATTCAAGGTGCACATAGGGTCATTCAGAATAACTTCACACACACGCTACTGTGCATTTCCAAGTCTAATTCTGTCACTAAATCCATACCGGTCACCCAGCACCTAAATACTAGGCCTCAAATTTATATCCCGCTGAATTTGAATACAATACATTGGGCCAAATAATATTTTTGTTGTTGTGGTGAACCATAACAATGAGGAAAACATCTAGTAAGGGACGCGGATGTGGACATGGTCGTGGTGGTGTTAGTGGACCCTCTGGTGCTGGGAGAGGACGTGGCCGTTCTGCCACATCCACACGTCCTAGTGTACCAACTACCTCAGGTCCCAGTAGCCGCCAGAATTTACAGCGATATATGGTGGGGCCCAATGCCGTTCTAAGGATGGTAAGGCCTGAGCAGGTACAGGCATTAGTCAATTGGGTGGCCGACAGTGGATCCAGCACGTTCACATTATCTCCCACCCAGTCTTCTGCAGAAAGCGCACAGATGGCGCCTGAAAACCAACCCCATCAGTCTGTCACATCACCCCCATGCATACCAGGGAAACTGTCTCAGCCTCAAGTTATGCAGCAGTCTCTTATGCTGTTTGAAGACTCTGCTGGCAGGGTTTCCCAAGGGCATCCACCTAGCCCTTCCCCAGCGGTGAAAGACATAGAATGCACTGACGCACAACCACTTATGTTTCCTGATGATGAGGACATGGGAATACCACCTCAGCATGTCTCTGATGATGACGAAACACAGGTGCCAACTGCTGCGTCTTTCTGCAGTGTGCAGACTGAACAGGAGGTCAGGGATCAAGACTGGGTGGAAGACGATGCAGGGGACGATGAGGTCCTAGACCCCACATGGAATGAAGGTCGTGCCACTGACTTTCACAGTTCGGAGGAAGAGGCAGTGGTGAGACCGAGCCAACAGCGTAGCAAAAGAGGGAGCAGTGGGCAAAAGCAGAACACCTGCCGCCAAGAGACTCCGCCTGCTACTGACCGCCGTCATCTGGGACCGAGCACCCCAAAGGCAGCTTCAAGGAGTTCCCTGGCATGGCACTTCTTCAAACAATGTGCTGACGACAAGACCCGAGTGGTTTGCATGCTGTGCCATCAGAGCCTGAAGCGAGGCATTAACGTTCTGAACCTGAGCACAACCTGCATGACCAGGCACCTGCATGCAAAGCATGAACTGCAGTGGAGTAAACACCTTAAAACCAAGGAAGTCACTCAGGCTCCCCCTGCTACCTCTTCTGCTGCTGCCGCCTCGGCCTCTTCTGCTGCTGCCGCCTCGGCCTCTTCCTCCGCCTCTGGAGGAACGTTGGCACCTGCCGCCCAGCAAACAGGGGATGTACCACCAACACCACCACCACCTCCGTCACCAAGCGTCTCAACCATGTCACACGGCAGCGTTCAGCTCTCCATCTCACAAACATTTGAGAGAAAGCGTAAATTCCCACCTAGCCACCCTCGATCCCTGGCCCTGAATGCCAGCATTTCTAAACTACTGGCCTATGAAATGCTGTCATTTAGGCTGGTGGACACAGACAGCTTCAAACAGCTCATGTCGCTTGCTGTCCCACAGTATGTTGTTCCCAGCCGCCACTACTTCTCCAAGAGAGCCGTGCCTTCCCTGCACAACCAAGTATCCGATAAAATCAAGTGTGCACTGCGCAACGCCATCTGTAGCAAGGTCCACCTAACCACAGATACGTGGACCAGTAAGCACGGCCAGGGACGCTATATCTCCCTAACTGCACACTGGGTAAATGTAGTGGCAGCTGTGCCCCAGGCGGAGAGCTGTTTGGCGCACGTCCTTCCGCCGCCAAGGATCGCAGGGCAACATTCTTTGCCTCCTGTTGCCACCTCCTCCTTCTCGGCTTCCTCCTCCTCTTCTTCCACCTGCTCATCCAGTCAGCCACACACCTTCACCACCAACTTCAGCACAGCCCGGGGTAAACGTCAGCAGGCCATTCTGAAACTCATATGTTTGGGGGACAGGCCCCACACCGCACAGGAGTTGTGGCGGGGTATAGAACAACAGACCGACGAGTGGTTGCTGCCGGTGAGCCTCAAGCCCGGCCTGGTGGTGCGTGATAATGGGAGAAATCTCGTTGCAGCTCTGGGACTAGCCAATTTGACGCACATCCCTTGCTTGGCGCATGTGCTGAATTTGGTGGTGCAGAAGTTCATTCACAACTACCCCGACATGTCAGAGCTGCTGCATAAAGTGCGGGCCGTCTGTTCGCGCTTCCGGCGTTCACATCCTGCTGCTGCTCGCCTGTCTGCGCTACAGCGTAACTTCGGCCTTCCCGCTCACCGCCTCATATGCGACGTGCCCACCAGGTGGAACTCCACCTTGCACATGCTGGACAGACTGTGCGAGCAGCAGCAGGCCATAGTGGAGTTTCAGCTGCAGCACGCACGGGTCAGTCGCACTACAGAACAGCACCACTTCACCACCAATGACTGGGCCTCCATGCGAGACCTGTGTGCCCTGTTGCGCTGTTTCGAGTACTCCACCAACATGGCTAGTGGCGATGACGCCATTATCAGCGTTACAATACCACTTCTATGTCTCCTTGAGAAAACACTTAGGGCGATGATGGAAGAGGAGGTGGCCCAGGAGGAGGAGGAGGAGGAGGAGGAAGAGGGGTCATTTTTAGCACTTTCAGGCCAGTCTCTTCGAAGTGACTCAGAGGGAGGTTTTTGGCAACAGCAGAGGCCAGGTACAAATGTGGCCAGCCAGGGCCCACTACTGGAGGACGAGGAGGACGAGGATGAGGAGGAGGTGGAGGAGGATGAGGATGAAGCATGGTCACAGCGGGGTGGCACCCAACGCAGCTCGGGTCCATCACTGGTGCGTGGCTGAGGGGAAAGGCAGGACAATGACGATACGCCTCCCACAGAGGACAGCTTGTCCTTACCCCTGGGCAGCCTGGCACACATGAGCGACTACATGCTGCAGTGCCTGCGCAACGACAGCAGAGTTGCCCACATTTTAACCTGTGCGGACTACTGGGTTGCCACCCTGCTG